>NC_137736.1:35665588-36370588 GCF_963264785.1 Psittacula echo
GCGATTGACCAGCGATTGCTTTGCTTGTCCACTGGGAATGGATCTGGTGGAAGGAAGCTGATGCACAGAGCAGAGCTGAAGAGAGCTGCACTGGTGTGATGCGTGACTGTGTGGATGCAGCTTCTTTCTCATGTCCAGTGAGTTAGGGAAAAAGTAGCTGAGTTTATAGTATTTTCTGGCAACTGGTAAGCTCCTCCTGCCTGACTAAATTGAAGCGTCATAGTGGTGACATTAACTATGTCTCTGTGCCATGGTAGTAGCTAGCTATCAAATTGATGTCAGAATACCAGATTGTTATTTTACTCTGGATTCAGCAAGTAGGGGGAAAAGTGAAAGTAATGAGTATTTCTTCTGACATATAAGTAACTTCTGTAGTTGCATGTAGTGAGAGGAGGGAAATAACATGCTAAATATGCTGGCATGGAGGTGGAGAGTGGTGGATGGAAGACTTGATCGCATTCTGAATTCAGACATACAAGTTGCAGGGGGGAGCATGGTCTGGTAGCAATGTCTGCTACCCTGTGCTGCTTTGTTCCTGTATTCTACCTTCGTCTCTCAGCTGTTCAGCCATAGGCATTTCAAGGCTGCTGTCTTCCCCTTCCTCTGAGCTGCTTGAGCACTTGCAAATCAGGTTTGGATATCCTCCCTGACTTAGCTCCATCCAGATGTGAGAAAGATGCTGTTCAGAGGGAGGTGTGTGCTCTCCCTGTGCATTTTTTGACTGAACTTACTGTTGAACTCAGTAGTGTTTGTCCCATGTGTCAGGTTTTCTGTTTTGCAGTTCTGTGGCTCTATTTAGGAAATGTTCCTCCATCTGGGGAGGATGGCTAACTACTTTGTTATTTGCCACTTCAGCCAGCCCTTAGCTGGCTAGGGCTCTGACCCCTTGCTGCTCTCTCTTCAACAAGGGTGGGGGCACTCTGGATTTTTTAGCAACTTAGGAATTGCACACATTAGAGCAGGTGATTAAGGAAAGGGTGCTCAAGCAAGTCTTCTGTCAAATTGTAAATCCCTACATCGCAATACAGAAATACTAAAGTTTCTTACTCAAATAGTTGTATATTTATAGCTGCTTTTAAAAAACAAACAAAACACAAACTTTTTTAAACTTACTAAACTTCAGAATTAGGGACCTAATTCTTCATTACCAGATATGAAGCAAATCTTAATCTCAAGTTAGAAGGTAGGAGACAAGGTGATGACAAACTACCTAAGTGTTATTACTCTTTAAATACCTGCTAGTGTTTTCCCTGTAGCATTTATTTAATGCTTTAAAAGTGCCGCAGTTGGCATCTAGACATAAATCTGACCAAATCCTATTTTATGGTACCAATTGTAATTGTAGTAGCTTCAGATTTTTTGTATTCATAAAATTGCATTTTCACCTGTGCAGGCAAACTGTCAGCTTAGTAACTTCAGACAGAATGAAGGGCTTTGGAGGGATATTGAATTACTCTGAAAATCCCTTCTGGACAGTATTCTTCTCACTAAAGAGAGAAGCCACAGCCAGAACATGTTCACTTTGAGAAGAACAGAAGCCTACTATAAGTGAAAAAAGCAAAGTATAAGTACTAAGGACAGTCTGGCCCCATTTAAAATAGAGACCTCATATTCTCCGACCTGTTTCTTCTTCAGAGATTGCAAGAGGTTCTTTCCTTTTCCAGCTCCCCATTGGGTTTTCAACTTGGAATGAACTAGCTGCAGTGAAGAAAATAGTCTCACTTCACCTTCTAGTCTGTTGAAGCCAGAAGTAATTAAGGCAAAAAGTCTTTCTTCGCGAGAGGAATTGAAAGTGCTTACATTTGAGAGGAAAATGTCGGTATCAGCATTCGCTCCATAGGAAAGGCTGAAAATAATAGAGCTGCTAGATGCAGAATGTGATTTCCTGGTGGTTAAATCTTGACTTGACCTCCAGTCAGGTGGGACAAAAGTCCTGAGCTCTTCAAAATAATAAAAATGCCCATTTTCAGCTCTGTTGAAAAGAACTCACTGAAGCAACTTAAAGCTTCAGCTATTTCTGTGGTTAATTACATGTTTGTAGTAGGTTATATAGTAAGTTTTGGTCTCAGTCCTTTCATCATGGCAAGCAATTGGAGTGTTTTGGGTTATTTTGTGTGTGTGTTTTGTTTTGTTTTTTTTTCTAAATCAAACTAAAAAGCCAGAATTGTGTTTCTGTCTTGCAATAGTTGTTGATTTTGCCCACCTTCACAAAAAGAGGAGGAAGAGTTTGTAAGAACAAGTCTGGGGTCAGCTCAGGTGCAAGGTGTGTTACTGTGCTTCAACCCCTTCTCTTTTTGCTCCTCCTGGCCCATCACGGCCTTGAGAGTAGCATTATTCCCTGGGCTGATCAGTGCAACAGTGCCCCCTGATATTCGATGTGTTTATGAAGCAACAACACTAACCTTCAGAGAGAACAAGAAGTAGAAGAAACCAGAGATCTACCACATAAAGAATTTCTTTAGTGTTTGTGAAGTTATTAAATGCAAACCAAGAATCTGTTCCAAGCCAGTTAAGAACTGGGAAGAATTACTTCTTTTTTGTGTGTCCTATTTGAAAAGAGTATATATAAAATGTTCATTTTAGCTTTCTTATTACTGTGTATTGAATAATCTGTGTGTTGGTGCAACAGCAAAAATTCAACTAGCATCAGTTACTTTGTGGAGAGGGAAAAGATTTTATATTCTTGCCACATTACCTGAATAAAAGCAAGATTCATGCTTCTGTCAAAGTGCAAATTTTATCTCAGATGTGTGGGATTGCACTTACTGTGTAACAGTTGCATAGGTGTGTAAACTGCAGTGGGATGGAATAAATAATGAGCTGGTTTGAGAAACATTGATTATGGCCAGCCCAGCCTTGTGGCATTACTTGTAAATCCTGAAGTCCGCGCTCTTCTGGCTTCCACTTCCTACTCTTTCTCTGAATACAATGCTAATTTTCTGCAGACCATTACTTCCCAAATACTAGCACAACTACTGGGTTAAAATCAATTCCTTCAGGCCTACAACTGCTATCCTGGAAATATCTCGTGCATGTTATATATGTTATATATATGTGTGTGTGTGTTTATAACTGTATGTATTTGTGCGTATATTTAAATAAGCAAAGTGATTTTCAAAACCATGTTTATGTGGAATTCTGCGCTACTGTACTGAAACCTGCTGTTAGCTGAGAGGCGTAGTTGGGTGTTTGGTATATGGTGCTACCCACCAAATCTACAAGACTGCCAGAGCATCTACATTGTGAGCACTAAACCTGACTAAAATGGATCATCCCTTCCAGCATTCTTCTTCTAGGGAGAAGCATTGCTTCCTGCAACCTTCGCTAGAGATCTGGGGTTCTCTATCATGAGCAAAGTGAGGATGTTCCCAGCCCTGGGCACAGGAGTGGGCAAGCATGTTTTCATGGCAATGTTTTGTTTTGTTTTTTTTTCTCCATCCACCTGCTGCATAGTGGAGAAGTATTTTGCATCTTTTTCTTTCTGTGAGAGAGGGAGGTCTCTCAACAAGCTCCTCCTGAGGCTTAAGGAAGAGATGGGGGATATCGGGGCAGATCTGTGTGGACACTGCAGGCTGTTGCCCCACTGTCCATTCCCCACCTTTGACCAGCTGAGACCCAGAAACCTTAAAGCCACATAATTGTGGTGCTACACACAAACTGGTAAATCATGGCTTAGCAGCAGAAAGCATGAACAACACAAGCAAGTGGGCAATCGACAGGTGCCTGTGGGGGATGTATGCACTTTACATCTGCAATATCCTAAAGCTGTGTGTTGTCATTAAAGAAGAGATTTCCCATGCCTGCAGTGCAAATTTGGGAGTAAGTCAGAAGCATGCAGATGCTGTGGTTATTAGAGGTTTGTTGGCTTATTTTTCATGACGAGCATTCAAAACTGTTTAAATGTCTTGTGGTGCTGGTGGCGATTTCATTCATTGCAAGTGCAATGGTTAAATGATGTGTGAGCTGCTGCTGGGCTATGCAGTAAGCTCCATCAAGTTGTTGGCTCACACATGCATCCATTCCCTTGTGTAGAGAGATGCACAATGTTTACAGAAGGCTAACCTGGCTGGGGGAAAACAAAAGGGAGTATTTAGCACCAAGAACATCCCAGTACTGCTTGCCAGGTGTTGCATCCAGTGTTGCCCATCATCTGCCACACTTAAAATTCTGAAGGGCACCCTGCTGTTGCACTTACGGTGAAATTGCAGTGCAGTTAGTAGGACAGAAAACATCTGGCTGTTCTTCAGAGGCCTGGAGTGGACCTGTTAGACATGTTGGAGTGTGCAGAGTTCTCCAAGAGCTTCTCCCAGCCTGATTTTGCTCTCAAAGCCTGTGCAAGCCAGAAACTTCTTTTCAGAACTTGGGGTTGATGTGCAAACTGAATACTAGATGGGTAGGCAATGCCTGTAATGCTGTGTGCAATGACAGAGTGACATAAGCCTGATGTGGCATGCAGCAGGCTTCTTGCACCAGCCTGTGAGAAAAAGAGGAGAGTATAACATGAGGGAAGGAATAGGGAGCTGGGGAGCTAGTAAAGATTAGGATCCTGTTTCTCCCTTGAAGGAATTTTATTTAAAGCGGCAGAGGAGGAGAATAGCTGCCCCAAACAAACAAAAAGGGCCAGAGGGGGGGTTTAAAAGCTCCCAAGAGAAGGAGCATGACATGCAGAAGGTGTTTGACAGCCTTTTCTGAGTGAGGCACACTTACCTGTCTGTCTGGACCCGTAAGGAATTTGCAAAACTGGGTAATTGTTCCTATTTATTTCTTAAAATACACAGAACATGACAGTGTTCTAGCTCATGCATGTCAGCATGGGCTGTGGGTTGGTATTTTCCCCTGGGCTTATCCCCTTTTTCTGCTAAATTGCAGCCTTGCTGTCTTCTCCCCTCTGTGTAGGAGCCAGATCTGTTCCTGCTGTATCTTGCTGTGCCAAGAGGCTGTTGGGAACAAGGTGAGAATCCCCTCACCATAGATCAATGGCTCATGTCCCTGTGTGTTGCTGCAACAGGGAAGTTGGCTTCTGTAGTGCTGCAAAGAAAGGCAAATGCACAGCCCAGTGCAGCCCCCAGAAGAGCAGTCAGCTCTGGGGAGTGTGTGGGATTTTGCTTCTGGATGGCTTGTATCCTTTATTGGGGAAGCTGGTGCATGATGACATGCATGTTAGCTTGCAGTTTAGCTTAGCCCTGCTGCAGTAAGACTTCCACAAGTACAATTTCTTTTTGGTTCAGGAGACAGGAATTGAAAAGCTCTTATTTATTTGCCGCAATTGTTGAATTTTCCATTAAAGATGAAACCAGGGGCAAAGTGTGTCTACCAGCTGTTGGGTTTAAAAATGAGGCTAATTCTGTAAATATGCAAATATACATGAACCCCATCCATATCTTATGAGATGAGGCAAACTTGTGAAATTATTAACTAATCTAAATTTAATATGCAATTAAGGCTTTGTAATTATAACTTTAGGAAGAATTAACTTTGTGGTGTTTATACTGAAGCAAAAGCGCCAGACTGGAGACTGAACCATGACAAATGGGGAAAAACAGCATGCAAACACCTGCAAGCAGTTGTAAATGGCATACTGTAATAGAAACTATACTCAGATTACTAAACCAGAAGGCAATGTTTTTCTTCCTGAAATAAATCAAGTTACATGTGTGTACAACCAGGTTTTGAAGTAGTAGGACACCTTCACTGGAAAAATCAATGCAGAATCCTGCAGTGTCTTACAAGTACGGTGAGGCTGTTCTATGGAAAACATGGTATCAGCCCAGTTCAGTGATATTCAGCTGTGACACTGAAGTTGTCTGGGCTAGTTTTACCCAGAGAACTCATGACAGAATCTCTCTGGTTTCCCTCTCATAAACAGAAAATCCATTGTTTTCTTCAGCAGTAGAGATGCTTCCAATGAGAGAAGTTTCTTAAGCAGTTCTACTTCCTTCTTTTGGTTGTCTTGCAGCCAGAAGATTTCTAAGCAAGTCAGGATTCATGTCAGTTATTTGATCCACTTGTTTAAATAGCGTCTGAGTTAACTGAATTTATATGCTGAGGAGAAATTGATGTTGCACACACTTGCTCTGGAGTTATTTTGTATGTTCCGAGTATGACAAAAAGAAATAGTTGAAATTAAATTTGGAAAATAGCTATTTAAATATTGCTTTTGTTTTCATCTGTAACAGTGTAGCAAGGAGTTAGAAAAATACAATTTCATCTTTAGCAGAGGCATAAGCACAATACTCTCCACAGCTGGTGAGGAGTCTTAATCATGTCTGTAACACTTTCTATAGGGCAGGGAAGTGGGAAAACTGCCTCTCAAGTGCAGTGATGTGTAGTATCCAGAGCTGATTTATCCCCTTCTGGTTCCATTGAGTTGTTTGAATGTTTTTCTTTGCTTTGTTTACACATTCTGTGGTCTTTATCTACAAAATGCAAGTTAAACAACTTGTTATCCTGATTTTTTTTATATTTATTATTATTTTAGAGCAACCCATATCTTGTTAAGAAGTTGCCCCTCATTTTAGAAGCAGGAAGGAACGCTGGGGCTGAAGTCCCAGTAGGGTGTGGACCTCTTCAGGATGTTCTCTGTGGGGTGGGCAGCTGTTCCCTGGGAGGAGGTTCTCTGAGCACATAAAGGCCTTCCCACCGTGGGGCCATGCCCCAGCATGGCATTTGTGGGGTGATGGGGTTATTTGTTGTGGTCACTCCACAATGTAGCTCGCTGGTACACAGAAACTATTCACATATGTATTTTATTTTAATGTTTCGTTTTATTTAAATGCTCCTAAAGTTTAATTGGTAAACTTACAGTCTTTTAATGGTAAAATTAAAGGTTTAGAGTGAAGGAATCATGAAGAGGGATTAATGTTTCTGTTGAAGGTGTGTGCTCTTCATGTGGTTGGCATCGTTCTAAGTGACCATCACATAGTGCCTCCTGGAGTTAATGCCTACACTTTACCTACAGCAGAATTCCTTATGCCTATTACATGACGGTGAATGTCAGCAATGCGCACCGCTTTTTTTTAACCTTAAAATGTTGGCATCTCACTAAGAGCACAGGTCAAGCAAGCCATGTAGCAATAGGACAAGGGGAAATGGTTTTAAATTGAAAGAGAGTAGACTTAGATTAGATATAAGGAAGAAATTATTTACTGTGAGGGTACTGAGGCACTGGAACAGGTTGTCCAGGGAAGTCATGGCTGCCCCATCCCTCGCAGTGTTCAAGGCCAGGTTGTGCAGGGCTTTGAACAACCTGGTCTAATGGAAGATGTCCCTGCCCATGACAGGGGGGTTGGAACTAAATGGTTTTTAAGGTTCCTTCCAACCCAAACCATTCCATGATTCTGAAATGCTATTTGATGAAAATAGACTAATCTCATCAAAAATCTCTACAGATACAGAGCCAAATCTGTTGACACTAGTGGAAGTTTCTTTGATTTGGTGGACTTCAAATTAAGGCTGAAGTAGTGAATATATTTTGGTCAGATGATGGGGATAATCTTTTACTTTTGACCTTTCCTAGAAACTGGCTGTGGTGCTGTGTCAAAGACAAGTTTAACAACGTTTTAAGGAGTAAATTCTCATCTAATTTCATGACAGTAACTCAGTAATATTTTTTTCCTTTTGAGATCATATTCCTTGTTCTCACTACTCGAAAGCAAAGTTGCATCCTTGTGACCTGAGTTTGGCTTAAGGTCCTCTTCCATACACTTTAACTAAAATTCATGACAAGCAGGATTTTTACTGAACCCTGAATCAGCCTTGTTTTTCTCTGAGGGATATGCAGGGAAATTAGACCAATATATTATGCGAGAAACTAAGATAATCTTCCTGTTATGCTTAGGTTTAAAAGGCTAGATCTGTAGTGGACAGTTTGTAATACTGCATAGGATGTGACCAAATAGTTGTCTATTTTTACAGCATATCTGGAGAATCCCTAGCACAGGCTGTTCAAATGTATACCAAACTCGTTGTTGCACCTTACTTCCTTTAATTTGCTTTACTGACTCACTGCTGTTGATCTAAGCCATGTTTTCTAGCCTACTTAGCTGTGGTTGACAGTGTTTCTTCTAAAACTGTACTTCTAAAATAAATCAGGCCTGACCAGAAACTGCTTTTAGTTGTGCAGTGGCAGAGTGGAAAGGAGCCTTGGGTTGCTTTTCTGAAGTCTGGGGCAACACCCTGGGTAAATACTCAATCTGTTGGTTTTGTATGGCTTCTGCATCTCATGGGTCAGGTTCCCAAATTCCTCATCCCAGAAAGAGATGTGACACAGTGTAGGGAAGTGGAAGACTATCAGATACCTGCTTTCTTTCTGAATATTTTCTTATAGCGGGGTATTTGCTATGAATAAATATATCATTACACTTTCAAAAGCTGGTAGCCACTGCTCTTTTGTATTTTAGCTAGAAAAGTATTGCATATTCTGCAAGAAAAAAAATTTCTAGAGATAACTGAGGTAATCACTTCTATGCATTGAATACAACTCATAAGATGATCAACACGTTTTTGTGTGATATGTCTCAGAAATGTCCAGGAAAATAAATCTGTTGCCCCTGTGGCAATGTAATACTTCTGAGGGATGCTAGAATAACCAACTGGAACCTGTACTTTTATTTATCCACCAAACAGGTATAAGCAGTGGCATTGAAAGCTCTCCTTTACATGTTTGCCTCAACTGTTGGGTAGCTGGTTAGTATTTTGGAGTTCTCTGATCTTGTAAGGAGAGGTGAGGGGAAAGATGCTGACACCAGTGATTTTCATAGCTGGTTTTAAAAGAGGAGTAGCCTCTCTTAAATGATGACATATCTTTTTTAAATGATGACAGATCTCTTTTAAATCTGACAGATCATCAGAGAAATCTGAAGGGTAGAAAGCATACTGAGAGCAGTTTTAATCAGCTCCTGGCTACTGCTGTTTGTGCCTGTCTTCTTCATACACATGAAGCAGCTCGTAGAACAAATGGTTCTCATTTTGAATAAAAAATAGTTTTTAATTTTCCATGTGTGTTTTCAGTCAGCAGAGTTTGTAGAGTTCTAAAAAATGGTGAGGAAATTCCTGATGAGACATGGCCAACTAAATGCCTTTGTGTACTGCTTTTGACTTCCAACATTATTAGCCTTTCTTCATAGGCAGGGCTTGACAAGTTTATACAGACTTCAAGGAGGCTTACAAAGCTCAGTCTGAAAAATACAGTATTTTAAAATATGATGGTAAAAGGCAGAATTCAGTATTGTAAGGGTTTCACTCGATTCCTTATTCTAGCAAAAATGAGGTAAGTAAAATACCAGAATTCAGGGTGAGAGCAACACATTCAGAATAAAGGATGTCTGTAATTAGTTTCATAAGTGGAGATAAATATGGCACGGTAGGGTGGAAACAGCTGGAAAATGGCAGCAGCATGCTCAGAACAACTGAAGGCAAAAGGCTAGAGGTATAAGTATTGGCTGCCACAGTTTTTGTCAGACACATTAGTTCTCACTGAGTTGGAATATTAGGATCAGTGGACCAATTTCTAATTTCATGCTCATATTCCTGCAAACCTCATGTACTTCAGAGGAACTGTACACACATGGCAGCAATAAATTAATTAAAACCTGGAGTTCAAGCTGGAAATACTGTATTATAGAATGATTAATGGCTTAATTTTTAACTTTCAGTTCATAAATAACTACATGTTTTGTGCAGTGGATGATGTTTCATCAGTGCTTCGGGCACGTTGTGCATCTGAGGTTTTTTAACCTGATTTTTTTAATTAAATGTGACTGATGCAATCACGCGGTCTCTATCATTCTCACTTCTAATGCCTTTTGAACTTGGTGACACATTTTAGCAACGTTTAACAGAGAGACAGAAATCTCAAAGCAGTTTAATCATTAGAACTTTCATGCATGTAGAAAGCTGGGTAAAGGAAAAAGATTGTATTCCTCCTTCTACTGAGAGGCACATAGTGTCTTTTGCATACCAAAGAATCCATATGAACACAGAACCTTAAGACACAACTCTGTACCCGACTGTGTTGGGTTTGCATGGTAAGGTTTTGGTAGTGGGCGATGCTACAGGGGTGGCAATTGTGAGAAGCTGCCAGAAGCTTCCCCCCTGTCCAATAAAGCCAATGCGAGCCGGCTGCAAGACAGGCCTGCTGCTGGCCAAGGCCAAGTAAGGCACTAAAAGGCAATGGAAGTGTGCTGTTTGGTTTGAGCTGGGGTTTACAGCACTACTAGTGCTGTCCTGCAGCATGGCTGTGAAACGCAGGCACTGGGCAAGGATGTGAAAGCAGGAAAGAGTACTGAAGTTGCCTGCAGTTCTCAGTGTGGCTGCATAGGAGGAATTGGAGATTTTGTGGTGAAAGTTCAATACTGTGAAGTTACAAAGCCTTTCAGGAAAAGAAGGGAGAAACAAAAGATTTTATCACCAGGTCCTTAAATACGCAGAAGATACGGGTATACTTTAAAAAAAGAAAAAATGAACAATGTTGAGACTTGCTGTCTTCAACTAAGGCAGATGTTTACTTTCTAGACATTTCACTTAACTGATCTTAATATATGTGTTAGATGCAGAAAAGTTGCTTCTTCTCTTTCCAGCAAATAGGGGTTTCCCCATCCTCTCTCCAGCCTGACCATGGGATCCAACAGAACAGCTGCTGACTACCCTTTGCTTGTTGGCCTGCCCCTGAATTGCCTGGCTGCCCTACATGGGCAGAAATGCAGAAAAGTAAAGAATTCCTGGTTTAAGGTTAACTTCTAATTATCTTAAAAGTCAAATACAATTAAGTGAGGGATTGGCAAAAGGGAGACCGTCAGGTTCTGTATCCAGCACTGAAGCTAGAGGGATCAGACAATGAGACTAACTCATTTTTCAGTTGATCCCTGTCCGTTTTAAGAGGAAGTACAAGTAAAGCAGCTGTGCTTTAGGGAGCAATTGGGCAAATGCTGTCCTTGGAAGGTGCTGGAGAGGAACCAGCTATGCTTTAGCTGCTGTCCTCTTTACCCTGTAGCAGTACTGGTAAGACTTGCAGTGCCCAGATGCAGAGGGGTGCAGTGAGCCCAGGTGTATGAGGCTACTGAGTCACAGCTCTGGAGTCTCATCAGAGTGAGGTGGTGCCCAGCCTGTGGGGCAGGACACTGGCACAAGAGTGAGAAGTCCTGTTTTTCCACATGTAATGAAGCTGGAGAAGCACCATGCTGCAGTGTCTCCAGCTTTCTGTATGGTAAAAAGGTAGGTATCCTTTTGGATCTGTAATACAGCAATGTCCTTAATGTTAGGGACAAATACTAGAGTGCTCCAGACTTCACTTAAAGCAAATAGGCTATGGAAGTGAAGCCATTTTGTTTGAGGATAATACTTGACATTCCCCTTTTTCCTCATGCCATTTGTGTGTGCTCTGGGCCCTTGTCTGGGGGGGGCTAAACTGTGCATTGAAAGGCAGTTAAGTACTGGTCTAACGACTGAGATAGAGGCAAGTAGAGATTTAAAAAAAACAAAGGGGGGATTTGTTCTTTCCTGGTTTGTTTGAAAACAAACTTTGAGAGAGACCAGATGAAGAGAATACCTGATCTTGGAAGAAGAACCTGTTGTTAAATGAGTGGCAGTACTTAATAGAATGTGCCAGTGGCAAAGAAAAATGAGCCCATTGCTGTATTAGGGATTCAAACACCGAGTACCATGGCTGCCTCCCCATATGGTACATGTGAATGGTGGTACAGTGTTTTGGCTGTTTGACACAGCTGTAACCTGCAAGCTTTTGGGAGGGGAGAGGAAGGAGGGCTTCACTTGTTTATTTTTAAACACAAGTCTCTGCTTCCCAACAGTTGTTCTTAAAATAATTTATTAGTGGAAGAAATGTTTCTTTCATTTTTAGTCATAGAATCATAGAATAGTGAGGGTTGTAAAGGACCTTAAGATCATCAAGTTCCAACCCCCCTGCCATGGGCAGGGACACCTCACACTAAACCATGTCACCCGAGGCTTTGTCCAACCTGGCTTTAAACACCGCCAGGGATGGAGCATTCACAACTTCCCTGAGCAATCCATTCCAGTGCCTCACCAACCTCACAATAAGGAATTTCCTCCTTATATCCAATCTAAACTTCCCCTGTTTAAGCTAGAACCCATTACCCCTTGTCCTATCACTACAGTCCCTAATGAAGAGCCCTCCCCAGCATCCTTATAGGCCCCCTTCAGATACTGGATACTGATTCAGATTCAGATTCTATGAGGTCTCCAAGCAGCCTTCTCTTCTCCAGGCTGAACAGCCCCAACTTTCTCAGCCTGTCTTCATACAGGAGGTGCTCCAGTCCCCTGATCATCCTCGTGGCTTACCTCTGGACTTGTTCCAACAGTTCCATGTCCTTTTTATGTTTAGGACACCAGAACTGTACACAATACTCCAAGTGAGGTCTCACGAGAGCAGAGTAGAGGAGCAGGATCACCTCTTACAGGAAAACATTGGCAGAATTCAAGCTATTAATCACAAACTCCAATATCAGCTTATTCAACTTGCTTTGCTTTCTGTGGTAGGCATAGTACTGGCTATATTGAAACAGACGTTTTTTTCCCCTCCGTAATGTGCTTCTGAAGTGGATAGATTACTAACAATGCAAATAGATTTTAATTGTGCAAAAGTGAGACACTCTGTGCCTTGAAAGGCAATACCTGATTTGTGGACAACACAGTAGAAAATAAGCTTTCACAAGTAAAATTGCTGTTGAGTTTTATAAATAATACCATACTGTAAGCAGGTGGCAAATGGAAATGGTTTGGTTCCTCACTTCTGGCAGGTGCTTTATTTTCAGGCATCGGGGACTTCTGCATCACCTTCAAATGCCTGGCTTGTCAGAAGTATTTGTTACCATCTACTGGTTGGTCTGGTCATTTGCAGTGCTTTTAAAAGCTGAGCCTAAACACTTATTAGCAAACTTTTGCTGTGGCAGAAAATCTGGGTTATGCTTTTATTTTCAGGATGAGGCATTGAGTCTGTGGTTTGGGTGAGACATTGAGGTTGTGGTTTGACAACCTGGTTGGCCTAGTTGCAGGGATTCTTGTACCCAGCAGGTCAAAATGGCCAATGCCAGATAACATGAGGTTTGTAATGCACTCGGTCTGGTGGCTTGGTAAATAGGTTTTATTGGGGTAGCTTTGTACTGGCAGGATTTGTATTGAATATGACTTGTCTGTCTAAACTACTGTGACTTTCTGCTGGTTCAGACATTGCCTGTTTTTCTGCACCTGGTAAAAATATGACACATGCTTGGAGCTGATTTGGTGGAATCAAGTTTCTGCACATAAGCCCTTTTTTTGTACTGCTACATAGCCTAAGGTTTTTCTATTATTTTACTCCCCCCCCCCCCCCCCCCCCGGTTATCTGGTATATTTGATCATGGAACTATGGCTTGACAAAATGAGAAGTTATTAAACTTGCTTCATCATGGTTTTGGATGTAGGAATACTGAATTTCCATTTCCATGCCTAAGTGTTTGCCAGAGTGACATCTTTGTGAGCAGCCATGTTCTTTTTATCCCCAAATTCACTTTAGGACGAAGAGCCTGCTCCCCAGATAGACTGTTGTACTCTTCTAGTCAAAGCAAAGTCTCTGTAGCCCCAGCAGCCCTCTCTCAGTGCTTATTTGGGAGAAGTATGTACAGAGTGGTGGCTTTGAAGGCAGGCCAGGAAAGCATTGGTCAGTTTATGCTGCTCCAGAGGCTCAGCATGCCATTTACTGGGAGAGGGGGACTAAGGCTCCTGTTGCAGTTCAGGGACAGCAACCTGAGAAAGCACAGCAATCACTGTGTAGCTTGTTAACCCATCCAGCTCAGCTGCTTCACTGTGAGTGCAGGGCTCTGTGTTCCTCCCAGCATTAAGTCCAATTATACGACCTTTGTTTGAAGAGTGGTGTGAGATTCATCTTCAGCAAAAAATAATCTTCTTACTGGGCTGTAAATTGAAAATAATGATTCCTTCCTATTTTTGGAAGTGACTTGCACAATCAACAGTTTATTGTGTGAAGACCTGAATGAGGCAGGCTTGGAGAGCAGAGTGCTTATTGGGTTGGGTTCCTGTTGTTGAAGTTGCACGGACTGTTTCAGGGCTCTCTCTTTGCCCTTCCTCAGGATTTGTAAATCCAGTCTCCATTTGGTTCTTCTCTTTCTCTTTCAGGACAATTATTCTGAGTGACGGCCCTTGCAAACGCTTCTGAGTGGTTATCATGGGCTTCATTGCCTTTCTGAAGACCCAGTTCATAGTTCACCTCCTCATCGGGTTCGTCTTTGTTGTGAGTGGACTGATCATTAACTTCATTCAACTATGCACACTAGTCCTCTGGCCCATAAACAAGCAGTTTTATCGACGAGTAAACTGTCGCCTTGCCTATTCACTTTGGAGCCGTGAGTATGCTTGAAGGGGATGTGAACACTGGGGTTGGAGAGGGGAGTGGGTTTTGTTTCTATTTTGGTAAATTAAAGAAAAATATATGTATACATAGGTATATGTATATACACTGTGACACAGGGGAGAAAGAAGTGGTAAGTAGACTCTTTCAGAGCAGTTCAAAGCAGCCACCTTTTCTGAAATACTGGGAAAACATACAGAAGTCAAGGGACTGGTACATATTGTTACTATTATTAAAAAAAGTGGGAGATAAACTCCTCCCCAACCCTGTCTTGACTGGTAGGAATTGCTGTCTCAATATCATCTTCATCCAGCATCAGACCCTTTGCTAAGTGATGGGGAAGGGGGAATTCACAGAGACTGCTTCAGGAATTAAGCATACATGCCATATTGACCACTTACTTATGAGCCCAAATCAGCTGTGTGGTCTGCAGATGGAGATGTCTGTCTTAAAGTACCTAGTGAGTTGCCTCTATAGCTGAACCGTGTGACAACTTCGGAGTCCTCCTACACCCTACAGTGTCCTTCTCTGATGCCAGTATCTCCTCTTGTGAGCAATTTGTCATTCTTTTCTCCCTTTGCCCGTGGGATGGCTCTACAGTGAGTGCAGCTGCTTTGCTCTCTTCTTTCAGACCTTTGCAAAACTTCCCTATAGATGCCGGTTTTTCTTATACAACTTAACAGGGGATTGGTTTTCTGAAATGGATGTTTAGAAGGCTCCTTAGTCCATGTGTCACCTCCTGTTTCAGCAGTGAATCATCTAATTCGTTTCCATTCTCCATCTCCTCCCAGTATGCATGGCCACTTACCTTAGTGCTCACCATCCAACTCTCACTTTGGGTAAATGAGTCACCTAAATGAGTATTTAAATTACAGTTGAGCAGTCCACTGACAGGCACCCACATTTCTTAAATCATGGATGTGAAGCACTATCAATACAAAC
Source organism: Psittacula echo (assembly GCF_963264785.1). Taxonomy (NCBI): domain Eukaryota; kingdom Metazoa; phylum Chordata; class Aves; order Psittaciformes; family Psittacidae; genus Psittacula; species Psittacula echo. The sequence goes on from NC_137736.1 coordinate 35,680,911, forward strand.
TCTCCAAATACCTACTTCAGTTTATTTTTAAGCTTGTTCTCCATGTTCTTTCTGTTCTTTTTGGCTTACCTATTGAGAATGTTGTCTGAGAAGCATGGGAGAAAGGAAATTAAATAGAGAGTGACAGGCAAACTGTCAGGAGAAGAAAGTATTGTGATGGAAAAACTTACAGGTAGAAACTTCAGATTAGCTTGGTTGGAGGGGAGTTGAGGGTATATGGGATTTATTTCTTATTTGCTTGTAAGAATTTCTTAATGTGATTTTAAATAATCTAAAATCTTATCTCATCTTGAAAACTATCGTTGCATTGATAGTTTGGCTTTTCTGAGAAACTGAGCTGCTTGTGCCTGTAAGGCTTATAGGTTCATACCCTTGATTTCTACAAGGTAGAATTGTGCATGGAAAAAATAATGTTTTAAATGTTGTTATATCTTCTACAGACAGGAAATAACGTACACCATTGTTCAAAAAGGTTTGGAGAAGCTGAGTAGTTTATTGGGTTGTACCTAGAATAACCCCTCATGTATAGCCTATTATAAATTAAATTATTGAGAAATTAAACTGTGAAAATTACTGTAATAAATGTAATAGGGGATTGCAGAGTGCTGATGCCCTGTAATGGAAGAGCTGACAGGATATGCTCTTCAATTGTGATTTATAATGAATTAAGTAAGCCATGTAAATGCAACACTTCAATTGTTGCCATTCGTAATGAAATATTTCATTATGTGGAAGCCTTTTGACAACGAACCTGTAGATTGGTGTTCTGTTCTAGATGCAACGTTTTGCTCGCTTACCCCAAGCTGTCTAGCTTTCAGATGAAGGCGTTCATGTCAGAGCTGTCTGTAACAGAAGCTGCTCCACCTGTCCAACATGGGATTGCTGTGCAGGGGTAGATATGCAGGTGATTGTGATCGTCTATGTGGCTGTGTACTATAGCCAGCTGAAAACCAGGTTTTATTCTTACTGTACCTCTTCTCAAATACATGAAGCACAGCTTCAGAAGGAGGAGGAGATAGACTAGCCAGTGTTAGTGGCAGATGTTTGTGGAGAAAAGTGTCAGGCTCTGGCCTCAATGTAAATAAACCCTTTGCAGCACATCTAATTTGTAATGGGTAGTGTGTACTTCAAGCTCTCCTAGATCAGCTCTTTTCAGATGACTCATGCCTTTGGAGAGCGCAATGCGTTGAGTTTAATCTGATTGCAAAAATAATCTCACAAATGTTAGTACTTTAAACCACGAGGTGCACTGTGCCTCTTGTTTGCTTTATTTCTGTGTGGCGTGTGGGATCCCTGGATGAAAGACAAGGTTTGCTGTAGCAAGATGTTTGTCTTCTGCAGGAGGTATCCCAAGCAGTGCAAGTGTTACCTTTGTTCAGAAGGATGGGCTTGCTGTAGCAAGGATCGATGCCACACAAAATAGCTGTAACTCACACACTAAAAAAAAAAGGAAATAAGCCCACTCCTGGTTACAATTACATCATTTATCAGTACACTTATAAAAGACAGTCTGTTTCCTCTTATTAATTCTCTGGCATATTAACTCTCCTCTCTCAGTGTGGACTCTGGCAAATCTCTCAGCAAAGCTTCCTCCGTTATTTGAAAGTGAATGATACTAGAAATGCTCTGCAGAAAATCATCCACACCTGCAGATTTATTTTTTTTTTTCTGATTTTGAAGAAACACACCCGTTTTATTTTATTTAATGTAAGAAAGTGCAGCAGCTGTAGCAGGTACTGGAGATGTTTCTCCTTAGTACATGGACAGCAATGGAAAGGGAAAATTGCTGAGTACAACACCGTGTTTGGTACCACTTTTCTGTTCTCTTGGCCACCAGCTTGGTGGAAGAGCATACCTCTCAACTAAGGACACTCTTGCTGTCCTCTTTCCCTTTTTACTGAGCCAGGATAACCAGAGCAAGGAAAGGTAAGTGATCACATTATTTGCAAAGGAGTCAAAGCTGGAAAGCAACGATAGAAACCTCTAGTTTGATATAAACTCTGATACTGTCTTTCCTCAGCTGTGTTTCCAGTTGACTGGGGTTGCACTGTCTTGATCAGCAAGTTTCATAACTGTGTCATGCCTCCAAAGGAGTGAGTCTTAAAAATGATACAGGGGCTAACCTGGTAAATAAGTGGCCACACAGGGAATACAAGTGAAAAAAAATAATGCTAGAGAAGCTATATATCTTTGTCAGACCAGGATTGGTTTTCCCTATCATTCACCTAAATACTGTGTTTGCCTTCTCCCTGATGTGTTGCAAAATTGGACCCACTCTTGTTTAGTAGTATGTCTAGATTACCCTGCTGTAATCCCACTCATCAGAAGCTGTTGTGTAGGGAGACACTGCCTTATTTTGCAAAACCAGGGCCTCCCAACAGCAAGCTGAAATACCACATGGCAGAACCTGACATAGAAAACGGGGCAGCGTTTTCCCGGCAAGTTTGTCTTAGTAATGAGACAAGGTTTGGAACTTTTTAACTGCCATATTTGTGCAACCCAATGTTGATTGCATCCATATCTCACTGAATTGAGAAAATACCAATGACTACAGTTTGCATGGAAGCAAGTATTCCTACTGGAAGAATGAACTATTCTCATACTTTTTATAGTTGTCCCATGATACAAGCGATGCCTTCCATCTGCCTTGTGCTGAAATGAGAGAAATAGGCTAACCATAGCAACTACATTCAATGCTTGCTGAATTTAAGTGGAAGGAGTTTTTAAGATTAAAAAGGGGAGATGGAAAATTAGAAGAGTGGGTAACAAGTGAAATATTCAGGGTAGAGTAAGAGAGATGCTGGGGTATTGAAAAGCTGGAGAAGACAGAGATGAAAGGGCTAATTCTTTCTTTGCAGTAAAAGAAAGACACAATTTACCATTCCTGTCTTTGCCCAGGTATTTTGATAAATTAGCTCAATTCTCTGGTGCTTCTGACTCTGTGTTGATGACCATAATACAGAATTATTAGAGTCCTCTGTCTTAATATTAAAATCTATTGCAGAATCTCTGTGGCACTGTATCCCTCTAAAAAGCCTTTATTAGTCTGTTTACCTCCATAAAACTTGTTTCATGTTGAGTAACAGCCTTAGGCTGTGTCTATGCATAATTTGTATTCCACCTGGGACAAACTGTACTCATTTAGTGGAGCAATCAACAGCTGAGCTGCCTGTTTCCAGGCACAAAGTTCAGGGGTTTTTTCCAATGATGATGAAATTTCGCATTCATAATATAATGTCCAAACTTGTCACTGTTAAAAACTTGCTAAATTATCCGTAATGTATACATCTAGTGACCTAAATACTGCTTGAGGATGGTAATGTGATTTGGTCTATACCTGTCCAAGCTTTCACTTTGTGTATGCTGGGTTGGATTGAAAAGGTGATAGTGTTGTTGGGAATCAGAGGAGACTAGGCACTGAATGGGGCTGGAGAGGAAATACTAAACAGCTTTTTGTAAGCAGCACCCCTAACTCCTCTCTCCATCTTTGTCATGTTTGTTAGAGTTGGTAATGCTGCTGGAATGGTGGTCAGGCACAGAGTGCACCCTGTTCTCAGACGAGGCCACAGTGAACACCTTTGGGAAGGAACATGTCATCATTATCTTGAATCACAACTTTGAAATTGACTTCTTGTGCGGCTGGACTATGACAGAGCGCTTTGGAGTGCTAGGGGTACGTTGGGCCATGAGCTTTCTCTTCATCTGGAGTCAGTTTAAAACTCCTCTCTATACAGTATCTTTGCATTTGAATTTCCAGATATAACTCCATCAACTCTTTATCATCTTAACTTTAATGTCCTTGATCTCATTGTACAAATCAGCAAATGACATTTTTGGATTGTTGTTTTGTTTCTTTCCAAGAGTTCTAAAGTCCTTGCTAAGAGAGAGCTACTGTATGTGCCCCTAATTGGCTGGACGTGGTACTTCCTCGAGATTGTTTTCTGCAAAAGGAAATGGGAAGAAGACAGAGATACAGTTATTGAAGGATTAAAACGCTTGGCTGATTATCCTGAATATATGTGGGTAAGCATTGAGTTCCTCCTCTAGTATCAATTGCTAGAAGTGAAATGGTGATGAAGGTACTCAGTGGTACTGTAGCCTTATGTATCAGAAGAAGATCTGCTCACTGCTTTCTTAAAGTGTTGCCAAGGAAAACTCATGCTCTGAGGTCTTTTGGATATGCTGGTAAAGTGTTGCTCCGTTTGCCTGTTGTTAAGGGAAGTCATTTGGGAAACAGTTCAGAAGATTGCATAGATGTTTAGAAATTTGATGATAACTTATAAATCAGGCTTGTGTAATACTTGTTAATTTTATCTGAATTTATTTTTATGTTTAAAAAAAAAACCAGTCCATATTTGACTAGTAAATCTATATGGCTTTAAGCTACATTTTCTGAGGTAGGTTAAAAAACCATGAAAACGAAACCATCTTTTCTGGAGAAGTGAGTGAATTTGGGTGGGGATGATGCGGAGACCATGGATTTTGATAGGAGTTTTGCTAGCATGTTCATTGATCTGTGAAATTACAGGTTTCCCAAAATGTCTTTATGAGAGCACATGGCAAGGTTATATCTGCTTTTGCAGTGATGCTTTTCCTTTTTCTTTTGACATTATTTGAGTCAAGGGTGAAACATCTATGTTTCATTATGTGTGATGTTAGCTTTTACTGCAGCTACACAGTGGTATAATCAACCTATTAACTTTTATTTTTGCTTTGAATGAAAATGTGTTGATAAATTTACTGGTTTGCTTTTATAGTAGTGCTTGTAAAGTTATTTGGCTCATAAAACATTTTAGGATGCTTTTTCTGTGCATTTTAAGTGATTTTTCAATATTATCCAGTACAGCTTGTTAAAATGAATAGTGAAATAGTAAGCCTTAACTAGCAAATTGTGAATGTGTCATTTGTGATTTTTTTTCTATCATTACAAAGATATAAAAAAGATACAAAAAATAACAATCTGAAGAATGTATTTTAAACTACTTATTTGCTTGAATATACAGATATGAACTACATTTAATGTATCCTTCTGATTAGGGCTGAAAAAAGAAGGAAGAACTCAACCAATTAAAAAATCTTAAGACTGAACTCTAGTTGCAAACCTATACATTTTAATGATTCTATGATTGAAAAACATGGACAAGTCTCTAGGGAAAACAACTAGAAAATGTAAATGCAAAATATAGTTAGCATTGATTATTTAAATCAAGACTTCCTGCTTGGCAATTTAAATAATGAATAAAATTGACTTGAGTAGATCAATTCCATCATTTTTGTGTATTCTAAATGCCATAATTAGGACTGTCTGTGCAACCTGCATTGGGGAGGTCTTTCTCACACATGCACTGCCATGCATAGTCTGGACCTCTCTTGCTTATTTGGTCCAAAAGGATCACTGTGCCATTGAGTAGAAGAGGGTGAGAACTTGGTATAGTTCTCCCACTGCAGATTGGGGTTGAGATTGTGGTACTACCTTGTGCTGTCCTCACCACTTGGTGGTGGTTGGTCAGGTTTTCATGAGGAACATGGCCTGAAGGGCCACATGAAGATTGCAGGACTGGTTCTTGTTCTCTCACTGTGCTTCAGCAGGTCTAACTCTAGTGTCTATGGCTTCGTGGTTCTAATGGTGCAATGGGAGCAATGTCCACTTTTCAGAAAGACTAGGGATAAACAGAAATTCATGCTAGGGGCCTCAGAAGAGCTTTGTTTGACTGCTCTTGGCTTTGCCTTGCTTCTGGTCTCTCTCTCAACTAGAGCACGGGCCATATAGAGGCTGGAGGACAGATGGACGTTTTCTGCTACTTGAAGTTGATATGGGAGGGTTTAAGTCTTTAGTAGTTACTCAGGGTATTGCAATCAGAATAGTGTCCTACAAGATGAACAAGGTAAATATTTTGGAGAAAAGTACCATTTTTCATGAACACAACTGGTACAAATGGAAAAAAAAAAAATAAGAAAAGCTTTCAAACAAGTCTTGTTTTCAGATGAGTAATTCCGGTTGTACTATACAAGTTTTAAATGAGGTAGCTAGTGATTAATATGTTTTTTCCTAAAGTAGTCATGTACTGATATTTGGATTGCTTTTTCTGACTTGCAGATTAGTCCATTACCAGCCAGCCAAAGCCTTCAGGGATTTTTCTTTTTTTAAGTTAAAGTTTCAGGTATAAACCATATTTAGACTTTTTGTCGCCTTAAATTTGGTACCAGTGTTGTTAAATAAAATTGTAAATGAGTTGTGAGGTGGTGCTTATGCCTAATAATTGGTGATCAGATGAGACAACTGAAGTGTGTGTGCATGCAGGGGGGAATATTTATCTTACACAGATTTTAAGTATTCTGCTTGGTTTCTTTTGATCTCAAGATGTCCTTGCTTTTGCCTTTTGTCTCCTTGTACTAGTTTCTCCTGTACTGTGAAGGAACCCGTTTTACAGAGACCAAGCATCGGATCAGTATGGAGGTAGCTGAATCCAAGGGGTTGCCTAAACTGAAATACCACCTGTTGCCCAGAACCAAAGGTTTCACCACTGCTGTCCAGTGTCTCAGGGGAACAGGTACTGGCAAGCTACTAGTTGGTCTTTGCAGTAATTGTAACGTGTTGCTTAGTATGTTCTGTGTAGCACAGTGTAGTATATTCTTATTGTTCATTAGATCCATTGCAGTTAGTGAGTTGGCAGTGATAAGCATTCAGCATATCAATCATTAGTTTGTAACTTGCCACATAACTCTCAGATACCAGTTGTAAAAAATTATAATCCTTTCATGTATGTCACTGTTGCTTAGTTGGTCAAGTCTGTCTTGTGTTTTGATAACTCGTGTGCTAAGGAGATGGAAATGTCAAGTGTCTGATGCACATAAATACGACATGTAAACACAATGTAGTGAAGGGCGCTGCTACCTGATGTCATTAGTGCAAGGCTTGCACAAGGCTCTTTTGCTTTCTCATGCAAGGATACCAGCAGTGTGGTTGCTAGAATTGCTATAACAGCCATGTTTTCTTTTTTACAACAGTTTCAGCAGTATATGATGTAACACTAAATTTCAGAGGAAACAAGAACCCATCTTTATTAGGAATTCTTTATGGGAAGAAATATGAAGCAGATATGTGTGTAAGGTGAGCATGTAACGATGGAGGTGAGCCCTAAGATGCATGGTTTATCATGTTGACTTGTATTCAGGTTTACAGGAAATGTCCTTTCCTGTTTTAGTGGTGAAAGACTTTGTAGAACAAGACACTGATTATCCATTGTACTGAGGTACAGCAGCAAGAGTTTTGTGAAAGAAATGCTATCTCAGGGGAGGCAAAGTGCTGCAGCCCTAATGGGGAAGGGACAGAAATGTGTTCCAGTTACCAGATACTGCAACATTTTAACCTTTCAGTTGGGAAGAAGGCTGCAGAGGTGATGGGGAGAGAGCTGGGATCACTCATTTGCAAGTGATTTAATTTTAACTATTTACATTTGCCAGACTTATTCCTGATGAGGAAAGTGAGCAGACGGCTTAGCAGCTAGCAAAACAGCTGGTCTGGCCGTTGCCACCTGTAATCCTGTACTGATGGCAGATGCGTGTAGCACATCTAGCTAGATCTGGGGCACACATGCATGGATGTACTTTTCTGTAATTGTACATAGAAGAGCAGCTGCATTCAGTTAAGTCTTTTATGACTTGCTAATGGAGATGCAAGTTGGTTTTATTTATTGGTGAGGTAGTGGGAGGAAAGAAGAAAAATCCAGTTTTCAGTAGTTTTTTAGAAGAGGTTTGGGTTCAAGATGAGGATGATATTGCCAGGTACAATTATTAATCGTACACCACTAAACAAAAAAACTGCTATGTTCAGATAACTTTGAACTAAAATATGTTTGTGGACTGAATCAACATTCTCAAAATTCTTTTCTACACTTGAAGTTTTTCTCTGTTTTAGAGAGGAAGCAGTGAGAATAACGAAATTATTTTTATAGTCTTTTTGCTGAAAATTGAATATGTCCATAATGTGGCAACAGACTCAGCTTAGCTCAGACAAAGAAAGCATGTAAGCTCTTGTTCTTGGTATATGTGTGTGCAGTTACCTGTGCAGAGATAAGAAACTTAGCTGGCTGCAGAGGATCCAGTCTTTCTCCTGGCTGGCTGTAGAGAAAGTCAGCTGAATTACCAGATGCTATTGCTGTGAGTACCCTCTAGTGGTGATAGCAATGCAGTGACAACTTTATTACAGTGCTTTCAGCAAATGACTTCTCAGTGAGGGTGACGGAACACTGGAACAGGCTGCCCAGGGGGGTTGTGGAGTCTCCTTCTCTGGAGACATTCAAAACCCGCCTGGACACATTCCTGTGTAACCTTATCTAGGTGTTCCTGCTCCGGCAGGGGGATTGGACTAGATGATCTTTTGAGGTCCCTTCCAATCTCTAACATACTGTGTGATACTGTGATACTTTCTACTGCATTTTCACTAAGCATTATTTATATGAATTGAGCAGCTCCTCCTGTTAGAGCTAATGAAAGAAAATCTGTAAAATCTGGTGTCTGATTGGTTTATGGGATACCGAAATGATGAGAAATGTATTAGAATATCTTCCCTCAGTGCTGCAGACTTCAAGGCTTTAGTACATACTATGAAAATATATTCCCTGGTTGAACAGCAGCAAGTAAGTTGCATGTGGGATCATTGTGTCTAGAGCCCTCCTAGATGTCACCCTGCTGTAAAAGGGCCTTGATACAGTCCAGGTACTGTCATTATGTTTGAGCTGTGGGTGAGATGTGTGCCTGCCCTCTAAAAAACAAGCAACCTCTTTCTGAATTGGTCCAGGACTGAGAGGTATGCCACTGAGAAAGGAGATGATACATTTTTGTGAGTGTGTTAGTGGCTCATTTTAGAAAATAAAAGAATGCAGGAAAATGATTGGATCTTCACCACTAGAAAGAGGCTTTTACACGGTGCTTGTTCTCACTGAGGTCAGATCAGTACCTGGAGCTGGGCATAATTTTTGTATGCACCCAGAAGTGCATGCCTCAATCTGTAGGGCCGGAGATGTGAGGAAAGCCAAGTGCAGCAGCTGTAGAAGAAGATGTTTTCCATGTGTGATGAGTGGTACATATACCATACATGGTACATGTACCATGAGTGGTACAAAGTGAATTTTTAACCACCTGTCCATCCATCTGAAATGTGGTTTCACTAACAAAATGTATCCTGGGGTTTGCCACTTTTTTGTCTTTTCCAAGCTCTGGGTGCCTCAGTCTGAGCCCACTGGGAATCAGCTAGTGGCAGCTCCAGTGAAAGAGCAATGTTTGAATGGGAAAGGGTTGTTTTACTTTGCTCTGAAGTTGGTAGGAGCTTGCACAGTTTCTTTTGTCTTAGGAACCTGAGGTTTTAGATGGAGAGTCAGGTGTTAAAAAATTTAAGTCTTTTCTGCTTTTAAGACCTCTGCCATCAGTGACAACACCTGTAGCTTATCCCCGTCATTGAATCTTCCTAGTAGAGATCAAAAAGTCAAATACCTGGATTTCCCCTTAATTCCTTTTTTTTTCCCTTTTTTTTTCTTTTTTAATCTCTCTACTAAACTAGGAGGTTTCCTCTTGAAGATATCCCTCAAGATGAGAAGGAAGCTGCAAACTGGCTTCATAAGCTTTACCAGGAAAAGGTAAACAGCTTTGCTTTTTCTTCTCTTTTGGGAGTTTCATGGGGTAGTGTATTAAGGCACTGAGTAATGCACACTGTTTCACTGGATGGAGAGAAGAGATTGAAATATTATGTGTAATTAGGCAGCCATCCCTCAAACTGCTGGAAGGAGCAGTAGAGAAGAACCCCTTGGCCACAGAAGGCTGGCTGGTGAGTAAGTATCAAATTGCCAGGAAGCACAATGGGATTCAGAGATATGCCTGAGTTGCAGAAGACTAATAGCAATGCACTGTCTTTTTATATTCTCCAGCTCTTGGGTCTCTGTCATACGTTTGTAAAAGCTTCATTCTCCCTGTGGGTGTTTTTAGACAGCCAAGAAGAGCGATAACTGTCTATCAGGGACAGGCGATCTCGGCTCTTAGTTGCAATTGTCCTTTGCTTTCATGTTTTTTCCATTGTTTCTTTCCTTCTGCTTCCTGTTAACGCCTCTGCAGTGGTGTGTGACATGGTATGGACAGTCCCTGGGTTCTGCTGTCAGGGGCTGGTGTAGCACATAGCCAGCATGCCTTCAAACAGCCAAAAGCTTTTCTTCGTCCCTTTTCTTTCCCTGTCCTTTCCTTTGTAGTTAATTTCTTGACAGATTTACCAGTTCTGTGGGGAGGAGAAGTGAACTGTAATTCATGTTGCCCAGCCTAATTGGTGGATTGTTGAACTTGAAATGTGTATCTTGATTTTTGTGTTGCCTGTCTTTGTGGTAAAACAGAGGAGCACAGAAGCTTTAACTATCTTGGGCTTCTTTCTGCTGTGATGACCTGTGCTGCAGCATTTCCAAGCTTATATTTAGTGTGTAGGTAGGCAACAGATCGTTCTGAGTTTCACTTTGTTCATTTCAACCTAATTTGTTTGAATATCTAAGCTTTAATTAAGAGGAGAGAAATTATCTCGCAAAGAGCAGTAGCTATCATCTCACCACCTCCCCTTAGCAGGCATATCAAACTAGTTTGTAGGTTTCTGACGTTGCTGGGCTGGAACATTAAGGTGTATGTTACAGAGGTGGCCTTCCTCTGCTTGGCTCCTGCTTTGTTAATCAGTAAATGCAGATGTGGCACAGAGCATTCACTGCTTTTGGTGCTATTCCTTAGGCAGAATGCTCTGGTTTGCTTCTAGATGGAGGGCTTGGTGTTCTTGCTGGTGTTGACTGTACTTCTGCTCAACTTTGGTGTGAGCTGTTGCTGTGGAGATGTTACATATATATGTGGATATTTATATATTGATCTTATGGTGGTAGCAACATGTTGTAACTGGAATTCTTGAAATACTCTTCCTGCACAGAGGATATGTCCTCAAAACAATGTGTTATTGGCAAGGAACACCTTTTGTGCTTCTTAGGCCTTTATAAGGGATGCTAAAAAGTAAAACAGCTTAAGTGGGAAAAATAAGAAATAGCCGAACTTGAGCCACCCTTAATAACGGCTTGGAAACTTTACAGAACATTCTTACAAACTTAGGGAAGACTGTGAGCACTCTGCTCCTCTGAGTGACGCATTTCATGATTGCATCTCTCTGCAGGCTCAGCTCAGTATGCAGCTGCTCTGTTGAAGACTTGGGGTTATGGCTAGCACAGTGTTGCCTCTGCTGGTTAGCTTGTGCTTTGTCTTCCTCTTCTGGCTGTACATACAGCACTTTTCTGCTGTGCTTTGCTAACCTTTCTGGAAGTAAAAACAGGAAGAAAAAGCACTCAGCAAATAGGCAGGTAGTGTCTGAATTAGCCTCTGGCCTGACACTGCCCTAAATTCCTGTACAGTTAAGAGAAGAGGTGAAGGTATTTTGTTATGGAGAAGCTGATACAATGTCAGTTTCTGATAGTGGCTAAGATTGCCTTCAGAGAGCTTATACAGTGGCCTCAGTGATCAGCGGAAATGCCCAAATAAATGACAGCAGATGGAAATGGACGCTGTGTACTCTGGCTGGGTATTTACCACAGATACTGTCCTTGATGTTGTCCTACAGTTGACTAGTCTTGGATCACTTGGTGTGCAAACATTATGAACCTGTTTTCTCCTGTCTTCTCTTTGTCCCAGGATGCTTTGCAAGAGATGTATAATCAGGAAGGCATATTTCCTGGCCAGCAGTTTAAACCTCGTAGGAGACCATGGACGCTCCTAAACTTTCTTTTTTGGGCCACAGTTCTTCTTTCTCCTCTCTTCACATTTGGCTTCGGAGTTTTTGCAAGTGGATCACCTCTCCTCATCCTTGCATTCCTGGGATTTGTTGGAGCAGGTAATAAAAGCAAAGACAAAACTAAGCCCAGAGTGACACGTAACAGGATGCATTACCTCCAACAAGTTCTGTGTATTAATTAATCTGGATGGGGCTTGCAGATGAGCATTTGGTGCTCACAGTATCACAGTATCACAGTATGCTAGAGATTGGAAGGGACCTCAAAAGGTCATCTAGTCCAATCCCCCTGCCGGAGCAGGAACACCTAGATAAGGTTACACAGGAATGTGTCCAGGCGGGTTTTGAATGTCTCCAGAGAAGGAGACTCCACAACCTCCCTGGGCAGCCTGTTCCAGTGTTCCGTCACCCTCACTGAGAAGAAGTTTCTTCTCAAGTTTAAGTGGAACCTCTTGTGTTCCAGTTTGTACCCATTACCTCTTGTCCTATCATTGTTTGCCACTGAGAAGAGCCTGGCTCCATCCTCATGACACTCCCCCTTTATATATTTATATACACTAATAAGGTCACCCCTCAGTCTCCTCTTCTCCAAACTATAGAGACCCAGCTCCCTCAGCCTTTCCTCATAAGGGAGATGCTCCACTCCCTTAATCATCTTTGTCGCCCTGCGCTGGACTCTCTCCAGCAGGTCCCTGTCCTTCTTGAACTGAGGGGCCCAGAACTGGACACAATATTCCAGATGCGGTCTCACCAGGGCAGAGTAGAGGGGAAGGAGGACCTCTCTTGACCTACTGACCACCCCCCTTCTAATACACCCCAGGATGCCATTGGCCTTCTTGGCCACAAGGGCACAGTGTTGGCTCATGGTCATCCTGCCGTCCACTAGGACCTCCAGGTCCCTCTCCCCTACACTACTCTCTAACAGGTCGTTCCCCAACCTATACTGGAACCTGGGGTTGTTCCTGCCCAGATGCAGGACTCTACACTTTCCCTTGTTATATTTCATCAAGTTTCTCCCTGCCCAACTCTCCAGCCTGTCCAGGTCTCGCTGGATGGCAGCACAGCCTTCTGGCGTGTCAGCCACTCTTCCCAGCTTAGTGTCATCAGCAAACTTGCTGATAGTACACTCAATTCCTTCATCTAAATCATTGATGACTGTAGTCTTTATATTGTATAGCATTTTTATATTTTGAAAGCTTTAATCCAGGCAGGCTTGCCTTCATATCTTGGGCAATATCTATCACAATCAGTAGCAAGTGAGTCTTGTAGCCCATTATTATGGTTCCTGAAGGAGGAAATACTTTTAATTTGCCTTCATTCACCTTGCCTGTGAATTAAAAAAATCCACAAACAACCAACAAAACAAACAAACAAACAAAAACAACAAACAGGAAACAAAAAAACCGAACTCTCCCAAACAAAAAACCCTAAGGAAAAAAAAAAAACAAGCCCACAACCAAATACCAAAACCAAATGGGGGCTGGGGAAGGGGATATACCTCAGTGTTCACACTACATGTCCTGTTAATCAACATAGAAGCATTAATTATCTTTTTAAATATAGGTTGTCCTCCTCTTCTAGTGATACCTGACCTGTGATCCATATGCAGCCTCATACAACACACTGTTGGTCTGTAGTCAGCTACTGTCTTCAGGATTAGGTTAACTTATGTTGGTTATGCCTGTGTGTTTGTTACTTCCTGAATCCTTGAACTGGTTTTAATACACTCCCTATTTCTCTGTTATATTTTAAAGCTTCCTTTGGAGTTCGTAGACTGATAGGAGTAACCGAAATAGAAAAAGGCTCCAGCTATGGCAACCAGGAATTCAAGAAAAAGAAATAACTGACAGCTGCAATTCAGCACATATAACCAGACTATGGTGTCCGGTTAACTTCAGTTAAAAAACAACAATGAACACTTAGAAACTGTATTTTCTTAATAACTGATGACTAATATTAATGAATAAAACTTGAGCCAAGAATGAAGAAGTTGGAGGTATCAACTGAAGAGAACGCATCAACTTTCTGCCTGTTTAAGGATTACTGTAGTCAAACTGTGGGAAAAAATCTGGGGTGGGATGAAAGAAGCAGCTAATTTTTCTTGCTTTGTTAGGGGACTTGGGAGTAGGGGAAGAAAAGAGGGCATTGGCCATGGCCACGTGCGTCTTCAGATGACTGAATACACTCGTTTCTGTCAAGAGCACTACACTCACTTTTACAACAGGAGCCATTGAATGTTTCCTCTTGCTAAAAGCCAACATGTTTGTTGATTTCCAACTTTTTTTTATTAATGAGCCAGGAAAATCAACCCTTCTTAAATTAATTGTGGATGTTCATTTGGTTAGAGTAATTTTGGAAAGGCTGTGTTGTCATGGCTGCAGATGAAATCCTATTTGTCTGTTACAATGATACTTTATATTTTTAGACAACATCTTAAAACTTCTTTAATGTGAGGGAATGGGTAGTGGAGTTTGGAAGCAGTGCGTTATTGATCAGCACATACCATAGAACAGATCCACTAGTATTAAATCAGTTTAAAATTCTCATCATACCTCCTGCTAATTGCTCAAGGCTGTTTAAATTCAAAGTATTACTTCAGTCTTGAGTGTTGTTTCCCTGTTTCACATCCTACATGTATGATGATCTTGTTTCTCTTTAAGGGCTTGTTATGTTTTCTGAATTAATGGTGACTGAGGAATTTGGAGTTGTGTGAAGAAGGAAATTAATTCAATTTTTCTGACGTTTTCTCCTGTTATTTCTATTTGAATCTCTTATCACCAAAGTCCATTTCAGCCAACCTCTCTCAGTAAACTGGGAGGCAGCAGCAGAGATCAGCACAATAGTTTTCAAAATGTCATCTTTTACAAAAATCTGAAAAGGAGAGAGGTCTGTAGCAATCAGATTTCAAATACTGTCATTTCTTGCACTTTTCATGAGAGTTTTGACATTAATTCAAATGGGGCCAGGTTCTTACTGGCCTTGTGTACTGCAGTGATAGGGTGTGCTGCACTTTCTGCTTGGACATGCTTTAGATGTTAGTCTGAAGTATATTGCAAGGTGAGCTGTGCTGTTAAGCAGTAGAAGGAGTGTAGGGTCTCTTCAGGGATTTTAAATATCTTTAGTTTTGCTTGTTGACTTTTTGGGGGGCTTTTTTTCACTGAAAATTAGAGATTAGAATCATGCTGTACCTGTGCTTTTTTCCAGATACACATTCTGAGATTTCTGTAGATTGCTGCTGTATGGGTAGCAAACAGATGTGTTATCTAACCAGTGTACCTGTATGTTCAAGACTGAAGGCCACAATCTGCATTTGGCTATTCTCAGAAGTTGGTGAAATGGGTTGCAGATCTAAAGCTGAGGGCAGAAGCTGACTCTTGGGATCTGTATTTTTAACCCAGCTGCCACTACTTATCTCACTTTTGTAAAGAGCAGATATTATCAAAGCACTGGTTCTTATTTTCATCTTTGCTCTAGTAGCCAAGATAAGAGAGTAATAATTTACCTTCTTTTCATATTTACTGTAACTGTTGGAATGTAACCTCTTATCCCGCAGGTTTTCCTGTTTTCAAACACTGGAAAAGCAATTTTGTAACTTAGAAAAATATTTTACTTGGGGTCATTAATCACTGTTCGGCCAGGCACTTGATTTTTATTTGTGGTCTTTTCGACAAGAGGTTTTGAAGGATGACCTACATTGTCTGTGTCCTATTAGACTCATCCTCACTGAATCACTGTACTTGTAGCCCCAGCATTAATATGTCATCTTTGTCCCCTCAATAAATCTTTCCTAAGATAGGGATGCAAAACTGTTGTTAATCTTAGTGGAATTTGGAATATGCTTTTGGAATTGAGGAGAACAAAGCTTAGCCAGGACTCTCTTTTCCTTGCTGAATGTTTTTGTACTTTAAATACAGTTAGACTTCCAAATGCTGATGAAGATAACTCTCTGATATTTCCCCGTGTTTTAACTGGAGGACTAAAAGCAGTGGGCTTTTTGTTCTTTTCTTTAGTCTTTTATTTCTCTTTCCTTAAGTAATTCAGTAATGGATATAATTCTTGCTGCTTAGAGATATGTTACAAATGCTGTACACTTGCTTCCTGAAGATGATACTGAGTTTATATAAATTGTACTGGCTTAGCAGAGTCAGTCTTGCAAAGCAGTCTGACCACTGACATGTTTTATACTTACATTTTGAGCAGTATATTAATGGGCATGAAAATAATTTCACAAAATAAGTCCCTTCTTAATACTGAGAAGAGGGGAGATGCTTAAAGGAGGGGGGAATTAATAACCTTTCTCTTTACAGGATTCTTTTCTCCTCTTAGTGCATGTAGCTCCCTATTCTGAATCATGGGATTAGTGCATGTACATCAAGGGGAGAATAATCAAGATTTCATATTTTCTTATGATAACTTATTGGTCATGCTGTCTTTTTGAAAATATAATACATCGTCACTTACTTAAATTTTGCTCTTCTAAACAGACATATCAGTAGTCATTTTGAAAACTGAAATATATAGCAAGGCACAAAACAGTACAAAACCAACACAAGTCTCTTTATTTTGAATTTTATCTCTTCAATAGGGGTTTTTATACACACGCACGTGCACATGTACACAGTATGTATAAATTAAAATGACTGGAAATAGCTGAAATTAATGTCACTAATGAAGATTAGCAGGTGGCTTGGATTGGAAAAATGAGCATAGATTTTATATCTTATTTTCTTCTGGTTTAATAGAACATAGCTTGTATATTTGACTACCAAGCCCTTTAAGAGCAATAATAAACAAAAATATATCACGTTTTTCGTCTTTTGCTTTTCAACCACGCTAGGTTTAATAAACTTAAAGCTATGGGAGCGTTTTCTCTCTCCACTTTTGAAAACTTTCACTTACTGTTTCATTGTTTAGACTAAATACCATGTTCTCCAGTATGGACTTGCAAGCTGACTACCATGGAGTTCAGCATTGACTCTGAAGATTAATGGTTCTCAGACTGCTATGGACAGATCACAGTATGTTAGAGATTGGAAGGGACCTCAAAAGATCATCTAGTCATCTAAGCTCTTTGCCTTGACAGCATTTGACATTGTTGTAAAGAACAATCATGTTGCTCTCATCACCAGTTCCAAGGTAGCATCACATTGACCTACATCTAATAACCTGGTGGGAGAGCTTGGAGACTGCTGGAGTAGTGGCATCTCTCACTTTGGAAGGCACAAAAAGCTGATGCTGAAGAAGGACTGGATAACTGTTATCCAGAGGTCTTGGCTCAGTAGGAATTACAGTTCTCTGTTGCCCATTGTGGGCTGAATGTGATCTTGCAATTGACTTTGTCTGGCACAAAAAGTATGGGCAACATTCCTTTGTTCTGCTTTAAATTATCTTGAAGGGCTCTACACTTACTTGTTGACCAATGAATATAGCTACTACCTTTGTCCTAATTGCCTAGTATTCACAGAAAAAGTGAGCATGTCTGCTCGCTTCCACGTGATACCACTTGGTCTCGGTCATGGATGTCTATATTTGCTCGCCTGTATTTTCTGCAGATGGTTCGGTTACAACCTCTTAGCTGGAGCTTGGAGCTTTCCAGTCCAACCAGTCCTGTAGAAACTGTCTCACGTAGCTGGGGTTTTGTCTTCCTGCATTTTGCACTGGTTGATGTGCTCAGTAGGTCCAAAGTGACACAGTTGTGTTAAGCGATAATGCAACTTCGCTGCTTCAGAGTCAAACTTTCATTAGGGAAAATAAGTCCTTCCCAAGCCTGCTCACATAGGCCATCACTACCTGGTAACAGGTCCCTCTGGCATTGATGAAACCAACAGAAGGGAGCTGGGACAAGGTCTTCACTAACACTAGGAGTAATTACCAAGCAGGGCTCACTGTACATCTGATAATTTCTAAAGGTAGTGTTCCTGTCTGGGACTACCCCAAAAAACTGGTTTTGCTTTGTGTACATTTTGATTAAAGAAATGTGGGGTTGGAGGCTTTTAACTGAAGGCAGATAATATTCACCGATTTTGGCATCTTGGAGAAGTATGTACTAAGAAGTCTATGGCCAAGATTGGACAGATCTCACCAGTGTTTCATTCAGATGCTGGAGACCAATGCAGATTAAAGTGAAAAATCCATTCCTAGATTTCCTTTGAAAATTGGATGTGGTGGTGTAGCTCACAGCGTCTGCTGGATACACTTTAAATCACTTGGTGTGAAATTCCTGGCTCGCAGCAGATGACTACTACACATTCTGGTTTATTCCTGTGGAAAGAAGCCCATCCCCATAATGGCAATACTGAATTTTTACGTTGGCCAGGTTCGTCACAGCTACTTGTTTCCACATTTCTCAATGTTCTGATTCATAATGGGCTGCCAGCACTGAGTGAAGCCAGGATCTGAAGCAGGTGGCAGCAGGTGAGAGCTGCAAGGCTCATTGCTGAAGGCAGCAGGAACACCAACAGGTCTGGCCAAATTCTTGCCCTGAGAAAATGGAGCCATTGCCAAGAGTTTTGCAAACTGGAGAGAAGTGTGTATGTGGGCAGCAAACTGACTCCAATATGAATGTGAAACTTCCTTGTGACAACTTAAAAGGTAACCCCTAAAATATTCATGTCATCAGGGTTGGAATTTGTTTCAAGGGCTTGTTACAGATGGCAACTCTTATTCTTGCCACACTTCCCCCTATTTATCTTGAAGACTAGTTTGATTGTTTCCGCAGTCTCTGCATCAAGGTCCTTGCAGATTGTTGGTTGTATATTTTTTACCTGCTATGGTTTTGAGGGAGAACTTTCTGGAAGTCAGTGTTAGAGAGTCTGCACCCCATTTGGTGGCCACCAGCAAATGTCATGAAAATATTTCATACTTTGCAATTAGGAAGACAGTGGATTGGCATCTGTAAGACAACCATGTCGTGTCTCTTATCCTGGGCCTCTCTGGGTCTATGGAAAGCTGCCTGTATTTCTTAAAATGTTCTGCCTGTAGTTACAAGCCAGTCTTGAGACTTTGAAACTGTGAAGAAAGTTAATTTGTGCACTCTCACTGTTGGGAGTACTTGAGTGCAACTGATTGTCATTTCTGAAAAGCTTTACATTAGCAGAAGCAGTGTTTTATCTTTTTAAGATGAAATGTATTTTTAAAATAGACACTTTACCAGAAAACAGACTTTAATGGTACTTTTATAACCTAAATTGGAAGTATTCTTTAGTATGGGGGCTACCACTACCAGTTTGCAGTCTTCCATGTTTTATTTCTTTTTTCATTTTGACTGATGTGCATTTTCAAGGAAGACACACAGCTTTACCAGTCACACTAAAACCTAATTTACAGAGGGAGGAAGAGTGGGCAGTAGAGGCTAATCAGAAATTAATTACTTTTCCCCCAAGGTGTGAAATGGTTCTAGAGGCTTCCTTTGTTTATGTGCATGTGGATCTGTGCAGAGAGCCAAGCAGTGTCCTCTCGTGTTATTTTGCTTCAGCTTTGCCAGAGCTGTACCTTGTGACAAGGGAATGCTGCTGCCTGAATGCCAGGCAGCCACCGTCAGCTGGCGCGTCGCTTACTCCTAAAGATCACCAGCAAGTACTGTAGCTTTAATGAAAACCTTCTCTCTGAGAAAACTCACCCTCCTTAACCTGATTCATTTGTTACAAACCTGTCAAACGTAGCCAAATCTAACAAGTAATAACACTGTACACAGGGTATGCATTTACTGGGCATGTGTATATATTTTTGTACATTTTTACGGTTCTTTCCTACACTTGATTTTATGATGTTCAGAAGAGATGCGTCTGAATCTGGTTAAAAACAAGAAGCTATTCAGAAAGACCCAAACCTGTCACCTGCTGTAGTTTCTACTAAGATCTGTGCCCAAACAAATACGCAGATTTATAGTGCTATGCAAATACTACTTTGTAAGTTGTCTCTTAAATTTTGCTGAAGTAGTTCACGCTGTTTTTACTGGGCTTTCAGAAAAAGATTAATGCAAAAGACTCATCTTGTAAAATAAAATAGCTTTGGCTGTGTGAAGGTGCTGTATATTAGAATCTCATTCACACTTTCAGTCGCTTATTTTAACTGTATGGGATTTTGTATGTAATATGCTGGCATAGAGGTTTTTTAAATGGTGCCTGAGTGAGAAAGGGTGACTGCCCAGCATCTGGGTGTTTTGCAGTGTTACCAATTATGTGCTGTAACTGGGAGATCTGCATCCTTTTCCTGTTTGCCATTCTGGTCTTTGTAACTAAACATGCACTAAGGGCTGTTGTCTTTTTGTTTCCATTTATGCTTTTTGGTCTGTCCTGCAAACTGATCTGTGTGAGGGGCACGTGTCTGCAGCAATAATCTGGGTGGGTTGTTTTGTGGGGGCTGCTAGTGAAGAACAAGCTGAACCCCATGTCCATTCCCAGCCATTGAGCCACTTACTGAGAGCTGCAGAGGGACGGTACGTTGCCATACCATTTGTAGAAGTTTCACATAGCTCCTCCAAATGACCGTGGATGGGGGGAAGGGATGTTCCTTTCCGGAAGAATCCTCTGAAGTAAACCCAAAGCTGTATGGTCTGAGATGTTGAGACTCCAGCAAGGTCAGCTGGTTGTATGGGTTATTAAGCTGTAGATTAAACCTGTTTTAAAAATCTGACATCTTTTAAGCTTCTGTTATTCACTGGAAGATAAACACCTTGCCCTTCCTCAGCTGTATGCCAACAGCATGCACTCCTACCTACTTAAGCAAACCAGGACCTACTGGAAGTTCACTTGGTATTTTTGCTCCCTTCCCCATACCTTTATGAGAAGGGTGCCCAACAGAAGTGGATCTCTATAATTGCTACCCCTAGTATAACCCTGGCCTGCCTCTGTGCTTGCTTGGTCCCCTAAGACATCATCTCTGCTTTGGGATGTTTGTGCCTGTAACAAGTGACAGGCATGTGATAACACTATGTTCCTGTCATCTTTTTGCTAGAGTGCAAGCACTGAGATCTTAGTTGCTCCTGTAGGTTTTTCCATGATCCCTTGCTCCTTTGAATATTCCATGTTGTGCTGAGCCACCTTAAAGACCTTTTTGTGGAGAGGATGGGCTCCAGTTTCAAGAGTATGCACACAGAAGCTTCCTTTCTGTGACTTTGCACAAACACAGCTTTTCTTCTCTCTGTGCCACCATAGAGACTCCTCAGATCCATACTTCATTTTTAAAGGATGATAATTTTGACCTGGAATTTTTAATGCTTTGTTCCAGGACTACTATTTAAGCTTTACAGTGAGGAATATGAGTCAAAGTTTTTACTAGTACAGAATATGAAGAATTAATTTTATTAAGATGGTATGATCCTTAGTACATGCATGCAGAAGCCAAGCCATGACAAGCAAAGCCACAGCTGGTGCCAGAGCAATGTGTTGACTTGCCATGCACTGCTAAGACGACATCACTGTTGTCAGTTCTTGTCCCCAGAAGTACCTATTTTCTCTCACTGCCTATCCACCTGCCCTTCTGCAAGTCGTCTTTCCTGAGCTGCTTTCTCTTGGTGAACCAGCCAGTGACAGACATCACAACCACACATACTGGAGGAGCAGAAGTGGTCATCAGTAGGAGGTACGGGCAAGGGTAGCTGAACAGAGCAGCTTGTCACCACAGTATTCGATGGTCAGCACTGTGTGAGGTAGCTGTGGAAATGAAAATGCTTGCCAGCTGGATGAAGGCACAAGGAATGTTGGGTGGTTTGTTTCAGTACTAAGCAATCCATATAGCGGTGACCTTTAGGTTGTGGAAGCTTCTTATACAACTTCTCTTTAAACTGCAGACACAGTAGGAAGTTCACTGTAGTGGTGGTGGCACTTTGTAGGGGTAGCTCTTCTGGATTCCTTAATCTCATTTAGTCCACTCTTCTGCAATAAAAGTTCTAGTACTGCATTAATACATTTGGGAAGACAGCCTGTACGTCTAAAACTGTAATCTGTTCCCGAGAGGCTTGTTAGACTGAATGCATCTATGAAACAAAACTTTATGTAAACATAACAGATTTTTTATAGGTAAATATAAGCTTGATAACACTGTTATGAGTTAATTAAATACCCTTCTGGATTTTGCCACTCTATGGATTCACATCCATGAACATATATATATCTCTATGTATATATGTATCTGTCTATGTCAGAGTCCAATATGCTTTGACTGGGTTGTTTTAGATACCCACATGTGGAGGGTGTAATGTTTAATTCCCACTATGGTGGTCTGCCTAACTCTGGAAGATGTTTACACCATGGGTTGATCCACTCAACTGTTGATAGCTCTTCATCTAAAACAAAGGCCACCCTCCAGTTCTGTTTGTGTTGAGCTGAAGTCAGCTCGCTTTGCAACAGCTGTGGTCAGTCACGCATTACAGTATTCCCTGACCTTCACAGGCACATCCCTCTTACCAATCTCCACTCAGCCACCTTCCCTTCAAAGGGGTTTATTGGTCAGCTACGATAATAATCATCTCAATCTATGTTATATGGTATAATAATATCTTACATTATATATATGTAAAAATTGCCTATAATGCCAACATTATTGTGTTCCTGCTGTGATGAAGGCATGTGCCAAAGGGGCAGGATTGGTGGGCTGGCTTGAGCTGCGCCACCTGAGGCAGCATGGCTGGAGCAGACATTCCTGCTCACGGCCTGAAAGGCAAAGCATGTTGCTCCCCAAGGCATTTGCTAGAAAGCAAACTACCCAAAGGAGATACCAGGTTGTTGTCTGTGGTAAATGCCTCTGCACAGACACTGGCATGTAACTGGAAGGATATAATGAGCAGGCTTCCAGGGGACTGACTGCGAAGAACACGGTACAGAGCACATCTGACTCTGATGACAGGTTGTTTTTCTTTTCTTCGCTGGCACTTATGATGTGAACTGCCTTTTGTTTTCATCTTGCTGACGTAGGGCAACATTTGCAAAAGCAGAATTCAGCAGTGGCCTAGTTGTGACATCTCTTTTATTTATTTCTCCAATGAAGTTACAAGTGGCTATGAACTAATGGGTGCTTCATTTATGAGGAAAATCAGTGTAAGAAAGTAGGTAGGGTTCAAGAACATGTATAAATCTCCCACCTTGGCTGCAATGAATTACAAACTACAGGTGTTTTCAGGAAAATGCTATTTCTTCTGTGCTTCCCAACAGCTCAAAGCTCCTTGTCAAAGGTAAGAGAGTGCTACACTCTTCTTTTTTCCTATATTTTAAATCAGCTGTAGCAATGTTATATGTCAAGATTAGGGCTGGAAGATGCATCTTTCAATTGTAGACCTTTACCATGCAAAACCACCCAACTACACTGTTGCAGGCTGCTTCTCTCAGTCCATGAAGGCTCTCATGGCAGTGGTTTGGGCTCTCCCCTGGCATTTGTGTTTCCCCATCACTCTGGGAAGTGTGAGCTCTTTCATGGTGGTTTCTAGAAAGAAGAACAATGCTGCACTTTATTCCATCTGACCAAAGCTCTCCACTTTATAATCCAGCCAGGCACTGCTCATGGAGCAGAATGGAGCCCTGCAGCTTGTTTGGCCATTGAACGTTTTCATTTATGTGGTGACATTTAAGATGATGAGTTTACTTGACCTAAAGCCTGTTCAGACCATTGCGGTGACTTGGCTGCGTATTTGTACATTGCTTGCTCTCTTTGCTAGCAGGGAGGTTCACAGCAAGACTTGCTGAACAGTTTTGACTGAACAAGAGTTTGCCTGGCAAATCCCGTATTTCTTATCTGATTCATTTAATGGTTCACTAAAGGATAGAGAAGACCTTCTCAAACTGCTAAGAAATGCTTCCTTGAAAGGGCTTTTGAATACCCTGCATCTGTGAGGGGTGGACAGGACACAGTCATGTAGTACAGAATGGAACCCAGTATTTTTGGAGAGGGAAATTTGCTCAGACCAGGGTTAGTTCCCTGTCAGATGGGAATGAACAAACATCATTTTCACCACTACCCCCAGCCCAGAACCTCAGCAACCTGAAAACTTGTTAGTTCCTGAGCCTATGCATTCTTTTGCTGGCAGCCATACAAGAAAGCAGTTGGCCTACCTAAATTAAGTGCGGCACATAATGGAATATCAATCACTGCTGTTAACTCCAAAGCAATAACATGGTTAGGGAGAACAAATTGCACTGAGGTAATACGGGTTTTTTTTTTTTACTCTCAAAGAGATCTCTCAGTGGAGCAACCTCTGGAGCTAATATTAGGTCTGGGAATTTCACAGGCACTAATAGGATTAGGCACATGAATTCCTTTTTAGTCTGATGGGAGTCAAGTGTTTAATTCCCTTGGATTTCTCTGAGATTTCAGCACAGATTCAGAAGTGGCACCCAAACCATCAGTACACCCAGATCTTCTCTGACTGTCCCCCAGGCAAGGACAGAATTGCTAATCCACCATCAGAAGGGTAAATGGCCTTTCCAAGGAAAAGCACTTGGTGTGCAACCTATGACAAAACAGTACTTGCTCCAACTCAAAATGTAAAACAAAGTATCATAACTTCATCTAGTACCTTTTCAAAATATGAAATAATAGAATTGTGCTCTTTCACTCACAAGAGGAAACCTGTTCTTATTTACCAACAACTCATTTGGGGCATGGGATGGGGGATGTCAAGCTTAGTCTTACTCAGCTTCAGTTTGGTGTTTATGGCAAGGTTCATGGTGCCTTTCCATCTTCAGGAACAGCTGAAAAATACTAATGAAGTATTAAAAGTAGTGAAGACCTGCTTGCAGTGCTGCTCGAGGGCTTTGGATGTAAGTAGCATCATCTGTTAGAAATATTTACTGTTTATTATTTGGGAGGCAGTGGTGGTCAGAGCAAGAATTGATGAGAGATCTCATTGTCCCTTCTCTCCTATCTGTCAGTGGTGTCTTTTGTTTTACATCTGCCTTAGCTTTATTACTAAGAGTGTCAATGTCCAATAGGATCAAATCCTGAAATAGAAACCTGTGACAGAAAAAGCCTGTGCTGCCTGGATGCCTTTATGATCTTAAAACATACAGTACTGTTGTGTCTCTGGTTGCTTAGTCCTCCTTCTCTGTGAAATCACATATGCACTGAAATTAAGAGGTGTCAGCTGCCAGTTTAACCCCCTCTGAGGGTCACTGATATCATGGCATTTAGGGTATAAGACTTTAAAAAATGAAGGCTAGTGCTAACAGTGCATCTTACCATTTGATGGTGGTGTAAGAAAAAAGTCTCCTCCTAATGGGACTCACTCTTGTGAATGCTTTGGATACCAAAACCCACACTCCACCCCTGCTCCTATGCATAAAAGCATCTGACATCTTCATAACAACATCCCAGTGCATGCATAAAAGCCATCCTCTCTATTCAAACTCAAGATGATGAGTTTGGTTATGCCTGTCATGTCACTGCAGAATGCAGGAAAAGAAATAAGGACTCTAAAGTGGAGGATTCTTATCTGAATATTTACTTCTAGGCTTATGATGGCTTTCTGAGCCTCCTCTTCAGACTTCATTATTCCTGTAGTATTTCCATTTGCCACCCAGGGAGGCCCTGCATAAGGTAAGCTTGCAAGGGAATCTCATTTCTAATTAATACGGTATTTTACTTAATAACTAATATCTTTTGACATGGTAATTTTGAAATAAGCTTTCCCTTGATGAATTCAGAGAAGAGTATTTAAACAATGGTTCCCTCCTCTCCTCTTCCCATCAATTTTTAATTACACCTTGGACGTGTGAGCTCTTCCCCAGGCTGGTACAATGGACAAAGAGAGATCTTTATTGCCTAAAAAATCAAATTATAAACTTTATGGTCTAGTTCTTACCAATTTCACCCACACTCTTCAGAAGCTAGTCCTAAGCAGGAGCATAAATGAAGAGAAGGAACGGCACAGAACTACTCTGTTACAATATGACTGTAAACCTATGCAAAACCATAATTAGCTGGTTAAGTTTATTTTATTAATGTTTCCCACAATGTGTTTCGTAAAGGGACTTCTAGAAATGACCACGCATGTGTGCTTCTAAAGTGTATGAAGTGAAAATGAATAGAGTCATGAATATATGCTGAAGGAAAGGGTTGTCTTTTGCCTGGCCTGTACAGCCTCCAGCTAAGGGTGTACAAGTGCATGAACTGCAGTGTGTGGCTGCTAAAGCAACTTAAGTAACAGTGATTTTCCTCCTGAGCTATGAACTCAGTTGGCTGTGATATGGGTTAAATAAATCCTGGTCTATCTATGCACTCATGGCAGGTCAGAACAGGTTGCACAGTTCTAGCAAAGCAGTTACCTTCCTGGTGGGTGGTATCAACGCCCCTCTACTTGAGTTGATTGTGGAAACATCTCATGATCGTGTCTTACCTCCCCCTCTCCCAAAATACAGGCAGTGTTTAACTTTTTATCTTTCTGTGCTTCTAACTCCTTCTCTCAGGATAGTATAACCTTCCAGATAAACAATAAGCCCTTTTCTTCTAAGGTCTTCAGAGTCAAGAAGTTCAAAACTACATTGGGCTCTCCCTCACTCAAACTCGGTGTAAATGAGAGTGAAACTCCACATACAAGCCTTCTTTCTTTTGAGCTAGGACAAGTGCTTTCAATTTCCATGCAGTAAAAGCTGACTGTCTTGCAATAGCTACTATGGCTGCATACTCAGCAGGGCTGGATGATGTGAAAAAGGAGCTGCTAAGGGAGCAGGTTCAGCAGCGGGTGACACAAAGAAGCAGCATCCATGACCTGCTGGAGAGAGTGCTGGATGCTGTTGGTTTGGATCTTGATGTTGAAGACCAGCTAATTAGCTCTAGTGCCTCTCTGCCGGCAGTTGAAGTGTTCCTATTTTCTGTTCTGGTCCAGGACTGACATCCTGAGAATACTCCAGAGGTTCAGGAGCTCCAGGAGCCTTCTCTGTCTGCTGGCACCTGACCTCATTTCTGCCTGTGCTGGAAGCATTGAGAAGTTGTTTGGATTTCTGCAGAGCTGTAAAAGGCTCTAGGATCACTTCATTATTACTAGTTAGCTTCTAAATAGGCTTGAGTGACTCAGGAAATGGATATAAATTACCCGCTAGGGGAGAAGAAAAGAAGGCAAGTACAGTGGTGTCTCAGCTGCAAACATGACAGGGTTGAATTACTCTGGTCTTCAGAATTAGCTTAGAGTAAGAGCCCTCGTGTCTGCTTTTTCCTCTTCCTCCTTTTATTTTGTTCATCTGGCACAGGACGAGAAAGCACAGTTGTTTGCACCATTAGATATATAACATTATCATCCTGATAATGATGTTCATACTTTCATACTCAAAGTTCACACTCAAAATTTCATACTTTGAACTTCTTTATGAAGGTGGATAAGAGCACCTGTAACATACCCAGCATTTCATCTGTGAGTTCAAATGCCTTTCTCCTCATGCCTGCAAAGTGAAGCTGCCTCTGATAGCTCAAACAAGCTGCCTTTTGGTAGCATTTTCGCTGGATTAGTAGGTTTTTTGAGAGCTGTAATACCATAGCATCATGCTTGATAGTAAAACCTAAGGTAGAGGGTTTTGGCTGCTGTTCAGAGACTGGCTGGGCATTGATCTGCTTGCAGGAGGTGCTATTTCCTTTTCTTCATTTTTCATCTCTTTCCTTCACCTATTAAACTGTCTTTTTCTCAACCCATGTATTTTCTCACTTTAATTGTTCTTCTTTTCTCCCCCTGCCCCACTGGGAATGGAGGAGTGAGAGAGCAGTTGTATGGCTGCTGTCCAGGGCCAGCCCACTATGTGAAACAAAAAAATGTTATTATGTGGTCAGGTAGAGAGAAAAATTATATGCTTTTTTATGAAAAATCTTTGTTTGGAGGTCACCAAATGGGAACAGTGGAATATATGGATCAGACGGCGCAAGGAATTTTACATTCATGACTGTTACTGCTAGCAAATCCTGGGATCCTAGGATCTACCGTGATACTCTGGGGCCTCCATTATCTTAAGGGCTACCAGGCAGTCAGGCAAAACTGGACAGAAGGAATCAAATTACACTGGTGACACTGCTAGTTTTATCTTTGTCCTGATCAAAACCTGGCATAGGCATTTTTGTTTTCTTCCTATCACACCCCTGCCTGGTGGGAATCACTTCCCTTCCTCAACACCATTATCTTTCTGTCTTCTCTCTCTGCCTCCCTAAAATAGGATGGTTCATATCATCTTCAGACTCAGCAGGAAGATTTTCAAACGTGAATTTCCCCCTGTAATGGACATTCCAGCAAAACATAAGGCAATTAGGGATACAATTTAACTGCTTTCCTTCCTTCTTCCTGCTGCTTAAGTATTTGAAAGAATTTCAACAAGGGCTGTCCCAGTAGGGACCTGAAGACTGAGAGTATATTTTAGGATTTACTGTTATAACAATGAGCAGGGTTTAATTAACCTTCCAGCTCTTTGGGAGACCTGAGAGAGAGGATCCAGTGCCTCTCCAGACCACTGCTGCTTCTCTTGCAGTTACTGACCACATTAATCTCTCTGATACTGTACTTAGAACTACAGCTATATTTTATTATGGTCAAGTTAAAGTGCTAAATATTTTACAGAGATAATGAAATTCCTTATCCTGCCTTGCAGAGAATGTAATTTAAACAAACCAGTAATAGAAGAGCTGGGGGAAAAATAAGGAAATTCAGGAGCAGAGAAACGTGTGGGGTGTGTTGACTTCCCCTTTTGCTTGATACCTGTGCCATGTGGGTTTGTGCTTCACAACACATGAAATATGACAGAAGGGGACAATAAGAAATTTAACCCTTTGTTTACATTAACCAATATATGTGTACAATATACACATATGACAGATCTGAAACTGTTTCCTTCTCTAAAACAATCCCCACCTTTCAAGACAGACTTCATTCCTGGTCCAGGAGGGTGGGTTCCCAAAAGCCACAGAAACTGCCCACGAAACTAGCCTAACCCAAAACAAGCCATGTAACATGATTCCTCCAGAGGAGGCCACAGAGGTGGTGAGAGGGCTGGAGCACCTGTCCTATGGAGACAGGCTGAGACAGCTGGGCTTGTTCAGCCTGGAGAAGGCTCAGGGGAGACCTTAGAGCAGCTTCCAGTGCCTAAAGTGGGTCTACAAGAAAGCTGGAGAGGGACTTCTTACAAGGTCATGTAGTGATAGGTCAAGGGGGAATGGTTTTAAATTTAAGGTAGATTTAGATTACATTTGGGAAAAAATTCTTTACTTTGAGGGTTAAGAGGCACTAGCACAGGTTGCTCAGATAAATTGTGGCTGCACCAAGGCCAGGCTAGATAGGGCTTGGAGTAACCTGGTCTAGTGGAAGGTGTCCCTGCCCATGGCAGGGGGATTGGAACTAAATGATGTTTAAGGTCTCTTCCAACCTAAACTGTTCCATGATTCTATGATTCACGTTATCCTGACAAGACTGCATGACAGCAGTGACTATTGGGTGTATAAATCTCTAAGTCATCAGCAAGAAGAAACATTGTAGCAGAACATTAACAACTGTAACTGCAAAATTTTGGTGGTGAAAATCTTAAATTCTCTATGATATCTTTCAAATCCTGCTGCAGAGAGAAGTGGTGAAATGAGCGGAAAGTGCTGTGGCTGCAAGATTTGAGTGCATATACAAAGTAAAAGTTGGAAGAATAGACATCAGCTGTTGAAACAGTTAGTGAGGTGCAGTGAAAATTAGCCAGAAAAGTGGAGTCTACGTTTTCAAGTGTAACGAGTTTGTGCACCTTGTTTCAGACGAGGGCTCATTTTTTCTGAGGTTGCTTTTCCTGCTAGTGTGTTCTTACGCACCCAGATCCCTGTTCCTGTACACATCAACTTAAGGAAGTCAATGGCATGTGCTATGGCCATGTTCAGCCAGCATGCCTCTGATGGGTTTGTGCACAAGCCAGACTGTGCAGTACTGTTGAAAGGAAAGATTATTGTGCACTTCTGTCTACATCAACCTGAAATTCAGAGGAAGCTGAGATGCATGCAGACTTGGAATACTCTTCCTGGTCTAATAACACCTCTGTAGTCTTTCAATCCAGTCACATAGATGGCACCTACATTAATCGGCTCCTTTCCTTTACTGCACCTCGAAGTCAAGATCTATCCTAGTGGTGACCTACTTGGGCACTGAGCTTACTGCTGTAATAGAAATGATAATGCTGATACTCAGCAGAAGCATTTGTCCAGGCTCTGGCTGGCTATAAACTACCTCAGTTCAGCTCCTCCTCTCTCACTGATTCATCATTTAAAGTGCAGGTATAATTCTCCTCTGCTAACATGACTAGGGAAAAGCTTCAGGCACCTGATACCCAACAAACTCAAATGATGAAGAGAATTTGCTAATTGCTTTGCTGAAGAGAATGTTGTATGCATGAATGTGATTTTATCTTGCTAAGCATGTTGAAAAACTGGAGAGAATGATAGCACCACGGTGGCCTTGTGTCTATGATTGGGTCTTGTGGATAAAAAAATCAACGTTCACTTAAGACAAAGTAGACACAAAGAGCATTTTAGACGTTGGTGTAAAGAGGAACATTCTAACTGCAATTCAAGTAATCCCTTTTTCCCTTTCCTACATTTTCCCCAAAAAGAAAATTTCCTCCATTCATTGCAAAATGCAAGGTAAAAGCACAATTGTCAAAGTCCTGATTTCCAAGTGCTTTATTTTTTTTTTTTTCTGTATAGTTTGCCATAACAGATCTACTTCTCTACTTCCATCAGAGACCAGTCAATTTCAGTTCCCAAATCAAATTCACTTTCAAGTGTTTTTGGCAGTTAAACACCTGAGAACACAGGGAAAAGTTGTCCTTAGTATTCTAGATCTTCTTGCCTATGTTAATTTTTTTTTTTTTTTTTTTTTTTTTTGTGGGTAAGATGGTTTGGGAATAAACCACAAATGCAGATGTTTTTGCTTCACTTCCTATAAAAACAGCTAGCAAGGCTAGGACTTTATTTAACAGAAACAGCTATGCTGCAAAGCTACATTGCAATGCTACAGCTATGCTATAACGACTAGTGAGAGGTGATTGAATATATATGAAATCCTGTGGTGATTGAAACTTTAATCCCAACTACTGACTTTAGCTCTAATCTCTGAGAAAGGGGACGAGCACTGTATAGTTAGGGGAGATCATTGGAAGAGATTCCTGCTTATTTGACTTGGGTTCGCCTCCTTTCCTTCCTGTGTTGTTTAGGACTTTGCAGGACAGACTATTTGACAGATGCATGACATGAGTTACTTTGGAGCTTACTGGAAGGAATTTATCATTTTCTGCACATGCACACAACAGTGTTTTTCTGTTTCAGTAAATCACGTATTTGCCACCTGATTATTACTTTTACTGTAAAATGAGGTATAAATGGTGTCATTTTTTAAAAACAAAATTGTGCCATGACACATCTTGATTCATAGCACTAAAAAAAAAAAAAATAAAAATGAAAAAGTCTTAGTGTCTAGCTGCTCACCTAATCCTGAAAAATCAGATACAACATTTTATTGTGCTGTATAAGATTCTTAGTTTCGGCTTTGTAAGCAATTTTGTATTTGTGCCAAAGAAACAACCCTTATTACAACCAAAGTGAGAGAGAAGTTCTGTGTAAATGTTGAAGAAAATACTCAGAGAATTGGAAACAACCATTAATCCCCAAAGCAAAATAGTAGAGATAAAACAGGAATATTCATCTGCAGCATGGAATGAAATGTTACAAGGATGCTGTAATTATTTTTGACACATTTTAAACCCAGCAAATAAGGGAATCAAGTTTCCCCTACCAGGAAAACCCAGGTAAGGTTTTGCTGAAAGAAAAATCTAAACAAACTGACTTCTGGAAATACTTGAACACAACACGCAAACCACCTCAGCACAATGTCACTGTGCAATGAACAGTCATGAATGCACAGATTATTTATAGTCATACCTGAGATTACATTTGGTTTTACATGTGTATGCAATGTTTGGGTTTTTTTACCCATTGCGGTAGACTACTCTCAGTATGCTCTTCTGTATCTTATTTACTTCTATTTGAGATAGTAAGTTTAGGACTCTTGATTGTGAAGAAACTGCAGATTACCAACGTAAACAATAGATTTATTAAAAACAACAGAATAGAATCTCAGTGTACAGTAAAACAAGGGTCAATTTTATGAGAATTGAAGCCTAATGCAACTAATAAGTGCCAACAGAAGTGCAGTATCTTACTATGTCTATGTATTTTAAAACAGCACAGTATAAACCCTTGAACTTTAAGGGCCTTATTCACCGATGTACTCAAACTGCTATGCATTGCTCTGGCATGGAAATACAGTTATGGTTATGCCTCCTTTGCATGAGCCAGTTTTGCACTTGCGCCTCATTCACCGCCACTTACTCACTGGCCCATGCTGTGTGCTCTTTTCTGTTCCCTATAATCCTCAAGGGTCATGCTCCGCACACACAAATCCTTGTCCTTTCTTGTCCATGATTTCCATGCTCCAAGAATGTAACTAGCCATCTGTTGCCTGATTCCTTGTGATCTGTAAAGCACATTTTGAAGATGGCCTGCAACAAAACTGCTTAAAGTATTTGAGGTCAGTGGAAAATATGATCCCTAATGCACTTACTCCCATTGACCCAGCCAAGCTGTAGGCCCTAACAGCCATGGGAATGACCTAGGCTCTGAAGCATGTGCTACAGAATCATAGAATGGTTTGGGTTGGAAAGGGCCTTAAAGATCATCTAGCTCCAACTCCCCTACCATGGGGGGTCTCTTTACCTAGGCAGAAAAGACAAAAATAGCTCTCAATGCTGCCACAGGGGATTATTCAAAGGTGGTAAAGAGAAGCTTAAATCCACTTATGAAAACTGGTAATGCATCTGTCGCACAAACCTATTTCTTCTGGGCCCAGAGCAATCACCACAACCTGTCTGTCGTAGCGCATTAGCACTGGTCACGACACAGCCAGGCCCCCTCCCTGCCCTTACAGGCCATGGGCCGCTGCCACCAGAACCTCACGGAACTCCTGTAACAGATTTAAATATATTCCCGCCGGGTGTCAGCGAACCGGGCAGAACCGCGGGGCTCTTTCCAGCAGTCTCCTCAGAGGACCGGCAGCCTCCCTCCCAGTCCCCTGGGGTTCCCTCCGGCCACCTCTATCTTCGCGATTGCCGGCAGGCCCTCACAGCCCCGCCCGGGAAGGGCTGCCCCAAGCTCAGAGCGGGGCGGAAGGCGCCGGCGGCGCCACAGCAACTGCCCCTTCCCTATCCTTGTGGAGAAAAGAGGGAGCTGCATCTCACCCACACCGCGCAGCCACGCCCGGCACCCCCTGGTCCCGCGTTTCCCCTTTATTTCACCCGTTTTCCGGGTTAACTCCCGTACAGCCGCGTCGGACTCGGGTGGCGCCGCTCCCCGGAAGCGGTAATGCTCAGCCGGTGATCCAGGAAGCGGATGAGCTCGTCCGCCTTCCCCTCCTGAGCGGCGCTGCGGGAAAGCGGGGAAGGGGGTGGGGGGAGGCGGGGGGGGGGGCACCAGCAGGCCCCGAGGCGGAGTGGCCCGTCCCAGCCCCCCTAGTACAGGGGGAGCGGCGGCGGCGTTTCCATGGCGCCAGGCGGGCGGGGGAGCCGGGGCTGAGGACCCCGCCTGCTCATGGACCCCGCCGCGGCGGCGGCCGCCGAGGAGGAGGGTAGGGAGAAGCCGCCGGTAATCTACACCATGGAGAACAAGCCCATCGTTACCTGTGAGTGCGCCCCGCGCCACCAGGGAGGCGTTAACAGTCGCAGCCGGGGGGGTGGGGGCAGCCATGGCTCTCCGGAGCAGTGTGGGGGGCCCTGGCCGGTGCCCCTCTCTGGGCCCGGGTGGAAGGCGGCCCGGGGCGGTGTCCGGCGGCGGGCGGGCCGCAGGGGCTGTGCGGGTGGCTGGCACGGGGAGACGGCAGCGGGGCGAGGCTGGGAGCGGCCGTATTGGAGGGGTGCCGGCGCTCGGGGCCGAGGGACACGGAGCCTACAAGGGGCTCTGATGTCCGGTTTTGCTTCTTCTGATAGTGTATCCCCCACCCCCTTTAATGGCAGTGGATAAACTTGTTTTTCTGTCACTGTGTTTCAGGGCTATAGTAAATAGCAAAACCGAATGACATGCTTACAGGTGTGTAAGGGAAGGGATTCAAATATGACAATAAATCTTAAACCCCAAACTTCTTGCTAGCGAGCTTTTTGTAGTTTTGCTCTGTGTTGGAGAAGTCAGGAGGAGTAAGATATCCTCTGCGGTGAGGAGAAATTCCCACTGATGGATTCCTACTGACATTATAATTTAATCTTTAACTATTGTGCTTTGGTTTCATTGCTGAGACAGTTTATTTAACAAACTGGGTCGTGTGTTTCCAGTGATGAATTATTTCTTCTAGGTGTCAGAAGCAGGCAGCTGGGATGTGTGCATGCTGGTCCTGGTGTAAAATATGAGCTCCTATGCCCTTACACGTATAGGGAGTTGGTTGCACACAAAGTCCACTTAAGCATGTGAACTAGACTGGACATGAGGAAGCATTTCTTTACCAAGAGGCTGTTCAAACACTAGTACAGGATTCCTAGAGAGGTGGTCGATGCACCAAGCTTGTCAGTGTTGAAGAGGGATTTGGAGAATGCCCTTAACACCATGCTTTAGCTTTCGGCCAGCCCTGAATTGGACAGGCAGGTGGACTAGATGATCGCTGTAGGTTCTTTCCAACTCAAATAACCTGTTCTATTCTAAGTACATCTATAATGTTCTTACTGAAGAAGTAAGGTGAATGAGATCAGCGTAGAGAATTCTGTTTGGTTTTTAACAAAAAGTAACCCATGACTGTTCATTCTTATTCAGAAGTATCTCTATCGATGACATAACAAACTGTCTGTTTGCACTTTATCACTAAAATGCTGGGAATGCTTTGTGGACCTGTGAAATAGAAGCTATTACACAGGTGTGTGTGTTGTCTTACTCTGAAGTCAGCATTTATTGAGGATTAAGGTCTTAGATTGAGTTGATATTTAGAAAAAATATCTAACTAACCTTGTAGCTATATAATTACGGAACTTGATGTGTTTGGGTATTTTCTCCAGACTATTTTATAAACGTGCTTCTAAAAGTCTAAGAAAGACTTTTTCGTTTTTTCTACAGTTCATAAACTGAAGTCAGTGATATTCGTATTGAATCTTATATACTCACCTACTCCAAGACTTTTGAAATCCATTTCACTACAGATTAAAAGTCAGAAAAATATACATATCGGAAAAATCTGGAGGATATCATTGCCTTCCTTGTTGTTGTTATGCTACTGTTCAGGCTGTGGTGGGCTGCTTTTTAGATTTGCTGACTCTATCCTGTATTCAGAATTAAAGAGTCTCTGTGTATGGAGTGGTGGTGGTGCATGTCAGTCCTTACTGTTCTGTATGATTTGAATAGGGAGCATATCTTTCAGTCTGTTGAAGTACATGCAGTTTTGCCTCAGGCTTGCTTTTTTCTTGATAAATGCAAAAAACAACTCTGGTATCTTTGTGCAAGGAAATTTTGAAAATTCTGAACATTAAATTTCATCAGATTTCAGTCAAGCCCAATTATCTGATACTGAAAATAATATTTCATACAGTGAGTGTACTTCATGGTTGCAGAATGTTTTGGACTTATCACTATACAGTATGGTAGCAGCATATTTAAAAATGAGGTATGAGATGAACCTTGTGTATTGGTTGTATGCATTGGTCCTGTACTGAAGGAATAATTTCTGGTGCTGTGAACAAGCATGACAGTAGTATATCTACTAGAACGGCTTGGTCTGAGACAAACTAATTCAGAAAATAAGGCAAAAGTGCTCAGAGGTGGCCTCTTTGGTAAATGTAGTAAGGGCAACTTGCTACCATTTTTAAACTGTAACATTTGCTTTTAATGGGGAATTCGTTTTGCTTTAGCAGTTTTAGTTGCCTTTTTTTTCTGTCCAGAGAAGTGAAGCACTTAGAGACCCTAGTATTTCAAACAAATGCATTCAACAAAAATCACTTATTTGAAGGAGAGCTCTTCTAAGCATTACGTTGCCAGTGATTGGCAGAGGAGATGAAGCTTGGTCTTCCAGGAAAAGAATTGTTGGCTCAGTATTGTTTCTGCTGGAATACACATTCAAAGCCATGATATTAGAAGCTGTTCAACAAATACAGTTTATCTTTCATGTAGTGGTTCTCATTTCATACAGTTGGAGATCTCTGGAATAACTGCTCCACCTAGCCAGGTGTACATGAGGGGAAAACAGATCTGCAAGGGAGTGCCTAGTTTTTGATTATATGAAGGAAGAGTGAAGGTTAAGTGACACTGTGTCTCGGAACATAAGGATTTCCTTTTTGCTGCAAGATTTAGGTTAATCTCTGTCAGGTAAATATTTGTGTTGTGAAATACTCCTGTTAACTCTTAGAGTTTATTCTTAATAAAGGAGAACCCAAGAGAGAGTTTTGTTTGGAATAAAACTTACTTTGAACACTGTGCATACCAGAGATGATTTGTAAACAAATGACTTGAAATAAACTTAACAGTATTCTGAAAGGAATGCTTTCTTGGTAAAGACATTTATGCTTTCAGATTTGTGAGGTAGTCTGTATTGTAGCAGTAGTTATTTTCTATTTTGGTATTACCCTGAATTCAGCACTCTCTATGTAAGTACAGGCTTTGGCCTATAGAATAAAAGTGGTAGATACCGTGTAGCTTGTATATTTGATGCCAATTGCAAATGCAGTTTTTGTCACTACTCTTCTCATGTTGTTACTGCAACTTAATTGTCCTCAGCATTTTTATGTAGATGCATTAGCCTTGTATTTATAGTATTCGTATTACTGGCAAAGCCCTACAGTTTTAGCAGAGTTTAGGTTAATAGTTTTCTGAGCTGAATTCTATCTAACCAAAAACTTCTGAAGATATTTTCTCTAGGCAAACAGACAACTATATTTTGTAAGTGTGGAAAAAGTAGTGTATTCACAGAAAGATGGTGTTCCCGTATGTTTTTTTCCCTTTTCTCAAGATGGCAGCATCCCATGTAGTATTAAATAATTTTTGTTAATTAGGACTGAGTGCCATGATGATTCCTTTCCAAATTAGTCTGAATGGCGTTCTTATGCTGTTGGTGTTACATAGTCATGAGTAGCAGCAGCATATTCTTATTAGTGTTAAACCTTTTTTACAGATTTAGTAGTGGAGCAGTAAGTAAAGATGTAAAGTTTTAGAAAAAGGATTTTCATCTGCAGGCTACCAGTGAATCAGCTAAGATTTTTATATAGCAATTAAGCTGTCTTGTGTTTTGAACTTAGACCTCTTTTGAACATGAATCTGGACTGGGGGGGGGAAGGAGAAACATTTAAAAGAAACAAATACAGTGCGCCCACCAGCATTCCAAAACTTCAAATGGATCCACTTATAATAGGCTAGGGAATTATGAAAAAGATTCATAGCAGAAATTTTTACCAGTGGAAACAGAAGTGTGATTAGAAAGGTTAGCAGTTACTGGTGTTTGGGGCCACAAAGAAAACAAAACCACACCAAAATGTAGTTTTAGCACTGAGCTTTTTTAAAGGTATTTGAAGCCTTTTATCTCAGTTGACTGGGTTTGTCATTGGTATCAAAGGAAAATATTTGTCTGCTTTAGTCAGCTGGCCTCAGGAGTTTTCTTTTTCACTGCCTGCATAATTAGTGGGTTATACTGCAGTGACAAAGCCTGTAAGTTTTCAGGAAGTTTGGAAACTGTTAGGAAAAAAAAAAAAAAAATCAGTTCTTGGGGATTCTAGCGTTTTTTTAGGCAGGCATCAAACAACAACAGCAACAACAAAAAGTCAGTATTTTATGATTCTTTTGTATCAAACAGCTACCGCAAAGAGTACATGTTTCTCTTGGGAGTTCTGGTAAGGTGGTCATTCTGGTTCTCATATCATTCCCGAATGAATTTTCAAGAGAACAAGTGTCCCAGACAGGGGTAAAGGAGGATGGCTGCATTGACTTGATCTACCAAAATGTCAGGGAGAAAGACGAAGAGGAAGGAATCATAGAATTGTTTGGGTTGGAAGGGGTCTTACTAGTTCCAGCCCACCTGCCATGGACAGGGACACCTTCCACTAGACCAGATTGCTCATAGCCCTGTCCAACCTGGCCTAAAACACTTGCAGGGATGAGGCAGTCACAACTTCTCTGGGCAACCTATTCCAGTGTCTCACCACACTCACAGTGAAGAATTTCTTCCTTACATCTGATCTAAATCTACCTTCTTTCAGTTTAAAGCCATTATCTCTTGTCCTGTCACTACATACCCTTGTAAAGAGTCCCTCTCCATATATCTTGTAGCCCTGTTTAGGTACTGGAAGGCTGCTATGAGGTCTCCCCAGAGACTTCTCTTCTCCAGGCTGAACAACCCCAGCTCTTTTAGCCTGTCTTCATAGGTCCATCTGTAAAATCCGTGTCTCCCCAGTTTAGAGACAAAGATGTTGTGCAGGACAATGTCAAATGCTTTACACAAGTTTGGTTGTGATGATATCAGTTAGTCTTCCCTTATCCACCAATGCCGTTATCCTGTTGTAGAAGGTCACCAAATTTGTCAGGCACAATTTGCACTTACGAAGCCATGTTGGCTGTCACCAATCACCTCCTTAGTTTCCATGTGCCTTAGCATAATTTCCAGGAGGATCTGCTCCATGATCTTGCTGGGAACTGAGGTGAGATTGACTGGCCTGTAGTTCCCTGGGTCTTCCTTTTTTCTCTTTTTACAAATGGGGAAGAAGGGGGAAAGGGGAAATGTAGGACCAATAGCATAAAATTTTTAAAATTAGTAGTTTGAACATTCATGTGGTCTTCTGGAGCTGTACTTTCTAGGATGCACAGTCACCTCTGCATTAATCTGCAACTTAAATAAGGAGTGTTTTGGCATTAGATGCCAGCTTCAGTTCTTGGGTAATGTAGTTTTCAGAATTTCTCCCCAGGTTTATGGCTATGAGGTGCTTTCTAGAAATACATTCTGTCCTTGAACAAAAGAGGCAGATAGTTTTTACTTAGTTTACATGGTGAGATTTTACAGCCAGGTTCACAATCAAGACTCATTTGAGTAAGTTTTGTTTCTCTTTTGCTTGACCTGGCCATCTTAATATTTTGGATGTCAGTTTGGTAGATATCAAGTCTTTGAAGGTCATAGAAATGTTTTTAACTTGGGGTGTCTGATTTAGACTTATCATAAAACCCTCTTACGGTTCTATTGCTTTCCTTGCGTTTAATTTCTGAACAGCTACCTGTTTGTCTGACTTTGTTTGCCAAATGTTTCGATAAGTGGCAAAGGACATACCTTCTGAACTTCATAACGTGGAAAGAAAGGAAACACGCTGTCTGATTTCTTCCTTTTCTTCAGAAGTCTTTTTTTTTTTAATGTATATAACTTGAAACTACCGCTTTCTGTTATTTTCTGGAATAGCAGGGTGCTTAAACGTTATCATTTTTTAGTTCCTCTGTATTCTGAAATAGCCCTTTTTACTTGAAATGTTGAATTCTGAAACTTTCTTTTTGCATACATCGGAGAAGTGGTGAATGCTCCATCCCTGGCAGTGTTCAAGGCCAGGTTGGACAGAGCCTTGAGTGACATGGTCTAGGGTGAGGCGTCCCTGCCCATGGCAGGGGGGTTGGAACTTAATGATCTTAAGGTCTTTTCCAACCCTAACCATTCTATAATTCTATGACTTTTAGGTACAGTACAGAAAGTGCACTTTGCTTTGCTCCCAAGGTAAAATACAGGGTTCATTCTTTCAGTCAGGCTTCAAGCTTTATGACTTATCATTCTACTGTGGTGATCATGTTGCTAAATCACTAAGCCGTGTTTCACTCTCTATGGGCAGTAATGAGTTGCAAATCAATAGACTGTTTTCTATGGCCTAGCTTATAGACAGCTTGTTATATCAAGTTATAACTTGATGTAAGACAGCATTAATAATATGATTAACACTTGCTTCAATATTCGTTTTAGACTTTGTTTATAGTCTTAATAAGATTTGGCATGGTACACTTAGTTCACAGCACAAGGACGAAGGTGAAGAGTCAAGAACAAAGTGCTTTCTGGAGACTTAAGGCTAAAGCACTAATAGTAGAGTGGAGTTTTGTTTGTATTTTGTCTTTTAACTATTCTAGAAAATTGTATCATGGAATAGTAGCTATTGTGGTCAGACGTCAGAAGAGCTGGTTTTGCTTGTTCTGACATTCAGTCAGACTATCAGACTTTTAAGGTTGATATTTTAATGATGTGGTGGTAGAATTATGCTAGTGGCTAGTAATCAAAATAACACATCGGAAAATTGGGAAAAGGTGAGTGGACTAGAAAAGGGTTTCCAAGATAAACTAAAGCATGCTCAGCTACTGTGGAGGTAATGCCAGGCTGTGTGCCAGGAGATGAGACTGCGTGATGGAAGGGAGACGAAAGGGCATCAGGTAATTCTCCAGGCATAGCTCCCTGAAGATCTTTCTGTTCAGGTTGGGCTGTACAATGCAGATTGTAAATAGAAAACAGGTGGAAAACTATGAGGAAATAGCAGAATTGCCTATATGCCTCTTAAAATCTTAAATGTGAAATGATCCTGGGGAGGGGTGGGGTGGAGGGAGGAGGGGAAAGAGTAGAATCTCCACAGGAGGAAATAAAGGACTTAGAATTAAATTGCAGTCTTCAACAGAAAGAGAGTACAGCCAGTGAATGATGTGGCAGTAAGGAAAAAGTGCAGGGAAGGGAGCAGTAGCTGTAGTAAGTCAGGGCAACATGTGGATGAAAGATTTAATAAGCGATACCATTAAACTAGTGTGGGCTAGCTCATTCTCCCAGATTTATAGAGTGCACATGACATAACAGATTTTAGAACTATGATCACATGCAGTGGTAAGTATGTTTTTGACCTTACTCCCTTCTCATTTGGATGTGTCTGTTTGCCAGATGTCAAATGCCTAGTCTTCTGTTTTAAGAATCATGAAAGACTATTTGGGCATTATGCATTGGCCAGTATGGTTGACTGGTCTGTTTGTATTCGAACATGTCTGACAAAGTGCCTTACTCCAGAGTTTACTATCTCTTTGCTCATAGATGCTGGTAACCATCAGAAGCTGGAATAACTTACTTTTAAGCCTGTCTTTTCCTTGTCCTCCCTGTATCCAAACGAAAATAACAGAATTTAAGAATTAATGTTAATAGGCTACTGATAATACATTTTTTCCATATGGTAGACCTTACATTTTGTTCCATTTTGTATGTAAGTAGCTACTACAGTGGTGTTGCATTTAATGTAGTTGTTCAAAGCCCAAGTGATGAAAGCTTAACCACAGACGTGTGATTCTGTATGGGCCCAGCTCCAGGGGACCCGCACCATGTTAGCAGACCTGATTTTTCTGAAGGCAGCAAGAACATGGTAGTCAGGGAGCTGCTTCATATTAATAGCAGCCCCATAATGATGGGAAGAGAGGAATCAAATCCAGTAAAGCACTGAACTATGCTAACGCTAATTTTCTCATGGCAGTCCCAGCTACAGAAGGGATGTGAACCACTGTCTAAACAGTCGTCAGGCTAAGTTCTTGAGGTTTTTTTTAATACATGTTGTTTAACCAATGACTCTGGCTAAGGAGTTGCTTGTTTAGTTAGAGTTGGACCAACTGTTTGAATGATACTGTCTTTGGTATATGGATTATGTAGCTGTGTGGAAAATTGTAATATGAAGTTGTAACAGTCTATGTGGTATGTGCCTTGTCAAAGTGTTGTATTAGATTGTGAGAGCATGAGACTTAACGAAGTCTAGTTCAGCGCTAGACTCCAGTTTCCATATACCAGACAAAGTTACATCCTTTTATTGAAACAACAAACATTAATAGTATATCTTATTCATCTCTTTTCTATAATTTGCACAGGATGATAGATTCATGTTTCTCACTTTTAGGTGCTGGAGATCAGAATTTATTTACTTCCTTATATCCTACACTTTCACAGCAGCTTCCTAGAGAACCCATGGAATGGAGGAGGTAAACTTGCATTTTATTCTGTGATGTTATTTCATTGTATGTTTTTAGACTTGGTATGTATTTGCTGTGCTCTGAGAAGCTCTTACAGCAACTGACTAGAGGAAAAGAGAACTTAGGTAAGCAAGGTAAATGTTGTGCACATCAGAATGATCATTTCCACACTTCAGCTATGGGGAACTTCACCTAATGAAAAATGATAGTAATGCTGTGTTTTTCTTTTCGCTTTTGTGGTTTTTGGGTTTGTCTTGACGTGTGCTTTGATGTGCTTTAGGAGCCTTGTTCCGAGAGTGATAAGCTTTCCTCTTAGTGATGATATAGGTAGAACTTACATGAAACTAGATGTGCTTTCCTGCAGGAAGTTTGGTATGGCACACTGTTTTCTGATTGGAAAAAAAAAAAAAAGGTAGATTTTCTTATTTGGAATTTTCTACTTGTAATGGTCCTAGAGATGCAGGAAATCTTTTAGTGGAAGCTGAAAAGCTTCTAGCTCTTGTTCTTGCAGAAAGGAGCATCTGTCTCATTGCAAGTGATACTAAACTTTAGTTAACTAAAACTAAACTTCAGTAAGGGTAGCTTGTGCTTAATGTTTCAGTTTATTCCTCATTCCCAAAATACATGTCAAAATACATGTTCATTTTTGTATTCTGTTATGTACATGTCATCTGTTAATTTCAGTTTTTAAACTTTGTAGGTCTTATGGCCGTGCTCCGAAGATGATTCATCTAGAATCTAACTTTGTTCAGTTTAAAGAGGAGCTGCTACCCAAAGAGGGGAATAAGGCT
The DNA here is from genome assembly GCF_963264785.1 of Psittacula echo. Lineage (NCBI taxonomy): Eukaryota > Metazoa > Chordata > Aves > Psittaciformes > Psittacidae > Psittacula > Psittacula echo. Next base: position 35,723,433 of record NC_137736.1, read on the forward strand.
CTTCTGACTTTTCCCTTTCTTCATATTTATTGGACAGAATGTTGTGTAAGTATTAGGAAGACACCATAAAAAACTGAGTACTTGGTTTGAAAAATGAAATGGTTTTGATTTTCTGCTTGTGTTCTCTGGTATTTTTCATCTGATTTTCATGCTTGTTAGAACAGCTAAGTCTGCACTGCATAAGCATGAATACCCAGTAGTATTGGAACCAAAACTTAGTCAGCTTGAGTACTTTTTGCAGTATTTCTTTGTAATGTTGTTTGACACTAACAGGATAGGCCTTTGAATAACCTCTTTTCAGTAGTTTGTCTTGACAAAACCCAGGATCTAACAGTGTTACTGCAGAAGCACAGCACACTTGCTTCTTAATACAGAAATGGCCAGGTTATTTTAGTTATGATTTATTCATGAGGTTAAATTGTAAGATAAGTATTTTTTCTTTAGTGCATCTTTGATATGTGTCAGTTATTAGTACATATCAGCAGTCTAAACTGAGCAAGATTTGGAATGTCTTAATCCTGTTTATCTACAGTTCACTGCTTTTTGCTTGGCCTCTGTTATGAATTAGTTATCCAGTTGACAGAAAAAGGTGACATCTAATCTGTGGCCAATCAAAAGGTATCCAAAAAAGCCTTAAAAGTTGTCTGAATTAATCCATTTAAAACCAACCCAGAAGCCAGAAAAGTGCCAAACAATGCTTTTGGGGTTTTAAAAATCTTACTTTTATGAAAAAGCTTTTAAACAGATTAAGATTTGAGCAGTGTTAGAAGGCATAAATATCACACTTCTGTTACTATGTCAGAATAAAACAGTTCAGCTTTGTAGTTAAAAACATGTTTTTGTTGTAAAGATCAAGAATGTATAAAATAATAAATTACATTTTAAGATCTTAATTTCATTAATTGAAAGAATGATAGGATACCAAATACTAAGGTGTATTTACTGTTAAACAAAATACTAGAAATAAATTAAATTCAAAGACCAAGCCCTTACTATACTTTCTCATTTGATTTCTTTCAGTAAGTGAACTTAATCACCATTAATTCTGTTTGATGTGTCTTTTTGTTTGTCTTCTGTTGGAAAAAAAAAAGTTGCCTTTTGAAATTGTTGAGAATATCTGTTTGATTTGATGATTCACCATTTCTCATCCCAGGACACAGAAGTGTACAAAACTACAGTCAAGGATGACATCACCAAGTGGCAGAATGTTCTCAAAGCTCACAATTCGTTGGACTGGCTAATTGTGGTAGTTGAGAGTGATGCCAAGAAAAAGAACAAAACAAATATCCTTCCCCGAACCTCTATAGTAGATAAAATAAGAAATGACTTCTGTAACAAACAAAGTGACAGGTAAGCATTCTTATACTTGCAAATATTTTAACCTTTTGACTGGTGTGATAATTTAAAAACTTTCTATGTAACAGGTTCCTTACTCGTTTAAGGACTTTCTTTGATGTCCAGCATTCAAACTGCTGGTACTGTAAGACCTGTACTTTGAAGAAGACTGACACAAACAGTAAAGGGAGAAGTTTTATTTTCAGTTCTTTCTGGATTTGCAGTGGCTTTGAAAGTGTTTCAGAAAACTTTCAAGTATCTCCCCATGGCTAAGAGAGGTTTAAGGGGAACAGTGTGGTAATAATCAGGTTTTAGAACTTGAGGGGACTTTGTTTGCTTAGGTGCTTGCAAAAACATTAGCAGAATAACAGGTAACAGGAGTGAGGTAAGCGGGGAATATGAAGCCAGTAAGGTTGCTTTTTTTTTTTTTTTTTTACCACTGTAGTTTCTGCCTTTCACTTAATCACTTTTCCATTACAAGGTAATTGACTGAAAGCCAGTTTCTTCAGATGCTTTTATTCTAAGGAAAAATAATAATGAATATATGAAACTGTTTCTGCTTTCATTAAGGTCAATATAATACACAAATGCTAATTTGAAACCAACTTTAATATATGTTCTCTTCCTTATTTTGAAACAGTTCACTGAGTCTATTATATACTACATTTTTTTTCTTTTAGCCTTAAGAGTTAACTTTAAACAGGATAAACGTTTGAAATTGAAAAGAGTAGATGGAAGCACTCATTGTACCTTGGTGTGAGCTGACAGTGACTGGCAGGTCAGCATGTTAAAAGATCCTGTGCATTGGCAGCACTTTCTTTGTACCTAGACAGTGTTTGGTATATTACAGGATTACTTGGGCAAATGCTTAGAACAACTGATTCAATTAGGTTTCGGTTTCTAACTGATTGATTGGCTTGGTTTAATCATTTTGCCACAGGATAAGATGACTTTTCTAACACAAATGGTGTTTTATTTGGATGAGAGATTTTCCTGCCTTTAGAGGTACTGGTTGCTTTTTGAATGTTACTAAATTGTGATAGAAAAAATGAGGAAAGAAATTGGTCCAAAAAAGGATGATTTATTTGTGAATTAATGTGACCTGTTTGTTTCTTTTCTGAGAAAAGCAGAATATAGCATATAGGATGTGTAAAACCAAATTGACATACTGTAAGAATATATTACGGAGGATTATTTCAGGTGATTTTAGAAAAGTTGACTATATGTGATCTAATGGATCTTGATTTGTATCTTGCATAATCCTTGCCAGGAGTAACTATAATTACTGTTCTGCTGATTTGTATTGCTAAGCAGACTTTTTTCTTGGATAGCTACAGCATTACTTATGTTTAAGTAATCAGAATAATGTATCTGTAATTTGCTTAAAAAACAAACAAAAAAAGTAAAGCTTGATATACTTATTTTGTGGAAAACACTTAACAAAATCAAAATCCCAACATACCTGCCCCCAGATAAACAAACATAACCTTCAACTTTGGTATTTTCCTCAGATTAGTGTTGAATGAAAACCTAAATTTTGTTCAGTCTCAGTCTGTCAAATATGCACAATATTCAGCTGTGCATTTATATATGAACCTTGGTTTTACCTCCTCAAAAATATTTTTATCACTCTCCTTTTCAGATGTGTGGTACTTTCTGACCCTTTGAAAGACTCTTCCCGTTCTCAGGAATCTTGGAATGCCTTCCTGACCAAACTCAGGACGTTGCTTCTCATGTCTTTTACCAAAAACTTAGGCAAATTTGAAGATGACATGAGAACTTTGAGAGAGAAAAGAACTGAGCCAGGGTGGAGCTTCTGCGAGTATTTCATGGTCCAGGTAAGATTCTCTCTTTATTGAGAAGAGTACTTGAGTCCTAATTATGATAAAGGCTTTGTTGTTGTTGTTGTAATTGGCTTTCTGGTACTTTGAATGTCCTGCTCATTCTCTGAGTGTTGGGGCAGGGAATATGAAGACTTGTGCAAAAGCAGCATTCTTAGATCGTGTTCGCAGCAGGTTTGTGTTACGTTGTCATACAGTGCTGTTACAAAAGCAGAATCAAAGTTTTATGGAGCTCCACTGAAGCAAAAAAAAATTCCATCTAGAAAGAGTTTTAGTAGTTGCTCTTGAATTTTGGATAATTGTCCCAGTACTGTGCCTGCAATACCTGTACTGGTATTGCAATTGATGCCTTCACAGTGTAAACAGAGGGGGAAAAAAATATTACTATTATGGGAGATAAGTCTTCAGTTTTTGGGTTTTGGCTGTTTTGCTGGTTTGTTTTTTTTTTTTTTAAACATCAACTTTTTAATTGATGTATAAACAATATCTTGTAGTGGGTCAGGATCTGGATCCACACCAGAATTTACTTGGCAAAGCTGTATGACTTAATCTTCTTTTGTGGACCTGCCTATGTTAAGAAGAAATGGTACATTGCTACAATGGCAGGTTTCCCTACATGTGTGAATATTGGAAGGGGAAGAATGTTTGGAAAAAGTAATCTCTAGAGCTCTGTATATGGATGAGGGCAGGCTGTAATACCAGACATGACTAATATCACTAACGTGATCCTTGTATTGCTTGTGTGTCAAAAGGAAGAACTGGCCTTTGTCTTTGAGATGCTGCAGCAATTTGAAGATGCACTAGTACAGTATGATGAACTGGATGCCTTGTTTTCTCAATACGTTGTCAACTTTGGGGCTGGTGGTAAGTGTCCTCAAGCGTTAATAAATGTTAAATAAGTGTTAATAAATGTTAAGTGTATTAATTGCTTCACTGTGCTTCTGCTAAACAACACAGTGCTTTGGGTACCTTATGTGTACATGGGAGAAAAAGATGGCACGTTGTAGTGAAGATGCACAAAGCAGTTTGTGGTCTTGTTTTATGGTGTATGCAAACTGAAGTGTACATCAGTTATTCTCTCATTAAGTTTTGTTTTCCATCCGAGGGTTAGAAGCAATTTTAAATGAAAAGCTGTGTTTTGCTCTTACTAGGTGACAGTTACAAACAGAGCCTTGAAACTCTGTAATTACCTAAGTATTGATCTGACTGAGATACAGTTGCTGTTTTCCCAGCTCACTGCTAAGTCACTCAATAAAGAACTTCCGGAAGCAATGTGCTCAGTTTTGCTTGAAATTACATGAGACATTTGGTATTCACTGCAAAACTAAATAGAAATATGCGTTTAATCTGCACTACAGAAGATTTAACTTTTTTCCAAGAAAAAATACTGTGCAAGAAATATCAAATAACTTTAAATTGTTTTAATGAGCTAAAGCACGTGATGTTATGTAACAGCTTTAATCAGTTATGTCTTATGAATCTGGTAAAAATATAGTGCAGGAGTAACTGCAGTGACATATATTTGTCCTGCCTGAACCTGATGCTATACCTGAAAGTGGGGGTTCATCTGTCCATGATGGCTGAGTAAGAAATACTTAAGTAGATAAAGCTTATTTGTTTTAAACTTCAAGTAGGCTTAATTGCTAAATCACAAACTGATTGCCACTAAGCTAATAACAAATACACAACACAAAATGCTATGGGGTTTCAGAGTGCTGAAGTTCAGTTATCTGTTTAACTGTGAAAGTTTTGCTGGTTTTTTGTTTGTGGGTTGTTTTTTTTTTGTTGTTCTGTTTTTGAAGTTAAGACATTAAGTCATTTATCCATATGATAAACTTTAGAAAGAATAAGCCAGCTTACAACCTCTGGAGGGGAGGAAGAAGAGACTTTAGTCGAAAGCAGTGGTTGATTCTTGGATATTAACTTTATTTACTTAGATGGTGCAAACTGGCTGACATTTTTTTGCCAGCCAGTGAGGAGCTGGAATGGTTTAATACTGCGAAAACCAATAGACATGGAGAAGAGAGAGCTCATTCAGAATCAAGAAGCCACTCTACTGGACTTGCGTAGTTACCTATTTTCTCGCCAGTGCACGTTATTAATCTTCCTGCAGAGGCCATGGGAGGTTTCCCAGCGAGCGTTGGAGCTTCTTCACAACTGTGTGCAAGAACTCAAACTATTAGAAGTGAGTCAGTGTAATGTATTCCATTATATGAATGATTTTATTAAATGATATTAAAACCAAGATTTTTAAAGTTTAGATATTGGTGACCAGAATACAGTAAACACTGGCTGTGAGTAATCAAAACGAGGCCTTAATAAAAGATTGTAACAGTGCTACCACTGAATGCTTCATCATGGGGATGTCTTTGGAAAGAAATTTGGAAACAAACCTTTGTTTAGTTAAAGTATTCTAGTCTCCACCTGGAAAGCTGATTTCTTAAGCTGGTACGTCATTTGTCTGCTTCTTCCTGGATTATTACCAGTCTCTTGAACTATAGTTCCAGTCATTTAAATCTGAAGCAGTGTTGTTCTGAAGAATATAAGGCAGAGAGGTTAGTATGTTGATATGCAGGCTAGAAGTCTGCAACAAAAAGCAGGTCTGAATTATAAACAGTACCTACAGTAGGTCTTCTTACTACCATATGAGTTGGATGCTGATCGCCTTTTTTGGTTCTTTGTGATTCTTTTTTGTGCCTAATAATGCTTTCTGGTGTTATGCATGTGTCTCTGCCTATCTCATCCAGTGACAGAAGAAAGAGATAGAAACAAATGACAGCCCTCAAAGCTTTTCATCATGTTGCATGCCTCCATGCTTTGCCCCTCTTCCTTCCATACTTTATTTTCTGCTATTTTTTTTTAGTCCTCTGAGGAGGCTTTTATCAGGGATGTTGCACACTGATCATCTTGCATGTATGACCACAGATGTCTATCAATTGAAATACATCTTTAAGAACAGCACAGTGTGCATAAGAATATTTCTGGATTTCACTTTGTAACTCATCCATGTCCTTAATCCCATGGGTTCTCTGTTGTTTTATCTCTGCTGTTATAACAGCAGCTCCTAACGTTTGCCTGTCTGACACTGTGGTAGTAAGTTCCATCTGTTTATCCATATTTAAAAATGGAGAATCTACTTCAGATGCATTGTTGACACCTTCATGTATTCTAAAACTAACATGTAATTCTCATATATATATTATGGTCTGTGTGTGTGTTTTGTAGTTGTGGGTGTGGGTGTTTTTAGTTTCCAGACTAAATAGATGCAGCCTTCTAAATCTCTGAAGGTACTTTCTGCAGTTCCCCTTTTTGCTCTGCCCCAAGTCTGTTCTGTGCCCTCAGTGCTTGGGGCTTTTCCCTGCACTGTCTCTTATTTCTGCTGTTCCTGTCTTTATGTGGTGATCCAAATTAAATGCAGGTGTTCAAGCTGTGAGACAGTGACACTTACTTTTGCGTAGCATGTAGTTATCCTTGCTGTGATCCTTTTTCTTAATACATGCAAATCTCTTAATGTGGCTTGACACCATTTAGCGGAAATCTAAACTATGCTGTTCTCATGACTTTTCCTGAAAATTATTTCAGAATCCAGATTTTTATTTTTTGCTTCAAATGCATTGGGCTTGCATATTGAACTTTCCTATCACATTAGTCAACTACCTAGTTCCTTATGGGTTTCAAGACTTTCATAGTCTTTCTAAAAGGAATATTTTTGCTTATGAACGGGATTTTAAGGCACCATTATTGTGATTATATTCCAGATCTTTAGTTATGCTCACCTTTATCTTGATTCCTGATGTTTTCTATATCAAACTCTACTGTCTTTCTTTATCATGTCCTGACTAATAATCCCTTCTTGGTAATTTTTTTGTCTAGTTTTTTGTTTTTATCTCCATTCTTTAATCAGTTGTCCATGACAGATGTCTTATCCTTTCATTAACAAACTTACTCTTGAGAAGGAAACTTAGACTAATTTTTTTTTCCTCATTTTTTTAACCTTCTTAGTGTACTTTAAACTTCAGTCTCAGGTCTGATGTCTCCGTAGGAAAGTAGTAGTATATTCACTGAAGTTTTTCCTAACTCTGCTTTCCTTAGGCTTTGTTTCCAAATTTGGGAAATTTTCCCAAGGACTAGTATCTATTAGTCCTCTTTTCCTTCTCTTCCATCCTGGTGAATGTATCAAATCTAGTTAATATAATCACTGTTTAGTTGCTTAGCTGTTCTTGTTTCATGAGCTAATACATATAAAGTATTCAGGAGGTAATGAGAGTTGGCCTGATGGGGTTTTTTGTGTTTTCTTAGAATAAGCTCTTCTAAGAGACTCTGCTACGTTGTATCAATAAAAATGTTTTGCTTGAATGTTTTGTCTCATCTGACTAATTTCCCAGCTAATTGTATCTGTTCATCTTCAGGTCTCTGTTCCTCCTGGAGCTTTGGATTGTTGGGTATTTTTGAGTTGTTTGGAAGTCTTACAAAGAATAGAAGGCTGCTGTGATAGGGCTCAAATAGATGCAAATGTTTCCCACACGGTTGGCTTATGGAGCTATGCCACTGAGAAGGTAAGCAAATGATGTGTTGTATTTGTGGTATTACAATTTTGAAGTGGACCACTTGTTTCTGTGGAATGGATTTTTCACTTTCTATTACAGAATTTAATATGGGGTTCTGTATCTTGTTTTTCCCATGCTTCTTATGTGTTTCTATGGAAGGTGTGTACCTAAGTTGGAAATGTTCCTCCCATTCATAGTTCTTACACAAATGGTAAAGGAAAAAGTTGTACAATAATGAGTAGCAGTAAGGTGGAACTGAAATGTAGCAAAAAAAAAAACAAACTTAGCAACTAGTGACAAAATTAAGAAGAATTTTGGCTAAATAAGGAACTGCTGGGTATGCTCAAGTGGAAGAGGAGAGTTTATAGGTCATGGAAGGAGGGGCTGGCCACTTGGGAGGAATATAAGGCTGCTGCTAGAGGATGTAGGAAGGCAGCTAGGATGGCTAAGGCCTCCTTAGAATTAAATCTGGCAAGAGGGGTCAAGGACAGCAGAAAGAGCTTTTTCAAATACATAGCTGATAAAACTGACACCAGAGGCAAGGTAGGCCCACTGGTGAATGGGGTGGGTGCCCTGGTGACAGAAGATACAGAGATGGCAGAGTTATTAAATGCCTTCTTTGTCTCTGTCTACTCTGCCAGAGGCAGTCCTGAAGAGCCCTGTACTCCTGAGAGCTCAGATGAAGTCAGGTCACTGGAGCAGTTTGCCTTAGTCGATGAGGAATGGGTTAGAGACCAGTTGATCAATCTGGACATCCATAAATCCATGGGTCCAGATGGGATGCACCCGCGGGTGCTGAGGGAACTGGCGGAAGTCATTGCTAGACCACTCTCCATCATCTTTACCAAGTCTTGGGAAACAGGAGAGGTGCCTGAGGACTGGAGGAAAGCAAATGTCACTCCAGTCTTCAAAAAGGGCAAGAAGGAGGACCCGGGTAACTATAGACTGGTCAGCCTCACCTCCATCCCTGGGAAAGTGATGGAACACCTTATCCTTGATGCCATCTTAAGGCATGTCAAGGATAAGAGGGTTATGAGGGGCAGTCAACATGGCTTTACCAAGGGGAAGTCATGCTTGACCAACCTCATAGCCTTTTATGAGGAAATAACATTGTGGATGGATGATGGCAGAGCGGTGGATGTGGTCTACCTTGACTTCAGCAAAGCATTTGACACAGTCTCCCACAGCATCCTCATAGCTAAACTGAGGAAGTGTGGTCTGGATGATCAGGTAGTGAGGTGGACTGCGAACTGGCTGAAGGAGAGAAGCCAGAGAGTTGTAGTCTATGGGGCGGAGTCTAGTTGGAGGCCTGTATCTAGTGGAGTGCACTATATATATATATTATATGCACAATAATACTGGGACCAGTATTATTTAATATATTCATCAATGATTTAGATGAGGGAATTGAGTGTACTATCAGCAAGTTTGCTGATGACACTAAGCTGGGAGGAGTGGCTGACATGCCAGAAGGCTGTGCTGCCATCCAGCGGGACCTGGACAGGCTGGAGAGTTGGGCAGGGAGTAACTTGATGAAGTATAACAAGGGAAAGTGTAGAGTCCTGCATCTGGGCAGGAACAACCCCAGGTTCCAGTATAGGTTGGGGAACGACCTGTTAGAGAGTAGTGTAGGGGAGAGGGACCTGGAGGTCCTAGTGGACGGCAGGATGACCATGAGCCAACACTGTGCCCTTGTGGCCAAGAAGGCCAATGGCATCCTGGGGTGTATTAGAAGGGGGGTGGTCAGTAGGTCAAGAGAGGTCCTCCTTCCCCTCTACTCTGCCCTGGTGAGACCGCACCTGGAATATTGTGTCCAGTTCTGGGCCCCTCAGTTCAAGAAGGACAGGGACCTGCTGGAGAGAGTCCAGCGCAGGGCAACTAAGATGATTAAGGGAGTGGAGCATCTCCCTTATGAGGAAAGGCTGAGGGAGCTGGGTCTCTATAGTTTGGAGAAGAGGAGACTGAGGGGTGACCTTATTAGTGTATATAAATATATAAAGGGAGAGTGTCATGAGGATGGAGCCAGGCTCTTCTCAGTGGCAAACAATGATAGGACAAGAGGTAATGGGTACAAACTGGAACACAAGAGGTTCCACTTAAACTTGAGAAGAAACTTCTTCTCAGTGAGGGTGACGGAACACTGGAACAGGCTGCCCAGGGGGGTTGTGGAGTCTCCTTCTCTGGAGACATTCAAAACCCGCCTGGACACATTCCTGTGTAACCTTATCTAGGTGTTCCTGCTCTGGCAGGGGGATTGGACTAGATGACCTTTTGAGGTCCCTTCCAATCTCTAACATACTGTGATACTGTGAATTTAACAACAACAAAGTTAATGGCCAGCCCCATTTTATGTGGTGTAATGTGACAAGCTGAGACCTTTTTTCTTTTGTGGGCTTACATTGGTGGTTGACTTATTCTAAGTGAATTAACCGAAAGACAAACACAACTGAACTTCTTTAAGGTAGTATCCTCTGCTGACTCTGGGTATCAAGCATACCCACTGCTGTTTAGAAGCGGTTTTACGGTAGTGTGTGGTGTTGTTTTAGCAGTGTTAGAATGATAGAATTGTTTAGGTTGAAAAAGTCCTTTAAGATCTTTGAGTCCAACTGTTCACCCAGCACTGCCAAGTCCATCACTAAACCATGTCCCTAAGTGACACATGTGTATGTCTTTTAAATGCCTTTAAGGATGGTGACTCCACCACTTCCCTGGGCAGCCTGTTCCAATGCTTGACAACCCTTTTGCTGAACAAATTTTTCCTAATCATAGTAGGGTTGGAAAGGACCTTAAGATCATCTAGTTCCAACCCCCCTGCCATGGGCAGGGACACCCCACACTAAACCATGTCACCCAAGGCCTCATCCAACCTGGCCTTGAACACCGCCAAGGATGGAGCATTCACAACCTCCCTGGGCAACCCATTCCAGTGCCTCACCACCCTCACAGTAAAGAATTTCTTCCTTATATCCAATCTAAACTTTCCCTGTTTAAGTTTGAACCCGTTACCCCTTGTCCTGTCACTACAGTCCCTGATGAATAGTCCCTCCCCAGCATCCTTGTAGGCCCCCTTCAGATACTGGAAGGCTGCTATGAGGTCTCCATGCAGCCTTCTCTTCTCCAGGCTGAACAGCCCCAACTTTCTCAGCCTGTCTCTATACGGGAGGTGCTCCAGTCCCCTGATCATCCTCGTGGTCCTCCTCTGGACTTGTTCCAACAGTTCCATGTCCTTTTTATGTTGAGGACACCAGAACTGCACGCAGTACTCCAAGTGAGGTCTCACGAGAGCAGAGTAGAGGGGCAGGATCACCTCCTTCGACCTGCTGGTCACGCTCCTTTTGATGCAGCCCAGGATACTGTTGGCTTTCTGGGCTGCGAGCGCACACTGCCGGCTCAATATCCAGTCTAAACCTGGCACAACTTGGGGCCATTGCCTCTTGTCCTATCACTTGTTACTTGGGAGAAGAGACCAGCACCCCTGTGCTACAACCACCTTTCAGGTAGTTGTAGGGAGCGGTAAGGTCTCCCCTGAGCTTCCTTTTCTTCAGACTAAACAACTCCAGTTCCCTCAGCCACTTCCCACGAAACTTGTTCTCTAGGCCCTTCACCAGCTTGGTTGCCCTTCCTTGGACAAGCTCCAGCACCTCAATGTCTTTCTTGTTGTGAGGGCCCAAAACTGAACACAGTACTCAATGTGCAGCTTCATCAGTGCTGAGTACGGGGGGCAGTCCTGCTGGCCACGCTATTTCTGATACAAGCCAGGATGCTGTTGGCCTTCCTGGCCACCTGGGCACACTGCTGGCTCATGTTCAGCTGGCCCAGGTCTGTTTCTGAGCAGCTTTCCAGCCATTCTTCCCCAAGCCTGTAGCATTACTTATGGTAATCTCTTTTCAAGAAGGTTTTCACCTGAATACAACACTTTGGGTGAATTTGAATTAGTGTACTGGAGGCTGCCTGCATTTCTTGAGTATATAGTTTTCAAAAATGTAGACACAGTTATTAGAAATTATCTTTGGTTATAATTGTCAAACATCTCGAGCTTTGTCCATGTTTATATGCAAAACCAGAAGGATTTATTCCGATTAAGTGTTATGCATGTAGGGACATCTGTGTATGTACCTGCGTTCCAATGTTACTTGAGTCAGTCATTTATATGCAATTTTATTCATAATAAAATTGATTTCTACTCTGAGAAACAGTTACTTTTGAAAGGTTCTCTACTTTTTTCCCATGCAACTTTAATACAGATCTTATAAGCAGTACAATATGACAACAGTGGAAATGCATTGTAGGAATGATGCAACAGAATAAAAGGAGGTTTATATTGATTTTGTAGCCTATTTAAAACAAGCATCTGGTTTTTCTTACAGCTAAAATCCCTGGGTTACCTGTGTGGACTTGTGTCAGAGAAGGGACCCAATTCAGAAGACCTTAACAGAACTGTCGATCTGTTAGCTGGATTGGGAGCAGAACGCCCTGAAACAGGTATTACCAGGAATGTATACATTCTTTCTAATAACTGACATATGTCTTAAATACCTAGTATGTAAGTACTTTAGTAATAATAATTTCCAAATATCCCTACATATATATGAACATTGATAGAACTATTATTTCTTATGAGATCTTTTCACGTGTGTCTAGTACTTTATCAATGCATCTCCTTACTGTTGCAAGTATAAGTTTTTCCATTAATGCTCCATTTATCAGCATTTAGGTAAATAGCTTTGAACAGTACTGGTTTTGAATAAAGTTTTTCATACTTGCAGACAAGTATTAAAAATAAAATTATTTGAAAAAGAAATGGAGCATCCTTGATCTGATGCAAATAGATAACCTGCAGCTGGAGCTACAAAGTGGTATTATTTGAGTTGAAGTGCTATTATTTGTGCTGAACAATCAAATTTATTTACTCCTTGTGGATTTTACCACAAGGGTATTTCTGAAGGTATTTCTGAAGGGAAGAAGTTTTAGGAAGTTAAATATGCTAGAACAATTATTATCTTTGAAGCACTAGCTGATAGGCTGATGCTTCACTTGTTCTTGCAGGTATGACGATGTATGATTCTTAATTCAGTGCTATGGTGCCTGTTGTATTCATTTAAATGAAATTAAATGAGGGCTTTTTTTCTTCAAGAAATACTGACACATACTTGGTTTGGCAAAGATTTCTAAATTGAGCAAGCTACTTCAGAAAAAAACTTGGTTTTGCTAAGCATTTTCTTTTGAATTACATTGTTTAAAGTAATAAGATGTTTTTAAATTATAGTATACTCCTGTCATGCTGATTTATAAATCCAGCAGTGGGGAGTTGCGAAAATATCAGTCTTGGCACAACATGGTATTTAAATACAATTGTGTGTGTTTCTAAGTTGAATAAATGTTAAGTTAGTACAGTTATACTGCTGCTTGCCTTTACCCTGCTACCCTGAACATCATTCACATATGCATGCACATACAGAGAGTTGTGAAACAGCGTTTCTTGATCTTATATTAGAGCCTGGGGAAGAAACTCATGAGCTGTCTCTAAGTGGTAGTGGTGTTTACCACATAAAATTAGTTTTAAGTTTTCCCTCTGCTTTCTATTGAAGGAAAAAGCGGGCAGGGGGATGTGTGTTATTAAAATAGAAGTGTATTTGTAAGTGACACCTCTTGTTCTGTGTTTTCTTAAAGCCAATGCATCCCAGAGCCCTTATAAGAAACTTAAAGAGGCCTTATCATCTGTAGAAGCTTTTGAAAAACACTACTTGGTAAGTAGGGGCTTGTTTGCTTATATTAGTTTTGTGTGTTTACATTATAGGTTGAAGAGAGACAAAATTTTCAAACCTGAGAAGATAACACTGAGAACTTAAATCTATGTTTCTGTGTTTTGGTATCAATATCGCTTACATACTGAACACAACAGGGTTGATTTGTTTTACAGCTGAAACCTTGTATGCACCCCAAGTTTCAAATATTTGATTAATTTTAATGTTTACAGTTATGAGTTGAAGGTTATTATCTGTAAGTATGTACACTTAGTTATTAAAATAGCCAATGCCATAGCTATCGTGCCATCCCAGATGCAGAATTAGTTGAGTCTCTTCCCCAGAAGAATATTGAGGTGTGAACTCAGCTTCCTTTTGAATGATTTAGACTTGTATCTTGCAATAGTGTAACATGGTTTATGTTAAACTGCTGATTTTTATATATATATTTATATATATATATATACACACACACTGTGGGACATCTCTGGATAATAGGGTTGGAGCTGGCATAGACTGAAACATAAGAATTCTTACTGTGCTTTAATATGCATGTTTTATTCCCTGACAGCTCCCTTATTGAGAAGCCATTGTAATGATGATCTGTTGGTTTTGTTTGTTTGGGGTTTTTTTTGGTTTTTTTTATGAAAGATTGTTAAATAAAAAAAAACTGTCACAAGAGTGTGGGGGGGTTTGGGGGTATTTTGTTTGGTTGGTTTTTTTTGTTTTCCTTAGATAATTTTCCTCTGAAACTTTTTATATTTGATTACTGCTGTTGGGGAAAAGTTGGAGGAAAGCTGAGCTGCTTTTTTTTAATCTGAGAACTAGGTAGTACTTAAGAGTTACAAAATTTTATTGAACAAAAAAGTCTGAAAAGATTTTGTCTGAAGATACCAGGTTTCATTTTAATGCTTCATTTCTTTGTAAGACTGGTTGGATAGCTCGGCCAAAGCTAAAATCTTCAGAATTGCTAGCTGCTCTTACATATTCAGTTCTAACTTGCACCAAAATATCTCTGCTGAATTCTGCAGTATCTTCCTAAATTTAAGAAACTAAGTGGGATCTGCAGAGTTTGCCAAAGAAAGAATTACCATTCCTGTTTGTATTTCTGACTGTGCTTTTATGCAACAGAAATTCAGATATCACTATAAAAGATTGTTTTCTATGTAGCTGTCACGTTAATATATATGATTTATATATATCCATATTTTATCCTTATATTCAGTGCAGAAGAGCATAGAATTAGTTAAAACTTCCAGATACAGCGAAGATCATTTACTTGCATTTAAATTTTTAATTAGTTTGGAATGTAAAATGCAGCTTTTCAGACACAGTAAAAGCAGGAAGGGATGAGCTTTTATTACCAAAAAAACCCTTTTTTCTCATTCCGTGGCTAGTCTCATGCAACAACTTCAGAATCTTTTGTAAGACTGTCAGATCTTCTATAAGCATGTTGGCATGCCCCTTAAATTTGGGGGAACGTGGCTTTTCATTTGTAGGTGTAGCTGGTGTCTAAGACCCCTCTGGATCTGTTAAGGAGTGACTGAGTGATCACTTGGTTTATTGTAGGATACTGTTGTGAGTTCTTAAAGAAAGAAAGAAGTAATTTTTCTAGGATCTCCATAAGAAACATCAAAAATGGCCTAAGAAAGGCTTTGGGAGCTCATTTTAGGTCATTTTCCTGCCCCACAGGAATAGGTGCTTTCTGACATACTCTGCAAAATATTTAGGCAATTGGAAGCACTTATGCAATTTGTTTTGAAGCATAGTTCTTAGTACACAAAGTGAAGGAGAATGAGCTTCTGTGAAAGATTGCTAATGGTTAGAAGAGGCTACAGATTTGTAAGATGTGAAATGGTTTTATGTTGGTGGCCAGAGATTGAGAACTTGAGAAAAAACATTTGGTGGTGGTACACAGTGTGTGTTGTAACTGCTGATGTTGTGAGAAAGATTTGTTGCTGTTACTACAGGTGTAATAAGGGCAAAGCAAGGAAGTGTGGCTGCATTGGAAGCTATCTTAAAGATGGCTGAGGAACTTCAATGTGGGATTGCATAGCTTCCCGCGAAATTCATTTAAGGCACTCTTGTGAAAATACTTCGATTGTAACTTAGCATTTTGTGTTTAATTGTATGTTTACATACTGCTAACTTTCATTAAAGCTTCATGTAATGCCATTAAGTGCATGAAAGAATCATGTACCATTTTCTGTGTGTAGTTGATTTGGTTTTGAAGTACAAGTTGTGAGTCTCTGGGGCAAGCTCTAATATTGTTCTAAATAAACTATTGTTCATTGTTACGCTATGGTACGTCCTGGAATGATACACTACGCGCTCCCGCAATGGTAATCTAATGGCATATAGTCACTGAGAAATAGGTGTTTTCGAAAAAAGGCAGGAGAATTTAAGTGTAAAGAAGTGCTTGAAACTGCATCTGATCTATTATTTTGGTGGTTTGGGGTTGCCTTATTTAATTGTTAATAGACTTTTTCTTCTGCCATTTATAATGCAGATATGGGATAATGACCAACTGCTGAAAAAGTAAAAATCACCTGTTACAAACTGCTCTGTATTGTGTGCTGGGGCAAGGGGAAATCTGAAAAGTGATTCATTCTGGTCATTTTGTTGTAGTAACTTAGTTACTGGCTATGAGTTTGTGTGAAATACTGTGTAATTACTAAAAATACATAAAGCTTACCATAGTTTCTTTTTTTTTTTTTTTTAAACAGGATCTGTCCCATGCCACCATTGAAATGTACACAAATATTGGAAGAATTCGCTCAGCTAAGCTTGTGGGAAAGGACTTGGCAGAGTTTTATATGTAAATGAATTTTTAAAATGTCTCAGATGCATTAGCTTTGGAAATTCTGAACATAATCCTTGAGGAAAATATGCTGTATTTAAACAGGAGTTTTAAAAAATTTTTTGAAATATAGATATACCCAAAGTTTCAAGCTGTGTTTCAGAAAAGAGAAAAATTAAAAAGAGGGCTGGCTATCTCTTTATATCAAACCCTAATTCTTTAATAACTAAACATGAGCACTCATGTTTTAGTACGCTTGCCTTCAACTGTCTTGTGTTCTTTAACTTGGTCATTTCTTCTCCTTGGGGAAAAAAAAAGGCAGTAAGGTAGGGGGAGAAAAAAGACATAACTTCGCATTTACTGTAGCCTGCTGTGTAACAACTTGTTTCAAAGCTTATCTTAACTACATATGTGTCTATATATACCTAAGAAAAGCCAGGAAATATGGTATTTGGAGAGTAATCAGTTTCGTTTGGAAAGCTGTTTCCTCACTGTGAAACTCAACAGTGATTTTATTTCTAACTTCCAAATATAGAATAGTTAGGGTTGGAAAGGACCTTAAGATCACCTAGTTTCAACCCCTCTGCCATGGGCAGGGATGCCTCACACTAAACCGTGTCACCCAAGGCTCTATCCAGCAGGCCTTGAACACCTCCAGGGATGGAGCACTCACAACCTCCCTGGGCAACCCATTCCAGTGCCTCACCACCCTAACTGTAAAGAATTTCTTCCTTATATCCAATCTAAACTTCCCCTGTTTTAAGTTTGAACCCATTACCCCTTGTCCTGTCACTACAGTCTCTAATGAATAGTCCCTCCCCAGCATCCCTATAGGCCCCAAATATATTTTTTTGTGCTTATTCCTGCTGTTAAATTCCACTAAAGGAACTTCGTGCATTGCTTTTCTATTTAATTTTATTTTTCTTAGAAGAATTCTAGAGTCTCAAGTGGTTTATTTGGGAAAACATGTTTGGGCGTGCTTCTCAACTGTGTTTGCTAAAGCAGTCTTCTATCCACAACACAGTCTCCTAAATTAACTTAAATTGTTCACCTGAGGAATTAATGTTAGGTTTAAAGACTACCATTGAACTACTACTGTGTAGAGATATAAATAGTTTACAGCATCTTGTTCTGCGTTCATATGCAATGTTCTCTCCCATCACTCGTTTTTGAAATGGCTGCAGAGGTTCTTATATCACTCTGTACTCATTTCTGTATTTTTTTTTTAAGGAGGAAGAAAGGTCCACAGAAGGCAGAAGTCTACCTTCAAGGAGCACTGAAAACTTACCTTGCTGAGGGCTGGGCATTGCTCGGCACACATACAAGAAAACAGTTAGCTGAATGTCAGAAAGAGCTTGGGCAAATAGAAAAGTATCCTTTAAAAGGCAGAGGCAGAAAAATCAAGATTGGAGAAAATGATACTTCTGATTTATTTTTCTGACATATCTCTAACTTTTACTTAACAGTTGACATTGTCAGACATCAGAGAGCTGAGTTATTTCTTGTTTCCATTGTTGCTGTTCAGTTGGGGAGTGTTAGTTATTTTTTCATTTCTATTTTGTTGTGGTGTAAGCCCAGCTGGTAACTCAGAACCACACTGCCACTCGCTCACTCACCCCACTTCCTTCCCCGCCTCCCGGAAGGATGGGGAGGAGAATCGAAAGAATGTAACTCCCACGGGTTGAGATAAGAACAGTCCAGTAACTAAGGTATAACACAAATCACTACTGCTGCCACCAATAATAATAATGACAAGGGAAATAACAAGGGAAGAGAATACAACTGCTCACCACCCGCTGACTGACATCCAGCCCTGCCGAGCAGTGATCTAGCCCTTCCAGGTAACTGCCCCCAGTTTATATACTGGGCATGACATGCTGTGGTATGGACTAGCTCTTTGGCTAGCTTGGGTCAGGTGTCCTGTCTCTGCTTCCTCCCGGCTTCCCCTCCTCCCTGGCAGAGCATGAGACTCAGAAAGTCCTTGTTCAGACTAAACATTACTGAGCACCAGCTAAAAGCATCGGTGTTACCAGTGCTGTTCCCAGGCCAAAAGTCAAAACCACAGCACTGCACCAGCTACTAGGAAGGAGAAAAATGACTGCTACTGCTGAACCCAGGACATATTTTTTCATTTTTATTTTTTTAATGTCTGGTTCACTTAAAACTTTTTGCATATGGTTTGTGCTCTCTGTTTTAAATATGTCTAGGCTCTAGAGAGTGGTGCAACATAGTGTGAAGTTTGTCATTAGTTCAGCAGATACCATAGAGGTTTTTTATGATTGTTTGTATTTCATGATTATGGAAGTTTTTGTGTGGTACTGGTTTTTCATTTGGTAAATATGGCAGTATAGTGACTTCTTATATTAAGGAGCTTAATTTCTGGGCTTTCTTTCTGTAACTGCTACTACCTTTATTCTGTATCTGACCTGGCAAGGACTCTTCTGGTATTTGTAATGGTGACTTTTTCTAAAAGTTACAACAGAGGCTTGGAAGATGAAAATCTTGTGACTTAGGTTGCTGTTCTAATGTTTTGGGGTTTGAGGTTTTTTTGTTATTACTTATTTTTTATTTCTGGCTTTGGTCTCTGCTTCAGAAGGATAGTGGGAGTTGTTTGCTTTTACCTTGAGTAAAAGCTCAGTCTACAATGTGTGAATGAAATTTCTAAACGCTGCATGAATGCAAAGTAATACTTTGAAAGAATGATTTGGCTCAATCCTAATGTTTGGCAGGCTTCAAATTCTTTGCTTTGATACTCTCTGCATTATTTTCATGCACCAACTCTATCAGCTACAGTTGTATTTGTTTAAATCTTAAATCTGTGATGCTGTACTCTTGCTACTTTCAGGATAAGAGATGCGGTGAGGGAGCAAAGTCTACTGACTGGCCTTGGGTGTTTTGTTGTATTCTTTTTGGCATCAGAAACAGCACAATTACTCATTATAGCAAAATTGCAAATTTTCATTATTTTTTAGTGGTTTGGGGGAAGGGTACTGCTTTCATTGGTGCTAGAGTTATAAATAGAATTCCTGTAGGTGTTGCAGATTGCCATGGTCACAGAGTTTTCTAGCTTTTCATTAAGTTGTTGGGTTTTGTTATTGTTATTTGTTTGTTTTTCTTTGTCCAAGAAGCTCATATTTTGGTCTCTTAAGTGATGGAAATACTAGAAATCTACTAGAAATCTAGAAATACAGAAATTCTAGAAAATACTAGAAATCTTACTGTAGCTGAAAATCACTTTTTAGCTGAAAATCAACTAAGTTTGTAGTATATTTGGGGTTTTGTTGTTCTTTGCTGCTTTTTGTTTCATTGGGGCTTTTTAAAAACTACACTTGGAGACTGGGAATGTCTGCCTTCTTTGAAAATTCTTACATCACTTTTAAACACTCTTAAATTTTTCTGCTTCAGTGCAAATGCTTTTAAAGAATCTGAGCCGGTAATATTGCATTCTTAGCTAAATACTTAAGCAAGCATTTGTATCCCCAGCACCCAAAGGTATAAAAAATATCTTATGACTTAATGTAAGTGATGCTGTAACAGCTAGCAGATTCTCTGCCAAGTAAACTGGAATATAATCAAATATATCAAGTTATTTAGTTCTAAATGTTGGGCAATGTAATGCAACACACTAGGTCTTTAACTTGCATGCTGCGTTTATTGTCAAATGAATTTTCTATGCTCACAACTCTTTTTAGATGGAGGAAGATTGCACAGGTTAATAATATGGATCATATCTTAGTAGGTCTGCAAAAAATAGAGATTCTGCAATATTCTCAGATGGTAATAAATCTTCCATTGTTTCTTTTCTAATGGAAGAGTATGGTTATGGTAAAAGCAGGTCTTGTATTAAAAGATCAGAAAAGCAGTACTTGAACTGTCTTGTTCTCAGTCAAATTTCTGAATGTTGTAGGTTTCTACCTCATGTTTCCTTAACTTTGTTAGTTATCTTCAAACAAGCAGCCTTTTAGCTGGTGATAATCACTTAACAGAAAATGAACGCAAAAGCTTTTGCCAAGAAATACTAGATTTTGCCAATCAGCAAGAAGAGAACCAAGGTAAGTCTGGTGCTTAAATACTTAATATGCTCTAATCTGATCTTTCCCTAGAAGTGGATTGGAAGGCTTTTTCCGATTGGTTTCATTACCTTGTGTATAACTTCAGAACCAACATGGTTCTTTTCTTCTTGTCTCCTGAATTTTTATAAAACTTCTGCAATAATTAAGAACAGTCAAAGATAAGAGAGTAATTAACACTTATATTGAATACTGGAAAGGCTTTGTTTTCCTTCACTTTGCTTCTCTGCTTTGACAGTTCATGATTTATCTTGTATTAGTTTTATTCCAGTTCCTAACTTACCTTTGTCTCTGCATTACTGGCACACAGATGGCAGCTCTGTGATGATACTCCTTTGGTTTTGATGTTAGATTCTGTACTCATCCACTTGCAGCTTATTATTTTTACCATCTTACCTCTTCTCTGTATTCTTCCTGCTGCTTCAGTAATACCTTGCCCTCAGATATTAATCATCATTCAAATTCATACAGAATACTTCCTGTAAATCTGAAGACTGTTCATTTTTATGCAGAAGCTTTTCCTGATGAGTGGATGTAGCATAAGTAATACATTATTTTAGACTTGCCTCTTAATTCAGTTTTGGTACTGCCTCAGTGTTGGTTTTTTGGAATCTAGAAAAGAGAATGAAAACACTTTGTATGGTAAAGCTTATGCCTCAAGGTACCAGTCCAGTCATTAGTTTCTTACACTTGTACTTGCTCTTGATTTATGTACTCTGGGAATTTTGTCACTTTTTGCTGCTGTGTTCATCTAGGACACTTTAGCAGTGAAACAAGAAACTTCTCCTTAGATGTGCTTAGTTTAGTCATCTTTAATAGCCTGAGTACTAAAATTGCAGTAGATGTAACTGTAAGAAAACGAATCTCAGCAGCTTTAAGCCTCATTTCTACTCAAGATAAAATATGAAAGTATTGATTTATTGTGAAAGGATTAATTGTGAAAAGTTGTTGATCAGTTTATTTCTAGGTGTTAAATTTTTAAAAGAAAAGATTTGCTTATCTTCAGCAGCACTGGAGAAGAATAAAATCCCTGTTTTTATCTTTCCAGGTCAGAAGGTTGTATTGCCTATGCAGTCCTTTGCACAGTTGAAAACTCTGCATTTTGACCCTCCAAATGCTGTTGTCCATGTGGGTGGAAAGTTGTTGATTGAGTTGACTTTGCTGAGCCAAATGCCCATCCCTGTCCAAGTGGATCAGATTGCCATCCATGTTCACTTCAGCATTGAAAAAAATAGTTACAGAAAAACAGCCGAGTGGCTCACTAAGCACAAAACTTCCAATGGTGTTATCAGCTTTCCAAATGAAATTACAGGCTTTCCTTTGTCAAGAAACAACTTGCCAGCACTGGAGCTATATGAAATGTATGAACGGAGTCCCTCAGATAACTCTTTGAACACAGCAGGAATAATCTGCAAAAATGTTCACATGCTACTACGAAGGCAAGAGAGCAGCAGTTCACTGGATATGCCTTCAGGGGTGACTTTAGAAGATGGGGCTCATGTGTTGAAATGCAGCAACTTAATACTGGAACCAGGGGTCAATAAAATCACATTCAATACTCAGGTATGTTTTTATAGTTTTGCGAATGTAAGAAGAACTAAAAGCACTGGCTGAGGAAGAACCTAGTGCTGGCAAGTGGCACCTGTATTGCTTCCTCTTAAAGCTTGAGTGATGCCATTACCCTTTTGGCTTTCATTTTGCCGTTCTAGACTTTAATTTCCCTTGAAAGAGGGCTGTTGTGTTTGTGTCAAAATGTACAGGTGATTCCTATTTGCAAAGATTTGAGTTGGCCTTCCAAACCTTAAGCATTGATTATTGCTGCCAAAAGTGAAACTGATAAATTCACATACAAGATAATGTACCACTCATGAAGTCTGCCTTTGCTGTTGAGCTCATTCAGAATAATGTTGAAAATATTGATGGGAGTGCATTTTCTAGCGCTTAGCAAGTGACTATGTGGTTAGACTTTTTTGATAGCCTGTTCTTCACTGTGGAGTGTGGTAGAATATTTTTTCACTTGGTGGATGTAGTAAACCTACCTGTAAGAAGTATGACAAAGCTCATCTTTTTAGAAGATGTCAGAATTAAAATTGCCCCCATTATTCATCTTAATCCTATAAGGAATGAGAAGACAAGAACATAAGGATTGTGTGCTACAGGAATACTAAATATGCATGAGCAAACACCCATGAAGATAAAAGTTTTGCCATCTAAGTGCCATCCTGAGAAAATGGCATTAAAGCCATTACAGCCCTGCTTCTGCCATATAGTGGTGTATATGAAATTCTCTCAATTCCTGACTTACACATTCACTCTAAGTCAGCTTAATAATTGGAGTAATATTTTTTTCCTTCCATTCTTCCCCCACCAAGCAAAAGTACTCACAGAAATTGCTGAAATATTTAAGGACAGAAGTGCTTATAACTTCTCTTTACATTGCATTACCACTAGATGCATAGTAACTAGAAATCAGCAGGCCGTGAGTTCCAGTCCTGTTGGTTGTGGTGTTGGTTTGTTTTGTTTTTAACTGCTACTCATTCTGTGGCCTTGTAATTTGCTGGTTTGTGGTTTGTTTACTTAGTTTAATGAAATGAGGAAAGGTATTTACCTGATGACTTAGTCCTAGGAAGTGAAATGTCAGACATTTTCAAAAACAAGACTTTGCCATCTGTTTAGTGTTCCAGGAGTAGGAGCTTCTGGCCTCAATTATCATGCTGTTCTGTTCTTTGGGTTTCTTTAAATAGCTTCTATGTATGTCCTCACCTCTGTAACCATTCATAGGGAAGTATTTATCAGAGTTCAATGCTACAGTAATGAACATAAGTGTAGGGAAAATTTAAGTGAGAAAATGCTGAGAAATTCAGTGTAACATCAGAATGATTAATAAGAGATAAGGTAGCATAATGAGGACTGCAACAAATACTTCATAGCTGCTTCATTTTAGGAGCATTATCTACCCTCTCTATTGGAAAGGGTATGGTGACCAGCAGGTCGAAGGAGGTGATCCTGCCCCTCTACTCTGCTCTCGTGAGACCTCACTTGGAGTATTGTGTGCAGTTCTGGTGTCCTCAACATAAAAAGGACATGGAACTGTTGGAACAAGTCCAGAGGAGGGCCACGAGGATGATCAGGGGACTGGAGCACCTCCCATATGAAGATAGGCTGAGAAAGCTGGGGCTGTTCAGCCTGGAGAAGAGAAGGCTGCATGGAGACCTCATAGCAGCCTTCCAGTATCTGAAGGGGGGCTATAGGGATGCTGGGATGGACTATTCATTAGGGACTGTAGTGACAGGGCAAAGGGGTAACGGGTTCAAACTTAAACAGGGAAAGTTTAGATTGAATATAAGGAAGAAATTCTTTACTGTGAGGGTGGTGAGGCACTGGAATGGGTTGCCCAGGGAAGTTGTGAATGCTCCATCCCTGGTGGTGTTCAAGGCCAGGTTGGATGAGGCCTTGGGTGGCATGGTTTAGTGTGGGGTGTCCCTGCTCATGGCAGGGGGGTTGGAACTAGATGATCTTAAGGTCCTTTCCAACCCTAACTATTCTATGATTCTACGATTCTATGCTGTGAAGAAAGAGAGTGTTTTGCAGTCACATATGGTGCATATATATGCCTGCTAGCTTTGCCATTTTCTAATTGGTTTACATTAGCTTTAGTCCCTTTTTAGAATTGAAGAATCATAGAAAGTCATTTAAAGTCATTTTGAAATAAGAATCTACGTATATGCTTTTGATGACTAAAAATTAATAGCTAGAGAGAACTGGCCAGGAGGTTTCTCCAGGATTCTTAGCATATCTTAAGTTACCCACACCTGGGATTTTAGTTTTTTATTTTTCTTAATTGTTAATTTCTATCTTGTCATAGAAAGTTTGTTTAGAGTGAAGCTTTCTATTGGCTTACATACTCTGCCTTTCCATTCCTCCAGCACTGGGGCAGAAAGTGGTAGAGAGATGTGCTTGGTTCAATGTGCACACATGCATTTGTGGAACCTGTGTTGGATAGCAGGTATCTCAAGATAGAACTTGAGCTCAAGTCCCTGATGATACAATGTGAAATGGCAATCATGTCATTTGAGCTACCTACTGACCTGTTTTTTTAGATTTCTCATTCTTTTAAAGGACTGGGACAAATTAATGGGATTTGAAGATGTCAGAGGTCTTGGTGCCTGCAAATGTAGTTTTCTGTCAAAGAAATGAACATGTATGTAGAACTGGATTTCAGGTGAAGGAGCCTTACTAGGAGAAAGCTGTTAAGAGAGTGTTCCGAGCAGGCAATTTGGCTTAGTGGGATCAGTAATCAATCTGAAACTATGGTAAATATGGTCAATTGCTGGGGTGAGTAGCTTGAGAGAGGACGCATGCAACACCGGAGTGGAGCGGGGGAAGATCAGCGTCCAGGAGCCTGACCTCAGAGCGACAAGAGCTACCGAGGAGGGAGCCTCAAGTCCTGGACAGGATTTGCCAAGGAGCCGGCAGCTCAGCTCACGTGAGGAGCTGACTCACCGAGGGTGGAGCCAGGAGGAGCGGCACCAGCTGTGAGTGGTTAAAAACCTGCCCAGGGAGTGCGAGCAACCAGGAGCGTGGCGAACAGGGTGGGCAAACAGAGCGGGTCGAGGCAGTTTGCGCGGGCAGGCGAGCGGGATAACCGCCTGATCAAGAGGACTCGCCTGGAGCGCAGGAGGAGGAAGGACTGCTTGCTTGTGCGGAGAGACGTAGACGGACCGATCGACCAGATAGATCATGGTCACAACACGATCAAAAGCTGTAGTGAGGAGTAATGTGGGTACCCAGACTGAGCCTTCCTGCAGACATGTGGCCGTGCAGGTCTCTGGCTGCAGCGAATGCCTGAGCCTGGCACTTGTATTGGAGGGAGCCAGTGACACCTCTTGTGTGCGGTGTGAGCGAATAAATGATCTGCTCAGGCAGGTGGTTGAACTGAGGGAGGAGGTAGAAAGGTTGAGAGCCATCAGAGAATGTGAAAGTGAAATAGATTGGTGGAGCCACACCCTAAGGCAAGGGCAGAGGGAAGTGGTTGAACAAGTGATGGATCCCCTTCCCTCCAACCATCAGATAGAAGGAGTGAACTTAAGGGACAAGGAGGTATGGAGGGAGGTCTCTCCTTGGAGAGGTAAGCGAAAACCCTCACAATCCCTTCCTCCCTCCCAGTTGCCCTTGAATAACAGGTATGGGGTCTTGGAACTACAGGGCCAGGTAAATGGAGATGGAGGGGTAGATCCATCTAGTGGGTCACCTAGGGCTCGTCACTCACCCCCATGCCTTAGAACTTCCTCAACCAAGAAGAAAAGAAGAGTAATTGTGGTGGGTGACTCCCTTCTGAGGGGAACAGAAGGGCCCATTTGTCGACCAGATCCATCCCACAGGGAAGTCTGCTGCCTACCTGGGGCTCAGATTAGAGATGTTAAAAGGAAACTGCCTGATCTGGTGCAGCCCTCTGACTACTATCCGCTGCTGGTTTTTCAGGTTGGCAGTGATGAAATTATTACAAGGAGAGCAAGGGCAATGAAGAGAGGCTTCAGGGCCCTGGGACGTCTGGTTAGAGGGTCTGGAGAGCAAGTGGTGTTTGCCTCCATACCTGTTACAAGCAAGGGTGAAGAGATAAATAGGAAGAGTCTGCAGATTAATGTATGGCTACCTGACTGGTGCCAAAGGCAGGGTTTTGGGTTTTTTCCGTCATGGGCTGCTATATGAGACACCTGGTTTGCTGGTGACAGGTGGGATACACCAGTCCCAGAGGGGGAAAAGGTTTTTGGGGCAGGAGTTAGCAGGGCTCATTGACAGGGCTTTAAACTAGATATGAAGGGGGAAGGGGAGATAACTGGGCCTGTTAGGGGACAAGCCCAAGAGAAACATGCTAGGGCTTGAAGGATGGCGGACTAGGGAGGACTCTCAATCTATTGTTTCATTTGAGGGAAAGGATAGTTGTTTAGACCCTGTCCCGCAGGGGAAAAAGGGTACGAGGGCAAGAGTTAGCAGAGCTCACTCACAGAGCTTCAGGTTAGATTCAAAGTGTGAGGGGGTTGTAGCTGCGTTTGAACTAGTGGGGCATTGTTCTAGTATTAATGAAGACCAGAAGGCCTCCTGCCTCCCAAGGGTGCCATTCGCGTGCTCTGCTCGCTCCCTGAAATGCCTGTACACCAATGCACACAGCATGGGGAATAAACAGGAGGAGTTTGAAGTCTGTGTGTGGTCTAAAGGTTATGATCTGGTGGCAATTACAGAGACATAGTGGGACAGCTCACATGACTGGAATGTGGTCATGGGTGGCTATGTCCTTTTTAGGAAAGACAGGTCAGCAAAGCGAGGTGGTGGAGTTGCCCTTTATGTGACAGAGCGACTAGAATGCATTGAGTTTTGTCCAGGGGCAGATGAGGGGCAAGTGGAAAGTCTGTGGGTACGAATTAAGGGACAGGCTGGTACGGGTGACACAGTTGTGGGGGTCTATTATAGACCTCCTGATCAGGACGAAGGAGTTGATGAAGCTCTCTACAGGCAACTGAAAGCAGCCTCGCAACTACATGCCTTGGTCCTCATGGGGGATTTTAACTACCCCGATATTTGCTGGAAGACTCACACAGCCAATCATTCACAGTCTAGGAGGTTCCTCCAGTGCACTGATGATAACTTCTTAATGCAAATGGTGGACAAACCAACTAGGAGAGGAGCGCTGCTGGATCTAGTACTCATCAACAAGGAGGGTCTGGTTGAAGTGGTGATGGTCAATGGCAGCCTTGGTTGCAGTGACCATGAGATGGTGGAGTTTAGGATCCTGTGTGGGCGGGATAGAATACCTAGCAAGGCCACAATTCTGGATTTCCGAAGGGCCAACTTAGGCCTCTTCAATCAATTGCTAAGGGAAGTCTCATGGGAAAGGGTACTAGGTGGTAAAGGGGCTCAAGATAGTTGGTCAGCATTCAAGGACCACTTCTTCCAAGCTCAGGATCAGAACGTCCCAATGGATAGGAAATCAAGTAAGGGAGCCAGGAAACCAGCATGGTTAAACAAGGGACTGCTGGGCAAACTCATGTGGAAAAAGAGAATCTATAGATTATGGAAGGAGGGGCTGGCCACTTGGGAGGAATATAGGACAGTTGTTAGAGGATGTAGGGAGGCAATTAGGACAGCTAAGACCTCCTTGGAACTTAATCTTGCAAGTCGGGTTAAGGACAATAGAAAGGGCTTCTTCAAATACATAGCGGATAAAACTAACACAAGAGGCAGTACAGGCCCACTGCTGAACGAGGTGGGTGCCCTGGAGACAGAGGATATAAAGAAGGCAGAGGTGCTGAATGCCTTCTTTGCCTCTGTCTTTACTCCTGCAGACTCTCCCCGGGGGCCCCAGATTCCTATAGCCCCAGAAGGAGTCAGCATAAAGGAGGAGTTTGCTTTGGTAGATGAGGATTGGGTTAGGGATCAGTTAAGCAATCTGGACATCTATAAATCGATGGGTCCGGATGGAATACACCCACGGGTGCTGAGGGAGCTGGTGGAGGTCTTTGCTAGGCCACTGTCCATCATCTTTGGTAAGTCGTGGGAAACAGGAGAGGTGCCTGAGGATTGGAGGATGGTAAATGTCATGCCAGTCTATAAGAAGGGCAAGAAGGAGGACCCGGGTAATTATAGACCAGTCAGCCTTAGCTCCATCCCTGGAAAGGTGATGGAACAACTTATTCTTGACACCATCTCTAGACATATCAAGGATGAGGGGGTCATTAAGAGTAGCCAACATGGTTTTACCAAGGGGAAGTCATGTTTGACCAACCTTATAGCCTTCTATGAGGAAGTAACTAGGTGGATGGATGATAGTGGAGTGGTAGATGTGTTTTTTCTTGATTTCAGTAAGGCATTTGATACTGTCTCCCACAGCATCCTCATAGATAAGCTAAGGAAGTGTGGGCTTGATGATCAGATAGTGAGGTGGATCAAGAACTGGTTGAAAGGAAGAAGGCAGAGAGTTGTGGTCAATGGGGCAGAATGTAGCTGGAGGTCTGTGACTAGTGGAGTCCCTCAGGGGTCGGTGCTGGGACCAGTGCTGTTTAATATTTTCATCAATGACCTGGATGAGGGAACTGAATGTACCCTCAGCAAGTTCGCTGATGACACTAAACTGGCAGGAGTGGCTGACACACCAGAAGGCTGTGTTGCCATTCAGTGAGACCTGGACAGGCTGGAGAGTTGGGCGGGGAGAAACTTGATGAAATTCATCAAGGGCAAGTGTAGAGTCTTGCATCTGGGGAAGAACAACCCCATGTACCAGTACAGGTTGGGGGCTGACCTGCTGGAAAGTAGTGAAGGGGAAAGGGACCTGGGGGTCCTGGTGGATAGGAGGATGACCATGAGCCAGCAATGTGCCCTTGTGGCCAAGAAGGCCAATGGCATCCTAGGGTGCATTAGAAAGGGTGTGATTAGTAGGTCAAGAGAGGTTCTCCTCCCCCTCTACTCTGCCTTGGTGAGACCGCATCTGGAATATTGTGTCTAGTTCTGGGCCCCTCAGTTCAAGAAGGACAGGGACCTGCTGGAGAGAGTCCAGCGCAGGGCAACTAAGATGATTAAGGGAGTGGAACATCTCCCTTATGAGGAGAGGCTGAGGGAGCTGGGTCTCCTTAGCTTGGAGGAGACTGAGGGGTGACCTCATCAATGTTTACAAATATGTAAAGGGTGAGTGTCAGGATGATGTAGCTGGGTTTTTCTCAGTGATGTCCAGTGATAGGACAAGGGGTAATGGGTGTAAACTGGAGCATAAGAGGTTCCATGTGAACATCAGGAAAAACTTCTTTACTGTGAGAGTGACAGAGCACTGGAACAGGTTGCCCAGGGGGGTTGTGGAGTCTCCTACGTTGGAGATATTCAAGGCCCGGCTGGACAAGTTCCTGTGTGATGTACTCTAGGTTACCCTGCTCTTGCAGGGGGGTTGGACTAGATGATCTTTTGAGGTCCCTTCCAACCCTTGGGATTCTGTGATTCTGTAAAAGAGAGATGGATGAAAAGCTAGACGCAGCACTGCTTTAAACTTGCCTTGTTCTGCATGATTCTGGTAGCTGTTGGAGGATAGACAGCCTTATGCTTGTAACTTTTCTGTTTTCCTAACCTTACTTTCTTGAAAGAAATTTTCATGGAAAGACTGCTTGGTGTGAATCCTATTTAATTTTATACAGTTGTTCAAAGCATGACTTATCTGCTCTTAAAGGGAAAATCTGAATATGTTATAATTTTGACATAACACGCTGAAAGCTTCAGTAGATTTGAGTTCCAGTATTTACAGAATATATACTAAAAATCCATTATCACTGTAGTAGTACACTGTCACTTCTACTGGATTACATAGGCAGCTAGAGGAGAGAAACTGCTGACAACTTGTTTTCTGAATTTTCTTACAGTAACGCTTAATTGCACTGCTTCTGCAGTGAGAGGAATGACTGTGCTGCTAAGATGCAGAGGGAGTTTGGTTCTCTCTGAGGATCTTAGGCTGATGATTAGCATCATTTATACTGATAGCAATCTTCCAGGGTAATTTTTAAAGCTTTAATAGAGATCAGAAAGCATTGTCTAAATTCTTCAGACTGATTCCTATCCCATGTTGAGGTTTGAAGTATTTTTATATAAAAAAAAAAAAGTTGCTTTTCTGTTTATAAAGTATTCAAGGGTTCAAATTCAGTAACTAATGTAAAAATGCATAATACTGAATTTTAGTCAGGATTTGCTTTGTAAATAACTGTGAGATTTGAATGCTAAGTTGTTAGAGCTTTTCTCCACAACTTATCTTATTCTTTAGATGTAGTTATATCCAGCATCAATATGTATTACACTTGGTAAAATGGCACATGAAAAAAGAAAACATTTCCTGTTCCCCAGCAGTAGTAGCTAAGAGCAAATAGAATCAAGAATAAATATACTAGCAGATGTTACAGATTTGCTTTTTATGTTATCAGAAACCATCCAGAATCCTGTTATTCAGGGTAAGGGAAGAATTTGAAATTCAGTATGTATGTGTAACTTCTCTGTAAGCATTCAGACAGCGTGTGGGCTGGGGAGTGTGTGAAATTGTTAGCTTGAATTAAAAGCTGTGCTTCATAGAACATCGGATTTTATGAATGTTAGCCAAATGAGTACTTCACTGCTTGCTAAATATCATTTCAGTATTTAATAAATATAATATTTTAATGTATGTGGCATTTGGAGGGGGAGGGAAGCAACCAACAAACAAGATGAAAAGCACCTCAAAATAACAATTTGACAGCAAAACTGCTCTAGTAGTTATTCTGACTATTGGTACTTGCTACTTATGGTGTTTTTTCTTGAATTAGCACTCTAGAGCTTCTGTCTTAATGGGGTGAAAGGGGATCCTTTGTGAAAATCTTGGCACTTATTCAGAAAAGTAGTCTGTCATTTTAATTTGCGAATGCAAAGTATCTGATAAAAATGAGCTGGAAACATGCTGTTCTTTAGTAGAGGGTTTGTTCCAGAACCTTTTCCTAAATTGAAAAACTTATCCAAATGTTTTTTTCAAAGGCCAAAGAACCTGGGACATACACGCTCAGGCAACTGTGCACTTCAGTGGGAAAAGTACAGTTTGTCCTTCTTCATATTTACCCCATTGCGCAGTATGATGTATATTCTCAGGAGCCCCAGCTAAAAGTGGAACCGATGACTGGTAGGTACAGTTGCTAAGCTGGGGTTGTTTTGATGATTTCTGTTGTATTCTCATGGGACTAAAGTGTTTTCTGTCTTGAAAATTACTCAGAATTTTTTTGCCTTACTCTTAATTTTGAGTCTTAAATTCTCGCTTTTCAAATTATCCCTCAAGTATGCCCTGTCAGTGATGCCTAGTTTTCAGTAATTCCAGGGGTTAGCTCTGGAACATCTGGTGTCACGTTTGAATATGAATTTGAACATGTGTTGTCACTTAAATATCAGGTATCGTTTGAGCTGCCATACTGGGTAGAAGCGACTACTTAAATTTGCAAATGACTGAGCTCCTTATTGTTTAATTCTGCGATGCTGCAGTCTCTTTGGTATTTACAGGAAACTGGGATTGTGTATGAGAGGTGACAATACTAATTTATTAAAATTTAATACTGAATACGTCCATTGATTTCACAGAGAGGTGAGCATTACTTAGATTCATAGATTCATAGAATAGTTAGGGTTGGAAAGGACCTTAAGATCATCCAGTTCCAACCCCTCTGCCATGGGCAGGGACACCTCACACTAAACCATGTCACCCAAGGCTCTGTCCAACCTGGCCTTGAACACCACCAGGGATGGAGGAGCATTCACAACTTCCTTGAGCAACCCATTCCAGTGCCTCACCACCCTCACAGTAAAGAACTTCCTCCTTATATCCAATCTAAACTTCCCCTGTTTAAGTTTTAACCCTTTAACCCTTGTCCTGTCACTACAGTTCCTCAACAAAAATTCAAATCATTGAGCTTCATGAATAGCATCTGCACAGTAACGACATCAAATTGTTACAGAGTTTATTAAAGTTTATAAGTAGAAATGAGCAGTGATTTTGTTTTCAGGCTATTAACTGAAGCAGTTGAGTTAACATGCATTTTGTACTATCATTCTAGTTACAGTGGTTGCAGCATGTGGTGAAGGAAAGACAGGCGGATTGGCCATTAATCAGATTAGCTACCTCTATGAAATTGACGGTTGTGATTCAGATATTTGAGAGTCTGTGTACATACTGGCATTCTTGTTATGTTGATTATATAAGTACAGCATGTGGATATGACTGGCATTGTAGGTGCAAAAATATAAAGCTGTCTGCAACCTGAAGAGCTTAACAAAAAGAATAGTAAAATTCGGGATTATTGTATTTCACTGGGTTCTGTGCTGCTAAAGCTACACAGGATGTGAGCCAGCTAATCTAAGCCATCCAAGGAAGAGGGGATTTGTTCACTAAAGTTGAAAAAACTGGTTTCTTCACACCAGTGTATCTGAGCTAGGTTTAATGTGTTGCATAGCACCAAACCCCCACACTTTCAAGTTACCCAAACGTGTGTCTGGGAATATTGCTAACAAGCTTTAGCAGTGCATTGTAACCATCTGCTGGTGAGTACTGGAACCTGTTAACAATTTCTTCTTTCTTCTTCAGATAGCCTTTTGGCTGGCATTCCCCAGAAGGTGAAATTCTCAGTGACTACTGGTCACTACACCATGAAGAATGGGGACACTTTGCAGCTCAGTAATGCAGATGCCATGCCTATTCTGTACCATCCGGAGAGCAAGGCAGTGATCTATTCCAACACCAGGGGTAAGCAAGAAAGTAAAAATTAATAATCTTTAAATGGCTGAAAATTCAGTAATCCTGAAGTAAACCTGTACCTACCTTAAGGTTAAGAACACTGATGCTGTCTTTTTCAATAGTTGTTATTAAGAACAATTCTGGTGACTTGCAGCTGAATACTTCAGTGCAGGAAAGGTCTTAAACTTTGACCCTCAAAGTAGTAGTGTGAACTTTGCAGCAAACATAGCTGGACAGCTTTTACTTTCATTGGTGTAATTTGGTAGGCATGATGAAACTGCTGCCAAGGTACGTGTCATGATTTCGAAGGGAATCATGGTTATCTTTATTATGATGTGGGCTCTATCTTAACTAGACCATTTTAATTGTGAAGTAGTTCTAAGTAGGTTTTTAAGTTGAGCCTTATGTAAATAGAGCATTTCCTTTGGCCAGTGTTTCGTTTAAACAGATGACATCCCAGTTTCCTTTTTTCTGAGCGTAAGTACTCTATAGTCTTCTTAGTTGCTCAAACGCGAGCAACTTTTACATAAATGGGAAGAATAGTCTTAAAAGACTTGAAGAAATTAAGATTAAAATAGACTATGCAGAGGCACCCATGTGTAGTACTTTAAAGATAGATGATTAATGATGTGTATTTGTGTATTTTTGGTCATGCAGGTGTGTGTTCAGTAAGTTGTAAGGTTTTTTTCATTTTTTTAACATTATGAGACTAGGGAGGTGCATAACGAAAAAACTTCAGTAGGTGGTGTGATGGACTAATGTAGCTCTTCAGCCTGTTTGAAGTTTGTTATCAAATTGTCCTCTTAGTTCCTTCTTGAACATTGAAGGCTCTATTACATGGAACGTGGTGGTTACCTTCCTGCAGCTTATAAGTGTTGCTATTGGGAAGTTGTGAACAGTGGTATTTAAAATGCATATATTATAGCTCATTTGAAGAGATTACTGTGGAGTTATATAACATGGTTTCTTGTTGCTGGTTTTGCAAACGTGGAGGTCTTGCTAGGAAATGCTTATGGCACTACATATTTTTCTATGAATTTTTAGACTAATTTCATTGTGTAGGTACAGATTAAAATGAAAATTGGGAAGGGATGAATGAGTTTTAAATCTACTTACTTTTCCCCATTCTACACAACTATAGAGAAGATCTCAGAATCATCATTAAGGATTCAGTCTTCTGAAAAGATCACAAGCATCAGTTTGCCAGTGGCTCCTGCATACCATGTAATTGAATTTGAGCTAGAAGTCATGTACTTGCCATCAGCCACACAATCTGTAGTGGAGAAAGAAAATACTACCAATAAAGAAGTTCACAGAAAAAGCAAAGAGAAGCAGAAACAGGACAACTGCATGGCTACTGTTGACCAAAAAGTAAGATGTAATTTAACGGTTTTATTATGAAATGTATTTGATCACAAGGGCATACTCTTCACAAAATGGAAGTGGTGGTGATTGGGCAGGGGAGAGCTTGCACTGAACTAATTTCCCTTAAAAGATGTACATGCAAAAACTGTAGCAAGTGTTATAATTGTATAGGAAAATATAAACATAAGCAGAAATATATACTGTTTACTGCCAGCTGTTCCACTGGCTAACAATCTGAGATTTAATATTATAATGCTCAGAGTTTACATAGGATGAAGGACACTCATGTCTTTGTAAAAGGTGCTATGGTGGTCTTCAAATTCTCCCGTCTAAGTCATGGGGAAAGTATTTCTTCCACTTGCAAAGAAGCGGTATGCTGTGTTGAGGTGCTTAACACTGTAGTGCTTCAAGCTGTCACATTATTTAGTTGGAGGTAACATTTTCTCTTCATTATAATTATGACGGGGGAATAAAATAAGCAGTATGTAAAGAAGCCCTTCAGCTGGCAACAAAATGATCTTAACAAGGAGTACCAACTTTCACAGTGTTACTCCTTGTTAAAACTGACCAAGCGTGCTGCCACGTATCCTTGTGTGTGAAGAGTCAGGTAAACAGGAATAGCTATAAATCAAAATTGCTAAAATGTAATGTGACAAAAAATGTTTATTTTTTTTTTATTGTTCTGCATAGAGAAATATGTTGTTAAATGCATATGCTTTACAGTTGAAAGAATGGCAGCATTCACTTCAGGAGAAATTCTTCAGTTAAGTGTGTTGCTTTAAGTTAAATAAACATTAAATACAATTTTTAAGTATTTGGAGCTTTTATTTAATATATACAGGTATTATCAAGACATTTCAATAATGGATCTAATAGCAATTTCTTTGATACTGACCTTTTATCAGATCATTGTATTAAAATGCTAAGTATTTTTAGTGTCCTTTCTTCTATTCCCCTTCCTTTATTTCTAGTCTTCAGAACTGGGTACGTCAGTTTCCACGGGAAAAGTTTCTTTGAGATTTTAAAATCTGCACAGAGGAAAACAAAACCCTAATATTTTGTGAGATTCGTTTTTGACATACTGATTTTTATTTTTTTTTTGCCTTCTCCTTCTGGATGCATTAGCTGTAGACACTCACTGAGAAAAGTTTTGCTTAGAAATGAGAAGAAAGGCAAAATCATTATGCCAAAGACCATTACAAATAAGAACTTTGTTCTCTCTTTCCTTTAGGTAACCATTGATTGTCCTTGGTCGATTTACTCCACTATTATTGCATTAACATTCTGCATACCTTTTAATGCCAAGCATTCCTTATTGTCAGCTGGCAAACGGTAATGTACTCATTAAATATTTATTGTTTCTTTGTTCCTACAAAATATAGAGCTGGAGTTTCATAAGTAATATTTATAGCAGCCTTTATGTTTTTTTTTTTTTTTTTTTTTTTTTTTACTGGGCTTGTGTTGTACAGCTTCCCATTGAAAGCTTGTGCATTTCCGCCAGTGTCCTTTCACAACAATAAAACCAATTTGTGGTTTCAGCTATTGTGGAAATAAGACCACAAGATAAACCAAGCTAGCCTGTTTCTGTGTAGTTAAACTAAGCTAGCCTGTTTCTGTGTAGTTCTTCATAGAATCATAGAATGGTTTGGGTTGGAAAGAACCTTAAGATTGTCTAGTTCCAACTCCCTTGCCATTGGCAGGAACACCTCACCCTAGAACATGTCACCCAAGGCCCTGTCCAAACTGTCCTTGAACACTGCCAGACATGGAGGATTCACCACCTCTCTGGGCAACCTGTTCCAGCACCTCACCACCCTCACAGTAAAGAACTTCTTCCTTATATCTAACTTGAACTTCCTCTATTTAAATCCGTTACCCCTTGTCCCATCACTACAGTCCCTAATGAAGAGTCCCTCTCCGGCATCCTTGTAGGCTCCCTTCAGATACTGGAAGGCTGCTATGAGGTCTCCCCACAGCCTTTTCCTCTCCAGGCTGAACAACCCCAACTTTCTTAGACTGTCTTCATCCAGGCAGTACTCCAGCCCCCTCATCATCCTCATGGCACTCTGTTGTTTGGTTTACAGCCTTGTTTCTGTAGACTCGGAAGCATTGAGGAAAAGATTGAAATAAATAAACCTCCCATTCTGTTCTTGCTTGAGCTGTGTACTTTGAAAACAATTCATGGACATGTACTCTTTTAGTATAACTATCCAACTTTTGTTGAACAAACTGTGTCATGTTTTTCAGGAAATACGTGCAAGTCTGTGTACAGAATTTGTCAGACCTTTCTTTCCAGCTTTCAGACAACAGCCTGAAAAATTCTGCTGACTGTACAGATTTGCAGCTGGTACCTCTGAACCCTGAATCTCAACAGGTAAAAGATTCACTTGGTGGTTTATGAGCTTATTGGCAGAACAGCTAGATGAAAGTTCTTGTTACAACTTATACACATAGATTTTGTAGTAAGTAAGGCTGGATAGCTGATGTTAGGTCAGACCTTTGTAGTCCTCTGATTCTTAAAGATGCTTTAGAAGGCATTTACACCTGTAGATCTCAGACTAAATTCTAAAAGTTGCAAAGATTATTAGGTAAATTTTCAAACTTGGTCATTTTCCTCATGCAAAGTACTACATACTTGCTTGAACAACAGCTATACAAATGTAGTATCACTAATATCACTGTTAACATTTAATTTGTTCATCTTACAGCTACAGTTTGTCATGAGGTTTTAGGAAAATAAGATCAGGTAGAGACTGTTTTCCAAGTAAATACAGCTGTAAACTAGTTAAGTTGCAAAACAGTCCCCGTGATGTTTCTTTCAGTCTGAACATGGTATTAAATTGATTGTTCTTGGTGCCTAGGAAAACTATACACAAACATTATTAATCGGGCTTTTGAATAAAATATTTTTCACACATACTTGATTTGTGAACTAGTCCCTTTTGAAACATTCATTCTGACAGTGAAATGTATCCCTTTTAATTAGGCGTGCCTTGTTAAAAAAGAAAAACAAAAAAACATTATTTTGGTTGTATATTTTCCTTAATGATTTATTTAACACCAAACAAGTAATTTGTTTTTATAAACAGTATTAATGGCAGAACAGACAAACTTATGTATGTGCATTTCCACTCGTTTCTCAGAGGAAGGAAGGAGCTAATACTAAAAACATTCTCTTTCAGGTCATACACAGTAAGCAATCGATATTCTTTGTATGGGAATTGAGGTGGACAAAAGAGCTTCCTCTCTCCTTGCAGTGCCTGTTTTCAGTCAGCTTTTGTCCAGCTACCTCTGAAGAACAGTCTATTACCCTGAAGCCGTTCACTTATGAATTCCAAGTGGAAAATTTTTTTGTAAGTACTCTCCTAAGGATAGCATATGTTAAGTGAATATGGTTTCCTAATATGTGGAAAGGGAAATTCATGAGATACATTAAAACCACTTCTGTTTACCTAATGACATTGCTACTGACACTGAATCATTGCAAAGCCAGGTTGTTAAACAGCAGAACTGAAGCTTGATATGCTATGGTGGAATTATATAGTTGCCACTGGACTGTGGGGAGGAAGCCCAAGTACTTGTACAAGTGTACTTATGTTGTTCCATTTTTTATTGTGTTTTTACCTTCTTGGGCTTGTGCCATGGGGACTGTACATAGATTACTGAGCTGCTTTTTTCCCTGCAGGTTTAAGACTGTGCTCTCCAAAGCAAATTGCAATTTCCAAAAAATCTTTGCTATTAAAAGCATTCTAGTTGTTTTTTCAGTGCTTGAGATGAGCTCCCCTAATGAAATATTTAGTGTTTTCTAGGCCATTATCTTAAATGTTTCTTCTTTCCCTTTATGGACAAACTTTTTATTCCTTTAATCAGCTAGGAAGATTATAGACTAGATAGAATCTCTTTAATACAAAATTATATCAACATCATTTAATCTCATCTCTTAATTCAGTCTTGTGCTACCCTTTGTGATGCTTGGGTAAAAAGTAGCAACATGAGAAGATTCTCATTTGGTCAAATCCTTTTGTCTGTTTGCCTATTACAAACTGGCATTGAGCAATATTTTGGGTTGGTTGTGGGGTTTTTTTACCTACTGGCACATAACTAGCATTTGGTGGCACCTGTATCAGCATCTTTCTGGAGTTATAAAGAGAACTAACTGTGCTAAACAGTGTGGAGGCCTGGTAGAAATTTAATTTTCATAGTAATTAAAAATTAGCTCTTTGATAATGTGGGAACCATTATTCTGGGGACAGTGATGGTAAGAGTGATGAAGCAGTTCTGTATTAATCAGAATTTGAGTATGTGTCTGGGAAGTGAGGAGCCAAGAAACATTTTTAATACTATTCTGTTTAAATAGTAAGATTATTGGCCATTTAGGAGCATTGAAAGGCTGAGTTAAAGCACAGAACTGGAGGGGAAAATGGTGTGCTTGCTGCTGGTATCAGAAATAGATTGAATCAAATTCAGCTTGATTATTTTCTCAAACTGAGGAAGATAACAAAGTGAGCATTGCTTACAACTGAATTTAGCACTAAAAATGTTTAATAGGATGTGTAAGTTTGTCCTGTGTCAATTGTCCAGTTCAGTTTAAACACAAATAAACCACCTCTTTTTTCTTGATAAGAGCACTGTTTTCTTCCTGACAGACAATGTATCATGTGAAAACTGAAATTTTCCCACCACTGGGGGCAGAGTATTGTAAAACAGGCTCACTCTGCTCTTTAGAGGTGTCAATCACCCGACTTGTTGACCTCTCAGAAGTTGACAGAGATGAAGCATTAACAGAATCAGATGGATATTGCACAACAAAACTGATGTATGAGGGTAAGAATATTTTTCTTTAGTATATTGACAAAATTCCCCAATAGTTTCGTCTTGATAATGATATCTGCCAGGCTTTCTATGGCATGTATTCTTGTATTGTGAATATGGCTGCTGAGCAATATTCATTTTGCTAGACTGAGAACGTTTTATTTTTCATCATTAATCTGTCCTCAAGTAGAATATCCATCCAGTCTGAACTGCTAGAGGCCCAACTATGCTACCTTTTGTGTAGGGCTGTTTTTAATTACCTTGCACAGCTTTGCACGCATAAAAGCAGATGAGCTTTTAGATATTGCTAAAATACTAATTTTAAAAGTGCTCTAAAACTGTACTGAGTGTTCTTCATTTTTCAGAAAAGATCTTTATAGTGTTTGCTCTTTATTCTTGCAGTTGTTGACAACAGTAGTAACTGGGCAGTCTGCGGAAAAAGTTCTGGTGTGATATCAATGCCTGTAGCAGCTCAAGCAACTCACAAAGTCCACATGGAAGTGATGCCGCTGTTTGCTGGATACCTACCTTTTCCTGATGTCAGATTATTTAAATACCTCCCTCACCATTCTGCTCATTCCACACAACTTGATGCTGGTAAAGCTGCCTTAACTACATGGCTACTTACAGAAATTATTCTGCTTCTCTTATGTTCTTGTGTAAAGAGAGAAGCAAGGCCAGGAAGTACATTGACACTTATAGGTGTCTTTGCTATTTAACTTACGCACAGTTCTAACTTGAAACTTACAAAATGTTGCTCTAACTGAAACTTTGAATTTGGGTTGCAGCCGTATTCCTCTGTGAGGAGGAATAATAATGTGTTTTCTTGTACTTAAAATATTACTGTGCAAATTAGTTGCCAGTAGATTTATAATGAAGTGAAAAATATTTGATAACCCTCTAATTCTGTGGTTTTGTTGTCTGTAAACTGCACATCTACTGGGTCTTCATTAGCTTTTTAGAATTAGAATTTTTTCCCAGT
This sequence comes from Psittacula echo, assembly GCF_963264785.1. Classification (NCBI taxonomy): domain Eukaryota; kingdom Metazoa; phylum Chordata; class Aves; order Psittaciformes; family Psittacidae; genus Psittacula; species Psittacula echo. Next base: position 35,763,197 of record NC_137736.1, read on the forward strand.
TTTTGAAAGGATTAGATGTTCAAGGCCAGGTTGGATAGAGCTTTGAGCAACCTGGTGTAGCAGGAGGTGGCCCTGCTCATGGCAGGGGGGTTGGAACTGGGTGATCTTTAAGATCCCTTCCAACCTAAACCATTCTATGATTCTGTGAAATAGAAGAACTGTTGAAAATTTGTGGCATATAAACCATATTAGATGAAGAGGTTAAATTGCCACAGCCACCTAGTTCCTTTATCTATACTGCTGAGTAATGCCAGAGCTGTAGTTGAGAATTCACTCCTACAAACAGCTTAGCATTTGTCAGCAGATCTCCAGGAACTCTGTGCACCCTTCTAGCCTGTGACAAATGTGAGGTAATGCTACTTAAATTCTCCTTAGAAATCAATATAATTCACTCTGTTACCTCCATTGCTGGTCAAAAGTGTGCACAGACTATTAACATCAGCAGAAATGACTAGTAACTGCTAACATGTGGCAAGCTGACTGTGCATCTGAGCTCTGATTAAAGTTGTTTAACCACTCCATGGAATAAAACTGCAGGTTTTTGTTTTAAACAGACAGCTGGATTGAAAATGATAACCTCTCTGTGGACAAGAATGTGGATGATCAAGCTGACAGCAGCAGCATCAGGAGCAGAGGTAGCTTGCATTCTGCAGCTAGTGGGGAACACAAAGGTTTGCCAATGCCCCGTCTGCAATCCTTCTCATCTGGTCAGGTATTCAACTGCAGCATGGGTATGCAAATACTTGTCATTCCCAGCAAGGACGACCATGTTCTGGAAGTCAATGTCACATGACAACTCTCTATGAAAACATGGAAAACAAAACCGATTAGAAACTGGATATGAAAGCACTTTAAAGGATTATGACCCCGATTAGTCTTTGTTGTAATGCTCTTAACTCTAAGGAGATCTGTGGCACTCAACATGTACTGGCCATGGAAGCACCAGACAATTGTATCAATTTAAATGTACAGTGAAGCTTGTGTCAGCTAGTTTATATCGCCACTTTAGTAGGTTTTGTGTGAGCTATTGGGTTTTCTCCCTTCAGTCACATCCTGCTTCACAACACAGGGCAACAAAAGCAAAAAATCCAAATATTTGGACCACTTCTTTATTTTTTTGACTGGTAGCTGAGAGGTTCGTTTCACGCTTCCTACATATTTTAGAATTTAGAGTTGGACAATGTAATTACCCAAATCTTGGATTTTGATTTTAGTAATTTACAAGCTTTTCCACATGTGCCAGAAACACAACAAAGCGTACAACAGCACATTCCCTGGTGTAGTAGTTGTTTTTCTGTTTGTTTTTTGTTTGTTTCATCACTGTTAATTCCTGCCATTGCAATTTTTTATTAAACTTCCATCATTTGCATACTTAGATGCATGGAAGAGCTACTGCTATAAACAACTGAACAAAATTCCTTCATTTTTTGAGGTTTTCTCCTTCACAGAGTAGACACTGTGATGTCACATATTATATGATTTTTTTGGGGGTGGGGGTTGGGTCATCCTCTTGCATAGTTCTTACCAAAGAAAGATATTGATAGAATTTAATAATAAGTTATTTGGCTTATTGAGTTCCCAGATTAATTTCTTTTATTACCATTTCTAAGTGGCTTGGTTTGCTGCCTCAATTTTTAAATTGGGGCAAAATTTCAGTATGATGCGATACTTGAACAGTCAACCTTTCATCATAAAGGAGTAGTGTAATTATTACTGATTAGAGGCCAGACTTCCACATTCGTGATGGAAGAAAGAGGTTGGTTTGCTATAGGAAAGCTTGCAGATGTAGAATAATTATGAAGCAAAGTTAAAACATGTAACTTAAAGAATTTCATTATTTATATCTGAAATGTAAATACAAAAAATGTAAAAATAATTAAAAAAAAGTGTAATTTTTGTGAATGTTGCAAATCCACCTGTGACTGGAAAAATTACAACTCCTGATGTCCTGCTTCTGATATTGAAACTTGTGCATTTAATGTGAGAATGACCTTTTCTACTTGCAGATCTATAATGGTGCGTTGTCAACAGACTCCACAGAGGAAAACTGTCCCATATCAAATACTTGTTAGTAAAACTAAAGTGAGGAACTGGTCATTAGAAAAGTTAATTGTTGGTGGTTTCGGGTTTGTTTTTTTTTTTTTTTTTTCCTCTAAACTCAGGTTCTGCAAAATTATAAAGGGAAAGAAAAAACCAAACGATCTTTCCCAGAAGAATAGCAATTAAGTTGAAAAATGAATAGACACCCTGCACTGGTCAAACCTTTTTTTTTTTAATTATTATTAATTTTTGTTTTTAAAAAAGTATGTCTAAATAGATGTATAAAGTAGACCTACTAGCTAAAACTGTCATGCATCTTCTTTCTGTGAAGGAATGCCCAATCTCTGTGGAAACCATACCATTTTATTCTGGATAAAACCCAAAGCATCATTTAGTGTGAATGACTGCTGGGATTCTTTGACTGGAAAAGGTAACAAGTTAGTGACTTTGACACTGCAGGTATTATAATTAATTCCATTTTCATGGTTTGCTATTAAATCATTTTTCACATTGTTCTGTAATATACTGTTAGATCGAACACATTGTACTAAGATTGTTTAATGAAATTGTAAGCGTTACAGTTCTAAATATACATGTTTTAAAAAGAAATCAACTTCTCTGCTGCTGTGACTTCTGTTGAACTTCTAAGGAGTGATTGCTTCATCTGTTTTAGCCAAAGCTACTTTAACAGGAGAATGTTTTCTAAGCTTAACTGAGGGGCTGTATTTAGAACAGCACTTTAAAGCATGCGCTCCAGCTGTCTGACAGTGGTTGCCACTCTGAGAAGGAGCTGCCCAGCACCCACAGGGCCCCCTTCAGCGCTGCCCCTTTTGAAAACACGGAATTAATGAGGTTGGAAAAGACCTTTAAGGTGCCAAGTGCACTACTAACCCATGTCACTAAGGGCCTCATCTGTATGGTTTCTGAACACTTCAGGGACAGTGATTCTACCATTTGCCTTGGCAGTCTGTGCCAATACTTGATTACCGTTTCGGTGAAGATATTTTTCCCAATCTAAGCCTCCCCTGGCACAGCTTGAGGCCACTTCCTCTTGTCCTATCACTTCTTACTTGGGAGAAGAGACCTACCCCCACCTCAGTACAACCTCCTTTCAGGTAGTTGTAGAGTGATAACGTTCCCCTTGAGCCCTCTCCAGAGTAACCAACCCCAGTTCCCTCAGCCGTTGCCTATCACACTTGTGCTCCAGGACCTTCGCCCAGAAGGGCCTTCACTTTTACGTTCCAGGCAGCTCCGCCTCCACTGGGGAACCTCACACACAGGCACATCCCGCCGCTCCCCGTTCCTACTCCCGCTCCTCCTCCCCTGGATCCCTTCACGGTCGGTAGTCACGGGCTCAACAGCGGTACCCTGAAGGAAACTGAGAGCGACTGACCTGAAACGCGACCCTGGCGGCAAAGGCCAGGTGACGGCATGGGCTATGCCAATGCGTAGGGGGGCAGACCAAAAGCTATCGAACGGGCTGAACCACGGAGCCCTTTGTTTCGGGCAACAGTTTCCCCCTCTGCATCGGAAGGCCGGCGGGAAGCCACCGCCTCCTCTTCGTGCGCATGCGTGGGACTGCCCGCGCCGGCGCTGCAGTAATTCCGTGTGCACCCGTGCTGGCTGTGGCTCCACGCGTTCCTCACGTGCGGCCTCTGCTGCCATGAAGTTCGCGTACCGGGTGAGTGCCGCCTGCGCGCGACCCTGCCGCCTTCCCACTGCCTTCTTAACCGCTGTCACCCTTTCCTTCTCCCTTCCCTTCTCCCCTCGCAGTTCTCCGGTCTGCTGGGCACCGTGTACCGCCGTGGGAACCTCAGCTTCACCCGCGATGGCAGCTCCCTCATCAGCCCCGTGGGGAACAGGATTTCCGTCTTCGACCTGAAAAAGTAAGCGAGGCCTAGTGTCTGTCTCTTTTCTCCATGCTGCCCGGGCTTCCCTCAGGCCATTGGCCTAGCTCTCCGCCAGTCGCTACCCAGACAGCCCATGGGCACGACGGCAGGCAAGTCCATGCTGTCCATGGGAAGTGAGCACAGTGCTCCCTGCACCGCCGCTGCGCCTGCTGCGGGCTGGTGCTCTCCAGGGTGGTTTGCGGTGTAAAACACCCTGAATTACCGTGGCTTAGCGTTGAAAGGTAGAATCCTGCCTAGCAGAGTAACTGTCGAGGCGTTGCACGGTGTAGGTTTCCGTACGTAGGTCCGTGAGGAGTGTAAGATAAGAAGTATGTAAAAGCGTGTGTTAAAAACAAAAAAGGAGGAAAGATAATCATCTTTGTTGGATTCGGTTGTATGGTTTTCTCATGTGTTTCTGTGTGGCTACTGCCACAGGTTGCCCAGAGAAGCCGTGGCTGCACCATCCCTGGAAGAGTTCAAGGCCAGGTTGGATGGGGCTTTGAGCAACCTGGTCTAGTGGAAAGTGTCCCTGCCCATGGTGAGGGGGGGTGGAGCTAAGATGGCCTTAAAGGTCCCTTCCAACCCAAACCATTCTATGTTTTTTTGTATATGGCAAGGTCTAGGCTGTCACCTGCCCTTTCCTGTAGGTCAGAGTTATGATTGATGTTCATTATGCTGGTATTCTGGTCAGGAGCTCATACTTGGTGTTTATGGGATTGTGAAAGCTAAAGAAAATCTTGGGGGTTTTACATCTAGGTGTATTCTATGGCTTTAAGGTATCAAACCATATTTCATTGTCACCGAAGATGACTTATTTCTATGTCCTCGTACCAAATTTACTGGTTTATCATTTTCTTGCAGTAATAAGTGTGAGACATTCCCATTGGCTACACGGCTTAATATTGTGTGTGTGGGACTCTCTCCAGATGGAAGTCTTGCCATTCTGATTGATGAAGGTATTTTTATAAAGGAGGTATTTATTTTGTAAAAGAATATCATAAAAATACAGCCTTAAGAGGGGAAGATGAATACCTAGTGTATTGCTAGGTATTCAGCCTTAACCCAAGTCAGAAGTGCTCTGCTTTAAAAATTATGTTAGAATTTCTGCAGAAGATATCTTTGTTTACAGAACTTAAAAATAACTTATTTACAGAATTTAGGAGTAAATTGTAATTTTGATTATATTTTTCTTGTTAATAATATGAAGCACACTGTCATGAAACCTTTCTGAGGAGGTACTTTCCCCCAGCTTAAGGAAAGAAACTAAAGCTTGATAAGGTTATGGTTCCTATGGGAATTTGATTATTTCCACAACCCTTCTTTTTCTGTGCTTACAGAGGGAGCTGCCTTGCTTGTCAGTTTGATTGGGAAATGTGTGATACATCACTTTTACTTTCACAAGCCAGTTCACAGTGTGAGCTTTTCCCCTGATGGCAAGTAAGTAAAATGTGTGTGCTTTAGAACAAAACAACAGAAAGTACCCCATAAACTAGTTGTGATTTTGAAGACATTCTGACCAATCTGGGATGATCCTTACTGATTAGTGTAGGGAGCATTTTATCTGTAAAGGTGAGAGGGGAAGAAAAGAGGAAAAGCAAAGCCTTGGAAACAGATACTGTCAGGAAAGTTGCGTGTAACACATGTTGTCTGTGATGGGACTCTTTGAAATGTAGGTTTGTGTGAGTTTTAACTGCTCTTATGTGTGGCATAAGGTGAAAGAGCCCACAGGGAGACAATCAGTGCTGCGGGGTTGCACGATGGCTCTTGTGTCAGTGCAGTCTCACTACTGACTTGGGTGTTTGGGTTAGTCTAAGACAACTGTGCTACTGAAAGAGGCAGTTCTCTGAATCCAGTGCTTCTGTTTACATCCCTTATATTTTAACTGTCTGAAGTGTGGTGACATAAATGCTCCAAGTGTCAGAATGGTGAGAGGAAAAAGTGCAGAGCTCCCTTCTTGGTGGCATTTCTCAGTTGGATTGACTTAAAGTGATCTTGAATGAGGTTATTGTGTTAAAAGTTAGAATCGCAGTTCTATGTTAGGGAATTATACTGGCAGCAGGTCCAGATTAAAAGATGTGTGCAACAGGGGTGCAGATGCTTTGTGTTGATGAAAGTGACTGATATGTGGAGGTGAAGAGAGGTGGAAATAGAATACCCTGATTTGAATGTTCAAACTTTTTTTTCGTTTGTGAGAATTGGAGAGCAAGTATTTCATTATTCAACTGAAGTGATTTTTACTGAAGGTTTTCCGTCTGACATCATGTAAGTTGGGGGGTAATAACAACCTGGAAATAACTTTTTGTTTTTCATTCAAAAGCAGTCTGTATTTATCATTTCAATAACACAGTAAAGATTTTTAACATTGTTTTGTTTCATTGTATTGCAGTCCGTACTGAACAGATGTTTGCTTTAACAGCTTTGTGTGCAATTTTTCCCCACACATGACAGGAAATTTGTGATTACAAAAGACAATGTTGCTCTTATGTACCATGCTCCTGGGAAGAAACGAGAATTTAATGCATTTGTTCTGGACAAAACTTACTACGGTCCATATGATGAAACAACTTGTATTGACTGGACTGATGATTCCAAGTGAGTTGTTAAGCTGAAGCACTGTCTACCTGCTCATGTTGTTAATACTTGCATGCATGTTGCAGTCCATTTTCTTTGCGTAGTATTGTACTAGCTTTAAAAACTTTCTGGCTCTTCTGTTTCTGATTCTGTGTTAAATTAAGAAAAATGTGTTTAGGCAGACTAGAAAGTATTAAATGTGCAAGGATCAGCAATGGATTCTTGCTTGAAAATGCCTAGTTATGTATAAAAGGAACATATCTTAGGAATGTGAGCAGGCCATCTACCTTTGCTAGAGTTGCCAATCTTGGTTTAAAAGCTCTGTTGTGTGTAAAATTACTTTTAAATTAGTGACTGGTGTCTTCTTGCTCATAATGTTCTCCACCCCATGAAAAGTTTTGCAAACCAGTATTCTAATTCAGATTGCCTTTTCTTTTGTAGATGTTTCGCAGTAGGGAGCAAGGACATGTCTACATGGGTGTTTGGAGCAGAACGATGGGCAAACTTGATCTACTACTCACTTGGAGGGCACAAGGATGTAATAGTGGCCTGCTTTTTTGAAGAGAACAGTCTAGATGTATGTATAATCACACAAGATTCTTAAGATTATGCTTCAACTATTTTAATAATAAAATTTATCTATAGATAAAGATGATGACTGTTTTGATAATATCTCAGAACTTAGAAAATCCATAAGTAATATGTCTCAACTCCTCAGCTGTGATGGGGAGTTTACAACACCAGGAGTGTTTGAAGAAGTAAACTTTAGGAGGGAGGGTAAATTACTTAAAATAGCTCCCTCCAAAAATAACAGTTTTAATCTGAAAAAATAATTGGCTGTGTTGGTAACTGGTAATCAAATTGCCATTGGTCTTTTCAAAAATTACCTGAGGGCAGGTAAAGTAAATCGCCACTTTTCAGGGCAGGTGAATTTTTCTGAAAGCACCTTGAGTTCTAGAGGACTAAGTAATGTAATATAATAATAGAGTGCACATTTGCTAACTCTTCTGCTTGTCTGTGTTCGTAACAGGACAGCAGAGTACAAAACACAGGTACTGTACAATAATTCTGTGTTTGTGTTCTAGCTGTACACAATTAGCCAGGATGCAGCTCTCTGTGTGTGGCAGTGTGATACAGAGCTTGATGGTTTGAAGCCCATGCCCCCTAAAAATGCAGCTAGAGAAAAGGATGCAGCAAGAGATGATGAAGAGTTTCTTGAAGAGCCAAAGGGTGAAGAAATTCATGGAAAAGCCAGTCCAAGTGAACAAGAGACTAGAGAAAAGGTTAAATATTCACGTGTTGCAAAGTAAGTGATTCAAGTCTAGAGACTTTGAGTTCTTGCAAGAAGAGATTGGTTAACGTCAAGAGGTGACAGCAGTGTTTGATAAAGATAGTTCATCAGCCTCTTTGATGAACTCTTTGGAGATGCTTTCTGGAAGGATCTCCATGTCTGTCAATATCAAAGGAGGTGTGGCTTACAAAGAGAATTGTAAGATAGTCACAGCATTTACCTTTGATTGAAGAAGGGTAATGTTCATAGGCAACCTCTTGTCAGTGGAGTTGAAGGAAATACAGGATGCATGTAGGGGCCATCTGGGAGCACCTGACATCAGGCTTCTGTTCTCAGTCTCTCTGACTGTCAAGGAGGTATAAAGTAAGTACCCTACCCCAACCCATGGTGGAATTAGGCTTGGTGAACATCACTTCCAGACTGAAGGAATTCAGAGTATACAGCCACTGGATAATGTTCAGATACTCTTTTTATTTGACTATCATGTGGTGCTTATCTCTTTAATTCCAGTAAGAGATATAGCTACAAACTGAAAAGACTTTCTCTAGGCAATAGTATTTATGATTGTTGTTTCAATTTCATACATTCAATTCCTCTGTAAGAGGGCTCGCATATAGATGGATAAGCAGTGAATGCATGGAGCCATCCACATTAAGGCATTAGATAATAGGAAATGCACAGTGCAGTCCCTTTCACTGTGTGTGATCAGGTATCCCTTCTGATAATCAGATTACTGTAGCAGCTGTAAACATTGAGGAAAAGAAGAGAATTGGCTTTCACTAGCTATGTAAAGTACATATATTTAGCAATTTCTGCAACTACTGCTTCTTAGTTTTATTGTAGAATACCTTGATCAGAATTATTTGACCTGTATTGAAATGCATCTGTAATTGCATGCTTTTCTTTTGCATTCAGTTTGCTTCTAACTTTTTTGGTGCCAGGTATTTTTTTAATAAGGAAGGAGATTTTAATAACCTGACATGTGCAGCCTATCACAAGAAAACACACCTTTTAGTCACTGGTTTTGCCTCTGGAATCTTTCACCTCCATGAACTTCCAGATTTCAATCTGATCCACTCGTTGAGGTGAGGTATGGGGTTGTTGGGTTTTGGGTTTGTTTGGTTTTGTGTGTGGGATATGTTTTTTAGGGAGGTTTCTTGTTTGAGAAATAACCATGTTTAATACTGCAGGATGAATAATCAGAGCAGAAAAATCTTAAACCAGGAGTGTCTATTTAGTATTATAATTTCTGGAATGGCAAAATTGTAAGTAGACATACCTAATAAATACCGTACAGCTACATTCCATAGCTTATTATGGAAAAGGAGTGAGGAACTCCTGCATACTTAGTTGTTGGCTATAGGTTTCTTTAATACTGTGAACTTTGTTCTCAGCTTCTTTGTAGAAAATAAAGACAATACTGGAGGAAAGGGGGAAGTTCTGCATATCTAATATCTGTAAATTGTCTCTAAGTTAAAAAAAAAAAAGTATTTTCCATCACTGTATGATGCTAAAGAATGCATAATTTCCCTGCTTAAAAAATATTTTTTTTTCTTGAACATGGGGAGTTTTACTCTGGTGTGTGGATGTTCTGTCTTCATTCTGAATGAGGCAGAATTGCCTGTTTGATGATTTTGAGTATAACAAGGCAAGAATTTGTGTGAGGTTTTTGATGTTACAGTAATGCAAAAGTTCAGTAATCAAAGAACTTGTTTGAACACAGGTAATAAACCCCACATTTGAAGTTTTATCACACAAGGCATGAAAGCACAAGTTTGTTTATTGAGTGATTCTCTCTTCAGTATTTCAGACCAAAGGATAGCTTCTGTTTCCATCAACTGTACTGGTGACTGGATTGCCTTTGGGTGTTCAGGTTTGTCAATTTTTTTGGTCTGTATTCATGGAAGAATGAGGAATGTTGTGGGCATGCAAGCGCTAATTCCTCATACTCATCTTGACTCCAAATGTTAGTTTTGTTAATAATTTATAGCCTCATCTCTGTAGTGTCTAGATCTAGTAAAGCAGGTATCCCTAATCTGTTTCTCCTCACAGAATTCTTGTGATTCAGGAAAGTGTTGTGTTGACAAAGGCAAAAAAAAAAATGTCATGTATGAAAACTCTAGCAGAATTATGATAAAGCTCATAGCCTTTGTAATTTATAGTATGCTTTTGTTCTGCACCCAGTCTCTCTTCCTTTGCCACTTGTTGCACGTGTCATTTTTCAAAGCTGCCTGTATGTTCCAACATTCCTATCCAGTCCATACTGGTTTGCATGGTAATCAACATTATACCTGTATGTGCAGCCCTACTTTTCTTTCCATCTAATTTATCATCTGATTGATAGCATTGCTGTTGTAGAATTGAGAATGTTAATGCAAGTAACAGCTCCTGCTTTTTGAAGAAAGTTGCCTTGAACTTAAAAAAGGGAAAGGGCTTTTGTTAGTATTGATAGATGCATAATGCAGCCTGTGTCAACCTTTTTTTTTTTTTTTTGTTTTGTTTTGTTTTGTTTTTTTGTTTTTTTGTTTATGCTTGCCTGTGCAGGGTCATTGTATTCATAATTCTGGTTAATCCTTCTCCTGCATTTACAGGTTTGGGTCAGCTCCTGGTCTGGGAATGGCAGAGCGAGTCCTACGTACTGAAGCAGCAAGGACATTTCAACAGCATGGTTTCATTAGCATATTCTCCAGATGGACAATACATCGTAACTGGAGGGGAGGATGGGAAAGTAAGTGAGGCAGTAGTAATGAGATACCAACTTAAGTCTTAATAACATAGTAAAGAGCTTGAATTTCCAATTTATTTAAAAAGCTCCTTTGCTGTAAATTAATATGTATTTTTCTTAATATAAAGTCATATTTTTTTCTCCTCAAGTGTTCTGATTTTTCTCTTGCATATATATATATTTTGATTTATTATTACTGGTATCCTCTGCAGATTGCATTACTTATGCTATTTAGCTGATGATTTTTTAATCATTATAGATGGCAATCACCATAAACACAAAAAGATCTAATTCATTAACTGTTAACTTACATATGCTTGTAGTGATTCCATGAGATTTTGAAATGAATGAACTTCACCCAAATTCATGTCCTTTTAATGATTGGTTTTAATGTGAAATCAATTTCAAATTATTTATAAAATTGCAATCCCTAAAGAGATTTTTCTGAAATGTACCATTGCAGAAGCTTGGGGCTTTTTAAATTAAAATTAGCTTCTCATGAATGACTTGTACTTCAATGACAGGTACCTTTGTTGGTTTTCTAAAGATGTTTTGTACTGTAATCCCACAGTCTCTTGGCAGGTAAATGGGACAAAGATAGTATCTTATTTCCTATCAAAACTTGTGAATGTCAGAAAAAGACTGCCACTTCATGGTTTCTGCCATTTGGATACTAAATTGGCCAAAGCCCAGAAGTCTCAAACTGCATGTAGCTAAAAGCATAACATCTTTCTTCAAGGGAAAAAAAAACCCTAATATCAATTGTAACTTCTGGAGTGGCTTTGCAGTTGGTTTTGAATTTGACACTTGATTAGACAGTATGAAGCTTGGGAGTCAAAAGTGCTCAATAAGTGCTACAGCTTTCCAAGAAAACTACCCTTGTTTCAAAATTTTTTCTGTGTTACCTCCTCTTAGATTTTTATGTTGTATATGTATCTTCAGGGGTTTAATGATGAGCTGTGGCCTGTTTGTCTCACTTGTACAGAATTCCTTACCGATAGTTTTTTGAAAATCCTTTATGCTATTGCCGAGTTCTAGGACTGACTTCTTTATTCTTCTGCTACCTACCTTTACGTTCTGTCTAAACTGGTGGTGGAAATTCTGATAAAGCCTTTCTTGTCTCTCGTGCAGGTGAAAGTGTGGAACACTTCAAGTAGCTTCTGTTTTGTCACTTTCACAGAACATACCAGTGGTGTGACTGCTGTAACTTTTACTTCCAATGGTTATGTCATTTTGAGTGCTTCCCTAGATGGAACAGTGCGTGCTTTTGATCTACACAGGTAATTCTTCATAAAAGCTTTTGTGCGTCATGTAGTCTTTAGCTTCTATCCCCCAGAACATAGTGAACTGCTGATTGTTCATTTCAGGCTGAAGTTACACAAATGTGAATACTGGTTTATTGATGAGGGGTTTTTTTTGGTTTGGGTTTTTTTTTTTGGTTTTTGGTTGGTTTTTTTTTTTTTTCAGTTCTGCTCTTGCTTCATATTTAGTAATTAGAAATTTTATCATTCCTATTACTCAAAGGGGGAGAAGGCAGCCAGAATAACATAACAGAATGCTTGCCATCATTTTAGTGATGGAGCTATTTAAATACAGCTGTATACAGAACTGGATGTGTAAATGACCCTGTGCTTTCTAAAGAATGGATGTATGCTGTGTTGTAGAAGAAAGCTGTTCTGTTTGAGTATTTCTGGCTGCTATTTCTGCAAAGTTGTTTAATACCTTTCTTGAATCATGGAAGTGTGCTGAGGCATTGCATCTGATTTTATACAAATAATGTTTTTTCCATAGATAGCTTAAAAGACTTTACAAGTAAAATGAAATACTTTTTCAGGAAAGTTTGAAAATCACATGTTTAAATCTACCTGAAACATTTTCATAATTTTCACATTTACCACAGATACCGCAATTTCCGTACCTTTACATCTCCACGACCAAGTCAGTTCTCTTGTTTAGCCGTGGACTCCAGTGGTGAGATTGTGTCAGCTGGTTCCCAGGATTCCTTTGAAATATTCATCTGGTCAATGCAGAGTGGGAGGCTGCTAGATGTAAGGACCTACAGTGTTGGAGGGCTTGAATTTAACACGTAATATAGATTGTGATGATCCTAAGTAACTTTGGGATTCGTTGGAGGTTTTTAATACAACATTGTTTTGTTATATTTGAGAACTGGAGCTGCACTGTGTTACTCTCGGCAATTTTTGATTGTTGCATGGAGGCTATCCTGGATTTTTGTGGGGAAGATGTTTTTAGAATTTTGGAGTAATGAGCTGTTTGTAGCTGATGGAGTAAAACCAGTATTGCTGAGCTAGATGGACATGACAGTCTATCCTCCAGTAGCTCTTCAGAGATACTATTTTCTACATGGTTTTGGTTTGGTTGTTTGGGGTTTTTTTCCAAGTAATAAATTTTAGGTGCTGTCCTAAGACTTTGATACAGATTTCATGGACGGTTTTGCTGGAGCAGAGCAGGGCAGAGTTTCTTGTGTAGAAGGTTTTTCTTGTGTAGGGTGAGAAATAACCCACTGTCTTGCTGCTAGTTTGAAATGCATTCTGTTCAGAGTAGATGTAATAAAGCAAGGATGCGGTACTTCTGAGCAAATCAAAGTCATGTTTTTAATTCTTAAGCATTATTGTATATCTTGTACAAGTAGATGAACTAAGCAATTTATGTATTTAATTTGGCATAGCTATTGAATACTGATCACTATAGTAACTCAGCATATACTTGAGTGCATCTCCAGAGTTTTTAGTTTCTTTCCTTGATTTCATTTGAGAGGAGCAGGAGCTCCATGCTATAAAAATCTGTGTTACTCTTATTCACAGTTCTTACTAGCGTTTTTTCTTTAGTATTTTCAGGTGCAAGACACAATGAATTATCAGAGCAATGACTTGCTTTTTCACAGTTGATCTGATTGTTCTGACATGGGGGTGGGGGAAGCACACTGTATTCCTAAGTCTTGGTCTCTGAAGAGCCTATGTGCATGCATAAGAATGGTTGCAGAGGTCTATGCAGTGATTGTACTTCAGTGATTTAAAAAAACCCAAAAACTTGTGAAAATGAAAAGTTAGGAATGACTGGTATGCATCATGTCACATGTGCAAAAGTGAACTCAAGCATGTGTGGACAAGTCAGGCATGGTTTCATTGCTGTATTTAGAGTTTACTGAATGCAGACTACATTAATTTGTTTCTTTCACCTAATTCCATGTTATCATTTTTCTTTTATTAGGTCTTATCAGGTCACGAGGGTCCCATCAGCAGTTTGTCCTTTAACCCAATGAAGTGTGTTCTAGCTAGTGCTTCTTGGGATAAAACTGTCAAGTTATGGGATATGTTAGAAAGCTGGAGAACTAAGGAGACATTTATATTGAACTCAGATGGTAACCTTTATTTCATCTTTCATCAAATATAAAAATACTATTAAAAATATTTCAAGAATTAACAAGGCAAATATAGACACTTATTCTTGGTAATGAAAACCAAAAGTTGAGAGAGTTCTCTGTAGTATTTAGTTAACAGTGCAAGAAATCTTTTTGATTTAATACTGGCTTTAGCTTTATAATTAGCTAAACATTTGCATGTTGTCCAGAGAAAAAGTAGTCATGCTTGTTACCCTGAATGTTTTTCTAGTAGTTAAGATCCTAGAAAAATATAGTGTGTTTCATTTCAAAAATATCTGACAGCATTTTGAACTATTGATCGATTTCTTTGCAGTTCTTGTTGTTGCTTTCCGTCCTGATGGCAAGGAGCTTGCAGTTGCTGCTTTGAATGGACAGATAACATTTTGGGATCATGAAAGTGCAGTGCAGACTGGCTCAATTGAGGGAAGGCATGACCTCCAGATGGGAAGGAAGGAGCTTGACAAAATAACTGCCAAACAATCAGCCAAGGGAAAGTAAGTAGATGAGACTGCAGTGAAAAGAGGTGCCTTTTGAGTTGCTTGAAGATTTGAGAGTGCATCTGCTGTTCAAGTATTTTTATTCTGATGTTGGATTTTAAACAACTGCCTGACTTGACATCTGGATGGATCCTTCTTGTCTTCTGCTTTGTCCACCTACTGATCAGATCTTTTTTGTCAGTAACAAACTTGGGTTGCCAGCATAATATTGAGCTGCTCACGGCAAGTTGTTCACTTGCTAAATGTGGTAGGTTTTTAAGTGGGTATCTTGCTATGTAGGCACTAGTATGTAATTATTGTTAGTGTCTAGAAACTGTTACTTTTTTTTTAGAAAATTCTACATGCTGTGGGGTTTATTACACATGCTACTATACATGTGAGGTAATGTTTAAAGGCAAGTTGTGTATTGTCAAAAAGCGTAATATAGATGTCATGTTTCATTCTTTTCTTTTTCCCTTGAACCTCTCATCTTTTTTCCCTGTACTGCTCCCACTCAAAACAAAATGGAAAAAAGAAACAATGACCTTTTTTCCCAAATGTTTTTTGGTTTTTTTTTTTTTTTTTTTTTTTTTTTTAATGAGCTCTCAACCCTCTCATATCGTTACAGTTTTTTCTCTAGCTTTTCTGACCGTCCATAGTGTAGGGTGTAGTTGACAGCTCATTCATTGAGCTGCCAGTCAGAATCAGAAGTATGGAAGTACTTCAGAAAGCTGTTGAAGTTCTGAATTACTTGTGATTCATAGTAAAGCACCAAGTACTTGTTTGTGGTAAACATTTTGTATGTCAAGTACATGTTGTGTGAATGAAGATCTCCACTTTTCCTATGAAATGGTTAATCTTTTGTGTCTTCCAGCTCAAATTTGGCAGTGAAATTTAACTACTTTCTCTTTTTCTTTACTAGATCATTTACTACTCTGTGTTACTCAGCAGATGGTCAATCTGTTCTGGCAGGTGGATTGTCAAAATTTGTCTGTATATATAATGTCAAGGAGCAGATTCTCCTGAAAAAATTTGAAATCTCATGCAACTTTTCTTTAGATGCAATGGAGGTATGTGACCGCAGGAGTCAGGTTTTTTCATTCCCCCACCCCTTTGGTTTTGGTGCAACATCTCATTGCGTGGGGTTCATGAATGTTTTGTTAAGCAGAGGTCCATTTTCTTAGTTTTGCGCAGGAGAGTAGTAAGGAAATATTTAACAGAAAACAAATCTAATTAATTAAAATTAATTCCTGACATTCAGCTAACTACTAAGGTCTTGTCAGATTGCAGTGTTTGTACTGAATGAGCAGAACTCTTAAGCATAGTTAAGTCAGTTGGCACTTAACTTAAAATTGAAGAGAAAATTTAAATTATCAATATTTTGTAACTTTCCCTGAGTGTCACTTGCTTGTGTTAGCAACGAAATGAAGGATTTTATTTTGGATGCAAAACAGCATCACTGACCTTTACAAACTGGGTTTCTGAATATTGCCAAATGCAAAATTAAGTTCCTTTAAAATGAATGATGAAAAGCATCAGAAAGAACAAAATTCTGGTAACCCTTTTTGACATCCCTTTGTTTGGAAGAATGAGGGTTATTCCAGTGTTCATGTCAGGCTGTATTTGACTGTGGTTCCAAGTATGTTTCTTTTAACAACAGTGGAGCAGCCTTTGTTGCTCTGCTGCCCTCTTTTGTGCTGGTGTATCTCAACATGTGGCTTAAAAGGATATCAGAAATTAGACTGCTAGAAAATAGTCCTGGAGGGGATGGATGTTTTAAAATGGAGAGCAGGAGGTCCCTAAAACGTTTGCATAGCTGTCAGCCCTTCCATTAGCATGATGCGGTTATGGAACCTGAAGGGGAGGAAGAGTAGGGCTGCATCTGAGGAAATGTATCTCTTAAGTAGAACAACATTATAATAATGTGAAACCACAGTCCAAACTGAGTTGTGCTGTTCTGAGGCCTTGAGAATCAGGCTGCTCTGCTCATCTGTGGTTGGATGCTGTTGCCTGCTTTGTTGGAAGAAAATGCAGGGAAATAATTGCTAGATGACTCCTGAATGTTTGTTAGGGAGAATTTTCAGTTAATATAGATGTTTGAGAGGAGTTTCAGTGCAGTGAATGTGGAACTTACATGTTTTTCTAGGAGTACTTAGATCGGAGAAAAATGACTGAATTTGGCAGCATGGCTCTGATTGATGGAGGAGCTAGCGATGAAGATGGTGTCGCCATTCCCCTTCCTGGAGTAAAAAGAGGTATGGTTTTTGGTTTTGCTGTCTTCTTCCTAGTTTTATGTGAATCAAAACCTTTGACATAGACTTGATACCAGATAAGAAAATAAGATAATTGTTCAGCTCAGTTTTAAAGTTAAAATTACCTGAATGTTCTGTAGCTGCAGGAATCTGTCACACGAGTGTTCAGGTGATGTATGGGTGGGTCCTTTTGCGTAGTAGAAGCAGCAGGAAACAGGAGGTCTCCTGGATACGGAACCCAGCAGTGCTGATTTAATTTTCCAAGAGCAGAATTCAGTCCCAGCAATTCAGCTATAGGATCTCTTGGGCATGGACTGTCTTTTACTTATCTTAGAATCATAGAATAGTTAGGTTTGGAAAGGACCTTAAGATCATCTAGTTCCAACCCCCCTGCCATGGGCAGGGACACCTCACACTAAACCATGCCACCCAAGGCCTCATCCAACCTGGCCTTGAACACTGCCAAGGATGGAGCATTCACAACTTCCCTGGGCAACCCATTGCAGTGCCTCACCACCCTCTCAGTAAAGAATTTCTTCCTTACTTCCACTCTAAACTTCTCCTGTTTAAGTTTGAACCCGTTACCCCTTGTCCTGTCACTACAGTCCCTGATGAATCAGCATCCTTGTAGGCCCCCTTCAGGTACTGGAAGGCTGCTATGAGGTCTCCACACAGCCTTCTCTTCTCCAGGCTGAACAGCCCCAACTTTCTCAGCCTGTCTTCATACGGGAGATGCTCCAGTCCCCTGATCAACCTCGTGGTCCTCCTCTGGATGTTGAGAACACCAGAACTGCACACAATACTTCAAGTGAGGTCTCACGAGAGCAGAGTAGAGGGGCAGGATCACCTCGTTGGACCTGCTGGTCACGCTCCTCTTTATGCAGCCCAGGATACAGTTGGCTTTCTGGGCTGCGAGCGCACACTGCTGCCTCATGTCCATTTTCTCATCGACCAACACCCCCAAGTCCTTCTCCGCAGGGCTGCTCTGAATCTCTTCTCTGCCCAACCTGTAGCTGTGCCTGGGATTGCTCCGACCCAGGTGCAGGGTCCTGCGCCTGGATCGGAGCAATCCCAGGCAGAGCTACAGGTGTCTTTACAGCTACCTTGTCTTTAACACTGCCAAGTTTTGGCATGTTCTGCATTATTTATCAGCATATTGATAACAGTGTAGTTAGAGTTGATAGCTAGACCAAAAACTTTCAGTGAATATCTTAAATCACTTTTAAAATTCTCTTTTAGGTGACATGAGCTATCGACATTTTAAACCGGAAATAAGAGTGACTTGCCTACGATTCTCTCCTACAGGTGAGTATTAACAATAAATATAGGCTTATTCTTTTCATTTGATATTAACAAAAGAAAAATAGAGCATTGGATGAGTAATAATGAAGTACAAATGGCTTGGAGATGGTGTCCGTAGATGTTACACAGTGCTGCTAGGTTTATAGGCTAGTTTCGAACATAGTGGATAATTGGGAAATGAAAGTGTACATCACTTGCAGCATCATCATCAGTGTACATAATTTTTTACAAGTATTGTCATTGCTGACAGGTCCAACAATGATGCATGGCTTTCAGTCTTACCCGCTTCTTGTAAACAATGAAGAGTCACTTGTTTATCATCACTCTTTTGTTTCTATCCTAGAAAACTCAGCTTTGTGCTTAAATAGTGTTGACTTCTCTTCTAGGACGAAGTTGGGCAGCCACCACCACAGAGGGTCTCCTTATCTATTCACTGGACTCTGGGCTAATTTTTGATCCTTTTGAGCTGGATATTGATGTCACACCCAGCAATATACGAAAAACACTGCATCAAAAGGAATACACTAAGGCTATTGTCATGGCCTTCAAGCTAAATGAAAAAAAACTAATTCAGGAGGTCATAGAGGCTGTACCTAGTGATGAAGGTGAGTAGATCTTCCATGAAGTTAAAATCTCTGTAAGCAGAGATGTGTAAGCTAAATAAGTTGAGGTGTAAAGGGCAGAGTTTAGCTCTTGGGGAGCTGAGAGGGAGAAGTATAACATTGATGTCTGCTGTAGCTGAAGACTGAAGATTAAGAAAGGTTATTTTATTTAAAAAAAAAAAAAAAAAAAAAAAAAACAAAAAAAAAACCAGAAAAGAGGCAAAAACCAGCCAACCAAAAAAACACAGAAGAAACACCACAACTTTTTCGTGCAGTGTTCTAATTTAATTTTACCAATTTGCAGCATGCTCATATGTTAGCATGTAACTGTGCCGGCAGTTAACCAGATACTGGGCTGTAACATCAAGGATGTAGTCAACAGTTGGAGGGAAGCGATTAGTCTTCTCTGTTGAGCACTTGTGAGGCCACATCAGGAGTCCTGTACAAGAAAGACATTGATACTCTGGAGCATCTGGTGGGGGGCTTGGAAAATTATTAGAGGGCCAGAGTGCATGACAGCTGAGGAGAGGCTTAAGAGAGCTGAGTTTGTTCATTCTTCAAAAGAAAAGGGCAATATTTTTACTGCCTTCAAGTGCCTAACAGGTGTTAGAAGGAAGACAGAATTGAAGTTGCAGAATCATAGAATCACTGAATGGTTAGGGTTGGAGAGATCCTTCAGTAGTTACCTAGTCCAACCCCTCTTTACTGACATATTCAGTAAAGTGTAGTTACACTGAAAGAGGAGCAGAGGGTGGAGGTTCTAAAGGAGAGCTGATGGGGGAGAGTATTCTGTTAAGAGGAGGAACTTAGAGGTGAGGAAGGGCAGGGTGTTAAGTTCTTGCTTTTAAATACAGTAGTGATTGGAAAGCTCAGAGAGGAAACACAGGTACTGTACCCTGAAATGCAATCAGGACTGACTTTTTCTTTCTTTTTTTTTTTTTTCCTTCCTCATGCTTTATTGTGGTCTCTTTCACATTATTCAACTTTGATGTCTGTGGGCTTTTTTCCTTTTTGTGCAGTTGATGTTGTCTGCTCATCACTCCCAGACCTGTACGTGGAGAAAGTATTGGAGTTCCTGGCCTCTGCATTTGAGATAACTTGTCATTTAGAGTTCTATCTTATTTGGGTTCATAAGTTGCTCATGCTGCATGGACAGAAACTGAAAACAAGGTGAGATGTTGTGAAAGTCAGAACGCTGACAAGCGTTTTAAAATTGGTTTACCTGTCAGCTTAGGATTTTTACTTAACATTTGCTGACATTCTAGACAATGCATAGACAACAATTAAAACTACTTAATTTTCACAACTTGTTTACTAATGGTAAAAATTACAGTTTGAACTCAATCTTAAAGATCTTTTCCAACCTGAATGATTCTATGATTCTAACAAGTGTGTATAATAGAATTGGAATGCATAATAGGAATTCTGAGGATAAATTGAAAAAAATGTTTTGCAGCTATTACAGGTGAAATTTAGCATAGCTTGCTTAGCCTAAAATCACATGAAGATTTCAAGAGCGATGGTAGGATTTTAGAAATTGCATTTTTAAACAATTATACATATTAATTGTAATGAAAAGATAATGTGCAAGTACGGACTGCATTTTTGTAGGCTTGTGATAATAGCATGCACTCTTAGCTTGTTAGTACTCTGCTTTTCATAGTTCTTTATAACTACATGAGCCTTGTCTGTGAATTACATTCAGCCAACCCAAAGTATAGAGTTTATGGACTTTCAGGAACAAAAAGTAGGCAAATTTACAAATTTAAAACAAGTTAACTGAGAAGTAATCTGAGAAGGAGTCTTGCAGGTTAAAAGAAACAGTGCATTGTTTAACTCTTTCCTTGCTTCAACATGGGTATTCGTGTTTTAGTTACTTAAATGACTGGAACATATTTTCTCCTTTTGTTACTCTTAAAGTAGAAGAGGACAACTTAAAACCACCTCTTCCTTGTTCAGAAAGTATTGTATTAACTCGAAGAACTGTTATCACTACCTTGAGCAGAATGAGTTCTTCAAGCTGCAGTTTTACATTAGGAAAAAAATGGTTTCTGGCAATATTTGTGTTAAGTATAATCATTGAAAGCTGAGTCAAAAGCAAAGAGCTTTTGTTTATTTAGTATTGTCTTAAAATGTTTGTGCTGAAAAGTTAACGTGTATGCTTGTTAAAGTTTTGTGAGTATAGAAAAGTTCTAGACTCCGTGTGTACATATAAATCGCACTGCAAATTGCGTGTTTTCTGCATTGAAGGTCAGTGAAGCTGCTCCCTGTGATCCAGTTCCTTCAGAAAAGCATCCAACGTCATTTTGAAGATGTTTCAAAACTGTATGTATTGTTAAATTTAAAAGTTTAAATTAAAACCCTGCACAAAAGTGTGGAGTAATTGAGGGATATTAGTCTGGTGTTAGAACTTTTGAGATAATCTTCTTTTAGAGGTGTTTTTATTTTAAGAGGAAAATGGAATCTTATTTCTAACTTGTTCCTATTTATTTTTACAGTTGTGAATGGAACATCTACAATATCAAATATGCATTGGCCATTTCACAACAGCGGGGTATGAAACGTCTGGCAGAAGAACCATCCGAAGATGAAGAAAACATGGATTCTGATAGCGATTATCTTATGCAAGAAGTTCATAAAGACAATTCCAGTTCCTAGTTACTCTTTGTGAGGAGAAGGCTCAAGACAATAATTTTATGCAGTGGTATTCACTGAGAATGAGTGGCCCTCATAGTGGCACAATTTAGCTGCTCTTAACAGTGTGGATGGAGTTACATGTGAGTTAGTTGGAGAAACGTAGGATAGACAGAGTGCTATCCATGGTATATTTGGTGTGCCCTTTGGCCATAACAACTCAACAGCATTGATTTCTTAATTGATTTTATATATATATATATATATATATATATATATTATTATTCCTGATTTCAATAAGAAAAAAAGTATTTTTCTGTAGATGAAGTTAGAAGTCTGACTGGAAGAAGTGCATTCTTTATCAAAAATGCATTGTATGTAGATAAGTATTGCGAGTTTTGTAATGCAGGCTTGTCATACTTTGGGCTTTTTTTTTTTTTTTTAATCCTGTTTTAAAATCATTCTTAATTGGAGGTCTGCAGACCGCTCTCAAATGTTTTACTTGGTTTTAATACCTATGTGTTACTGAAACACTGTTTTCCTAGTTCTGTAACATCCAAATCTGATGAAGTTTCAGTAATGAGCATAAATGATATATCCATAGCAATGAATATGGGAGAAAATTTACTGGACTGTACAACTTCTGCAGAGGCTTAATTATCATGAGATACTGTAGTAAAAATTCGGAAAATACAAATTTAATGTAATTTAAACTGTAAGAGAAGATGATACAAATATTTCCTTTTCTGATTAAGGCCCTTGTTTTGTTTTTTTACAGTGTTCTTAATTAACATATTAAAATCGGAAACTTTTGATTTCCTAGGGTTTTGTGAATTCATGTGAAATGGGCAAGTAATGACAGTGAGGTCCTGAATACAAGGAACAGTACCCATGCTTGTAATACTTTCAGGCCACATGTTGAAAGGGCTCTGTTTAATGAAGATACTGCAAATACTATTTTTTTTATCTCCAGTGTATTCTGGTCTTCTGGATTTGTTTTCTAGTCACTTTCCTCTCCTGGAATAGAAGAGAGGTACGAATAATAAAAGCTGATGAAGAAAAAAATAAGTTCAAACTACACAGCAAACATGTACAGTCAGTTTGTAGAATTTCAGTATATAAAACAAAGATACACTTGCTACTTAAATAAAACATAACAAACATAAAAACATGGTTTAGGGTTATAGTCTTCATGCTCAAAACATTTATGAAGATGAAGGCTTCACAAAATATGTTTTAGAATGTACAAGAGCCTTCAGAGGAGGTGAGAGGGATAGCGTAGCACCAGTTATATATGACATAAGGATCGTTCTAGTTGCATTAGTCATTTGGCTTAAGCTGTTACAAGCTTCTAGGTAATCAAAACATTTTATGATGCATATATGAAAGCCAGTACAATTTTCCAGTGTGCCCTACCATCTTCATAGAAAGAGTAATGATGATATACCAGGGTTTAAGCCTGGTCCAAAGTTTGGCTTGATCCTTGTGCTTGCTGGTATAATTTGTGAGTCTGACAATGGCTCATGTGGGCTGGGGTTTGGTTTTGAACCAGCGCTGGATTTGAGCTGATATAGATCATAGAATGGTTTGGGTTGGAAAGGACTTTTAAGATCATCCAGTTCTAACCTCCCTGCCATGGTCAGGAACACCTCCCACTAGGTCAAGGTGCTCAAGGCTCTGTCCAGCCTGGCCTTGAACACTGCCAGGGATGGAGCTTTTATAACACTCTCACAGTAAAGAACTTCCTTATATCTAACCTGAATCTCCCCTGTTTAAATTTGAACCTGTTACCCCTTGGCCTATCACTACAGTCCCTAATGAAGAATCGCTCTTGAGCATCTTTGTAGGCCTCCTTCAGATACTGGAAGGCTGCTATGAGGTCTCTTCTCCAGGCTGAACAGCCCCAACTTTCTCAGCCTGACTTCATACAGGAGGTGCTCCATTTCCCTGATCATCCTCGTGGCCTTCCTCTGGACTTGTTCCAACAGTTCCATGTCCTTCTTGTGGACACCAGAACTATATGCAGTACTCCACATGGGGTCTCATGACAGCAGAGTAGAGATGTCTATGTATTTCAACAGGACTGTCTTATATGTAGCTTTGTTTCCTTAATAAAGGAGAAGAAGGGAAAAAAAAATAGAGCAGCTTTCATCGGGAAGAAATTGGCCAGTGATGAACCTTAGCACTGTTTAACATTTCTTTTATCTTTCACTCTATTCTTTAAAAACAAGGCACTATTTCACAAGATCCTAGAAAGAAAGAAGTGAATCTGTTGGTTTATTTATCCTGTTTGTGTTGACAGTTGTAGTCTCAGCAGCCACTTGTCGCCCTTGGCCTGGTGTGCTCCCCCTGGGGCAGGCTGCATGCACCTTGTGGCTATCCCGTCTCACTTGCAAAAGGAAGCTGGTGCTGCTAGGCTTGTGTAAAATACACGTGCCAAGGATTTATTTGTGCATTTCTATTTTTTACTCGTTTTGGTTTGTCACTACGTTATTGCTACTAAATGAGGTTACGGAAGGGACCAGGGGCCTACAGACCTCAGCGCGGGCCCCTCCCCGCCTCCAGGGGGCGCCGCCAAGGGCGCAGAGGCCTCCCGTTGCTCTGTGGTCCGGCACGGCCCTACCCAAGCGGCCTCCCGGTTTCCCGCCTGCCGCTCTCATATTTCCTGCGGCCATGCTGGCCTCCCGCGGGCTGTCCCTGTGCACCGCGCTGCGGTGGGCAGCGCCCGGCCTCCTTGCCTCCTTCCACTCCTCGGCTCCGCGCCTCCGCCCCGCCCGCGTCGCTGTGGTGAGTAACGGGGAGGAGGCCCCGGCGGCCTTGGGCTGGGGGAGGGGGTGGGAAGCAGGGCAGCACAGCAGCTCCGAGCAGAAAGGGTTAGGTTTGGTTTTGTTTTCCTGACTTGGTCACCATCCACCCTCAGCCCCGTGCTGTCGGGAGGGCGCTTCTGCCGCTGGGCTCGCTGCGGCGGTGGGATTGGTGCGGCTGGGAGGGTATGGGCCGAGGATCGGGCCTAGGAATGACTCGCCTGGTGGCAGCGACAGCTTGGAAAGCCTTGGGAGAAGCTGAAATCGTATCACAGAATGCAAGGTTGGAAAGGGATCTCAAGGATCACCTGCTCCAACCTTTCTAGACAAAGCATGACAAAGAGTAGATGTCCCAGCACCCTGTCCAGCTGAATCTTAAGTGTTCAGTGTTGGGGACTCCACCACTTTCCTGGGAAAATTATTCCAATGGCTGATGGTTCTCATTGTGAAAAATTTTCCTCTGTGCACAGTTGGAATCTCCCCAGGAGTAACTTGTGCAAATTACCCCTCCTCTTTTCCATGTGAGTCCTTGTAAAAGGGGAGTCTCTATCTTTGTAGCCACCCTTTAAGCACTGGAACATGGTGAGACGGTCTTCCATGAGCCACCTTTTCTCAAGGCTGAGCAAACCCATACGAGGGGATGGAGCAGCCACAGGCTGCCAAAGGAAAATTTAGGCTGTACATAGCATCTGTAATAAACTTAAATGTTTAATTTGCTAACCAAGTAAAGTTTGTATATTATATGGCTATAGGTTTTGTAATGTTGATATTGAGTGAATGAATTTAAGTTTTGTGTAAGTGTCAAACTGATACAGGGGGCTTGATATAAGAAACGCTAGTGCCTGGAAAATACAGAGTTAAAGTACTTTTTGCTTAACTTAAGTTGTAGAAAGAAAACTATGGTATAAGTCTGTGAAATTTAGGGGCTCCACTAAACAAACATGAGTCAATTGTTTCACACTAGCCGTCTAAAGTATAACATTTCACACCATCCTTCTACTTATCAGCTAGTTCAAAGACAGAGCCTCCCAAACATCTGCTAGCTTGGGATACTCCTTGCCTGCCCATCCTGCAATAAATTTTGCAGGAAGGTCACCCTGTTCTAAATCTTTGCTAGTTAACAGAAGAATTACAGATATGGTTGGTTTCAGCTAATTGTGTAACCACTGGGGCGTCCAACTGTGCCAAAGGTGAAAAGTTGAAGAAGAGGAAGACTCGTTTACTTCATTTTGAAGACCCCTACTCACAAGAGGAAGACTCATTTACTTCATCCTGAGACCCTAGCCCATGACCACGGGGAGGCACTGCGCATGTGCAAGGACCTTTTAGCTCATTATAATACGAAGCGGGGATAGATCATGATAGGCGTGTAACTTTAGAAGATAAATGTAGAGGGAAACGACACTGAGGTGTGCGTCTTCGGTGGAGCAGAGACTCCCCTGCGCACCCAGCGCTGCTTGCTTATTGCCTCTTACCCTTAAACAATCTGAATAAAATATTTGGAATCAGTCGTGGCTAAGACTGAATTTTTATAACACATCCCAAGTGGAAACACAGTTTTTGAGCTCTGTCCTTGAAGCTCAAGCTTTGCATAGTCTTGACAGCATAAAACGTAAAGAAATAAGTAGGCATTACCTGCCTGAAGAAGTCTGGGACCGAGTTAGCTCGGGAGCTGGCAGAAAGCCAGTCCAAATGTCTGAAAGGTAATTTACTAGGAATGCTGTCATTTTAGCAAATGACAGGATTTTGAAACAAATGTTCATGTTGACACTAGTGACATAAATTTCTGACTGTGGTGGAAGACAGATTTGTCACAAGCGGGTATTGAAATAACAGAGAAGGATAGTGGTTCAGTGCTTTGGCTGCAGTGAGTTTCAAAAACATTTAAAAGGTGTTGCTTACAGGAGATAACTTTAGAATAATTGCTTGTGTGTTTATTCAGTCTGAATTAAATTAAAGACAAGCTATTGGAAAGTAGAAGGTGGCTCTTCAGTATTGGAGCAGTGAAATTGTAATTAGGATTAATGCAGACAGAAGAACATTAATGCATCTTACTCATTTGGTGAAGTGATAGTAGGTGTCATGCCTGTAAGAGCAGAGGACTGGGTGTTGTGATTTAAAACCCCTTTCATGTTCGGTGTTTCTAAGACAGTTTCAGTTGCAAGTTTCTGTTCATTTGTCTGTGATTAAAAAAATTCAAGCTCTTGAAAACTTGAAATAAAACCAGGAGGGAAGAGAGTAAAGTTAATAAATGGACTCTTTTGAACTGGATTTTTTCCTATCAAAAGAACCAACCAAACGAAAAACCCTGCAAGTGTTTATATACTTTCAGAAACTAGATAATCCTTTGGGGGTTTTTTGGTTTGGTTTTGTTTTGTTCTTGTAATTGCCTTTTTCCCAGGTTTTTTTAATGTTTTTTTTCTCCTTCCTTCTACTTTGTGATAGACTCTCCACCAACACAAGGATAGCTCAATGCTTTGTGCTTTTTTATTCTACAGTATAAACAAATCAAAACTGTTATTACCATGGTAATAAGGAAAAGTATGGCTAATACAGAAAAATTGATTAAAAGGGATTTAGCTATTGATCTCTGATGTCGATCCTCAGGCAAAATGCAGCAGCAGGTAAAATATCTGCGAAGTGCACTTTTAT
Source organism: Psittacula echo (assembly GCF_963264785.1). Lineage (NCBI taxonomy): Eukaryota > Metazoa > Chordata > Aves > Psittaciformes > Psittacidae > Psittacula > Psittacula echo. The sequence goes on from NC_137736.1 coordinate 35,789,838, forward strand.
CCCACTTCTGTATGTATACCTAGGTGAGAACTTATCTCACACAGATATGGACCCTTCATAAATAGATGTGTGACACTCAGAGTAGCCCACTGTGTGCACAATAAAAACATACCTAAGGATATCATGTCAGTTTATTAACTCTGAGGAATAAATGCACAAGCCAGTAAATAAATCTTAGTTATTTCTGAGACCTGCCTGTGATGGGGAGCTATAAATAGGAAATGCCAGTTCTTCAGTGTGTCAAATGATGACGCTAGTGCTAATAGCATCATGTTGACTGGCTTATTTAAGGAGCTCATTGCTAAGTTGTTTTTTGCAGGGGGTGGAGGAGGTTTGTTGTTGGGTTTTTTTTACGTTGTGGGTTTTTTTTGATTGTTTGTAATCTCACAAAGCTTGTGAAAGATCCTATAGGAAGTTTTGTATCACCTGAAATTCTTTATTTTCTTACTGCAGGTTCTATCTGGTTGTGGTGTCTACGATGGCACAGAAATTCATGAAGCTTCAGCGTAAGTTGCTTTATAAAACTGTAGGCTCCAAAAACGTCTCCTTCACATTACAGAAGTCTGTTGAATTTAGTTTTGCTTTCTCTGGCCATGAAAATTGCCCTGAAAGATGTATGATGAAGCTTCATAGTTTTCTCACAGCATAATTGGGACCTCAGGCCATCTTCTTGCAGTATTGGGTGATTGTCCAAAAGTGGAGCACAATGCATGCAATGCCAGAGCAATGAGTTTGAGAGAGACTGTCTTTCCTTCAGAAACAGAAATCCAGAGTTCCAGAATCTCTCTTAAGAAAGTTAAGACTTCATTTCACAATCACTTTGAGTTTCTGTTTCTGTGACTAAAACTAACACTGGAATTGTTCATGCTTAAGTTGTATTATTAATTCTTAGTGTTAATTGCTAAGAGATATTTCACCTAGACCTAAATTAAGTGTACGCATAGGTATGTTAATTGTGGGACTCTTCCATAATACCTGGGGACTTGCAGTGAGAAAGGAAGTTCTTATTGTTCGCATTTGGTTGCATTTTTATTGTTCTGACTCCATAAGAGCACTGAACAAAGAAACTTATCTCTAGCTTACCTGATCCTGCTGACTGACTTTATGTTCTACTTTGCACGTTGGTGTTACATACAGGGATTTTGCTGCTGTGTGCTTTGATAAGAGATGTGTTTTTCCTGTTCTTTCAAATCAGGTGGTAGAATATTTGTAGCAAGATTAGAGGCCAGGTAAAGCCTTCCTTACTATGTTTGCTGCATGTTTTATCTCTGTTTTTGTAGCATACTGGTACATCTTAGTCGTGGGGGAGCTAAGGTTCAGATGTATGCTCCAGATGTTCCTCAGATGCATGTTGTTGATCACAGTAAAGGGCAACCAGCTGAAGCTGAGTCAAGGTAAAGTCAGTGTTTAATGTGTTTTCCGTGTCTGCTGTGGCCAGCACAGTGACAGCTGCACATTCTTCAGACATAGCAGCCTGTAACCGCGCTTGTAGCACTTTGCTGACAGGCTTTAGTAGCTTCATGCTATCCGGTATTTTGACTGGAGAGAAAATACTAAATGAGCTTTCTGGGCTTGATTATATACAGTCTCCTAATGCTTGTGTTTGCCAGTAGAAGTATTTCAGAAGCATCAATTAGCTTCAGTTACTGAGTACCACTGTTCTTGGTTCCTCCCCTTCCTCTTCCTCTGTCAAAACTTTCTTTATGCTCTCTTGTGCACAAATGCTTAATTCATCTCATTGTTTTATTTCTGTTTCTTCAAGGAACGTTTTAGTGGAATCTGCAAGGATTGCTCGTGGTAAAATTGCAAGTTTGGCTAAACTTACTACAGCAGACCATGATGCTGTGATATTCCCTGGTGGATTTGGAGCTGCTAAAAACTTGTGAGTGCCAACTGAGCATCAGACTCCTTAACTAACTATTCAAGATCAACTATGACTCACACAATAAAACCAGGAAGCAATAAATGTCCTTATTTACTACATACATAACCACTACTTAATAAGGAAAACTCCTTTCAAAGTGTTGGAGTTCAGTTGTGTTGTTCACGATTGTTTCCAGTTGTAAATCTTACTGGCATTGTCACTTTTTAAATTTTCTGAACAATGTTGGTGACAATTCTGGAGTGTAGATAATGCAGAAGAAATCCTTTTTCCCATACTCTTGTGATGATTCTTTTTTGGGCCCGACTGAGGGAAGTGAAGGGAAAACTTCAGTAGTTTCAGGTGTTCCTATTGCTATTACGCTGTTTCTTCATGTCTGACTACCAAGAAGTCCCCTCTTGCATTACTAATGATAGAACAACAACTAGCTCAAAATAAAAAGATTAAAAAAGAAGTGTTAGCTGTGAGGAATACTGATTATCTTGTTATTGACCAGCCATTTTGTTGGCTTTGAGAAACCTGAATGTTATTCTCCTTTTCTTTGTATGTATTTTTTTTTCTGTGAAAACATTGTTCCACTTCTCAGTAATCCTAGAAAGCTGATTTGATAATTCTTATTCCTAGATGCTTATATCAAGTAAGGAACTTCCTGGCATACCAAAGCCTTAGAAGGGAGTGAGTTTGGCTAAAGCACTGACGATCAACTGCAGGCTTTTTCAGCCACCTTTTAGAAGCTATTAAGCTTGTGATGACCCTTGAGAGCCAGTCTAGGGGCAGATGGGCAGACATCACTAGTTGTAGGTTTATATTGAGGTATGTATAAAGTTTGTTCTTGTGGCAGATCTACCTTTGCTGTTGATGGGAAAGATTGCAAGGTGAACAGAGAAGTTGAACGTGTCTTGAAAGACTTCCACAAAGCGGGCAAACCTATTGGGTATGTATATTAGTTGGAGGGGCATTTATTTGATAATGGTAGCATGGAGACAGCCTCTGTTTTGTTAAAATGTGCAGCTGTTACTGTTGGAACTAGAAAAAGCATCTTCCTTTTTATATCAGATGTAGCTTATTTTTTTTTTTAAATGTGTTTTTCAAGATGCACGTGTGAGCAGGTGTTTGTCAAAGAAGCTAGAAAATGCTGAGTGAAAGTTGCCTTGTGATGTCGTTCAGATTTGTAAGACCATGTCCATTTGAGTCTTTTCAATTATGACTGAGTTTTGAAGGAGAGTCATTGTAGAATCACTCCTGTAATTCCTTTTGTTGCAGTCTTTGCTGCATTTCACCAGTGTTGGCAGCAAAGGTTCTCTCTGGTGCTGAAGTAACTGTGGGCCATGAAGAAGAGGAAGGTGGCAAGTGGCCTTATGCTGGGACTGCAGGAGCTATTAAAGAACTGGGAGGAAAACATTATGTGAAAGAAGTAACTATATCCTTTCCTGTTAATTGCCATGTTGAGAGACACTTTAGTAATGTGTCATTGCAGTAATGGATGCATGCAGGATCTGTGTGTTTCCACTTACACTTTAGTGGGAATATACAGTGTATAGCAGATAGCATGCAATATAGCACATGATTAGAAACATTGTCTTCTGTACACAACTGTGTTATTAGGAGTCATTCTCAGTCATTGCCATAGAACTCCTTGGACATGAAGTAAATGCTGAGTGAATTTGAACATGAAATTGGCATGAGCTACAGCTGGTCAGTTCTCTTTGAGATTTTCTTTCTTTTCCTGTAGGCTAATACTATAATCAAACTGTACTCAGAGACATTTTATTACAGTCAGTAAGTTTTGTAGGTTTTCTTGTGTTTCAGAGCATTCTCACGATTGCTCATGCAGTGTTTGTATTTCTGGCAAAAATAGCTTCTAGTATCGTGGACTACAGGTTGCAGCTGTCCTTACAGCTGGACAGTATGATGTGATTTTTTTATAGGATAGTGGAGTTGCGAGGTATTTTGTCAGTGATGGTTTATTTTGCAGACAGTTTCTGCAAGTGAGACATAGGCTGTGTTTTCCTTAACTCCCTTTTACGAAGCTCATGTGGATACGAAAAACAAGGTGGTGACTACCCCAGCATTTATGTGTGAAACAGAATTACATCATATCTTTGATGGCATTGGGGCCATGGTCAAGAATGTGCTAAAATTAACTGGCAAATAAAAAAAAAAAATAATTCAGAAATGTTTAGTTTAGGGTGTAGTATCAAATATAATATGGACAAATGGAAACATTTTCACCTGCTTGTCGTTTTCACAGTCCAGTGAATACTGATACGAAGCTGATTGATTCCCAGCTGCAGGGCTTTCCCTGCCCTTCTGTGAGAGGAGCCTGCAGAATGGCTTATGAAGTACAAGCAGTCTGGCCTGAGACATGAAGCGTTTTCTCGAGTTTTTCCAGCTGAAGAGCATTGTGCAGATGTATTCTAAAACCAGTCCTCCCAGTGCACCAGTGCCAAATCATCTCTATGGGGACAAAAAGAGACTAAAGGCCCTTTCAGAAGCCGAGGGCAGATGTATTGTAGGGCTATGGCAGATACAGTGGCAGTGTATCTAGTGGAAGAATGGGAGTAGAGAGGAATTAGTGTGTGGTTCAAGATCTGTGTGCTCAGGGCTGTATCTGTGAGCAGAAAGCCTGGATCAGCTGTCAAGGGAATAGACATCTCCCACATCTTAATTTAGCATGTTATTAATTAAAAGATTAATGTTTCATTTTTCCATTTTAAATAATCCTGTTTCCACGAAGGAGCCATTCTGAGTATCAGTCAGCAGCAGGCTACATCTTAACTGCCACAACACTAGCACTTTGAAAAACTCATCCATTGGCCCATTATCACTAAAAAGGACTTGAAAGGAAGGACAAAATATCTGCTGATGTGACGCACAATTTTAAGGATAATAACCGTGTAAAAATAGTTGTATGATTAGCAGTGGATGGAAAAAACAGTCTCAAATTATCCCCATTTCCCTGCCTTAGGGTAATAAAGCTTTCTCCAAAGGAACATTATTGAATGTATGGAATAATGATGTATAAATAAATGAACTTCTGCCTTTATTTCATCCTTGTCCCTTCACTTTTGTTTGACAGCTGTCTTTCATAACTTACAGTGGTTGATACATTCTAGCAGGTTTTCTGCTTTTCGGATCTCTTCAGGTCTTTGTGCCACTTTTCCCATATAGAATTCAGCAGTCTGTTTCCCCTTTTCCAAGATATTTGATTCAGCAGGAAGTAGCATTTCTCAAATTAAAACAAAGAAGCAAAATGACACCCCTTACCTTGTATTAAAGCTCCTCTTGCATGACAGACGTGCCAAAGAGAACCCATATTTTTAAGACAGAATTGTATGCTACATAAATGAGATCTACAAGCCTTAGGTTGTTTTGGGGTATGGTAAATACCATATGTGGCTGAAGACTTGCTAGGGACATGGAACAACATTTTTTATTGGGGGGAATGAAGAGGAAGAGTAAGGCTAGAGTATGTGTGGTGGGCCTGCTCTGCTTGCTCTGAGTGTTCACAGAATCAGCGTTTTTGCTGCTGGAGCCTCTTGGTGTGATTAAAAAAATTTAACAAAAACATTCTGAATTTGTACTTCAAAGATGACACCATTTTATTGCAGATTTCACAGAGATCTCTTGTGCAGATTGGCAACTGCAGCATAGTCACAAATCGTACACAGAAACCAAGTCATCATTGTAGCAGGTTCGTAAAGCAGATTTTGGACATATTCTGAAACTTTTGCTTGTGCATCAAATTTTTCATGGAATTTTCATTATCAAGTTGGTAAGAAACAGAATTTAAACATTGCCACTGTAATTCTGTGCAAATCTTTCCTCCATAAGCTTTGCTTGTATGTAAGCGGATGTTATTAATACCAGTTTTATACACAGAGGCTTAGCAGTGTATAGGAGGTCATTGTTCATATAAAATACAGTGGCACTTCAAAATGTGTCTTTCCAACATCTGCAGGAGTTTTAAAAGAAATTTGATAACATAAGAAAGCATCACAGAACTGAGATGGCATTGAAATCCCTAGAGCAGATGGAGAGCAGCTCCTCCAGAGTGCCTGAAACATTTTTCAAGGTAGATACAAAAAGAGAGCTATCCATAAGGTGTTTGTTGTCAGTACCAGAACCTTGGGTATTTAGTGGGGACAGGCCAAACATGTGCACTGAGGAAATAAAAGGCAAAATTTTGTTTTCTGAAATAATCACATTTTAGTGCATCTTTTTACTCTTCTGGTTTTTCATCATTCAGGGGTAATTTTTTTTAAGGGAGAAAGAATCATGCACTGGTATTGCTTTCCATTTTGTTTTATTCTCTCTAATTTCACAGTAATGTGCTGAGTAATGACCTTTGATACATACATTTTATTTTTTTAAGTAACAGAAGATTGTTTAGCTTTGATGGAAGATGTAAGATTGTCATCTTGGCTTCCAGCCACTGTAAATTTGGAGGGAAATTCCATATACTCTTAGCAATTAATAGAGACATTTGTCTGCCAAGCTGGGTTTTTCCTTTTCTTCCATAAGGCTGTTTGGAGCTGCTGAGGGGTTTGCTAGTTTCAGCCACATGGATAGAAGTTTATGATTAATTTGTTTTGTTAAACACTTACAGAAATAAGAAGTGAGAGAATGTGTATTCCCCAAGCCCCCACAAGGAGGCATGCAGTATCTGGCTTATGGATCCTGCCAGATTTATCTTCAGAAAGCATGTAACAACTTTGTCTTACTAAAAGGGAGTGGTAAGAATTGCCCCTCCTGCTTGTGTTGCTTTTCTAGTGCTGTGATGGGGTTAACGTCGGATGAGTTGTTATCAGTTGTGTTTCTGCCTCCCCATTTTGCCCTCTTTGATGCACACACACAAAAATCATGTGCCAAAATGTTTCTCTGCCAGGTGCAGTGTTCACAAAGGTGACAGTGGTACTTTTCTAAAAACAGAAATGAGAGTTAGGATTGAGATGAACTTTTCATTTTCACCCTTCAGTTTGTGGCTACAATAGTTACGTTTTGGGTAAGATGCCAGCATAGGACAATGATGCTCTGGGCAGGTTTTCTCTCACCCATGCACAGTATTCCAGCTGTTTTCTGTATCCAGGCACAATACTCCAGCTGTTGTTTTCTATGCAGCATTGTGATGTCAATGTGTAGATGCGTAGAGGAAATCAAACAAATACTGCTTCTTGTTCAGCAAAAATCACTAGGAAATCCAATTCCATCACAATGAATGCATTTGTCTCACTGTCTTGTTAAGACTTGTTTCTTTAAGACAGTGACTTTTTATTTATCCCCTGAAAGTATAATATCGAATATACATGCATTAAGCTCTAAAGCCTTCCTGTGATGGTGTCCTCAACATAAAAAGGACATGGAACTGTTGGAACAAGTCCAGAGGTGAGCCACGAGGATGATCAGGGGACTGGAGCACCTCCTGTATGAAGATAGGCTGAGAAAGCTGGGGCTGTTCAGCCTGGAGAAGAGAAGGCTGCGTGGAGACTTCATAGCAGCCTTCCAGTATCTGAAGGGGGCCTACAGGGATGCTGAGTAGAGACTCTTCATTAGGGACTGTAGTGACAGGACAAGGGCTAACAGGTTAAAACTTAAACAGGGGAAGTTTAGATTGGATATAAGGAAGGAATTCTTTACTGTAAGAGTGGTGAGGCACTGCAATGGGTTGCCCAGGGAGGTTGTGAATGCTCCATCCTTGGCGGTGTTCAAGGCCAGGTTGGATGAGGCCTTGGGTGGCATGGTTTAGTGTGGGGTGTCCCTGCTCATGGCAGGGGGGTTGGAACTAGATGATCTTAAGATCCTTTCCTATTCTATGATTCTATGATATAATTGTCACTGAAAAATGAGGAAAAGTGTGGTATAAAGTCATAAAATTACACAATGTGGTTGGGGAAAGATGTGTGGGGTTTGCTTTTTTTGTTGTTTTTTGGGGGGTTGTTTGCTTGTTTGTTTGTTTTAAAATAATAATGCTATTATAGCCAAGGTGACCTAAACCCAAGGTTTGTAGGGAGGGACTTTTATCAGGCCAAGAAATACTCATGTAAGGAAACACACTGTTTCTTGCAGGGTCTGTGTGTTTGCAAGCTATCGATATCTTATGTGTGTGTGAATACATACGTATTTTTTTTATATTTCAGAGTGGAAGCTTAGATAATCATCCATCTGTAAATAACTGAGTAGCCTGCATTCCAGGGCTTGAATCTTTTGTTTGAGATAGTTTTTTTCTTTCTTCCCGTGGCTTGAAGTGGCTGAGGGGAGCTTGCTTGTTGTATGGGTCAGCCTTAGCCCTCAGAAGAAGACTTAAGGAACTGCTATCTGGCTATTTTTTCCAAACTGACTTAAGTGGTGGTCAGCATCTCTGCAGAAAGAGATAGATAGAGAGGGGAAGAGAAGGGTCTAAACTTTGACAATCCCAGAAGTTGAAACAAATTGCAATGAGGATTGCATTACAAATAGCAACATGATTTTGTGCTGCATAAAAATAATCACCTTCCATGCTTATTTTCAACATGTTTCAGTAGCCTTTGTTCAGCTGCTGAACATCATGCTATGTGAAAGACTTCTCTCAGGCTTAGCTGAAACAGCAGTGAAAATTCTGCATCAAAGGTATTACATTAATTTCTTGCTGATAACCTATTTGGGCCATTTCTCCCACATTATATGAAACTGAAAGGAGCTCAGTGGAAAGCATTAACCAGTTAAAAGGGCCTCACTTTAAGCATAGATAAACTACAGGAAGAGCAAATAAATTCTTTTTTGTCTCTTACCAGTGTTACTGTCAAACATGAAAAAAAAATGAACTTGCTTTTACAGCCATTCTTTTGCAAGAATAATGTACAAGGATCTCTTAATAATTTCTTTAATGTAGCAGACTATCAGCCTATGTGCTTGCCATATGAAGTATGTAGTTGCGGGCTGCCAAGATACTACAAGTGGGAGAAGTGGAGATCCCTCCTTCTTAAATGTGTGAATTGTTGTTGTTCTGCTTAGTTTTCAAAGCTATCCCTCTCATTCACGATGAAATTCTGGAAAACACAAGAAATATGTGCTGCTCATGTTCTGTACATGGGGTGAACACAACAGACATTTGCAGTGTCACCCAGGCAGGGAAGGACAAATCAAGGTCTACTAGTCATTCAAACCTTTCCTTGCAGTCCCCAAGGAAATCAGACTGGCAGTTAACTATAGCTTTGGGGAAATATAAAAACAGAGGTGTTTAAGCATCCCAAGTGCTGCTGCAAATCAGAGTAATGAAAAAGTAGTGTTGTAAACAGCATTTAGAGGTCATTCAGTTTTCTTCCCCCACCCTTCATTCGTCCTACTTTCATCTGCTCATGTGCTTATTGTGATTCATGCCAGTTTGAACAGGCAGGGAGAATCACTTTTAAGGGTGAAAGAGGCAGATGACTGAAGGAGTTGGGCATTCTTCATAACACCAGTCAGCACATTGCCTGCTCTTAAACATATGACTGAGCTATATGTAAACATATGACTCCCTCTCTGCAGTAGTGAGGCTCTGTCCTAGACCTGCATGCTTGCATAAAGTTATTTAATTATTCATTAGCTTGCCCAATAAATGCAGTTGTATAGTCACACAGCTTGCACTTGTGAGTGGAGGTGCTCATGTTGTTCATGTGCCTCAACACCTTTTGAAAAGTGGAGGGCTGCTTAAATAGCCATTAGATTTTAGGAGTCATGGGCCTTGAGATGAGGGCAAGCAGTTCAGTGTTTTGGGACTAACAGACCTGTACAGATACTGCCTTTTGGACTTTCTGATTACATGAGGAGCTTAGCTAACTGTAGGAACAACTGGAATACAAATCAAGAACTCTTACAGACCAAGCGATTGCTCTCTTCAGGGTTTTGTTTGTTTAAGCTTTCATTTTAAATCAACTTTTGTTTTGAAAAATACATGGAATCTGAGACAAACATTTGGAAGGTAGGATGCAAAAAGACAACCACAGTATGTACAATTCATATATTAAAATCTTTATATGAAGTGGGACCCCGACTGTTACACTAAGCTTCTGTGTACGCAGAGTAGCCTAAGTGTCAGCTGAGCATCACTGCAGCAGCAGCTCAGGTTGTGCATGGGAGTCCGTTCCTCTTCCCCACTGTGAGGAAAGAGCACTTTGTTAAGAAAGTCAGAGGTAACCATCTCCTTTACCTCAATGGATACCACTTAAAGCTCTATTCTGTTCCCTTCCTTACAAAACAATCCTGTCTTTCTGTCGGAAAGAGGGTGGAACTTTCCAAATCAAAATGTCTTTATGTGCGTCCTTATGAGTCAGTCACTTCCCTTGGCTTGAGGGCCCAGCCAGAAGGAGTGCCTTGCAGTCACCCCTGTTCACCAGCCTGCGTGAGTAGTTCTCCGGATGCTTCTCAGTTCTGCAATAGGGTGGTTGCAGCAGCTGTGGCCTGAAACAGAACTTCTGGACTTTCTTGTTACTGTTGGCATTCAGGATCCTTTCAATCTTAGGTTTACACAGGACATCTGTGCTACCTGAATCAAATATTTCCAGAAGTAAATCCATTTAATTTGCATAGGTATCAGTTACAATTATTCTGACCAGTTTTCCTTCAAAGGTACTGCTTTTAAAGATGTAATATTATCACAGTACCAATTTCTTTTGGCACAGTTCTAGCTTAAGAATCCATCTTTTGCACAATGATCACATTTACCTTGCTGTGTTTCATGACAGAAAGAGGAAATTCTGAATTAAATCTTTTTTGCTTTTGGCTTATTTAGACATGGATTTTGTAATAACATATCACTTCCTCTATGTTGATGTTTTATGAACTTCCATCATCATTCTCAGCCAGCTTCACCCTTCCGCTAAAGAAATACTACATTTCTTGTGGAAGAAAAGTTGTTACTGATAGCCCATGATGCTTAGGAGTAAAAATAGAAGCTAAAGTTTCACATGCTCAAGTTGCACAAGGTTTGTGTCCTTACGTTTCACAAAACGACAGCAGCTTCCTACTTCCAGTTTTTATATGACACACCTTTCTCCTCCCTACAGTTCTCTTGAAGGACAGCAGATGAGATCTTAGGCAAAAGATCTCACTAGGGTCTATTATGATGTGACCTTGTAGTTTTATGAGTCTTTTATGCTGTCATTAAAGCAAAACCACAAAATCCATATGTTCATACTGGCAGTACTAAAACTGGGCTCTAAGAAACAAATGAAAACCAGACTTGCCACCTCTGAGTTTTGCTGCCTTTGATTTTGTGGAACATGAAAATGCAGGATATAAACACCTAGTGCTAGGTCTGTTTTCAGCTAAGGTGTTTCTTTCACGTGGCTCTGGAACAGTTGTCACACTGTTCTGTCTACACAGCTGTTCTGCCCAATGAGGTCCTCTGGTGAGGAGAACTTCCCAAAGGGAAGGTTGGCTTCCCCAGGTTACAAGTGCCAAACTCCCAGTGGGACCAGGAGGTAGAAAGAGAGGGGAAGCATTGCCAGACATGGTGCATCAGTGGGGCTTCTGGAGGAAATCTGGCTGTGTCCTGAAAAATTAAAAAAGAGAAAGTCCACATGTAAAAGGTGATTTGGCAAGAAATATATTTGAAGATATAGTTTACATTAATGCATTGAAGAAGATTGTTGTAAAATCATATGGATTTTGGCTCTTTCAGAATTCTCCTTTTCAAGTGCGTGAATGTATACCGTGCAAAAAAATGGCAAAGACACTCAGCAACACTGACTACAACTTCCTTTTCTGGATGATCGAGAATACTTGTTTAAAATCCTAACAGAACAACATCTAAAAGAGTATAAAATTATCATTCTACCTACTCAGGGCCTGAGGAGGGTGTTGTGATTAAGAATCTGTAAATAATGGTAATAAGTAGTAAAAAGCCTTGGCCACAGATGCTTAGGTGGTACCAGCACTGTGTACTGGTATGTAAGCCACAACATGGACACAGGGGACAGACTGGCTTTGGCACAGATGGTACTTGCAACCTGTGCTGAATATGGTACACAGGTAAAGGAAGATTTTGAACCCCCAACTTAAGCAGTAGAGAAATTTCTCCTCTAAGGGTTTAGGTCCAAGTGCTCTGGGAAGATCAGGTTGTACATTGTTTTCTATACCAATTCTTAGGCTGTTCCTATTGCTGTGGTATCAGCTTTCAGTATGTTGCTGCAGTTAATTTATGGCTAGTAGAGTTGCTTCCTTCCCCTCTTCCTAGAAGGATTATGCTGTATTAACAAAAAAGAGCAAGTAAACATTGGGTAGTCCTCAGCAATGCTTTGAAATAAATGTAGGATTATAGCAAGGCTCTCAGCCTCTTGTGACCTTTTCCAGGCCCAGGCCCTTCCATTAAAACAAGTTTTGATTGACCCAGAAAGAGCCTCACAAGAAACTAAGAGTGACAGTGAAATTAAGCTTTTAAAAATAATTAGGAAAATCAATCCAGCAAATAAACATAAATGAAGCAGAAGTGAAACAGATCAAACCCTTTTTCTGTTTTATGTAAAAATAATAAATACCTCCTGATCTGTTATGATGGCTGCTAATTGTAAGAATTATTTCTGCATACAGTGCCTTTGTTCTCAGCAAGTCATTTAGCTTTTCTAAGTCCCTTCCAAAATAAAAACTAATACAAAACAGATTCTCCTCCTTTCTTAAGAAATTGCTGAAAGTGAAAAAAAAAAAAAACGGAGCTGTGGCTGATGGTTTTCTTTAAAAGAAGTTGACAACAGGAAACATTTTTTCCTTTTTGCAAAAAATTGCATTTCAAAAGTTAGGCTTTTGTTCTTTCCTCCATCCCCAAGCCCCTCAAAATCCAGCAGTACAGGAAACTTGAGGTGTCTTAAGTGTGTGATTCAGTTTGTTCTCCTGCAGCAAAGCTGAAACACTCTCCCTTATCCCAAACACTTTTTTTTTTTTTGTGAAAATACCTTTTCATGACAAGAAATAGTTTATATTGAGGAAAAGTTGTCAGAAAGTTTTCGGCTGAGTCAAACGTATATACAACTATCTCCTTTAAATAGAGCCTACTTCTCTATTGATTTTGAGAAGTTTCCACTGCTACTGCATTAACTATTAATGATTTCTTATTTCTTGTGGAAGGTAACAGCTAGAGATATTGTAGCTCCTGTTCTGTTTGCTTTTGTAACGTTGTAATGTGGTGCTGTGCCACCGAAGGCACATGATAGCAGCTTAAATTTAACTTTGTGGTTTTTAAAGACCCTTAAGCCAGCTAGGGGAGCTATTGCAGGTCTAAAAAGGATATTACGCGTGATTTTTCAAGTTGTTTATTGCTCATGACGTACAGAGATGATTTTTTTCTGTGTAATCATAATATAAAACACTGAAACATTTCCCTTCCTTAGTTTTTATTTGTGTTTATTGCTGTTTAATCTATGTGTAATGTCATATTGTGGCTGAACTTATTACGTTAACTGTAATATAATTATTGTTATGGAGTGGATTGGATTATCTCTTTCAGCTACATTGAGTAAAATACAAATTGTAGCTATTGATTTTTATGTGCAAAATTTTGCAGGTTTGATACCAATTTAAAGTTTCGTAGAGCTAACAAGAAAAATTTTGCTTACAAGCAAGATTTTTATGGGAGAATTTACTGACAATGGCATGTCAGAGCTGGACAGCCCTTCTGCACTGCATTCCCTCTGGAAATTTACAAATGACCTAATGTAGTTAAATCTCTGTAATGATTAAACTGAGACGTCATTTGCACTATACTTCAGAATTGCCTTTGGTGAGATCTACTTTAATTTTCCCAGAAGAGCTTGTGTGGATTTGTAAATCATTTCTTTTTAGAATATTTATTACTTTATTTACCCCAAGGGACCCCACCCCCCAAATCTCTTGATCTAGTAGTTTATTCATACCAAAGTAATTTACAAAGGCCTTAATTCATAGAACTGAATGGCTTCCATGTTGTTTTTTACTGATTTTTATGGTGCCTATAATGGTGAGTAGCTTTATAGACTAGTGACTGACGACACTTCAGTATTCTTCTTTCTGCAGTCTAGGTCTGTTTTAGTGGTGGAAATGCTTTTCCCTGTCTGAGACAGCTGTATTTTTCTAGACTTAGTAAGAGAGAACAAGCATCATAAGTCAATTGGACTTTCTCTATTCAGCACATTTTACCAATGTGGCAAATTCAAATTAAAGCACTGGATAATCACTTAGACAGTTGGCAGGTTAAAGAGTATTGCCTTACCAGATGGGGAAGGAGCCTCCTCAGTGCTAGAAGGAGCTGGAAAAAAACCCACAAGAATCAAAGTTATGTATTTGAGCCTAGAACAGGAAAAGGGGGCTGATAATTGATCTAAGGGTTAGAATTTTTTTTTCTGAGAAAGAATATATTTGTCAAACTTATTGAATGTTTAAATATGATCACAGAATTAAATTAGAGTAAAAGACACTGTACAGTTCCCAAAAATTAGATGATGAAAAGATTTTGATTCTCCATTTTCAAAACATTTTTTTCATTTTGCAAACGCAAAACATTTCACTTTGAAATTTCCTGAAGTATTTCACTTCACATTTTAAAAATATTTTTCTCTTGAGAATGATGTGCATTAAAACAAAGATATTGAAGGGTTTCTATTACTTGAAACATCTTTTTCTATTTTAAGTGGAATTAAATGTTTGTAGTTGACCAAAATTAAAGTTTTCTGCTGATTTATTCAACCAAGACACCTTAAAAAACTATGATTAGTTTGATGTGTATCCCCTTTTTTAAATTTGCTTTTTCACTCTGTCAACTGGTCAAACCTAAAGCCCCATCATTCTGCTGGCCATGCCTGTGGGTAGTATCGTCAACCATCGTAGCTCTGTTGTTTGGCACTATTTGAGCATGTGTTACGGTCTCACTTATTTTCCTAAGGAAGAAAAATAATAATTTTTGTTGCATGTGTCCAGCGTTGCCACCTGATCCAGATCTTCCAGCTACAATGGAAAAGGTGATCAGCAACTGTCTGTCTGATGTCAGAAAGGGGGTATGGGCTGGACTTTGGATTTAATTACCAGAGACAAAACTAATACTACTTCACAGACTCAAGTGCAAACAATGAAATACTCTCCTGTTCCTCTGGGACAAGGTGGATCTGTGACAGTACAAAGCCATAAATAACTAAATGCTTAAAAGCTGGGGAGACCTCATTATTCATTAATGTCTCCTGTGAAGGGAGGAGGAAGAGGCAGGTGGCTTGCCTTCAGGAGTCCTTCTGCTTCTGTGGATATGCTGTGCTGAAGCTTAACAAAGATGCATTTATTTTCTTCTCAGTTATTCTTCCAACAAAAGCAAGGAACAGAATGAAACTGAGTGAAGATCTGCTTTAAAAACTGAAGTCATCCCAGCTGATGACTATACATGGATTGTCAACACGAAATGCTGCCCCTGAGTCCCTCCCTCTGAACTAAAAGAAAAATCTTACCTGATACAATGAGTTTAACATTAGATTTCTGTGTTTTGTCAGAATGGTCCCCAGTCTGTTTGTAGATGCAACTATATACAGCTGTGTCCAGTAGTTTGACATTGGAGAGCTTTAAGGAAAAGTTGCCATGCTTCATCTGATCGGAAAAAAGACTAGTTCTGCCACAGTAATTGTCATTCTGGAACTGTGGCAAGTCCTGCCCATTGAGAACAAAGTGCACTACAGTGGTGTGCTGAGGATTGTCAGCCTCTATCTGCCAGAACAGCATTGAATTGGAGAGGGTCAGCTTTCCAGGAGAAGTGGTGGTGCAAGGCAGAACAACAGTTTCTCCAACAAATGCGTGGCATGTTGTGTCCGGTCGACCTGGAATAAAAACCATACAACTTTCTCAGTGTGCAACAGAGCTAGGGACACCAGGTTTCCTAGAATTTGGCTTCATCACACCATTATTGCCTCTCTTCCTCCCTCTTCTATGTGTGTCCTCCTGCTCCCAGCCAGGCAGAAGGCAGTAAGTGCCATGCCAGGATTAAGGGCCGTGTATGCTCAATGCTCAGCCAGCTCTGCAGCAGGACAGATGTTGCTGTGCAGCTGGACAGATGTTGCTGCACGCAGTTGCTTTCACTTAATCCGTGTGGGCGCTGCTTGAACTTGTCTCTTTAGCTGATGATTTTTCTCCCAGTTTCTGAGGAGATTAATTTTGAGATCAGGTGTCTGATTTGATTCTAATTAACCAGTCAGTTCACAAGAGGAAAAGGGGATGCAGGAAAGTGAAGATGAGCACACACGAATAAGCAAGTATTGCTTTTGTAGGAAAGAAGTCAGAAAAAAAAAGTTTGAAAAGGGTGTAATATCAGCATGAGAAAGATCCTGGATGAGTCTGGTCTCCCCCAACTCCTGTTGCTCGCCTATCAGACCACAGCTT
The DNA here is from genome assembly GCF_963264785.1 of Psittacula echo. Lineage (NCBI taxonomy): Eukaryota > Metazoa > Chordata > Aves > Psittaciformes > Psittacidae > Psittacula > Psittacula echo. Next base: position 35,806,060 of record NC_137736.1, read on the forward strand.
CCAATTTGTCAGTAATGCAGTAGAGGCTCCTGCCTCCTTCCCCTGTGACACCTGGCAGAGGGTCTGGCAGAACAGGGCTTTTATCTGCAGCTCTGGCTTGGTGCACTCTTGCTAAGCCTGCCCTCTCATACTCTTTGGTATAGCTGTTCTCCCAGTATGCCAGAAAGAAGGTAAATGACTTTTCCAAGGGAGACAGATACTTTGTACGGGTGGTGGGTGACCTGGACAATCTTACCAACCAATTCCAGCAGAAGCAAGAACCAGGGTTGGGGTAGCCTGCTGGTGAACAAAGCGGTAGTCAGGCAGGGCAGGAAGACAGATGCATCTCACTTATACACATTGTTCATTTAATAACTCTGATACTCATTATTTTTATAAATTATTCCAAGTTAGTTGAAAGTATACTAGGATTGCAAATGGGGGAATCTGACACTATCATGTAGGACAACTTTTACTAGGTTGTGGTGTTATATTTCTAGTGGAAGACTGCATTACAGAAGAAGGGTTCTGTGCATTTATAAAGCATAGACAAGTAGGTTTTTTCAGCACAGAATGTGGGCTTAAATTAACACTTTAACCAAACCTGTTTCATAAAAATATTTTATAAATTAAAATGCAGATGAATTAATTTGGATAGAAAACTCATTTGCAGCAGGGAGCAGAACAAAAGCAGCGTGAGTCTGTGACTGTGCCAAGAAGCAAAACTAAAATTCACTTTGAAACAACTCAATCTCTTTTCATGGCCAAAGTTCTGTGAAGCATAAGGGGTAAGTAATCAGACTACAGAATCACAAAATCATTAAGGTTGAAAGGACCTCTGGAGATCATTTGGTCCAACTCCCCTGTCAAGTCAGGGCCAGCCAGAGCAGGTTACACAGAAATGTGTCCAGGCGTGTTTTGAATGTCTCCAGAGAGGGAGACTCCACGACCACCCTGGGCACCTGTCCCAGTGCTCTGCCACCCTCAACATAAAGAAGTTCTTCCTCGTGTTCAGGTGAAACTTCTTCTGTTTTAGTTTATGGCCATTGCTCCTTGTCCTGTCACTGGGCACCACTGAAACAAGTCTGGCACCATCCTCTTGGCACCCACCTTTGAGGTATTTATATGCACTAATAAGATCCTCTCTTAGCTTGTTCTTCTCTAGGCTAAACAGGCCCAGCTTCCACAATCTCTCCTCATAAGAGAGATGCTCCAGACCCCTGATCATCCTTGTGGCCTTCACTGGACCCTCTCCAGTAGCTCCAGCAGTAGTACTGAGGAGCCCAGCACCGAACACAGTTCTCCAGATGTGGCCTCACCAGGGTTGAGTAGAGGGAGAGGATCCCCTCCCTTGAGCTGCTGGCAACACTTCTACTGATGCACCCCAGGATACTATTGTCCCTCCTGGCTGCAGGGGCACACTGCCGGCTCACAGTCAACTTGTCACCCACCAATACTGCCAGGTCCAGGGCTCGGCTTGTTACATGCCAGGACCTCTGTTTCTATATTAATCAGTGTCTGTTTTGAGGCTTGTCTGGTGTCACATTGCGTCCATCCAGACAGACATAAAAGCAGAAGGAAAAGTATAATTCAGAAAGCTAAATCGTGGACCCAAATGTCTTTGATTATATCACCAAACATCTGCTTTCCTTCGGCTTTCAGATTTTTCAGCTTAAAATCACCATCTGCTTTTGCTCAACAATGTGAACTTTCAGCTGAAAAATCACATCCCCATGGTGATGTATCGAAAACAGTGAACCAATTGCCCATCAGATACGGACAACAGAACTGGTGGTTGGCGGAAGGAGATTTCCCTTACTGTGTGGACAGCTCAACTGTTTTCAGACTGTATCAGCTGCTGACCAGGTGTTGCTTCTCAAGAGGAACCTGAATTACAATAATATCCAAACAGGGGTCTTATTTTATTTATAGTAAAGCTTGGCCTCCACTGTACTGTACCCTTACTGTCACAGCACATATGACTGTGCTCCCCAAGGAGACTGCTTCAGCCCTGCAATTAGTGACATACCCAGGCTGTTAGCTGTAACTGGCACACCTAGAAGAGCCACCACCACCTGAAGGAGAGTGACGAGCAGCCTGAGAGCCATCCCTGAGCTCTTTGGGCCTGGGGAGCTGAGGAAGGCTGAGCTTAGCAGAGTCTGAAACAATGCCATGTCTGAACGCAGACTGCAGTTATGGCTGGCCATGGTTAGCTAACCACAGCAGGGAGGTGAGGGTGCCTGAGGCTGCTGCAGGTGTTTTGAAAGCTCTGGAAGAAGTGATCCTCCCAAAGAGCTTTCTGGTGAGAAGAGTCCTGTTTACCAGATGCCCTCAGGAGAGAAAGTGCTTGCATTGTGTTGTGTTGCACATGGATGAAGAAAAGATGATCCTGAAGTCCACAAAACTTGTGGCTTTCTTGAGAAAAATGGACAATAAGCATTTGCCTAATGACCAAAAGAGGGAGAGAGTTGGTCCTATCTCCTGATAGCAGTGATTTCTAAATTTCATATTGGTTTTAGAAGTGTATCAGTTTGCTTTTTGACTCTATTCTTTTTGCAAAGATGAAGAACAGCAGTGCCCAACATACCCCTTCCCTTCCTGTATGATACAGTGTACAAACCTTGTAACACTTGTGATGACTATTAAGGCCCCTGGGGTTAAACCTGCACTGCCTTCAGCTGGTAAAACCAGTGCAGCAGGAGGCACAAAAGAAAGCACAGCTGAAGTTGCCTGGGGCAAAAACAGGTGACTGAAATTTGGCTGTAATGAGTTATTTAACAGAGCCTACAGCTGAATGAGGTCTTTTGTTGATGGGAAGAACAGACTTCGGGGTACAAGTCAAGTAGATGCTCTTATGGAAGCCAGTTCTAGGAAGAAGTGTAAAGTAATGCTGAAGATTATTGATGTTGTGTTAAGCTTCTTGCTGAGACTGTTGATGTGCCAGGGAGGTATGGTAGCACAGAGTTTCCTGGCCAGAAGGCAGAAGCAGTTGTGCAGTGGGGATGGTGGCAGTTGCTGCTAGGGTGTATGAAGCAAGAGGAGTAGTACTCATCTGATCTACCTGGTAAGCTTTGCATGTGGAAGGTGCAGTGTTTTACCTTGGAAAAAACGTGTGTTGGCACACAGCTTTTATTGCAGTTGTAAAAATGAAATGTAAAGTGAGATGAGTTTATTTTGTGGTTTTATGTTTTTAATTGTGCGTTTTAAATATTGTCCAAATGTTTAGGGCTCTCAAGGTGAAGTTGAGTGTGCTAATTTAATCGGTCTGTAAGATTTATATAATGAGGAAATACTGCTATTTGGTGTCTAAAGCGTGATGCAGGGGAACTTGTAATGACTAGGCTTTTTTGTTTTTCTCTCCTTTCCCCCTGGAGATGATCTAGGGTAATCACGTTTATTTATTAATTATATATTGCTTGTACCAGAAGAATCTGGGATGCCGGTAGGCGATCTAGGGTTTATGCCTTGTGGAAAAAGGCCTGGAAGTGGAAAGCTCTCGGGTGTGTGTCTGTAGATCACTCTGGTGATGCCAGTGCAGTTCTGACATTAGTAATTTAATACTGGAAGTAATCAGTTAAGCAGGAAAATGTTCTGCTGTTAGAAACAAGGTAACAGGGAATTTCTTGTATCTCTGAGTACTTAGGAGTTCAAGCTGGAATATGTTAACCTGACAAGGTAGTGTTCTGCGGCTTCTCACCACCTTATGTCTCACCTACATGCAAAAGTATTTTAGGGAGGGTAGGGGGCTGTTTGCAATCCCAGTTGCTTGCTCAGAAACACTGAACTTGAGCTCCCCTGTTTTAGGGAGAGGGAGAAAAAGAGTCAAAGGGTAGTCACTTAGATGCTTGCAGTTGCACTCAGCTACCAAAAGGGCACATCTTGAGCGGCAACAGACTCTTCACACTGATCTGTGGAGACACATGAATGTTTTCCCTAAAAATGTCAGTTGTGCTCCCGGAAGAGAGTGAGACTAGTTCCAGATGAAGTGTAACCTCCTGAACCACTGCAATGCTTGGTAAACTTGGGGCGTTAAAACAGTGTTTTAACCACACACAGAAGACTTAATATTGCTGAATGTAAGCCTAAGATAAGGAAATTACAGGGAGTTGCCCTGAGGCTTGTAGAAACTCCCTCACCTGCACGTACTAGTGTACCTTTTTCTATATAATATCAGAAACCAAATGCTGCTAGAACTTCATGGAGCACATGCAAAGATTCAGGCAGAGAGGTTGCTGCTGGGATCTGGTCCTTTCACTTACCTGGTTATGCCTATAGCAAACCCAGCACCTTAACATCTAACTGCCTTGTATCATTATAAGTGATGAGATTCAAGTCTTTCTTAACATTGTGGAAATGGTAGGATATTTTTAAAAAGGTGGGCAGGATAAACTTCATAGGTTAAGATTTGTGGACCTGGAACACCTTAACCTTGAAACCACTTCTTTCAGGTAGATGTTTATCTGAAAGTTATTACCTGTATGCAGACCTTGGACTGTGATGAAATATGTTCAAAGCAAAGCATGCATTTGTTCAACATTCTCACTTTGTGTATTCACATATAAACACCTTCTAGATGTGTTGTTATAGTATATTTACCTCTGGGTAGAGATGCAAACAGTAAGCAAGCAACCATCCAGACAGCAGTCCCCCTAATAAAGTGAGAGAGAGAGAAATTCCAAATGCTTTGTTAGAATGCCAAAGCAGAGTTCAAAGACCTTTTCTCTGGCATAATTTATGCCCTGCTTCACAACTCCCTCATCTGTGAAGGGAACTTTGATACAAAGCTGAGATGGGTTAGAAACCCTGTCTCGTTTCGTTATCTAGTCTTGATGTGGATTGTATCTCTTGGCTGTAGATCTGAGGTTTCTCAATGATTGTAATGTGATGGCGCTTCAGTCACAAAAACCCATACTTCCTGCTTGTGTTCTCATGTGGACAAAATTAATGGCGTATATGTAGTCATAGTTTGCTTTCAAGATTATTTTCTATTGGTAACTAAATGTAATTTCCTCTGCCTCCAAACTTCAGCTGCTTCGCAGAACAAGAAAAGCACAGCTTACCATTTCATTTTCATGCCTTCCCAGTCCTTAGGAATCCCTTCTTGTCACAAGCTTCACCAGGCGCTCCAGCTGCTCTTCTGTCTCTGCAAAAGACTGAAAGGCTCTTAATTTTTGTTGCCACAGGCATTTCTCCAGAAGGGAATAGGTTATTTACTAGTACTTCGTCTGCTATGATTCAGTCTGTTTTCTTTCACTCTGTGGGTATAATACAAGTAATGTATTGTTATACACAGTGTATATAATATTGAGTATATACAACAGGGTGTATACACCCTGTTGTATTGTAAGAATGTATTCAGAGCATATTTATTTTCATCTGTAGGATGAGTGTGTGTCAGAAGCTGTGTACTGACTAGCCCTGAGCTTTCAGCATAGTGAAGGGATTCTTCTCCATACGCAGCTGAGATCAATGAAGGTGCTGAAACCTAATGGGTATTGTATTTGTCAAGAGGTGTGGATGCCATTCCTCAGGCTATCAAATATCATCCAAGCTGCACATCTACTAGCAAATTAGACTAATGGCTAATAAGCCTATAAGGGAAATGCTACTTAAAAGTAGAGCTGCTTTTTTGAGGAGGCTGTTAAATCTTAGCCAAGGCCCATTTTCTGTTGTGGTAGCTCTGTCTGGGGAACGTGCTGGTGCTGTTCTCCTACCTATTGCTCCTGGTGCAATGGTGCTTGCTGGGGTGAGCAAGATCTGAGAGCTGGATTTCTGTGTCTCCTCCTCTCCTCATGGCCAAGCCCTAGTTATGTTTCGTTTACCAACATCTTCCTGATACTCAGTGCAAGCCATTTGCTGTCTTTGGCTTCTTTGACATTAAAACCAACATGTCCTGCATGTTTTTAATTAACTTCACCTGTGGTTGCCTACTTCCCCCTTGTAATGTTTATGTTTCAAGCATAAGGGTATAAGCTGATGCAATTTATCCATATACGTTTTCTTCCTTCCTGCCTTTTGTAAACAAAACTGTGGCTATACCCACTCTCTCTGTAGGCTGAAGTAGTTCTTATGATATTTCCCTATGCAGAAAGAACTACAAATTCGGTAGGTGTGGCCAGCTAACAGGTCTGTGTAAAGGTGCAATAACAGCAGGCAGATATGACCTGAAAATCAGAGCTCCTAGAAGTGATGTCATTCTTCTGAAGAGTCAGTCATTTTCTAACAGTTTTGATTCTGACTCAAGAACTACATAAGGTCATTGTTCCAGCTCAGTTTGTTTGTGTCTCCAGCTTTGGCTGGCTTACTCCCACAGAGTCCCTGTGGGGCTTCTGGTTCTCACAAACGCCTGTACAAAAGCCTTGGATCGGGGTGGGGGGAAGTAGATTCAGAGCTGAAATACCAAATTGCGTCTGAATTGCATGTGAATGTTGAGCTCTCTTGCCAGCCACGTGCTTTTGTTACTTCCCTACTGAAGTTTAAGCTTGTGCATAAAAAAGAAGCAAGGTAGGTCTTGTTTTAGGAAGCAGCATCTAACTGCAGGAGTGGTTCAGATTTGTCTAGCTGGGGCATGTAACCTTTAATTTAGCTTACTCCAGTGCTGTTTAGTTGAAAGAACTTTTTTTTTTTTTTTTTTTTTTTTTTTTTTTTCCTCTGGTTTGAGAGGATTCTGCTTGGAACAGAAATGTTTACACTGAGTCTCCGGAAGGATCGTTCTTGGTACACTAAATCAGAGATCTGTTCCCATTGGTGCAATTCGGATGGTGTAAGATGTTTCAGTCACCGCATGGATCAGCATTTAGAATATCTATTTGATATTTGACATAACTTTTTTTTTTTTTTTCTCTCCAATTTTTTTAGGTGCTGGTTTGAACAAAATGGAAGTTTAGGAAGCTAACAAGTGATTTTTTTTTCTTTGAACTTTTTCAAATGTAAAAGTTGATCCGCCTGCTGTCCATTATAATCTGACAAAGGAATTAAAGACTTACTTTTCAGAGGTTAAAACAATTAACTGAATAAGGCTTTGCTATGAAGAATCACTTCCTGAAGAACTAAAATATTAACTAATAACTCTTCAACACACTAACCTACCTGAAATAATGAAGGCATGTGATGTAATTAAACTGCGTGATGAAATGTCAAAACTCTCAACTTCTTGGAAATGTCTCTGTCATTCAGCTTTTGTCATGTGTGAGGTTATTTACTAAACAAGTTAGCTCAGCCTGCAATGAAAGTTAATCAACTAGGCAAGTAACCAAATGTTCCCAGTGCCTGTAGAATAGCAGGACTTTGCGTCCCAAAGTAAATTGACTCAAGTTATTTCTTTCCAATGCAGGAGGGGTGGGGATGAGAGGGCCTAAATACTACTCTTGAAGGCTTTGTGCTCTTGGAGCACTAAAATTCTCCCTTTAAAATGAGTTTAAAAAGTGGTATTTTTTGCAAATGTTCTGTTAACCCTGGAAATAGTGTTGCTATGGTATATTAAGGATACTCCCCTGTGAACAGCTCTCCTGGTTAGGACAGCTGGGGTGGCAGGAGGGGAAAATGCTGTGGGTAGAGATGGTTTGCATGAGCCAGGGGTCTGTGTTGTGCACAGATGTTTCCTTGGTGTTTTCGTTTTGTTTTCTTTTTTTTGTTTGTTTGTTTTTTGGTTTTTTTTTTTTTCTTTGTTTTTGCCATAACCTTGCTCTGAATTCTGTGGGCAGCTGTTTGATCATCAAGAATGGTGCAGCTGAAGGATGATCAGGGCAGCAGTTCTGGTGGCTGAGCAGCCATGTTATGGTACTAGAAAACCCAACTGGTTTCAGTGATCAGTTCAGCAATAGCTTGTAACCACAGTGTACTTGTATACTTTCATGGAATCATACAATCATAGAAGAGTTAGGGTTGGAAAGGATCTTGAAATCATCTAGTTCCAACCCCTCTGCAAAAGTCTGGGATTTAGGACAGAAAAGACCTGGGAACTGATAATCTAGGGAAGGACTGTGAGATGCTGTTATGGGATGATGGGTTGAAGTAGGGTGCTGGCCGAAGCATGGAGGGAGATGCTGAGCTGGAACCCTTTTGACACAGAACAGGTACTTCTGTGTGGTGGCCACAAAGTGTGGCACTGATTTAAGTTGTGAACTAAGTGAATGTGACAATCTGGATGTTATGTTGAAGTGATTGATAGGCTTGCCAACTCTTCTGCTTCATCTGCCAGCCTCCAGCACTGGCTGAGTAACATAGGTAATGTAGCCTGGTACTGACTGAATGGTGATACAAGCTGGAACAGGCACCAGCTGCAGAAAATGCCAGTAATTCTGAGAGGATTAGCCAACATCACCTAGCAGATGAATGAGGGCCACTGCCAAGAAGGAAACTGCTTGTTTAACACCTGGCAAAGCTTTTATAGCTTAGAAACTGATGTAATTTCTTCAAGTGTTGTCTCCCCCCTTACCTCCACAATGCCTTTGGCTTCTGAGAATAGATTTATGAGAGCTGACTTGTTACTGGTGCTTGTAGGAGGATGGGGGAATATTTCTCCCTGACTTCGTGAAATCCTGCAAGCACCCCAAGGAGAGAAATGTTGCCTATAACCACACAGTCCTTTTACCTTTAGGCAAAAGCTAATTGCAAGCTAATCAGTGATCTCGTAAGTGGAAATTATGATCTGGTTTCTTAGAGAAAGTTCTTATGATGCAACAGTCTGTACTGAAAGTGGATGATTGCTTCTGGCCTTATCTGAAAGCAACCTGTAAGCAAAATGAGGGATTACTGAGAGACACATCCTGTAATTAGTTCAAAGATAGATATTTAAGAGATCTCAGTGAGGGACATGCTGGCATGTATCAAAAAATTACAGAGGCTTTCTCTTTTAGTGTTTTAGATTTTTGAATAAATTACCCCGATTTGAAAGCAATTTTCTGGGCATTTGTGAGCAGTGGCAAGCAGTGTTTCCGTAGTTAATAGCTGTGTGATTCGTCCTCTCAGCTCAAGGCAGTGGACAGAAGTGCCCTTTGCCTCCTGGGGGAATATCTGGAGCTTTAGACTGCAAAATGTGCTGTGGTGGTAGCTGAATCTTGGATTGGGATCCTTATCTTTAGGTGCACTGTAGCAAACCTCAGGCACATTGTCGTGGTTTAAGCCCTGTCGCCAAGTCAGCCATGCAATTTCTCCTCCTCCCTCCGACACCCCCCCCCACCCCGGGGGAAGGGGAGGAGAATCAAAAGAATGTAACTCCCACGGGTTGAGATAAGAACAGTCCAGTAACTAAGGTATAACACAAATCACTACTGCTGCCACCAATAATAATAATGATAAGGGAAATAACAAGGGAAGAGAAGGGAAGAGAATGTGATACTACCCGCCGAAACGAGCCCGACCCGAGCAGAGAATGCCCTTCCGGTTAACTCCCAGTTACATCACAGGCATGATGTGCTGTGGTATGGAATACCCCTTTGGCTAGTTTAGGTCAGGTCTCCTGTCCCTGCTTCCTCCTGGCAGAGCACGAGACTCATAAAGTCCTTGGTCAGACCAAACATCAGTGTTACCAGCTCTGTTCCCAGGCCAAAAGTCAAAAACACAGTGCTGCACCAGCTACTAAGAAGGAGAAAAACTGACTGCTACTGCTAAACCCAGGACACATATGAATGTGCCTGGTCTGCTTTTCATGTTTGTTTTGGCAGAGTTTATAGCTGTTTAAAACTTTCTGAAGGTGTTATTTGCTGTGTACTGGGGTGTTCTGCACTCCGTCCATGTTTCCCTCTCCTCTCCCTGTGCTCCAGCCACACCACCTATGCTGTGTAGGTGGAATGGTGGGTGGAGCGCTGTCTGGGCTTGCTTGTTTCCCGATGCTGCTGTAACTTCCTGTATTTAAGGTTTATCATGGGACACAGTCATGCTCTGGGGACTGAAAGACTGTTACCAAATGCACATCTAATATGAAAAGTTATTCCTTCTCAAAGGATGAATGACTGATGGTGTGTGACTTCTTCTCAGCAGAAGGCTGTACCTCATACATAGTACTGCAGTGAGAACTTACACACCTTCCCTGGCTTTGAATAAATAGCTTTTGGTGAGGAGGAGTTCATCCACAAATACAGAAATGAAATATGTTGGGGAAATGGAAGTTACAATTTATATTTGATCAGAGTTTCCAGGATTAAAACACAAATACCTTCTCAATGGTTTGGAGGAAAACAGCAAAAATCTGGATGTCTGGCCGAAAAGAAAGTGGATATGAGTGAGAATGTCTGATAAACTAGAATGCTTAGGAAACTAAGCTTTATTCTTGATTTCAGAATGACCTTTCTAAATAGTTCTGACTAAGCTGAAGTTGTGGCTTTGTGAAATGGGAAGGTTTGGATGGCTCAGGGGACTGATGCTAAATGTGGTATGTGTCATTTCAAGTTTCAGAAGGAAACACTCTTGGTATGCAAGTGAGAATTCAGCATATGATCAAATGATGCTATAGTCTTCTGGGTATCTAGTATTTTCATGTTATGTTTCATCTGGTTGAATTCTCAGGCAGTCAAGATCCTGTCATATTTCCAGCTGTTGGAGGAATTTCATCTCTGTCATCTGCTTGAATCCCTTGTGTGAAGGTCAATCCAGGGACTAGAAGGATATTTATAGCTAGATCCCAGAAGGATGTTGTATCACTGCTGCCTGTGGGGTCTGTGTTAGGCAGTTTTGCATGGCAACTGTCTATGATTTTAGTAGTGGGCTCTCATCCTATTATTTTAAAACATGCTTTTCCCTCTGCAACAAGACTTTTATACTAGATTAAGCAGTTAGGCTTTCAAGAGAAAGCTGCTGCTGGCAGGACAGTGCCTTTAATTTGTGTTCTTTTTGTTGGGAAGTTTTCTGATTTGGGGAGCAATTTCTGACCTCTAAATCCTTAGCAAGTGTTCCCAGCCCCACCTATTCCTGTCTTGCAGATTATGGATCCTCCTGAGTTTCTGAGCACTGCACATTTGACACTGTCTGGCGGAAGCTCAGCACAGGCTAAGCAGCATATGGTGTCTCCCACCCTTTGCCTGCCCTTGTGCTTACTGGTGAGACTTCACTGTCTGTGGCTAGTGGTGTGTGGTGGTCTTAGGCCCTTTGCAACTTCTGAAGAGAAACCAAAAGGCCACTGTTCCTTTTTGTAATGGCTTTCTGGCAGCTCCCCTAAAAGTTCCTTTTTCTCAATTCCTTTTTGCTTTTCTGAAAGTTTCCACTGCTCTTTATCTGCCAGTTCTAGCAATGTTTTTTCTCTTTTCATAAAAAAATTCTCAAGAATAAAGAGTTGCTCTTTCAAGAGATTGCAGTTACCTGAACAAGGCACAGATGTGTGGGGTTTTTGTTTTGTCTTTTAGAAAGCTTAACATAGTGGCTCACAAGTGACAATGCAGAAAGAGGGAGGTGGTCCTTCAACTGACTCAATATTGTGTAATTTTTTTTTTTTCTGACTTTGAAGGCGGTTCCTATCTGAGTATCTGCTTCTAGTGCTCTCTGGATGATGTTTCGTTTTACTGTTGCTTTACTCCACAGTACCTTTATTTTCAGAGGTTAAATGTTAACATTGAAATAAGGACTTTAACTTTTCATTCTTCACTGTAGGTTTTGTTTTCCTCTGGCATCTGCTCAATCTGACTCTTATATTAGTGATATTACCTGATTCTGGAGCACTCTATTCAACAATCAGACAGCTAAGCTGATGCTTGGATTCACTGATGTGAGGAGTCCTGGAGACATTGAGTTAACTAATGTCAGTAAAAATGCTTGTTGGATTAATATAGCACTGATAAATACTAAGTTCTGAAGTGAATAGTCTGAAGGTAGTTGTGAAAATGAGACCTGTTTTTTGAGAGAGAGAATCCTATTTGGGTTACTAGTACCACTTTGGAGTAGAGAGCTCAACTTTTTGTGAAAGTGACTCTAGGTGTGTGCCTAATTATTGCCATAAACTCTAATAGGCTTAGTTATCCCTCTTACTGCCTTTCAGTGTGTGTGAGGTCCTTGCTTGGCCATAAGCTGAGGAGAAACTTTTGTAGGCTCTATTGGGGTAGGAAAGAAGATGGGTGAAATAAAGTTATCTTGCTGTCCCTCCGCTGGCCCATTCAAGTGCCTAAATGAAAGCCACAACTTGTTTAGCCAGTATGTCAAGTGATAGGAATCACTTTATACAGCTCCATATAAACCAGATACTTGCAAGAGGAACCAAAATAGATTGAAATACATTAGAAAGTCTTGCATATAATGGGTGCGGCTGGCAGGTATTTCTTCTTGCCCTTCTGTGTTCCTTGTGGCCTTTCCCTCCCACTGTAGTTGGTTTGCTTTAAAGGGTTTTGTCCTATCTGGATTAATCATTTGCTATGTGAAATGAATCTTTCTCATTGAAGGACTAGATAATCTACTGCTGTTAACTATTACTTGTAGAAACATTGCTACATTGGAATGTTTCCACCTGATTTTTTTTTTTTTTGCATCTCCATCATTCAGAGGGCTAAGCTCCTCAACTTGCATCTACATTGGAAATCTCATGAGCATTTGAACTCTTCCGTTGCTACTAAGCTCCTGCAGAGGGACAAGAGCTCCCTGGTACATGCACAGCTGCAAACATACAGGGCTGATCCAGGCTTCTTGGAAAAGCAGGCTATGGAGAATATTGCCTGCTATAAATCATGGAAAGGACAGAGCAGGGCTAGTGGTGAGCAAAGGGACAGGTGACATGGGGCACAGCCTCCTGCTATGGAGCCATGGACACTGCAGGAACAGCGGCTGCCTTGTGCTTCCTAGCTCCAGCCAGCCCCCAGCCATCTGGTTCAGGAGGCCGCACAGGGATTTAAGCAAGAGTGTGTTTCCTGTTCTGTGCTGCAAATGCTGAAGTAGGTGTGTGGTCTGACCTCTGCTCTCTACCTAGCACTGAGGTTATCTCAGCAGTCTTTGATTTCTTCCCCTGCTTACTGCTGATAAGTCTCAAAAAGCTCATGAATGTGATTTATCTTTGATCTCCATCCCATCTGTACAGTGTTTTGGCAGAGTGCAGCCAAAGGGCCGTAAAACTTAGGGAGGATGTAACTTGAGAATAATTGAGTTACTGAACAAGAAGTTCTTTGAGTATTGAGCTATTTATATTGTAAAGCTTCAGTGCAGAAAGATATCTTGTTTAAGTTGACAGGCTGTCAGCATTTAGTATAATAACTGCATAAATGTCTGTAGTGATGGCTTTGTCTGTTTTTTCAATATATTATCCATTCTACAAATGTGGGGTTTTTTTGGTTTTGATTTTTTTTTCTCTTTAGTCAGCAGTTATCTTTCACACCGACCCAGAATTATAAAACCCCCTCAGTAAATGTCATCAGTCCAAAGAAGGAAAGTGGAAAACTCCTTCCCTTTGAACTTTCAAATTTATATAGTGGATAAAGCCTGGTAATGAGAGAGGGAGAAAGGGAAATTCTGGGGGCTTTCCTAGGAAGCAGAAGGGAAACTATTTCAGGCTCAAGAGATTACTTTGACCTGATGAGATAGTATATAAAATGTTCTTACTACCTTTGTCCAATGCCTTGTCTAGGAGGAAGTCTAATATACTAATGCCAGAGAATTTCCATTCTCCAAAATTACTTTTGAGCAGGGAAAATCCTGGCCTGCAGATGCTTATTTTTGCTGGCAACTGTTGCCAGCAACAGGTTCAAGGACTTTCTGGATCATGAGTCCTCTCTCATCTTAGCTATTTTTCATTTGTGTATTGTAGAAATCACCTTTCTTCAAGACAAGATGATGTTGTTATTGATGCATATACACAGTTCCAGTAACATGCAGTAGTCACTTTATTTTTTCTCATTAGATCTGTTACTAGACATCTCCTCCCTGACTTTTGTAACCCTGCAGTCTGTTGGATTTGTATTTCTTAGTGGGTAAGAAAACCAAGAAAGCTGGATTTCAGAAAATCCTTACTATTCTAGGAAGGTGTTATGTATTCATTAACAAAGTGGTGAACTTCACAGGTGGGGCTAATCAGTAGCCAATGCTGTTGTAGTTGCTGCATGGGAAATGGAAACACTGGGAATGTGTGTCTGAAAATGAAAGCTCAGGATGCCAGGGTGAGAGGAGAAAAAGAAACTGAGGTTAACTGAAGCTGGTGTAACTTGTCTTGGCTCTTCCCCAGGAATGATGTTAACTTGTGACTGAAATTACTGAGCCCCATGCTGGGCACCTTGCTGAGGATTTGTACACCTAGAAGACAAGCTGTATGGCAGTGGCTTCTCTGAGTAAGAGGAACCACCTGGTTTGTTTTTTTTTTTTTCCCCCTACTAGCTGCAAAATGCACTTTGTTTGAACATGATTACAAGCAACTGCTCATCTTAAAGTCTTTACAATCCTGGAACAAATCTTGGGGCCAATTAATAGTGTTAAATAATTCATGTTGGAGCTACTGAACTGAAAGGAGCTAGTCTCTCTCTGAACTGGTTAGTCTAGGAGCATTGTTCTCTTAAAGTAAATGTGAAAGTATCTGGGTTTTATTTGTGTGTTGTTTTTTGAGGGTTGCATTTGTTTTTTCTTTAATTGTTGTGAACAAACTGCAGTTTGTGAGAGCTTTTTGAAGTGAGAGGAATTGTTTATAGAACAACTTTCCCCAAGAGTGATTCACAGCATATACCCATTGCCACCTGTGTCCTAACAAAGCATTTCTGGTATTCTTGCAAGTTTTGGTGGCACCTTTTCTTTTGGAAAAAAAAAAAAAAACAGGTAAGTGCAACAAATGTAAGTAACTAAGAAAAGGAAGAGCTATTATCTTCTCCAGGAGCCCGTCTTAGCCTTTTCCATAGTTATTCGGGGAAAAGCACAAAGTACTCATGGAATACTTTGTACTAGTAAAAATATTAAGTCCTAGTGGTTCAAGGACTCTTGAACCCATAGCAAAAATAAAGCTGACAGTTGCCAAATACATCAGGCTTAAAACCACCCCTTTCCTCCCAATGGGATTGCCTTCCTAACCCCTGCTTTTTGAAAATGTTTGCAAAGCGGAAGCCTACAGTCTTTTAAGCCTGGCTGTTCTAGTGTCAGAGCAGAAAGTTTCTAGTTGTATGAGAATGCTAATGTCCAATTAGCTTCTGTCCATCAGAAATAAATGCAAACAGAATCCCAAACAGGGGCTCCTTAAAGTATCTGTAAGCACTTCATGCTTTTTTTGCTAAGCTATAAATAATTGTTTCAAGTGGGGAACAGCCATCCATAGAGTTAGTGGGATGTACATACAATATAAAACACAGAGTTGTGTTGAGACGCTTGAGTTATTTTGCCCATGTGTTGGAGGACTCTAGAATCTTGGCTTGATAACAGAGGTAGATGTATGTATTGTCTGAAGAAAGTATCTTGAACAATCAGTTTGTGTAAGGAAAAAGTGGGGATTGTAAGTATTTCCTGAAGGCCCTGTATGCTTTGGAATGTTCCTTTAGCTTCTTAAAGCTTTCAGATTTTGTTATTAATGTTTGGTTGAGACCTAGCTCAACCAAATGACTTCACAATCTGAAGTGCCCGTCTCTCAAACGTTGTAAGTGTGATCAGGTTTTGTCTCCATATAGTCCTACCAGCAGAAATGCTTTTTCTGTTATGGGTGCAATTGCATTGCATTTCCTATCCTTTTCCTTTTTTTTTTTTTTTTTTTTTTTATGTCTGTCTGTAATCATGGCCACACAAGTACACAAGTAGGTGATGGCTTCTTTACAAAGTAGCAACCTTGGGGTTTGAAAGCAAAGAAAGCAACTCCTTTCTTTCAAAGCACTCTGAAAGCTCACTTGTGCCTTCTTCCTATAGGTGTGTTTCTACTCAGAACTGTGGCACAAGAAAGAGGTGGCATCTTCCCCCTTATCCTTTTCTGACAATGGTATCCTCTTCTTATAGCAGTGTGTGTACACAATTCATTTTCACACATTGTCTGCACTCTCCTTTAGATCTATGTGGGGAAGGTACTGCAAGGTGTTTCATTCTAGTTAACTGTGCATGTGTCTTGAAGGGGGATAAGAAGATGTGTGTTCCTTTTTCTGTGGTGGCTCAGAGTCTTGACTTTCCTGACTTCTGGAAACTGTAGGACTTGAGGGAATTTTTGTGAAAGGTTTTTAGGTGAGAGCTGTTCTTGGCTGATTCTGGAAGATGTCTCTCAGCTCTGTGTTTTGTGTGGTTTGTTGTGGGTTTTTTTTGGTGTGTGTGTGGTTTTTGTTGGTTGTTGTTTTTTTTTTTAATAAATCCAAACTCATTTCCTCCCATTCCTTCTTTTCCCCTTTCTCCAGTGGACTTCTTTGCAGTAGAAGGATCTCTTCCCCCAGAAGAAAGCAGGGGAATGGTGTAAGATCAAGACAAAATTTCTGACTCTTGTCAATGGGCTACAAAGAGTGCTGGGAAGAAGAGGGAGGAAATAGGCAGGAGCTTTCCTTGTTCACATAAGCCTTTTCTGAAAAAAATGGGTTGTGAACTGTTAATTGCATCTTCATACAATTCACTGATACTGATCTTCTGGAACAGAAAATGTAAGCCAGTCTTCAAACTTAGCTAATAAAGATGACAATCCAATATGCAAACTAATTATAGCTTTCCAGAGCTACACGGAGAATACAAGTTTTAAAAGTTGCTGGTTTTCAAGTGGTCTTTAATTTGCTTTTCTAAGGTGATGCAGTTCAGTGATAATGAAGCTCTGGCAGTGAGTTGTCTCATTTCCTCAATGTGAGCTAACTTCAGTTGTAGCCTCATACCCTTTCACCGGTTACTATGTTTAATAATTGTCATTTAAAAGTAGGATGTAGCTGAAAGTAAACTGAACTATTATCTGAAAGCAACCAGATGATGTTGAGCTTACAGATGCTACCCAGATATCTTGTGTTGTAACAGCACCTGATGGTACTTGGTAGTGGACAATAGGGTCATTTTGAGGGTTGTTGAGATATGGCCGTGTGCCCAAACAATATACCTTAAAAATGGGTCACTGGATCAACTTCATACCACTCTGCTACAAAGGCAAATTGCTGGCTAGGTAAGCAGGCTATATCTATACTGGGAAAGCAGTGCATGGGTAGCTGCTGTCATCTCTTCTGTAATCAGGAGGCCAACAAACTTAACCTTCTTTCAATGTCAGGGATACTGAACAGAGCTCTTATACATCTATGCTGTTTTAAGTGTGTTGATGAGTAATGACTTGAAAAGAAAGAGGAGCAGCTTCTGCAAAACCACAAGCTTTCACACTGTGAAAGATCAACCTGATCTCTCTGCGGTTTTACACTTTCAATATAAGAAATCCCCTGTGAAAGTTTAGGTAAACTTAGTTTTACAGTACATTTTCAACTAGACCCAAAAGTGGAAGTTGAGGGTGTGAAATGTACATCCCAAATAAGGCTTGCATATTCAACAGTGCATTGCACTGGCCTGAAGTTTTGTTTCTAGGTCTCACCTTTCCCCACTGAGCAGGTAAGCTTTGTGTATGGATGAAATTAACAGCCTTAAGAATGATAGATGCAGTCAATCTAAAGCAAAATCATCTGCAATTGTGCAGGGATTTAGTCCTCCGTGATAGAGCTCTGCACTGAGCCCCTGATTCTGCAAATAGCAATCTCCTTCAGGCACAGGATGCAGCTGCATATGGCACTAGTCTGCAAGAAGTAGCTGTAGTCTAAGGAAGCAGCAGCCACCAAGGTGGAAGGATTGGCAGCTGCTGTTAAGGAAGAGAGTGGTAGAAGATAGAAACAGCTTCTCTGAAATCTTACTTTAACCCTTCCCATCTCTTCCTCCTCCGCTTTGCTCTGTAGCGGCAGGGGTGACTGAGCTCTTTCCAAAATGGCAACATTCAGCTTCAGTAGTGTTGTTAAGAAGTCTAGACAGCACTGTGGTTGAAGCACCCTTCATGTGATATCTCCCTGCTCCCACCATGCACACTTGTCTCCCTTGAATGCCTGCTTTTCCCCTTCAATTGACTAACACCCTATGAAATACTTTCTGATGGTATGTTGCATCAGGGTTTTTCCCCCTAGGATAATCCTGGCCCAGCAGCTTCTTCTGCAAGGGCTGAACAGACTGCAGCTCCACTAGTTGTGATCTAGTAGGAGCTGGTATCTACAGTGCTATAACAAACGCACAAGCTTTTCTGTACAGTAGCAGGTGCCAATGGCACATCTGTTTTGACCCCCTTCAAGCTCCTGGAGTTGTGCACAAGCAATGAGGCTTTGCATCACTTAGGTAATAACTGGTTTTTGGAAATCCAGGAATATGTGGGTTGGAGCATTAGTGATTAGGTCTGTGTACGTATGTAACAGCATATGATGTGCCTTGGAGTATAAAGCGCACAAAGAGGCACTATGTTGTTCCAGCAATATGAAAAATCAAGGTGTGTGTGAGTGGAAATATCTGATAGTATCACCTCAGATCCTTGGATATCTTCTCCAACAGTACTAGAGAGCCAGTATAATTCGGGAGCCACCCATAACTGAGGAGATGATTACAACTATGTAGTTGCAGGGCCAGTTTTCTCAAATGTTTCTCTGCTCACATATCCTAGAGGCATGACATAAACTTTGGGCATCCTAGTTGTGATAATTCCTACAGAATGTTTACTCTCAAGCTCTTCTGATGGCCTCTGCTTTATTGATCTTTTAGGGTGTATATTTACCCAAATAAGAGGCAGAGGCGAGATCTTAGCTTTCTGTCGCATCATACGCATTGAGAACTGTAAACACGAGTGAATAGACCTGGTTTCTGTGAGAAAGATGTATAAAATAGCAACTGAAGGATTTGTGGTTTTGTAGACGTGAGAGATCATTGTTTGTCTTTGGGTTTCTCTAACTAAAACCTGCTGTTACACTTGTTTAAGAAAAGACTATTTTCCTTTGCTCAGTTCTTGTGGAAGATCCATTTAAAATCATAGACCAAATACTTTAAAGTACTATTTATCTGCATATAGAGGACAGAGGCAGGACTGTATCTGTCCAGGTTCTCTGGTACCTTCTAGTATGCTGTGGATACTTTAGAATTGAAGGTTGAATTGAAGGGTTATGTGTCTTGCACATCTCAAAGTACTTATGAGAGTTTTCTAACAAAGTCAAACCCTCCTTAAACACAATATTATTCAATACACAGCTGTTACTGCTAGAGTAAATGATTGAATTTCTGCTTTGCCATCAGATTCTAGGGATGCAGACGCTCCTAGGGAGATGTCTAACGAATTTGTAGCCAGGAAGATTTTTGTCACGGTAATATACCTCTTTGTTTTGTCTTGACAGAGATAGCAACTGAATAAGTCTTCCTACTGCTGCTGGGAAGATATGTGCTGCCTGTGTCACCTCTGTTTCCCACAGCTGGGTTGCCTGAATCCACATCCTCTCTTGCCATTAACCTTTCATGAAAGGAAGTGGTCAAAGCCTGATTTCTGAGTGCTTGTGATAATGTATGACAAGACTTGGGGCCTTGGAAATTGCTAAACCTGGTGTCAAAATTGTACAGAAACCTTGATTTGGAAAGACAGTCTTTCTTCTCCCATTTGTATTTACTTACTAGTAAAAAGAGCTGATGCATTCAATAAGAACTTAAAATTGATTGGTCTTTGATAATGAGAATGTGGAGATTACCTACTGCTTACCCAAGCTGCATCTTGTAATTTTAATTGGAGAAGTGGGGAGAAGTGTTTAACAGGACTTGCTGTGTAACCTACTACATACCGAGGTCTTACAGGAGAAGGAATGTGATGTCCTGGGATAGGAAAGTACAAAGTGCTAATGGATTAAATATGGCATTGTACTTAGTTTACTGGCAGCTGCCAAACGTCTTGAGGACTCATTATAATGCAGACAAACAGAATATTTTATTTGGATCTTTAGAGCATTATTAATTGGCATTTAACATTACTGCTGCCCATTCTGTAGACACAAATGTCTGTGAGAATGTGCAATGGAACAAGCTCTTTCTTTTTCCTCCTTGCTGACATGTTTGTGGATTGCTAACTTGTAATTACTAGATGTGATTGGTCCTGTGCTTAAACTAGTAACTGTTAAAGTAGAAGAGTATGGGTTGAACACAAGGAAGAAGTCACTTGTAGAAAGCACTCAAACTATATAAAATTTAAATGGCCTAGTTTTGAAGCACATCCTCTAAGCACTCATGGAAATCTTCTCTAGATGTTTACATGCTTATCTTATGCCAGCAGTTCAAAGCCCTGACATCCCTGTCCTACTACCAGATGGGATTTGAAGAGCCCCATTTGTTATGTATCTTACAGTGCCCCAGATTTTGAGGACTTCAAAGCTGACCTTGGCACTTCTAGGACTGTTTATTTAGAGGATTGAACTAGGAGTACTACATGTCGGTCTTTCACAATCCTTCATTCCAGCTCTAAACAGTCATTTGGGAGATGACGTTGAGGTGGCAGCTGAAGAAGCACAGTGAACTCCTTAGAGCAGCTCTGAAGCAGAACACAGAGGTTTTAAGAACTAAAGCAACCATATTTCTAAGCAGTTCAGGGAGGCAAAATGTCTGAAGATTAGCCTTGCAGCCCCCCATGCTCTGGGGCCACTCAACATGAAATACTTCCCTGGCCTAAATAGGGTAAGTAAAGGGATATTGTTGCTGATCTGGACCTTGCTGGTAGCAGGCTGATGGTGGTCTTAGCCATGACTTCTGTTACCTCAGCTGTGCCCTATTTCTTACAGCTGTTCCCCCAAAAAAATCTCCTATACCATGGGCTGCAAATGCAAGGAAGATTGGAGCTGAAGTAATATTTATACACTGCCTGGAGATGACCCTTGACACAAGGAATATTCCTGGTTAGAAAGTTGTTCATGCCTGCCTCAACATGGAAGTAAGGGAAAATGGGAACCAAGGCAATAAAACTGAATTTTAATCAAGGCTATCCTAACTCAGATCCTTCTCTCCCTTCTGAGGTATGGAACAAATCTGTAGTTGGGGTAATGACACACTGCCAACCATGTCAAGGCAGTAGAGCTGCACTGACTTGGATCAGCCTGTGTTTGTCAGTTGGCATCTGAAGGAAGATGTTCAACTTGAGCTGTGAAAGCAGTATTCAGGAGACACCTGTAAATTAATATAGTGGTTTCATACCGTGACCACCATGAAACTTGCAGCTGTGGTGAGGTACTCAAAGGGTCAAATTAATTGTGTAGCAGTTAATCTTTGAGGACAGAAGTTTCCCATGAGGAAATTCAAAGATCCCCCAGCTAGATCTGCCATGTAACCCTGCTAGGTCTTTAATTAGGTATTTTGCTTTAGGTTTGAGAAAATTAAGGTTTCATCCAGACTAGAGTGCAGCCGTATCCTTGGTGCCATAAAAGGAGTCAGAGCTCAGCTAGGTGCTGTTGCTCTCCTTTGCATTAATGGACCCTAACTGCGGGCCCAAGAGCTGTTTATGGAGTTAGATTTCCCCAGAGTATACTTACTGGGTGGATGACAATGCACTAGCACAAATGAGCACACTCTCTTCTGCTTCATTGCTCTGTGAGGTGCAAAGAAATGGGGAGGAGGTAGTAGAATGAGTGTTATAGTGTAGGGACACACAAATTTTAGTCACAGATGAAATTGCTGGCTATTTCCTCCCCCCCCCCCCAAATAAAAGATGCAGCACAAGACAGGTACAGCTCTCAGCTCTCATTCCCATCCTTTCAACTGTATGTTGTTGCAATTGTTCTTGTCAGGAAGCATTCCTTCCTCATATCAAACAGAAAAAAAAAAAAATCTAGAAAAGAATACAAGTTTTGCTGTAGGAGATAGTGGAAGCTTGTTGTGGTTTAAGCCAGTCGGCAAGTCAGCCACGCAGTTTCTACTCCTCTCCCCCCCGCCCCCGCCCCCCCCCCCCCAAGGGATGGGGAGGAGAATTGAAAGAATGTAACTCCCACGAGTTGAGATAAGAACAGTCCAGTAACTAAGGTATAACACAAATCACTACTGCTACCACCAATAATAATAACGATAAGAGAAATAACAAGGGAAGAGAATACAATACCACCCGCCGAAAAAACGAGCCCGACCGAGAGTGCCCTTCCGGGGTAACTCCCAGTTACATCCTGGGTATGACGCGCTGTGGTATGGAATATTTCTCTGGCTAGTTTGGGTCAAGCGTCCTGTCTCTGCTTCCTCCCAGCTTCCACTCTCCCTGGCAGAGCATGAGACTCACAAAGTCCTTGGTCAGAGTAAACATTCTGACCAGCAACTGAAAACATTGGTTTTAGCAGTACTGTCCCCAGGCCGAAAGTCAAAAACACAGTGCTGCACCAGCAACTAAGAAGGAGAAAAAGTGACTGCTACTGCTGAACCCAGGACAAAGCCCTAGTAGCTTCTACTCTACAGATCTTAGCACATGGGGGCTTCAAATTCCTACTGGGTTATGCTTCGCTTTCAGAAATCTCATGGAGAAGTTACTCCAGTGCAGTTGCAGATATTGGAGCCAGTTTTCAAGCCATCACTGTGCAGTTTGCTGCCAGCTGAGCAATGTGTGGCAATGCAGGGAATAGGAATAGGCAGCAGTTAGAGTGTGGTTAGCCTATGTCAAACGCTATGCTGCCTGAGGCAGGTGGCTGCAGGCACTGCTAACTACCTGTAACTGCCAGCTGCAAGGGAAACTTAGCTTGCAGCCAGAGTAGTCTGAGCCATTGCTCTGTGTGATGATCTCTTTTATTTTATATTTTATTGTATTTCCCCTCCTTTGGAAGCCTTAAATGTGTACTTCTGGGGGGTGGAGCAGAGGAATATGGCTATTAGGCAGATTCCCTCATCACAGGTATTTATTTAAGAGGTATGTACTTCTCTGAATAGTGAAGTGAATTTGAGCAAGAGAAAATTATCACCTTTCAGGAAGCAAGAGTTCATGGTAACTACAAGAAATAGTAACTGCAAGATAAGTGTTTTGATGCAGTTCAGTGGTTTTTGTGCTGTTTGCACTAATGGGGAAGAAAGAGGCAATGCCAGCTCCTCTAAAGCTGGGTAGCTGTAACATGCAGAGTTTGCAGATGTATGCAGTCAGTTTGCATGTATACAAAGTTGCGGAAAGCAAAGTACAGCAACTCCCTGTAGCCTTGTAAATTTGCATTTTAGAAAGAACACCCAAGTTTCAAGCTGGGCTGCCTCAGCAAAGGAAATATAGGGAGTTCTGGATGCTCTTCCCTTTCCTGATGTCAGGATAAAATAATCCTCTTTTCAGACATGTTAATGGTCTGCTTGGCTGTAGTCAATAGCTCTCTAACTGGTGACAGCTGATGTTACTCTGGTGGAAAGGAGCTTGAGAACAAGTTTGCTTTAACAAAAACTTCTGGTTCAGTACTTAAGCATGTGTACAGCACAGGGGAACTCAGATGTTAGGAAATGACAGATGTTAGGAAATGACATCTGGAAAGCCAGATTATACTTCAAATGCGCTTAGTTGAGAAATACATTTGGACTCTACAACTAACTTTATTCATAAACTAAGGGAAAAAAATAGCAGTCTCTGTCTTATTGTGCCTAGTCTTTCCAGCAGTTTTGAGAGGAATTTGTAAGTGAAATGAAATAATATGTAAAACTGCACAATAATTATATGCATAAGGAGGTGTGAGAAATACCTGCATACAAAAGGAAGTTGTAAAAATTTTTTTATTTGTAAAAATAATTTTAAGAAAAAACCTAGTGTTCTCTAGATGAATAACTTGCCTGCTTTCTCCATCCTCCCCACTCTTTGTTAAAGGTTCACTCCTCATTAAAGTTGTACCTTGTAGTGCACCAAACAAACATTAAATTACACCAGTAATTTATATAACAAAAGGGAACTCAGAATGAAACTTCAGTAAATTGCAGCAACTGAAATGAAAATCCTTGAAACGATTCCTTGCAAAATACATGATCCTATGGTTTCATCCACTGCAGGTACTCTCTTTCTTAGGATGCTACTGAGCGCTTTTCCTGTTACAATGCCTTAGTGCCTGCTGCTCAGTAGGAGGGATGAGCATCTTGAATAATTTTGCTTTCCAGATTTAGATTGCTTTATGGACCCTGTAGCCATAGCTTTTGGTGTTAGCTCTTGATGCCATTTGTAGACCTGTACAAATGGCATTTTACTTTTCTCTTGAAGTTTACTTGTGCGTTTTCCTCTCTGCTAACAGCACATCTCCTGCTGATAGGCACAGTTGACCCATTTCCGCTTACACTAAGTATAAAGGGTCCTGAGGATGTGGTAGAGGAAATCATGTATGTTCTGTCTATGGTTTGCTGGAGTTTAAGCACAAAGGCTGACAACGCGGGTTCAAGACCTCTCCTCCCACCCATACCTGCAAGGAGATGGGTGCTCAGAGACAGCAGCTAAACTGAAGCAGTATCTGTTGCCAAAGGTGCTGTCATGTTGTAACTAGAAAAGCTATGGTGGGTTGAGCTTTTCTGCCCTGCACAAGGGAATTTTTTTCCTGTGGTTGCTTTGAGAGCAAAACCAAAAAGTGGTAACCCACAGATGGGGGATTAAAAACCCCTATGGCTTTAAGACAGTTGGCGTTGGGATGTTACGAAATCTTAACTGAAGTTCATGTGGTCACATCTCTTGTAAGATATTGTGTAATTTCACATGCACAAACTCAAAGCATGTGCTTGGAAATAGTCATCTTTGGAATCCTTGAGCTAGCTATGCATTTATCATTCTTAAACTGTTTCTGCTGGGGAGGCAGAGTTGTTTGGAGCAATTTACATTCCTAGGGGCTGATAGGCACACAGAGACTGCTGCAGTTTAGGATATGTATATGTTGTAGTCCCTCTAGAATAGATAATATTTTCTCCAGTTTGTGATTTTTCTTTTTTTAACTTTCTTTACCCCTCCTCCCTTACTTACTCAGCAAGCATCTTGAAATAGATAATGACTAAGGAATACATGCTTTCTTCCTTCAGTCTTATTGGGCACCTCCTTGAAGATACTGCTCTGGTACCAGCAGTGTATTTTATTCTGTTACAGATGACTTTAGCAATAGGGAAGGACTGATAGAGAAGTCTGGTGGTTGGAATCGGTTTAGAAAAAAGAAAATACAGATACAGTAGGGGGAAAGTCAGCTGAGAGAACAGCCAAATCAGGACTTAGCTACAGCCATAAAATGGAGATTCCTTTCAGTGATGCTGAAGGTGACTCTAGTTTTATTTGTCCGGTACTCTGTGAGCAGGAAGGGAAACTTAGAGGAAAAATATGCGGACAAAAAAATCCAAACCCACCACCATTAAAACCAACCTCTCTCCCTCCAGCGATGAAGCCAATTAAAAGGCCAAGCCAGTGTGAGTTCTGGTATGCCTCTGCTATATATCATAGATCGTACAGATGCCTTGTGCCAGGGCTGAGCAGCCAAGGCTGCATGAACCCATGCATTCCTGTGCTGTGCTGATTTGAGCTACTTTTCCAGGCTAGGAGCACCAGAGTCCTGTGAAATGTGGTGGGGAGCTGCAATTAGTAACATCCATTATGCCAGTGCAATACTGTGCCAAGAAGGCAGCACTTCTCCAGACCTGGTTAGCACAGGCACCTCTGCACCACGGCTTCCTGCGGTTAAGATGTGCCTGAAGGTGCTGAGGTGTTGTTTTAAAGACAAATGGGCAGGCATGAACTGAAAATCAGTGTCTGGAAGTCTTTGAGGCTCAGGTTGCTTTGGAAAATCTGCAGTGTATATGCATCCTCACATGTCACTGCAAATTGTCTGTGTTCAGTAGGATTTAACTGAGTATATATTCACATACAATGTGTGTATGTGTTTAATGGACCGTGACAGAAATGTATCCCATTGTTTAGAGGATAGTTCATATTTAATTATTTTTCCTCTCCTCCCTCCTTTCTCTCACCTGTTGAAACAAAGCCCTGTCCATCCACATGTGCCTGCAGTGTCCTGTTGCCTGGACTGCCACCTTCTGTGTATATTTAGGAATCCTTAGCTTCCATAGGAGTGGTTGGCACTGTAGGCTCCTTACCCTGAGTAGGAGGGAAGGCTGTCACACAGTTCAGAAAAGGAGTGTAACTAGGGATGTGAGACAAACCAGCTCAACTTTTTGAAAGGATTCTTAAATACTAATCACGGAAGCATAGTTGGGTTGGAAGGGACTCTTATCGATCATCTAGTTCTAGCCCCCCTGCATGGGCAGGGACACATTCTTCTAGACCAGGTTGCTCAGAACCCCATCCAGTCTGACCTTGAACACTTCCAGCAATGGGGCAGCCACAATTTCTCTGGACAACCTGTTCCAGTGCCTCACCACCCACATGACAAAGAATATCTTTATGTCTAATCTAAATCTACCCTCTTTCAGTATAAAACCATTGCCCCTTTTCCTAATGCTACCAGCCCTGGTAAAATGTCTATTTCTGTATTTCTTATAAGCTCATTTTAGGTACTGAAAGGCTATGAGGTTTCCCCAGAACCTTTTCTTCTCCATGCTGACCAACCCCAACTCTCTCAGCCTGGCTTCAGAGAAGAGGTGCTCCAGCACTGACCATTTTTTGTTGATCTCCTTGGGATCTGCTCCAACAGATCCATGTCTGTCTTACATAGCACTAAGCTGTAGATGCCATTTGCAATGACATGGCACAAAGAGGCCAACAAGCCCCCTAAAAAAAGTTACTGCACTGTTATGCATGTGGTTGTTTTTTATTCCCCCTTTTTTTTTTAGTGGTGTGTTTTTTTTTGTTTTTTTTTTTTTTTTTTTTTGATTACATGAGTTGTTTGGTTTGGTATTTACTTTTTACTTTTCAGAAGTAAAAGAAGTATGTCGCATCCTGTCTCAAGTTATGTTCTCCCTGCTCTCCAGAGTGGCTTCTCTGGCAGACAAAATGTCCAAAAGTGGTGACTGCCGCTAAAAGATCAGTTTCTTGAAGGTAGCATATACATCCATCCAATCTCATTTTAGGACTTTCATAACTGGCAACAGCATACTGGAGGTTTTATTTGTAGTGCTCATCTTGGTAAATATTTCAGTAGCCTTGCATTACAAAAGGATTTGGAGATGAGTTTCTGTCCTGGGTTCAGCAGTAGCAGTCAGTTTTTCTCCTTTTTAGTAGCTGTTGCAGCACTGTGTTTTTGACTTTCAGCCTCGGAACAAAGCTGATAACAGTGATGTTTAGACTGACCAAAGACTTTGTGAGTCTCATGCTCTGCCAGGGAGGAGGAGGGGCCGGGAGGAAGCAGGGACAGGACGCCTGACCCAAACTAGCCAAAGAGGTATTCCATACCATAGCACGTCATGCCCGGGGATGTAACTGGGAGCTACCCGGAAGGGCACGTCCTCTTTTCGGTCGGGCTCTTTTCCGGCGAGCGGTATCATATTTTCTTCCCTTGTTATTTCTCTTATCATTATTATTATTGGTGGCAGCAGTAGTGATTTGTGTTATACCTGAGTTACTGGACTGTTCTTATCTCAACCCGTGGGAGTTACATTCTTTCGATTCTCCTCCCCATCCCTCTGGGGAGTGGGGGGGGGAAGTAGACTGTGTGGTTCTAATTTACGGCCTGGGCTTAAACCACGACAGTTCTTTTTGGCGCCCAACGTGGGGCCCGAACCCACGAAGGGTTGAGATAACGACAGATCTGACCGGAGTGTGTCTAATCGTATTTGTGATAAGCATTCAGTGTTTTAGATTAATAGTCACTCATCACAATGCTGATTTATTGGCTCTCAAAGTTGTTGTTTTTGATCTCACAGTCTCAATATGCCGTAGGTTACTTAGAGCCGGTATTTGCTGTGTTGGTGTTTTTCAAGTGTGGGGCTTGGGCTAAGGTTGTTGTCTCGTTGTATTTTGTAGCAATGACTTGTAATACAATAGAAGGATTGATCATGAAACTGATCTGGCTTGTGTTCCCAGTGTGGTCACCACCTTTATACTTTGGGAGGTATATAATACAAATGCTTAGCAACTATACATCTTTTTTCTCCTTCCTGGGTGGTCAACCTATGAAGGAGACATTCTTTTACCCTCCCAGTGCCCCTCCCAGACCGTTTACAGCATCGTTTGAGAGTTTTGAAATTTTTGAGTGGCCTTTTAATATTGTTGAGACCTGTTTGCTGATTGTGATGGGGGTCACCATGTTGGCACGCATACAGAGTGTGTTTTGTTCACAACCATTACGTCTGATCTCAAGAGTTAAGCAGAGTCGGGTTTGGGTCTTGTCTGGGGTTAGACGACAAAATAGGGGGACCGAGAGATTTTCCCCGAGGCTGGACAGCCATGAGTGGCAAGGTGTGTGGGATAGTATGGGCAAGTACCTAGGTCAGTGGGCCCCTCCAGTGTTTTGGAATTTCACCACCGAACAACTGCAAAATCCAGAAGAATTAGTAAAACACTTAAATGAGGTGTGCTGTCATCCTGGTCAACACCAGAGGATCTGCCAACAGGGCTGGCCCAGCCCAGTCGGAACTTTTACATATTGTAGAGGGGGACAAAGTTCCTGTGGTGCACGTGAAGAATTTGCTGGGGAAGACAGTCTGGGTTATTCCTGCTTCAGGTAAAGGCAAACCCACTCGTGGGATTGCTTTTGCTCAGGGACCTGGATATACTTGGTGGGTAATGCAGGAAGATGGGGAAGTCCGATGCGTACCTCAAGGGGATTTGATTTTAGGGGAAAACAGACAATGAACTCAATTGTACGCTGTTGCCTGCTATAGCCATCAACTAGAAGTCTGCAGGGCACCAGCGACTGGCCCTGACTTCCCTCCGACCATCATCCCAACAGAGAATGAACTTTGATAGAACCGGATGAGTTCTACAGTGAAGGAACGATCAGCATCAGCAGACAACGATCCAACACTGCACACAGCCTCTCCTGCCCTGAAAGACTGTTACAAGAGATGGAGCCCAACATCATGAACCGAACGGACTCAGTAGCTTTATAGGAATTGGTCCGTGCACTAAGATAACAGTGCACTGAAATGAGAGTGAGGGTATATGGAAAATGTGGGATCTGAGCATGACGTGAATGGTATGGAATAAGGGGTGGATACTGTCCTGGGTTCAGCAGTAGCAGTCAGTTTTTCTCCTTTTTAGTAGCTGTTGCAGCACTGTGTTTTTGACTTTCAGCCTCGGAACAAAGCTGATAACAACTGATGTTTAGACTGACCAAAGACTTTGTGAGTCTCATGCTCTGCCAGGGAGGAGGAGGGGCCGGGAGGAAGCAGGGACAGGACGCCTGACCCAAACTAGCCAAAGAGGTATTCCATACCACAGCACGTCATGCCCGGGGATGTAACTGGGAGCTACCCGGAAGGGCACGTCCTCTTTTCGGTCGGGCTCTTTTCCGGCGAGCGGTATCATATTTTCTTCCCTTGTTATTTCTCTTATCATTATTATTATTGGTGGCAGCAGTAGTGATTTGTGTTATACCTGAGTTACTGGACTGTTCTTATCTCAACCCGTGGGAGTTACATTCTTTCGATTCTCCTCCCCATCCCTCTGGGGAGTGGGGGGGGGAAGTAGACTCTGTGGTTCTAATTTACGGCCTGGGCTTAAACCACGACAGTTTCCTACTGCCTTCTCTTCCTTTGTAGAAATAACAAATTTCTCTAGAAAGAAAAATCTGTGTTGATAATCTGCCTTTTACATTATTTACATTTGTGTTATCAAGTTAAACTCAAAACAGTGGCAAGTTTTTTTGATTTCATGAGAACTGAAATCTGTAGCTGTGTTGTTTCACTGCTTGCTCCAGATTCAGTTTTAGTCAACTGGTGGAATGCTTCTGTCAATTTAGTCTTCAAAAAGGCAAAGTTGTCTGTTATGAGTTGACTCTTGAGGTTCCAAGGTCACACAGAGGTATGAGAAACTGGGTTTCATGATGTAAGTTGTTTTGTACTTTTGCAAAGTGGCTCTCTTCTACCTTCCTCTCTCCCTACATTACCTTGATGGGTACAGTTCCTTCTGAAGAAGGAGTAAGAATAAAAATAGATTTAAAAATCAAAAAGTTGGTTTAAGTGCTCTGCTGTAGGGACTGGGTTGTACATCTGTGGCTGTGATATTTTTCATTCATCTAATATAAACCTTCCATCAAAACTTGCAATGGCAATGGGTTTTTCTGAAACCTACTTGTGCAGCAATATCTTCTTACCTGGTTTTTCAAAGTTGACAAACTGTAATAGAAACCATGGTAACTTAAGGCTTGAGAAAATCCTCCTATGCAGTTGCTTGACCTCTTTCTTGTCTTTTCACTCTTGCACTTGATTTCTTCACTAGCTACTAACTGAGACCTCAGGTTGTGTGCAGCACTGACTTTGTGACTGTTGTCTGCTGCTCAGTACAACGGGACTCCTCATCTTTCTCACATGGGGTTTTTTAGCTGCTGTTACCCACTGTCAGTTTGTAAACAGTGACCATTCAGTACCTGAAATGTTATTCAGGGTTTCGGTTTTGGTGTGGCTAGTATGCTATGTATCTCATCTGAGGTTTTTCTGTTACTCAGCTGGCGTTTTGAGGCAATGTGTGATAAATTATTTTCAGCCTAGTGTTCATTCTTTGAACTTCACTAAACTGAAACTCCCTGTTCAGTCACTTTTATGTCAGTTTAATGACTGAAGTCATTAATGCTTAGTGTCAGTTTAATGACTAAAGAAAAGCAAAAAAGATAAAAAGCAGAAATAAAGTCAAAACTGTATTTGGGATATAAATTAGTTGGAGATGCCTTTTGGGATGTCGGATGAAAGCTGCCTTTTGTTTTACCAGTAGGCTTAGTCTCACTTCTCATTTTGCAGTTTAAGTGCACCCTAGCTGGCCAACAGCGAAGGGGAGTGGAGTTAAAACATTTTAACTGGGAAACCTTTCAATACGGTTTTTTCCTCTCCAGCAAGCTGCAACTTACGGCAAAGAAAACAAGCCAAACCTTGATTGTTTCTTTTTCGTTTTTCCTATGGCTGCGTTAGCTGAAACAATTATAAAATACCTTAGCTGAAAAGCTGTAGCACAGATAACGCAGCTTCAGCACTTTCTAGTACAAGACAGAAAACTTGATCTTTTACTTACTTATGTGGAGTCTTTCAGTATCCTGTCTGAATGTGCTGAGACTCAAACATGCTGCTGCGAGGAGATTCTGCCTTGAATGAGGAAATGCTGAAGCAGGGCAGGATGCAGAGCAATGACTCAGATACCACGTGTTGTGTTTCTTAACTAAGGAATAAAAGGAATTACTGACTGTGCTCACTGTAGCATTCTCGGGTGACGTAAGAACATGCTAACTACCACTTTACCAATAGTAAAAGCTCAAGAATATTTAATATTCCACCTTTCATCTTTTCCCAAGCTTTAGCTGCTTATGATAATGCAACATTCTGGTATTGCAGTCCTTCCTAGGAGGGCTATCTACCTTTTGTCTGATAAAGCATATGTCCCTGTTAAGAATGTGCCATTTGATGATGTTCAGAATAGGGATTTTGGCAATGCTTCTGAAACAACTCTTGCCTCTTAGCTCAAGCAGGCACTTGAGACTTCGCTTGGTTATTTCTCTAAGGAAAAGAAAATGCTGCTTCTTACATGAATGTCAGTTAAAACTAATTGTGTTTAGTGTCTTGTACACCTGAACACAGAAGCTACTGCCTGCAGTTTCTAGGCATGCATTTCCAAAATCTACATTACTAAAAAACCACACTCTTGTATGCTCTGCAGTCAAGCACTGTTGTTTCACTGGCCCCTGCTTTTGATGTGCAGGTACTGAGCAATATTTGCCCTTTAGGTTTTCAGCCAGCCACAGGAGAAGGCTTTCTCTTTAAGAGAGCTATTGTTTGCATTTTGCTGCGCTGTTGACTTGATATGCTGCTGTATCATTTCATAAAGGAATTGAAGTTTTCTTTCTATGAGTATTTGCTAGCATGGCCACTTCTTCACTGGGGTTTTGCGGCACATAGTCGCACAATTGCACAATTTAGCACTGAAGTATCAGAAATGGAAATGTATTAGTTGGATTCTGTTCAGCTGTTACCTTTAAACTACCAGTTTCTGGGTACTCTCCCTTGCATTGAATTGAATCCTTCTGGCACATAGGTGTATACACCTATAAAGAGGCCATAAAAGGCATGCAAATCGATTTAAAATAATTAGTATTCCAAACACTGTTCTCATTCATCTCAACTACTCCTCTGCTTGGGTTAAGCAGAGAGCTAGCTGTTCAATCATGCTGGATGAATTCAAATACTGGCATATAACACTAAATTACGGGGAAAAAAAAAAAGAGGAAATATACCCCAAAACAACACCCAAACACAAGCCCCCAAAAACCACAAAAAACCCCCCATCTTAAGAATAAGTCTGAATTTTTTAGTACTAAGCCAGAAGTTAAATAATTGAAGAAACTCTAGGAAACCATGTTTCATTATGCTAGAAAACAACCCCACCCTACCCCTCCCCCCCGTACTCTATGTAGTGATTTGAGAAGTAATATCTGATAAATTAGTCAGCTTCATGGTAGTATTTCAGCAATGCACGGTTTCTCACTCAAATGATGCTGTAATAGGATTGCTCATTCTTTCCTGTGACAGTGATGATCTTGAGTATTTTCTGGGCCATTTACTTTTGGAAAGCTTTGAATGTTTGATGCAACTTTCATTAGATGAGAGGTAAGACAGCACAGAGGAAAATATTTCTGAATTCATAGAAGTTATTCTTTGTCTGGTACTGAATCACAAAAGTAGAAGGCTTCTGAGGCAAAACATTCTTCAAGTGCCAAAACCATTTATCACTGCACTCATGTCATGAGAGATTTATTGCTTTTTTGGAATGATGGTTTGTTTTTTTTTTTGTGGTGGTGGGTGGTTGTTGGTTGGTTTTTTGTTTTGTTTGTTTGGGGTCGTGAGGGGGTTTGTGTGGTTTTTTTGATGTGTTTTTTGTTTTCCTCCACCCCCCCCACCCCCATGCTCTTCTGAAAACTAATTTCCTGATCAGATATTACTTGGAGAGCTCTTTCTACATCAAAGCAGTACCATCCAAGTTAATTCAACTCTTTGGAACCTGACTGTCAGATGTCCAACTCCAAGTAAAAGGAAATTGTTCCATAACCAAATTAAAAACTCGGAAGCTGTAACCTTAATGCTTCATATGCTAATTCCTTCTTTATGTGCTTGGAACAGATCTCAAAGATATTGTGTAGCCCAACATAAAATTAAAACATCAGATGAGGTAATTCCTCAGCATGTCCAATGGGCTGAATAGCCTTTTTCAGTACATACCTTTAAAGTCCTATGTCTTTAAATATTTCACATTTTTCTGTGTTTTGTCTTCGAAGTGTGTTGGCATGATGATTAAGTACCATCTAGCAAAAGGAAGAATTATGAGAATAGAAAGGCTGCAGTACTCCAGCTCTGTGCTGAAGTATCCTCTGTATCTTCTCTCTCATCCTTTTCACACCTTATTGCTGTTCTCTTATCTAGCGGGAAGAGGTAGCAGATCTGGATTACTAATGCATTTGTCCAAAACCACTCAGCATACAAAAATGCAAAAGTCAGACATGTCTTCCCAGGGTCTGAAGGGAAGATTGTGTGTCTGGAGGGCATGGGCATACAACTATTACTCAATTTGATTTTCAGTAATAAGGAATAAGAAATTGTACTGATCCGTACTGCTCACCAAGATAAGCCACACCAACACATACAAGGTTTGTGGTGATTGTTTTTGGTTTGGGGTTGATTTTTGTGTTTTTTCCAAGCTTGCTAATTACTCATATAACAGAAGTGAGGTACTGTGCAGTGGAACATTATGCACTCACTACACTGAGTGTAGTTAAATACAAAATAAAATGAGGCCTGGGCAGCAGTGGAACACTGGCTAATAATTGCTTATATTGACAGAAAAAAACCCTGAATTATTATTTGGTGGGGATGGTTGTTTTGGGTTTTGGATTTATTGGGGGTTTTGTGGGGTTTTTTGTGTGTGTGTTTTTTTATGGCTTTGTTGTTTGGTTTTTGTTGTTGTTGTTGTTTGGGTTATTTTGTGTGTTTGTTTTGTGGTGGGTTTTTTTTTTTTTTTGTTATTTTTGTGGTTTTAGTTTCTATCCCTCCTGTTTTCCAGCATCGTCCTGTTAAAGTTAGCATGGGTTGAGTGACCTGAAGGAGATTGCTGTTATGTCTTTATACAGTTTGTTCATATTATCTCAAAATCCAGCCATAACTTCCCCAGAATCACAACATAGTTGAGGTTGGAAGGGATCTCTGGAAGTGATCTGGTCCAGCCCCTCTACTCAAGCAGGGCCACCTGCTTGATCTTTAGACAGAGCATTCTCTGTGTGTTTGTGCCTATTGCCTCTGGTTCTTTCACTGGGCACTACTCAAGAGAACCTGGCTCCATCTTCTTTGTGCCTTCCCTTGAGGCATTCAAATATATTGATGAGGATCCACCTGATCAGGACTTCCTTGTCCTTCATGTGTCTGGAAATGGTTTCCAAGATAAGCTGCTCTACTGTTTTCCCAGGGATCAAGATGAGGTTGATTGGCCTGTATTTCCCTTGGTCCTCCTTGCTCTTGAAGGCAGGACTGACACTTGTTCTCCTCCAGTCCTTGACACTTATCACAGTTGCCATGATCAGTCAAAGATTGAGAGTGGCTTCACAATGACATTTGCCAGCTCCCTCAGCACTCATGGGGTATATCCCATCAGGGCCCATGAACTTATGCATGTTCGATTTTTCCTAAGTACTCCCTAGGCTGATCCTCCTCCAACAAGGATACACCTTCCTTGCTCCAGACTTTTTCCTCAATCTTTGGGATCTGGGATTCTTGAAGGCCTGTCTTGCTGGTAAAGACTGATGCAGAAAAGGCTTGCAGTATGTCAGCCTCTTCCACATCCTGTGTAGCAAGGTCCCGTTTCCTTCAGCAGTGGGCCCACATTTCCCCTAACGTTCTCTTCTTTTGTCTCCTATGTATGCACAGAAGCCTTTCTTCTTGTCTCTGACATCCCTGACTGGATCCAATTCCAGAGGGATTTTGGCTTTCTTAACCATGTTTCTACATGCATGGACAATGTCTCTGTTTTTTCCAGGTTACTGTAGGCTTCCTTTTTTGTGTTTGTGTTTGAGTTTTGCTAGGAGTTCCTTATTCATCCATGCAGACATCTTGGCAGTTTTTTCTTACTTTCTACTTGCTGGGATGGACTGAACACAAATGTATTGAGACAAGCTACCAGGCTGACATCAAATCCTTAAGCTGACTCATGTACTAAAGACTATTGCCTAACGACTTGTTGGTTTTCAGTCCCTGGGGCTGTTCACTTAAGTGTTTGGAGATGTCCCAGTGATCAGTGGTTCTTTCATGCTGCTTTTAGGTTGTATAAATGTATTTTCTTTTTTTTCTTCTCTCCCCTCCTCCAACAGAAGCAAAATAGTATCCTTTTCCACAGACTACAGTAATCTGCTTTAGATAACTTCCTAGCTTTGTTAGAAACCATAGTTGCCTACACATCTGCTAATGCAAACAGTGAATCAAATGCATTCCAAAGTCAAAGCCAGACTCCTTTTACCACATATAGCTAAATGGATGGAAAAAAAGGAGGGTTTATGTAGTTTAATCTCTTGTATCTGGCATATAAACTTGGATTCAACTAAGTCCTGCTGTAGAGTGGACAAGGGACCTTTGGTGCTGTTAGCATGCTGTAACATTGCGATGTTCATATTTTACTTGTATTTTTTTTCCTCTGCTTGTGTTTATATTCAGGATGACTTCTGACCCATGTGTTGGTTTTGGCTGGGATAGAGTAAGATTTCTTTACGGTAACTAGGATGGTGCTACGTTTTATATTTGTGCTGAAAACTGTTAATATTACAGGGATGTCTTAATTGTTGCTGAGCAGTTGCATACACAGAACCAAGACAGTTTCTGCTCCTCACACCACCCCACCACTGAGGGCTGGGAGTACACAAGGAGTTGGGAGGGAACACAGCTGGGACAGCTGGCCCAAGGGATATCCTAGCTCATATGGGGTCATGCTCAACATGTAAAGCTGGGAGAAGAAGGAGTTAGTGTTTTGTATTCCCAAGTAATTGTTAAGCATGACGGAGCCCTGCTTTCCTGGAGCCTTTACCTTAGAAACAAAGTATTGATTTTTGTCTAAGTTTCATGACAGGAAGCACAGTTTTTCCTAACGTGAAAGTACTGGCATGATAACTACCTGTGTGATGAAGTTGCTGGTGTTCTACCAACCTGCAGGGAGCAGCATCTCAAGACAGCAAAATAAGTATGTGCTGTCTT
This sequence comes from Psittacula echo, assembly GCF_963264785.1. Taxonomy (NCBI): domain Eukaryota; kingdom Metazoa; phylum Chordata; class Aves; order Psittaciformes; family Psittacidae; genus Psittacula; species Psittacula echo. The sequence goes on from NC_137736.1 coordinate 35,842,180, forward strand.
GGCAGTAAAGAGTTGACACTAGCTTTGACATCCTGGGTTGTGGGGGAGATAGGATACCAAAGCAAAGAGTCTGAATGAAAGCAGTGGCGTTGGAATTGTGTTTGCATTCAGTCTGTGGCAGCCCTGCCATTCAGACATAGGTGTTTGTTGTGCAAGCCATATGCTTTCTCATTCATCTCCTTGCAAAATCTGTCCTGCATTTGGCATGCTGCTCCATTGCACTTTGTTCAAATACACTTCGGTATGTTACTCTGTTGTACTCACCTCTGTGTAGTTACACTGACTGCTTGCATGGAGTTTCCAGACAGCAGAGATACGCTATACAATTATTTATCCCCAGGCTGAGTGCTCCATCCTATCTGGGCACCTCCAGTGATTAAGATTATAGCATGCTTTGTAAAACAGTGAGTGATGTACAGGGATGCTGGGCTGTACTGCCAGACCTTCAAAGGGGAGGGGGTTAGGGTCCGTTTCCAGCTTCACAGCAAACTTCTTGCTTGGCTTTTGCCTAGGTGCAATAGTTTAGTGGCTTTCTCCTTGCTGCCTGGAGCAGTATTGCTGTCTTGGTTTAAGCCCAGACGGCAATCCAGAACCATGCAGCCACTTGCTTCTTCCCCCTGCTCCCAGAGGGATGGGGAGGAGAATCGAAAGACTGTGACTCCCACGGATTGAGATAAGAACAGTCCAGTAACTAAGGTATAACACAAACAACTACTGCTACCACCAATAATAATGATAAGGGACATAACAAGGGAAGAGAATACAACTGCTCACCACCCGCCGACTGATATCCAGCCTGACCTGAGCAGTGATCTAGCCCTTCCAGGTAAACTGCCCCCAGTTTATATACTGGGCATGACATTCTGTGGTATGGAATACCTCTTTGGCTAGCTTGGGTCGGGTGTCTTGTCTCTGCTTCCTCCCAGCTTCCCCTCCTCCCTGGCAGAGCATGAGACTCAGAAAGTCCTTGGTCAGACTAAACATTACTGAGCACGAACTAAAAACATCGGTGTTATCAGTGCTGTTCCCAGGCCGAAAGTCAAAACCACGGCACTGCACCAGCTACTAAGAAGGAGAAAAATGACTGCTACTGCTGAACTCAGGACAATTTCCTAGAGACTAAAACAAAACATAACTCCTTTCCTTCCCTGCTTTCCAACCCCACCCCAAAGGCTTTTGAAGAGTATGTGGGCAAGGGCACACCTCTGTGCCTGGAATCCCATAGAATCATAGAATAGTTAGGGTTGGAAAGGACCTTAAGATCGTCTTGTTTCAACCCCCCCTGCCAGGGGCAGGGACACCCCACACTAAACCATGCCACCCAAGGCTCTGTCCAACCTGGCCTTGAACACCGCCAGGGATGGAGCATTCACAACCTCCCTGGGCAACCCATTCCAGTGCCTCACCACCCTCACAGTAAAGAATTTCTTCCTTATATCCAATCTAAACTTCCCCTGTTTAAGTTTGAACCCGTTACCCCTTGTCCTGTCACTACAGTCCCTGATGAATAGTCCCTCCCCAGCATCCTTGTAGGCCCCCTTCAGATACTGGAAGGCTGCTATGAGGTCTCCACGCAGCCTTCTCTTCTCTAGGCTGAACAGCCTCAACTTTCTCAGCCTATCTCAGCCCACGTGGCTGTGGGTTGCTCAAGCCTGGGGACATTGAAACCAGTGTTGATGCAAAAACTGGTTCTTATTGACACGCAGAGTACCTACTACTGTTTCCCAAGACTTGAAGACCCACTGGTGCAGTAAATGTGGCCATGGAAATTAATAGATTTCTTCTGCCAAATTTTTTGTTTCTGAGGAACTTGTTTATTTGACTTTGCTTAGAACTAATTTTCTATCCAGATATTCTGTGATGCAATAGGATTTGCTTAGAAGTGAAGCTAGGACACATATGAAGCCTGTCTGTAGTAGCTGTGTTGCCAAAAATGCTACCAAAAAGGCACTGGCTCACTGTGTGCATGCCTGATATGTTTTGGGTTTAATAATTCCAGCCCACCAGAGCATATGCTTGTTAATAGAAACTCTTCTTAAGGGTTACTTTTTTATTTTTTAATTTAAAAAAGTAAAAGAAGAAAATATTTCCCACACAGAGCTTCATCTCCAGAGGACTGGTGAACTGAAACTGAGCTGGAACAGATTAAAAGATTCCCCTCACTACTTTCTTGTTCCTACTTTCAGCTGGCTCAAATTGTTCTATGAGAAATACCTTGACAGGCAGCTGTCTGCTTCATGGTAGTAATGAAAAGGTCAACTTAAAATAAATAAAAAGGAACAAATGTGTAGAGTTGTGGGGGGGTTTTGTGGTTTTAATTTTTAATTTATTTATTCTTTTCCCTGCTTGACGGCACTTCCCAGCCCTAAGCTGTGCCCTTTTGTGCCAGGACTCCTGATGAGGTACCTGCCTGCTGAGCAGAGGCCCGGTACCACAGCTCACTCTAGCTGTGGGGATCCCTGAAGCTTTGCCTGCATCCAGAGCTTCCTCTACCTCTCCAGCCCTTCAGTTTCTGGGCATGTTTCACATGAGCTGGTGCCAAAAGTCCAGAAGACCTTTCTGTGGTGCTGGCTCCCTGCCCCACCCTATGTAGAGACAGTCAATGAATTTCCTTGAAAAGGATGGTCATTATCTGGTCAGCCCTCTTGCCTTGTTCTCAGTAGATCAGGACCTATCACAGGGCTGGGTTCTTCTCATGATTCTGATAAGAGAATTCAATAATGTATCTCAAATAAGAAAGCAACTCTCTGTGCTGCAGGTAGTACTATATGGAATCATGAGCATACATATGGAAAACAAAAGGAATGGCTTTAAAAGACTAGGTTTGTGATAGCACTCGCTGTACTTTGCTGACACGAGAGTTTAAAGTCACTGGCAGTTTATCAAACTGATTTGAGCTGGTTAATAAGATTTCCAACAAGGTGATAAAAATACTTTGTATTTGCCTTGCTACAAAAGCAGCTGAAGTGCTTTGCAACACTTCAGACTTTTTATGCCTTTAACCCTTGACCTCTTTTTAGCTACAATGACTGCAGTAGTGATGTATTTTAGAAGTTAGGTAAAACAATAGTGGTAAGTCTGACTGATGAAGAAATTGAGAGAAATAGAATTGCTTCTAGTCCAGCATGATGCTGTGGAATTTTTTCCAAGCAAACCTGATTTTTGTTTTGAAAGTACGCTCTCAGTCTTGTAAGACTGATGATGTGACAGCGCGAATCTCCTGGCAGAAGAAATTAAGAGGGAAATGTTAGCACTCGCCCTCTGTCTGCACTATGCCTGCGTTAGTGTTACATCTTTCTGATCATTCTTAACAGCTTTCCAGTCTGGACTAAAATACTCTATCTTTTTCCTCTTTACAATTTTTTTTAAGGGCAGACGCTTTTGTGCAACAGATAAAGTGTAATCTGGCAGCTTATATGCAATCCTATCCAAAACCAGCAAACGGCTTCTCTTGATTTACGATGTCTACTGGGGTGGATGTTGCAAAGAGCAGACTTTCCAATCTGGCATGTGAAAGGAGAGAAGATCTCTGCATCCTGGAGACATTTTGTTAAAGCACCAAGTCAGCTACAGCCTTGTGTGACCCTAAGCATGCAAATTCTGTGTCCAAGTTTTCTAATTATAAAACAGCCCTAAGCAGCGCTTCCTGGAATTACAGGAAAACAAATTAGGGTTTTATTACTAAACTGTTGGGACCTACCTGGGGTGAGTTGGAAAGTCAGCCCTCTCTTGACACAAAAGCATCTAGTTCTACACAGCCATTTTCTGTTCCAGACTAAAATGGGGGACAGGCTTTTCCCTAACAAAGTACCTGAGTTTGTGAGTAGTTCCCAATGACATGTGTTTTGCAGCATAGGGCATTGGTTCGTATACACTTATGCTTATGAGCAGTGCTGATAATGCATGAAGCGTTGGAAGTGTTCTTTTGTGTTGGAAGGTAATTGTATGAACTGACGCATTGTCACGTAAGTGTGTCTTGAGAGATGGATGAGACAGAGGCTACTGATGTGCGGCCTGCAGTGCCTTGGACTGCCAGAGGAGGTCACCTCAAGGGACATGTGGGGTGCCATTTTATAAACCTCAAATAGGGGGCAGTTGACCCTGATTTCAACCTGTATTGATACAATGAAAGTGGTGAAGGTCCTAATGCCACATGACACATTGAGACGAAAAGTCCCGAAGAGCCAAACTAACTTCTGTAGGGGGTGGAGGGGTTCTCTCCCTGTGGAGTTGCTCTGTACTCACAAATATTCTTTACAGCAGTTTCTCTGCCCTTGAAGAGAGAGGTTAGAGAGAGCACCCTCATGAGTAATGTGAACTCTGCAAGATTGCCACAAATACGAAAAGGTTTCATTCTGCAATTTGGAAAAGCAGCTAGTAATGTTTCTTTGACATAATGATAAAAGGCTATTGAGAAGTTGGGGGTTTTTTTTAGCCGGCATTGTTGAAGTGGAAAAAGGGAATGCACTTTTGAGCAAAACAGGCATTTCAGCTCTTGCAGGTGACAAGATTTAAATAATGAATTTGACTACCGGATGGATGGATTCAGACCACTAAGTAGCAACACATGTTCTCTCCCTCGGGGCTTTCCTTCTGTGGTTTACCAGCTGTGCCACAACAAAAGCCTTTCGCTTTGCTGTGGAAGTGAGATGTTTCTTAGAGTCTTCCCACACAGTAGCATCAAGTGGCACTTTCCTGTGTATGTGCTTGGGATATGCAGTTCATGTGAGCTGCTATCTTTAACTTAGGGAAATCGGGGGATGCTGGCGTCCAAGTCCAACACTGCCCTGGGACTGTGCAATGAGCTGGTTTCAGTTATGGAAGTGGGGAGGGTGTGTTATACCTCTGCTTTGCTAGGGGTTGGGCAAGAAAAGGATGTATCAGCCTAGGTTTAGTGCTGCGCTCAGGCTACTGTGTGGCTTTCATCCAGTGCATTCAAGGTGTGAGCGAAAACAGAGCACAGACTGTCAAGTCCCTGTGTTGTGTCGGTCTCTCTTCATCCGTGAGCTTCGGAAAGGTGTGCTTGTATGCCCAGAAAATTATGGCTGAAAGTAAACCTGCCACATTGGTTGGGAGCAATGATTTGGAGTGTCTAGTCTTTATGTGCTGATAGATTTAGTTAAACATTCAGAAGAATGAATGGATTTTATTCAAATATAAACATGGTACATGACAAAAACTGTTATTACAAAATTCCTAAGTCCTTTGAATTGTAACAAACAACTGTCATCTAGGATTTACTTGCCTCCAAAAATAGCTGGAAACCTAAATCAATTCAAAGAATGGATTTTGCAACAGCAGGCTGTTGCATTTAGATGTATTCACTACGGACCATGAAATAACCAAGAAGTAAGAAAATCCAACCAGCCTAAATTAGTTTAACAACATATCATGAAGTGACTGCTAGACTGTTTCTTGCATCTCTAAACCATTACAGCTTCTTGCAGTTGCAGAATCTAGAGGTGAAAAACTGGTTTTAGTAAAGGCTTCTGTCAGTTACAGCAGTATGAAAAAGGCTGCACAAAACTTCATGTGATAGATAGCAAGGAAATGTCTGCAGGACTTCTTACTGAACCACTAGGAAATAGTTCACATCCACACAGATGATGTTCACTTTTTTTAAAGTGTCTGCAAGCTTGCATGCTTTCCTCAAGCAAATTCCTTTTACAGTTCACTGAAGACTAGATATGGACTCAGAAAATATCTAACGTATAGATAAATGGATGTGAGAAAAGACAAGGAAAGACTGACATTTAAAGTAACTTAAGGCACCTCAGTAATCTTACCTGATAAATGTTGTCAGCTAAACGTCCTACTGACAGGGTATGGTACAGATGTAGATTGGAAGACAACAAAGGACAAAAATGAAATTAATAAATAAAACGGTATTTTTCAGACATTGATGATTAGCAATATACTCTTTATGTTAATAGATAAAATGTCTTAAAAACTCCACAGTTGTACACAGTTACTTAGAACCTAGGCAGGCGCTTAATTCTTTAGTTGCAGCTTGGCTTTTTTCTTTTTCTAAACAATTTCCCTATCCTGTTCATATTGGTAAGCCTTGATTGCACCAAGTGAGAGCTAAACTGTCCTTTCTCTTAAATGCCATGGAAGCTGAGCCTGTGCAGCCCTCCCACAAAATACTAGTGCAGTGGTGGTGCACAGCTACCCAGCTCAGAGCCTCCTCAGGGGTACTGCTTCAACAAAAGCTAATGGTGCTGTTGCCAAATGGTTCTGGATTCCACATGATGGGAGAAAAGGAAACCAAAATTTATTTTCACTTGTCTGGGATTTGAAAGCTGATCCTTATACAAATAAAAATCAGTCTTATCTCACAGTTGACACTAGAGTGCCTCTTATGCACTGAGCCTGGACAAACAAGGCTGTGACTTATTCACAAAAATGGTAGAATTTTAGTCTAGCAACTGGTGCAGGAGAAGCCAAGTGTTTTCAGGGCTCAGTTTAAAATCATCATTGCCATATCCGCCATGACAAGATGGGGAAACTGCCCTACCTAAGCAAGAGAGCTAGTATAGATTCCTCTTCCTTCAAAACCTCATACTACGAGCAAAGTTGCTATTTTCAACTAGTTTCTCTGAGTTGACTGGGATGAAATAGCAAGGCACATGCATTGGCACATGGAAACTGTAGTTCCATGCAGAATGCATGAATGTCCAGAAACTGCTTTCTGGACATTCATGGAAAACAGAGTCATGTACTCTCTACTTTTTTTGTGTGTGTTTGTGTTTTAGGGATGGGACATAAGGAAAACTTCGGTTTAAAAATTTCAGTTTAAAATCTTCCCTGGAAGCCACAGGGGAGTGCTTAAATAAAGACTAGCTGAATCAAGCAGAGCCTGATGACAGGTTTTGTTGTATCCTGAAAACGGTAACTCCAGGTAGCCTGACATTAACATAGAGGGCACTGTTTCGAATGGTCAGATTTCCACAGCCTGTTCTTTCACATAGTATGCACTGGCTTCTGTCAAAAGTGGAAGTCCCCTTTTCAATGGAATATTTGGTAAAAACCAAAATGCTGATATCAAGTGCATCTAAAGAAAGCACACTGCATTATGGTAACATATCTGGTGCTTAACCCCATCAGAGCAGCTCCCATTTTTGGAGGACTAGGTCAAAATGTTCTACTTAATTCTGTACAGAATAACATGCAGCTGGTGAAACCAGACAATTAAAAGATGTGCTGTAGAGAGAAAAAGGTGGAAAAAGTCAGAAATGTTCGTTTTGCAGAGAGTCCTTCAGTAGTTTGTTGTTTGGGGTTTTTTTGTTTTGGTTTTTTGGTGGTTTTGTTTTGTTTTTTGTTGTTGTTTTTTAGCTGCCTTTCTTCACATTCAGTAGTCATCATCAGGGTAAGGAGGCACAGCAGGAACTTCCCATGCTCCTGAAATGCAGTTGCTTCTGCTACTAACAAAGTCCTCAAAGGTGATGAGAGACCGGGAACTCACCAGTTTTCTGTAGTCTGGTACAGAGTAGCTAAGTCCCAGGCTTACTGCTTTCTCCAGTGAAGGAGCATAAAACACTGACAGACTATCACAGAGGACTGTCCAAAGTGGCTAGCTGGTGTGGTGACACAACTGTTGTGTGGACACAACCAGTGGTTCGAACAGAAATCCAGCAGATTTTGCTGTCTCTTGTGTTGGAGAAGCTTTTTTTTTTGCCATCTCTCTTGGCATGCTCTGCAGAAATCTATCACTTGTATTACAAGTAATACTGCTGCTGCAATAAGGGGTGATGCTTCTCCTGACACGTCTCCAGCCGTTCAAATTATTGGCAGACTTTCCATTTAGACAGGTGCTGCAAAAAGAAACAACTTCATTAAAAAAAAAAAAAAATCCCCCAGAAATAATTGTCCTAGCATTGCTTTTCCTACATAATCAGTGGAACAAGCTGCAAAGGTATGTAAAAGAGATATTCATGCTTCTGAGAGAGAATCAGCCAGTGCAAAACCCTGCCTCTGCCTGCATACCTGAGACACTAGGGACCCTCTGCCCTTGTGCCACAGAATGAAAGAGCCTCTCTTTGTGCAAATGCAAGAAGTGCTCTCCTGCTAACATCTCCCTCTCTTGTCAGTATCACTCTTGGAGAAGAAGATGCACAAAGCCTGGATGTGGTTAAGGGAAACAATCTTCCTGAAACTCCTTTACACGCAGGGATGGGATCCCTCCAGAGACCAGTTCAGAATTGTTCCAGCTCTGAATTTCTGCTCACTGGAGCATCCTGTCCCACTGACTGTAATGGGTGTTTGGAGAAACTAACCCCACCAGGATGAAGTTGCTCTTCTTTTCAACCTGCTTTCCTCACAGTTTCCAAAACCTTTTCCTTTGTAACAGCAAAGCTAGTCTCAATAGGCTCTTTTTCTGGTTTGAAGTATTCAGGACTCCCAACACCTATGAAACAATCTAACCCTCTTCATAAAGTGAAACTGCTAAGAAGCAGAAACGTATTTTACATCTGTATTTAAAAGCAAAATGTTGTGGCAGCGTGTCCTTGTGGGTGCACCTCCACAGTGCCTTACCCTCATCTACTACACACAACTTGTTTGAAAATATAAAATGATGATTGAATTAGGGTAGGATTTATCCAAGAACCCATCACAGTAGTCTCACAGTAGTACCAGCTATTCTAAGGAATTTCTGACAGATACTGGTTTCCTTTTTCATTAAGGAAAAACAGAATAGCAACAAACCTGGACTGATAGAGACTTAACAGCCTGCACAAACTCTTTCCCTCAGTACTCAACTACTATTACCCTTAGTCAAGCATCTTTTCTTCCTAACATCTAACTTAAATCTCCTTTGTTTCAGCCTGTTGTGCCTTAAGTGCTGTGTCTGCTGGGTTGGGACAGCAACTAAGTTGTCTCATCCTCTTTAAGGACTTGCTGAAGAGGGGGATTATTGTGTCCTTAATCAGCTTTTCTTTCTCCAGCTTAAACACAAGCATAACCAGTCTTTCATCAGAGATCACATTTCCTAGATCATTCTTGCTTCCCTGGTATTGGTCCAAGTTGCCCTCAAATTGGGATGCCTGAACATTTGGCGCTGTCTTGATGGCAAAAGGGGCTTCTGCATAGCTGTAGAACAGGAAGGGAGGGTGGCTTAAGCCTGTATGCTCTATGTCCCTTGTTGATTTGTTATGTCCTTTGGCCTTAACTGCTGAAGGAACTTCTAGGAATCGAGATCCTGAGGCTGCCTTTGCCAACACTTGCAGAGCTCAAGGAAAGGGCTGACAGAAGCATCAGGGCTTCCACTTTACGTGCTTCAGTTTATAATATCCAGCAAGTATTATCCAAATGCTTTGTGCTGAACTTGAGTACTGAAGCTATGAAGTTAAGTCACTCTTGAGACAAATACAGTAAAATATTTTTAATACTTTTAGTTAGTTACTCCATTGTCTTCATTTAGCTGGACATCTGTTGAAACAAATGCACTGTTTTCAGCATGTCAGATAGATAACTATCATCTATCCAAATTGAATTAATATTAAGCAACATCCACCAAAGGTAAGTGTTCAATGTGTTCAATGCTCTTTGGGCAGCAAAATGCAGTCTGTACTCTATTTGCTTACAAACTAGGTTACCATTTGAGCAAGGATCAGTTTTGGGGCTTGAAGTGACACTCCCGCTCTGTGTTTTGTGAAAGATATTAGTGGTTTCTGAAGGAATGGCATGGCTCCTAGCACAGCTGCTGCAGATGCTGGGCAAAATCACTACCCTGCCTTTTTCTGAAGCACTCAGGCTTGCTAGCTATGAGGAAGAGGGCATGGACTGAAAATGTGGTTTGTTCCTGTCCATGAAAAGTGTTGTTGTCCCTGCTCCCTCTTCCTAGATGTTACCTCTTGCATACCTGCAAAGTGGCTTACAGTAAGTACTCAGATACATCATCTGGTTCTTTTGTTCTCTCATGCCAAGCATTGCAGAGTCCCGCACATGGGAAACTGCATCGATACAACGGTATGCATGTATAACCTGGAATGATGAGACATGCTTTACTTCTAACTTGTAGAAAGCTGCTCAATCCCAGTAGGATCTTGAACCCTTATTCGTCCAGCCAGTGACTCTAAAACTCTTGGGATTGATTTATCCTCTGACTTCTGCTTTGGATCATGCTAAGCAGAACAAACTACTGACCCCAGTCCTGCACCATAGAGAAGCATCCCCTCCATCTGCTCAGGAACAGGCTGCAGGCATCACATCTGAGAAACTATGGCCTGAAAAGGCGCGAAATCCAAGTTATTCTCACATCCAACAACTAACTCCCATGAGGTTCAGGCAAAACAGCAGAAAATGTTGAAGAATAACATGTCCAGAGGCACTACATCTGTCCCAGGGTTTTGCTAACGGCATAATTTCCTGCTGTTGTGTGTAGGCAGTTTACTTGTACCTTCTAGCCACGTGCTGGATGACATTAAATATTTTGGCAAAAAAACCCAAGAGTTCTTCAGGTTTGGTCATGCAAATGAAAAGGCCTCATTACCTGTGTAGGCCTCTAGTCTAGAGGACCTCCGTCTCCTCAGCTAGCAGATTATTACAGCTAGAACACCTATCAGAATGACAATGGAAACGATGCCAGCTGCCTGAGCACCTTGTCCATTTTTTTTCAGGCTTTTGTGACTTTCCATGCTAGACCCATTGCTTTGCTTCTGCTGAGTGTCTAGAAATAAAATAGAAAAATAATGTACCAAGGTGTAAGTTTTCACATTTCATACCAGACAAATATTTGACCATATTTTACACACAGAAAAAAGTTCAGAAGGACTAAATATTTGTGCTATTCATATTACTGTGATTCTGGTGGTATTCCTTCTAAGAAAGATACATCTCCAGCTTATTCTGTCTAATAATACAATGGCAGTTTATTCCTCCCTGTTATCATACTGCATGAATCCCTTTCTTCCTTCTTGTTCTTCTCTTCTGCCAATCTTGGGAAACTGTATGTTTGAGATTGTATATAGATTCAGATGAAAATAAATTTATACAGAATCTGTAATACAAATTTCATGATATTCATAAAAGTGGGTGAAAACCTGTTTCCCTGATGTTAGTGATGAATTTCCACTGATTGCTGCAACTTGAAGGTTTCAAATCATCTCTCTTAATGTTTCAAGCATGGCAGTGCTTTTAGAAACCAACAAAAAATAGTAAGATGAATTCTGATTTCTCCAGAATACAATATGAGAGAATGTTGTTAGGAAACTAATGAAAGGTTACTTAGTTTTCCTTTAATTTGGGATGACAGTAAGGGTATGCCATCATATAAGCACTCTCATGTGCAACTTCTGCTCATGTGCAGAGTTTTTGTTCCTGGAAATAGTTGACATTATTTGGCTATGTTTGTGGGATCAGTATTATTAAGTCCACAATATGCGATTCCTTGGTGTGTTCAGTTAAACATCTACAGTTATGCAGATCATCAAACCTCCTTGCACCAGAGTGCAGAAACCTGTGAGTGAATGGTGTGGCAGGAGCAGGACCAGTAACAGCAATGAACAGATAAGCTGTCCTGCTCCACACAGCTTCTCAACACAGCTTTTTGGAAATCATGAACTCTGCTGTTGGCACTGTAGTTAAAACTTTCTAATAGCTTGAGGTTTTTTTTGTTTGTTTGGTTGGTTGATTTTTCAGTGGTTTTTTTTTTGTTGTTGTTGTTGTTGTTTTGTTTTATAGCTTTCTGGTTTTGTGAACAGTTGAGTGGCTAATACTTGTTTTTACTATTGATCACTCCTATCAGCAATAAATAGAATATTATACTTGTGCTAGTAGGTATATTGTTCTATTGGGCTAATATTACCCATTTGACATAGGCATGCTTTAACTAGTGCATTGTACTAAACTGAATTTGGAGACTGAAAACAAAACTTTGAAACTAGCAGAGTAAAAAGCAAATGTGAGTGCTGCAAAGCAGTGGGGCAGGGGTTTGGTAATCATGGATCTCTGGTATGGTGCTCCCTGAAAAATAACCTGACTCCCATGTCATCATGTTCCTGATGAATCAATGGGTAAAGCCTAGTGACTGCCTTGGATGCAAGAGCTTCTCAGTGCTCAGTCTTACACCCGGTTCAATGTGAAAGAAGTAAACATAAAATCCATGGCTAAACATTAACTAGTTTGAAACAAAATCTAAGCTCTTCTTGGCACTTTCTGGAACTACTGCATTAATGCATACCCCTCACTAGTGTGCATCTGCACACAGAGACATGCTGGTCAATATTCCTGTAAGCTAGAAAACATGAAGTAGCACGAAGGGACTTACAGTTGGCTGATAGATTTTCCTGTAGTATCTTATTTTCTATTTGCATGTTAGAAGTGGCTTTAACCTTCAATGTGCTAAAAATGTTGTAAGTGCCATTGCTGTTGAGGATGATCATTAGCTCTGATGGAGGCAGGTGGCTGTTGTCAGTTTTATTTATCCAATAAAGACTGGGCTTTGGGTATCCATTGCCAGACCTGCAGCTGAAAGTCACCTCCTCTCCAGTGCTGTCACTGTTACTTATTGGGCCACTGAGTATTGGTTGGCTATAACTAGCTGGAGAGGAGGAGCAAAAGAATAGCTGTTGACATGTCGAAATGTATTGAAAATACAAAATTTTGATGTGGGTTCTGAAGCAGAAGGTCTGGATTTCACACTATCCTCATGATGTGAAAGAGAAACACCTGCAGGCTTGGTATGTAAGCCAGAGAGCTGAGAGAATTACTGGAACGGCAGAAAGCTGAAGCCAAACTCAGGAAGAAAGCAACTTCTTAAGCTGCTGTTACCGAGTCACGTGCAAAACCCTTTATATTACTGAAAACCAAGATGAAAGCCCCCCCACATGGGATAAACGGCTGTAACAGATTCTCCCAGTTCTGTATTCCCTGTCCGTAACATTAAAATTAATCAGGCTTCATTTCAGCAAAGGGCTGAACCATGTTTCAAAGTTAATGGGATGCTTAAATACAATATTGAAATGGCATGAATTTGGAAAGATGGAATGAGAATTGGGCAAGTATGTGCAAGTGATACAAGTTCTTACCTGCTAAACTGAGAACCACTTCTGACTGATGAACCATGCTGGTATACTCAGCTTTCTCCAGTACTACACATTTGTATGTATGTTCATCACTCTGGCTGACGTTTAGTAATAGTAGAGAAAAATCACCATTTTCCAATCTATCCCAGAATAACTGAGTCCTGTTTTTAAAGTGAATACACTGTTCACTTTCATTGTCTTGACCAGAGATCAGTGCATGTACAACTGTACACTCCTCTTGATCATCAGCTATTTGCCAGTATACCCGTAGATTTTTTAAGTGCAATTTTCTTCCTTGATAAGTGCAACTCAATGTAGTGTTTTCTCCAGGTTTACTGACAATGATCTTCTTCTCCAGTGCAATCACTACAAGATTAAAAGAGACAGGAAAAAAGGGAGGTTATGGGGAAGAGGTTTCACTGTTTTCAACTATATTCTACCACATGGGTGAACGCCAGTATCAGTACCTATACTAGGCAGATGAGCATGCTCACTTTATAGTCATTCCTACCTCTTGACGTGCTGGTGACTAATTCTCTCCATGTGTGTTTGTCTGTATTTTCCAAAGGGACCTTTTGCAATATAAAGCCTTCTAGTTATTTCCTTCTCTGAGAACCAATCGGTCTAAGCATTCCCAGCCCCATGGATACCTGCATGTTGCACTTTGCTCATTGCCTGCAGACACACATTCAAGTCCTAATACTTTAATAATAACTTTTTTTTTTTAATTTTTAAATTCAGAAAAATGTCAAACACCACCAGGTGTAAATCACAGGAAGTGTAAACACTGATAAGAAAAAGAGTACTACCATTATTTTGAGACCCAAAAAATTATAAAGGGGGAGTAAAAGAAGTTTCTCAAAGTGGGCATGTCATAGCAATCACGTTTTATTGCTGCTGTTGGTGTCACCTTCTCAACAAATACACTCAGCTGGGAAACCAGCATGTCCAGGTACCTCTGGTGACACATTCATTAGATATTTATAACCTCTTATGTTCACGTGAGGTAGGCCAGTACAGTATTTGGCTTTCAGGACACTTTTCCTGGCCTCCAGACATGAGAAAGGCAGACTCTCCTTCTGGTGAGCAAGGTAAAGGCATGAACTGGCTGCCAAGTGATGCAGAAAGCGCAGGTCAGTGACTCCCAGAAGGCTAGGGTGCTTCCGGCCACAAACTTTCTTCTGAGAGGGATGGGTCACCTCTCCTCCCTTCCAGCAGCCAAAGCCTCTGTGGTGCAACTGGTTGCTGAGATCAAAGCAACATGCATGTTGTAAATGCTGGACTGGAGGCGGGGGGGGGGGTGGTCAGACATGGGGTTGAATGGGAGACATTACAGCTGGGGGAGGGGATTATGTGGGTGGGTGAGCTGGGGAAAGAAAGATGACAGGAGTGAGGGTTTGCAAATGTGGAAAACAGTGCATGGTGAGGTGGGAGGAAGGCAGCAATGTCCAGCAGGGTCATGTCTTTGTGCTGGTGCACAAGACTTAAGGAATAGTTCATCTACACATTAAAGTTGGGCACCCTGTCTTAAAAATACCACTGAAGCAAACATAGTACTTGCAGGGAGGAAGGTAGTTATGTTCTCTGAGCCCTTATCCCCTGTTGGGTGAGACAAGAAGTAACAGGCTTGACCTGCAAAAAGGCTGCTACAGCTCAGACTTAGTAGAAAAACCCCTCATAGCAGCAGGAAAAGTGAACCCTGGGAAGACAGGCACACCTCTGTCACTGGTGTTCTTTAGGAACAGGCCAGCTGGCATCTACTGAGACTGTATCTGGAACAGTTTTCCCTGATTTTGGGGAGTTTCCTTGATGACTTTGTTGGGTCCTTCTCAGTGATCAAGCAAGAACAGAAGAAAGACAACTCTTAAAAACATTTAAATATCACCAAGTGATGTCATTTAACCTTATCTTTGATTTGAAAGGGATTTTTGGAACTGTAGTAAAAGACTTAATACTGACTACTTGATACTGTGATGTGTAATGCTAGTCATAAGTATGGACGTTATCCAAGCATGTTAGATCTGCTTATCGACAGCCCTTATTACCCCACTTCTAAGGCTTTTTCCTGGCAGAGATAAAGGTGCAGGTACATCTGTGAAGCAAGCAGAGCAATCTGAGCAAGAGCATCCATAAGGTTCTTGCTATTCTTCGTACTGAAACTGATAGAAACAAATTGTTTTCTTCCTTCCGTGATGCATGTCAGAGAAACATTTCACACTGAGGAATTCTTAAGTGTCTTGCTGAAAACATGAAGATGCTTATATTGTACATATTACAACTACCTTGTGTATTTGGCCAAATGTTTTAAAGAGAGCACAGCTTAATTTTTAACTAAAGTGTTCTGAACTCACCAGATCTCATGGTATGAAGGAGCAGTAACAGAAATCCATAACTAAAATACAAAACAAAGAAGAGGTTACATGATTGACTTTAGCATCTCTGTTGTTTAAATAAGCAATAAACCTAATATTGATTGGTTTAATACAGTAGCAGAAGTAGGTAAATTAGGTACTGTGACTACATAATGTCCCATTAAGTATTTGCATTTCTGACAGCTGCAAAACTTCTGTTCAAACGACGCAACTCTGTGGATGGGTGGCTGAGGGCATGACTAGCAGTAAAATGTGCTAATATTGGAATCGAAGCAGAAGGCATGAAGCTGGTGTCATGCCCAACTTTTTTGAGAAAAACACACAATATAGCCTCCAGGGTCTATTTCTCTAATAAGTCTATCTGGATCACTAAGAAGGATCACAGGTCAAAGCCCTGCATCCCACTGTTTTGCTGAAACTCAGCAAGCCATGGTTTTATCTGGTTAAAGGACAACATGCAGCTGACCCTGCTGCCCACCAGTTGTGTGCTCAGTAAAAACACATAAACAGGAGCAGTGGTAATAGCAGGGAGCTGTGCAGAGGGTTTGCTGGAAAGAATTCAGTGTATTTGATTCCTCTGGAGGAACGAATCTATGCAGGCGTTTCCCAACAGAGTTACACCTGCTAGATGCTATGGGAAAACCCAGTTTAACCTATCTATAAAAATCCAGGTGATTTAACCCTTATCATATAGGGCTTTAAGAAAGATAAATGTGCAGCCCTTTCCTAAGAGTTACTTTTAAATAGCCTTTCACCACTATGCCTATCTATATGTTGTGCTATCCTTCCTCAAGACTTCTGTGAAAGAAAAAGGAAGATCCTGGAATGGTTTTGGAATGAGAGCTGTGTGGCTGCAGTTGCTCACGTTGATATTACCTCTCATGCGATAAGGTTGCTGAGCTGAGCAAAGGGACACAAGTGCCTTCTCATCACCAGATTCCCCAGCTCACTTTTGCAAGCAAGCAGGACTGTGAGGCCACACTACCCAGGTAGGTGTGTTCCTTTACCCAGTTGTTCTCAACCCTCAGCTAGGTCCAACACTGAGCCAAGGGCTGAAGCAATGGGGAGTGCTACCCTCAGAAGTCCACATCCACCTAGGAGTGAGCTCCATGGTCTTCCACCCAGACTGCTCTATGTTTTTTCCCTAAACCAACCCTTCACTGCCTGACCCTCCTCCTTCCAAGCCCTAAGCTAAGCTCACTCCCCCTGCATTCATTTCTCACCTCACTTTCCCCCATCAGCTGTGCATTAGAACATCCCCTCCCTCTTCCAGGCTTCCTGCCTTTTCCCGACAGTTCCTGCCCCTTTGTCTAGCTGAGCATCAGGACTAATCCAGCACCTCCCAGGCACAGCATCACTTCTGCCCAGCTTTACTTGTACCACCTGCCAGAGCACAACTTGGGTCTTCTCTGCTGTAGAGGAGGGTTGCTAATTCCCACCTGCCCTCTAAGAAAATTCTCACCTTTCCAAACACATCTGGTTTCCCATGGAGAAAGCAGAGAAAGTTCCTGACACAAAATATACCTCCACTTGAAGCCCCAACTCCAGAGAATAAGATGGAGAAAGTTTAGGGAAGAGTCAGTCTGAACTGCACTACTTTAATATGAAGAAAGCATTTTCTTTCCCTTTTTTGTGTCCTTTGAAATGGCTTCATAGATGAGGTTTCAAAAGCTTAAGTGGATGCCCAGTGTGGACCATTTCTACTCTGATACGTATTTTGTAAATCTGCAACACTGCCAGATAGGCAGCTCTGCTCTGTTCTGTCTCTGGCAGTGGCTTTTGATAGCTTTTACATGTATTGTATTTTTGTCATATTTTTACACTGCAGGAGCCATCACTTTTGTGCCATGCTTATATAGGTCTGTTTACACAAGCTCACCATAATCTAGTCCTTAATCCCACAGCTGTGTTTGTTCTATTGTTCCCCGCCCAAGCCAGAAACTATGGATATAGCAAGTCATTTGAATTAAATGAAGGACAACAGTTAACTGATCTTCATGGGACTCTTTGGGGAATTTCCCATGGTAGGCATTTGTTAATGCCAACAAACATTTAGCTAGCTGGCCAGAACTGATTAGCTAATGTACATATACAATGCAGGTCTTGATTTCTTATTTTAATAAATGATGATACAGTCAAGATTGGACAGATCTAGAGATGCTCATACTCTTACTTGGAGGTAAGAGTGTGGTAATATGGGGCAGTGTCAACCCATGTTTGTCTGGAATAGCTCCAACACTAAGCTCCTGTTAGAAAAGGGCAGAAATGCTTGTCTGCTGAGAAAAGCCTCCTTTTTGCCTCATATGTACACTCAGCTTCTGTGTCCATCACTAGCAGTGAGCTTCACTAAGAACATGTGTAGGTGTATTAGTTTCACAGGTTCTCTATTTCTTAAAAAATGTTTTATTTATTTTTTTTTAATTCTTTCCCACACCTTCCCCTTCTATATATTTTTTTAAGTGTCATGTGGAATGCGAGAAAGTTGCACTTCCTCTTTCATATATTCATGTTTGCTGAGATCATTCTTCCTAGGAGCATCTCAACTTTTTCATGTAATACTTATTTTAGAGTTATATGATGCTGCTATTTTGACACAAACCAGCCAGACAAAAGATGTCCTGATGCTTGCAATAATAACTTTGGGGCTTTTGCCCTGTTGCTGAGATTTGCTTTGTCTCCTTCGCTTGTAGGGAAATCGCTCTTCTCGCATCACCAAGTGCCCTGTGAAGCTTTTCTAACCCTTCTGTACGCCAACGCTAACCTGGGCTACAAAAAAAGGCGGGCCAACTTTCCTTCTCCCATCAGTTACATTCAGCAACAAGGCCGAATTAAACGCCGGTTACTTGCCTGCAGCCTTCGGTGACCGAGCAGAGGCGGGTGGGGCAGGCAGGCGAGCGTCGAACCACGGGGGTGCCTTGCAAAACCCACCCCTCGCATCCACGGGCGCCCGGCGCAGCTGCTCACCCCGTACACGCAGCCAGCATCGGGCACGTTTAAAACAGCAACCTGCCTTCCCGGGGCCGGATTCCGTGGAGGGACCCCGCGCAGCAACTCGGTCCGGTCTCCATTTCGGAAGCCCACCCCGGCAGAACCTTTCCTGCCCGCTGCATTGCAGCAGCTATACTCGGATTTTTCTAAGCAGGGCGGGTGTGTATCTTTCTGGCCCCCCCAGCCAGCAGCCCGCCCGCGCCTCAGCCCCGTTTCCAGCGACAAGCGTGGGGGATCCCAGCTCCCATTGCCCCGAGGTGGCCACTCACCCTCGCAGCTCCATCGCAGCGGCACGGGAGGCTGGCAGCTACCCGAGTTGTGCTGCGCTGAGCTAAGCCGAAGGCTGCTCGGTTCGGGCCGTTTCTCTTTTTCCCTCCCACGTCTGCTCCCGGCCGGGTATTTCCGCCTTTCGTACGCACCCGCGGCCGGTGTGCGGCCGGCTCTGCTAGTAGGTCGGCACCCGTACAGCTGACAAATCCCGCCTCTAGCCTCGTGGGGCGGCCGCGATCCGCCTTATTCCGTGGCACTCCGGGAGCTGAGGTGAGGTGCTTCGGTTTCGTGCCGACTCAGTCCCGACGCTCCATTCCCGGCTGTACGGAGGGTCTCAGGCCCGTCGCCACTGACCCCTTCCCAAAGGCTCCTCGGTACCGCCTGGCAGGGGGCTCCCGACCTCCGCGGAGGCGTCGGCGCCTGAGGGGAGGCTGCGATTACCCCATCAGACAGGACGCCCTTCACCGACCGATCTGGGCGCTGTTGGAGAGGAACTGGGGAGTCAAGGCTGGACACTGGGTTTTGCGATAGCAGTGTCGTCTTGGTCCTGTGAGGCGGTGCGGCTCCACGGCCCCATTAGGTGTGTGTGTGGGTGAGACAGAGTCCTGCAACTCGGCAGCATCCCCAGCCCTTTGCACAGCCTGCCAGGGAGCCAGGGGCTAAGCTCTCGAGCTATGCTTCAAAAATTGTGATTGCATAATTAATTACTAACCCTAAATATGATCTGATATGGTGTCTGGCTGTGCCTGAAGATGTAGAAGATAAAAATTGTGACGCAATCATGTTAATAATAGGTGCCGTAACGGTAGTCAGCTAATAATAAAAAGCTCTAGTTGATGTTTGCCAGCAGTGCTGTTCATGGGTCCACATCAGCAACTATGTTTGGCTTGTTGACTGCCAGGTTCCTCAACCCAGCTGGGACTCCTATGCCAACATGAACCTTGGTGACATGCACTGCAAAACTGTCACTGACACTGCAAACTAATGCCGCAGTGACTGTCCTTAAAAAAGATTGTCACTTTAATATTTTATTTGATCATAGTTCTGAGTCACACTGGGTATAGCAATTACTCTGTACCCCGTGAAGGAGAAACTCCAGGGTTGTGAAAGACATGGAAGTCTTGGGTACTGTTCAGGCTCTCAATGCTGCCAGCAAGAAGGGAGCTCCCACTTTTGAGTCTTGAAGTCAACATGACTTTAGTCTGCGTATTGCCAATAGGCTGCAAATCAGTGATCAGTTTGAGAGGGGTGACTTAAATTTACAGTAAATTTAAAGGAAGATAAGCATTCCTGTGAAATTATGGCTGAATCAGAACATGTTGGCAGCAACTAATTCACATCTTTCACTGAAATATCCGCTGGTGGGATATCTTAGTTCAGGAGACTACTCTTTTGATGTTTATGCCATTTTAATAACAGACAGTTGGTGAACAGGGATGCACATGGAATCAGTTCTTAATGACTAAAACCTTCCTGACTCTAAATGCCTGTGGCTTAACTTTATGGGTAAATTTTTAGAGTTCTGGATATAAATTTGTTCTTTTTAAAATGCATAGTTTGAACACACTCTGCTCAGGTACTTTGCAATGGTTTCTATCATGCTCTTTTCATACATGATGAATAAGAACAGCCTATTACCATGCATGAATACCTTGATTATTCTGAAAATGCTTTCCACCAAAACTGGAAGGCAGATGTGTTCATACCCAGGAGATTCTTTGAGATTTGGAAAGGTCAAGTGCAAACCTCTTTTCTGCCCCCACCAGCCTTTTGAATCTGCATTGCCTGAGATCTCTTATTTGTTTTTAATCTAGAAGGCAACTTTGCCTTCCAAAATGGTGTTTCATTAAGGCCCAGCCTTAGGCATATCCTAAGTTGCTCCTACCTGCAGAACGCCCAAAGGGCTTGAAATATAAGGATATTCTTCTGCCAGTGGTTCCATTCCTATAGCACATGCTGAACAGCTGTGTAGTTAATAAAAGCAGGCTCTCACTGCCAAATCGCTGCCATTACATATAAGATGTGCCTTGGGGAGTTCTCCACTATTTCTTTTCAAACAAGGAAAGGAGAAGCAGCTGTAGGGAAGGATTGCTGCAGTTGATGTAGTTTCTTCTATTTGTGGTAAACTGCAATAAATTTTTATTCTTTTAGACATATATTTGTTAATGTGTTACTTATTAGCAATAAGTCAGGCTATTTGGCTTAGGGTCAAAATACAGACCTTAGTTACATGATCTTTCCCCTAGAAGTATTACATCAAAGATAAGATGAATGATAAGTAGCAAGGGTATTTGAAAAGCCTAGGTGAAAAGTTTTCATCAAAGATGTGGCTCCTCATCCCTACTACCATATGCATATAGCAAATTTCAGTCAGGAAAGCACCTCTGCAGGTTTTCTAGTGCAACCTCTACCTCAAAGAAGGGCCAACTTCGAAGTTATACGTCAAACCTACTACTAAAATGTGGGTCAAAGTTGCTACTGCTGCTTCCGCATGGCTCTGAAAGTTCTGATAAGACTTCCTTTTTATCAGAGAATACTGTGAATTTTACCAGCAGTTGTCTTTGTCTCCTAAGGTCTAGTTTTAGTCCTGCAAAAATGTATATTTATTTTATTTTGTTAAAGCAGCTGTAATATAGGATAGCCACAAGGCAAATCACATGTAAAGCCATCTGATCTGGCTTCTAAAATCACAATGCTTATGACAGGAAAGATGGGTCTTGGCTTAAGAAAATCAAGTTGTTTGAGGTTGTTAGAGTGCCAAACATATTCCAGTTGTAGTACATAGGTGCAATCTTAGGTAGCTGCTGCACTCTCTTAGAGACATAGAAGTGGCTCAAAGAGGATCCCTATTTTCCCTCCTCCTGTGTGCATGTCTGCATGTATATGTGTCTCAGTGAGACTTCTCTGTGAGAGAGAGGTAAAGACAGCTGAGCTTGTAAAGTAGAGTATTTGTAATAAAACCCCCTTATCATTGAGAGTTAATTTGTTCTGTCTTATGTATGTCTGCATCACTTGATGCAATTAAATTAAGGCATTTAAGGCTGTCAGAAGAAGAAAGTAACTCCTTACTTTTGTATTGTGTGTGGCAAATATATTGCCTATGGACTTTGAAACTAAAAATACTGGAAGAAGGGAAGGAGGGAGAGAAAAGAGAAGGAAAATTATATTATATTTTTTCCAGGCTGTGAGATAAGAGAAGTGATCTACATACCAGAGTGCTGATTGTTTTCAAGTGGGTGTCACACAAAGAGAACAGCTGTATCTGCAAAACACACATCTTCAGTGGCAAGCTCATCAATGCAATTATTGAGAATACAGAGAGACTGACTAGACTGTGAAACAGAGACATATCTCTCTCTACATCTCTATGTACAAAAAAGAAAATCTCAGACATATTGAATACCTTTAGGGACAGCTGAAAAATGGGTGATGACTCTATGTGATGTGGAGGATTTAAACCATTTCTGGAGTAGGAAAGCATGAAAGGCATGAACATAAAATTAGTAGCAGAGGATAACTGAAAGCTGAAAAGTGTTTAGGGTGGCTAGAGCATGTCACCCATTTGAAAAGCAGATGCCTGTGTCATTAGCAGTAGGCACAATGGCATGGTGACAAAACCAAGACAGAGGTAGGGTTGCTGGTCAGTTGCCTGCACTGAACCTCTCCCCATCATGCACTAACAGGGGCAATAAAATAACATCCAAACTTAAATATGTGATGAAGGCATAGCAAGTCTGCAGCAGGCAGTGGAGACACAGTTAAACAAAACAGATTAAAAAGGAGTGCCTAGAGTAGAGACTACTCAAACTTTCATGTACCATGTTTTAAACAGGTACATTGCGTAGATGAGCAGAATGATCCAGCTCACACACTGCATATAACTGGAAAACAACTGAGGATAACTTTAATAAAGCTTGAAGTGATATTATGTACAGTAGGTTTGGAGCGCTTACCCCAAAATACAGAAAAATAAAAATCTGCAGCTATTTTCACAGGACCAGAAGTATTTGGAAAACCAGGAGCTAACCTCTTTGGTCCTAATTGGTCTTCATCTTAAGCCAGAAAAATAGTACCCTGCTATTATCAGCAATGGCCTCACTGGCATTAGGTGGACAGGATTCATGCACTATGAGGGGAGAAGTACTCTGGTGCATTACATATCAGAGTGTAATTAAAAGGATGGAAAATACCTGCAAATGAGATTGCAGTGGAGGAAAAAGAGCAAATGCTGGTTATCAATCTTCAATGTAAAGCAATCAAGAGAAAGTACTACAGCCTACCCAGTGTGGGTTATGGTGCCTGTGTGTTCTCTGTCATGTTTGGCTGGTGCACTAAACACCTAAACTAGCACCTACCCAACGACTATAAAGCAATTTTTTTTTCATTTTGGTATGTCACCTGCACAGAGGATATAGCAGATGAAGCAGCAGAAATTGATGGAAAGACTAAAAGGAGTCATAGAGCAAGTAAGCTAATATGATATTAGAAATAGGAGGCAAAAGGCACAATCCAAATAATGCAAGGTGGTACAGCAGCCAAAAATAGCCTTGCAAAATGGACTAAACACTGCCTTAAGGATCACAGTCCTCCTTTCTTCTTGGAAAACATCTAAAAGCAACACTTCAAGCAACAGATCACTGCTGCTGTAGAAGAGAAGTCCGTATTGAGCATACTGATGCCAGACAAGCAAAATCGTATTCAAATGGAATAGGAATCATGTGAGCCTCTTGTTATTTCATCAGTGGATGCATGACTGTGCTGTGACATTTGAAATATACCAAATCCCTGTGGAATGGTTTCCACAAATCTCTCACTTTTGCACTGTGGAGATTCTAGGGCATGACACGAAAACTAATAGAGTATGAATTGCAACTGAGAGAAAAGTCAAGAGAAAAATCACAGTAGCTCTGGCCTCTTGTACAATTTTATGTATGGGGTAAAGAGCAAAATGAGGTATGAGGTGTGAATGATTTTCCTGCACTTTTCTAACACTTTTTCTGTATCTACAAAAAAGCTGTAAGAAGTAGGAAGCGTAAGAGAGACATTGCCTCTTAAAAATAGATGATGAAGGGAGGACAGTTTGTACAAAGCCAAGTAGTTTCATTGACTAGTGGAGATATCTGGAGTAAAACAGCAAAGCTGACCACTGAGAACAGACTAGAGATGAAATCAGGGAAAAGATGTGATTCCAAATAAAATGTTTTATGATTCTGAGAAGATCCTTTGAGATGGTGATCTTGAACGAATACAATAGAAAAGAACTGCCAAGAAATACACTTGACAGAAGTGAATGAACTAAGAGAAAACAGTAATCTGTCTGTTCACTTTCTATGCTCTCTGTCTCATATTTTGTTGCCACACTAGGGAGTCAGGGCATTGGCCAAAAGGACCCCTTTTGACACCCAAATTCCAAGGTTGCCCCATGCTAAAGAGGACATGTGTAGCACTGTAAAATACCAGTTTCAGGCAAGATGTGCTCTGTGTGCATGGCAACAATGGCAACCGATTTATTTATACACAGACAAGGAAAGGACTATTAAACAATTATGCTGTTAGAAAGGAACACTGGTATTCATAGTTCTTTATTAGTCATGCATAATGAGATAGTTGATTTCCTGTTGGTTTAAGAAAAACAAAGAAATAATTTGGCAATACTTTCACCTGCTCACTGTGTGGGGGTGTGTGTTGAAAAAAAAAGAGAAGTATTGAGAAATGGTATGTAATTGCTGAAAATGTCTCTTGAGCCTCTCCTACTTACTGTACATTGTCCTGTGTGGATCTTTGGTGTTGTGAGTGATCCCAAGCAGAAGAGTGATCTTGTTGTCTGAATTGCCCTCTGCTCATTTACTCAGCTTTATTTCCGCCAGGTAGGCTTTGCTCTGATCACAAGTGGCAAAAGCTTATTTGCTAAGGACACTAGATGATGCATCAAAGAAACTGTTGTGGAAATGGAGTTCACAGGATTTGGAGTGTGAAATGCCTTCTGGAGAAGAATTTTTTTTTTGCCCAGGTTTAATACATTAACCATAAGAATGACAAGAGTGGGCACAGATGAAGAACAAACTCGGAATAAAGTCAAAGGCAGATGCCTTTAGCTAAAGAAGAAAAGGAACAGGTTTGTCTGAAACCATCCAGCTGAAATTTTCCTTCTTCAAGAGGAAGATGTTGGTTTCCAGGACACGCCATTTCTTATCCCACGTAACACACAGCACATTGGAAATCCTCTGATTAATTAAAAAAAATCCATCATAGCTAAGCCTGGATCTGAATGACCGACAAACTCTCTACAGAAAGTATGGAGAGGGAGTTCATGAGACATAAAGCTACTGATCTTTTGTTAGAATGAAAACATTTAGGTATATAGGTCCTACAAAAACTAAGTTCAAACCTCAGCCTCCCCAACCTGTAATAAGATTAGATTCATAGAATGCCATATAATTAAGATCTCTCTTTGTTTCTGGTCATTGTGATTTTTTGGGGAAGAAGGCTAATAAAATGTGCAGAGAAAATGCTTAAGAGCCATCTTGGCAGTAGCTGAATAGGTGAGATATTTTCAAATGTAAATATACTGATGTAGAGGCTCAAGACTAAAATTCATTCTAAGGACGTAAGTATAAAACTCAGTGCAGGTGTTTGTTGTACAAATTAAAGATTTCAATTTTATATCTCACTAGACATCAAGAATTTTAAGAAGCAGATTAAAAGAAACACTATCCATAGTTTTATAGATCTAATTGTAACTTTTTTTTTTTTTTATTATGACAACATTAGATTGTTAAAGTGAATGAGCTCTGAGTAGTGATAATGAAACATAGTAATCGTGATTTTGGAGATTGATACAGTCTTCCAGACTAACGGCATAAGTGGACCATACAACAAGTTATTTCAAGAAAAACAGGTATAGTAAACAATATTCTTATACTATAGTAGAAACCAAACATATACCTGTCCTGCTATAAGCCATTGCCATGAACTTAAGAATCTATCAAATTTTGGAAAATAATCTCTGATATGAAAATATTCCTTCTTGAAGAAAAACACAACTATATTCCTGGGTACCTTAGTGTGCAGACCAAAACAATGCCTATCATGTACCTAAAATAACATTTTAATGTTGTCCTTAGAATTAGAAATTAGAAAATGTAGAAAAGGGTTTATTTCTTCTCATAGCACTGTCAAATAGGAAATTGTAACAAAACAGGATGTGATATGGGTGCCAAGTAGTGAGGAACAGGAACTGAAATCTGCATGTCTTATGTTGTTTATTGAGTTATTTGATCAGAAATGTTAGTACTACGAAAAGCAAATTTGATGAGGAATGTAGTTCCGTTTTATTGTACAGAGTTTTTCTGGCCCCTAAATGACTCGAAAAATTCCCTTTGATACCACTTGCAATACAAAGTGCAGATACAGCATGGTGTGGCCTATGGGCTTTTGAAAATGTATTTGTAGGACAGATGAGTGGTTTGGCTGAATTCCCCTAAAAGCCCAATCTTTACTCTGTGTAGCAGTCAGGATATTAAGACTGATTCCATAATTGGTATAATACACCAAATAGCATTGCAATTAGAGGCATGTCATTAGCTGCCAGTCTTCCAATACGTACAGGTAAAGGATCTACCTGCAAATACTGTCTGATTTTCTGTGTGCTGTCATGCCATGAAATGCAGCCACGGTTGTGCAGCCTCTTTCTTCTGTTCACACCAGGGCAGGGCTTTCCCCTGAAAATAAACAAGAAGCAATATGGCATGGCTCATCATCTGATGATCAGCTCTTCCTTCGGCCCCCAGTGCTGAACTTTCTTGCACCATTGTTTCATATATGCAATATTTTGTGACGTTTTAATTCCAGCTGTCCTGACTGCTTTACTTTTTTTTTCTTTTTTTTTTTTTCCTTGCACTTATCTGTAGCTAATGTTGCAATACGGTCTTTTTGTCCTTTCCTATCACTGATGTTGGAATGGTGTAATGCAGGCAAGCTTTGGTGGAGCAACAACTATACCTCTTACAGCTCAGGTTGGAGAGAAGTGAGTTTTTATTTCTCAGTCTTGTTTTTGAGCTTATTGGTTGCAACATTACTTTTCCCTTTGAGGTCATCTTATTAGTGGAGATTTAGTAGGGAAAATGTGAGAAAGAAAGAATAAAAAAGAGAGATTTGGAAAATAAGATCTATCTCACAGAGAGCTGGTAAATGCTCCCACGACGGATCAAGGCAATAGTGTGATCTTTGTTTAGACAAATCTCAAAGATAATTCACCCAGACTTTAATTTCTGAAGAAGCAGACTGGGACTCCACCGTCTTGGGCAATGCAGGAACATTGAGTGCAAGCTTGCTTTTAGTAACATACAGCACTTGAGTGGTCATGCTCCACAGCTAGCACTGCAAAGCAAACACTGAACCCTGACTTTGTGACAGTTGAGGGGACCCTCTTCAGGGGAGTGCTGGCTACAGTTCCCCCTGCTCTGCCATCTGGCTCTACCCATTCAGCTTTCCCAGGCATCAGCACTTCTGCAACCTGGTGTAACCACAGCTCCTGAGGCAGCCACAAGACTCCCTTTGCTGTAAAGAACAAAAAAAAACACCTCTGAATTTGCTTTTTGAATATACTGCACCAGAATGATAAGAAAACTGGCAGGCCCTCAAGGCTGACACACTTCTCTGCCACCTATATCCAAGCTCCCTTTCAGACACCATCATTCTTACCTCAAAGGTGGTGGCAGAGCCAACAGCAGCTAAGGGACTGGCGTATTTGCCCTCATGGGCAGCTCAACCATCTCCTGTCTTATTAAGGATCTATATTTGACATGGTGAATTTGCAGAGGCTAAAAGAACCATTAAATCTGGTATTTTGACTCCTGCAAGTTACCAGAGTCAAAGGGCCCTGAGCTCTCCAGCAAATACTTGACTAGAGCATTGCCTCCAGAAAGACCTCCAGGTTTAACCTACAGCCCCCAAGAGAAGCAGATCCACGTGGTGTTTTATGTTAGTGGGTAGTTCAGTCCCAGAGCTCATCATTCTTACTCTTAACAACTTCTTCCTCACTGTCCCTTGGCAGTGGCCTGGATTTGCTTCTAGTCTTTGGCTTCCCTTCTCATTTCTGTGCTAAAGAGCCTTGTTAGGCTGGCTACCTCCTCTCTACTCTCCCTTAGCCAGGCATTAAATAGCCTTTGTGCCACAGCATTGCTCTGAAGTACATTTCTGTTGGTTGTAAACGATGACCTTTCATTACATTTCTTGCTCTTCTGTCATAATTTCTTGATGAATTATGGACATGACCTACTGTTCTTCACCTGTATGTCATTGCAACTAATGGTGGAATAGAAACCAAATTACAAACCAACTTCTCTTAGAATACTAAAGAATACTATGAAGAAATTCTTCACTGTGAGGATGGTGGGGCATTAGAACCCAGCTGTCACTGGAAGTTGCCCAGAGAAGCTGTGGCTGTCCCATCCTTAGAAGTGTTCAAGGCCAGTTTGGATGGGGCTTGGAGCAGCCTGGTCAAGTGGAAGATGTCCCTGTCTGTGGCAGGGGGTTGGAACCGATGATCTTTATGGTCCCTTCCAACCCAAACCATTCTATTATCTATGATTCAAATTTGAAGTCAGTACAATGTATAAAAAGACTGATGGGCTTAAAAGGTGCAGAATCTGGTCCTTCACTTCTGCTCCATTAGAGGAGATACACATCAGATAAATTTTAAGCCCATGAACACTTGTATCTCTTCTTAGCAGGGCATTGAAAATGCTGCCTTCTTTGCACTGGTGTTAACAGACTGGATCTTCCCAAAATGTTAAGTCGAAAATGGAAAAAGAAGAACAGAAAGGCAGGCAGACATACAATCCCCTGGTGAACCCATTTTTAAGACCAGATGACATGCATAAAAAACCCCCAAATTAAACTCCAAATTAAACTTCTTAGGAACTGATCTTCCAAGAAGGAAAGAAAAATGGGCTGGAGTTCATGCCTTCGTCCCTTTGCCTCGGAAAAAAAATCCTGCTATGGTTGTACATGTAGTGGTTCCCAGTTTCATTCTTTAAAAAAATGCAAATATTTTTCTTTCTTGAGCAGTAGATAATTTTTTAAAAGGTTCTTAAATACTTTTGAAATATTCTTGACTGTACAGGAAGTTGTTTGTTTTTTTTTTTTTAAAGTGTGCTAGTTCACAATGGTTAATGTAATTTCTACGTGGAAACAAGGAAATACTGCCTTTGTAAAGACAAATATTTATTTCATTATTGAAAGCACTGTGCAGTCATTCAGCTTTTGAGGTCTGGGGACTGCTGAAGGCAATTTGCAGCTAATGATTTAAGTTCCTATTGCAAATGTTTAAGATATTACAGGCTTAGTTTTCTACAGCACTTGTAAGAGTTGTTTCTCCATAGTGTGAATGAGGGAGTTGGGATCCCTTCTATTCCCCTCTGTAAGTACGTTTGTATTAGCAGGATGTGTATAAGCCTGCCATTCTACAACAAATAGGATTAACATACTGACTGCTCCTAGAATACCTCAGCTGGGGTGCAGGAACGTGTATTCCTCTTTCCCCACATGTACATGTTTGTATATATGTATGTATTTGGCACACAGTGAGACAAGTAAAGGCCTGATGATGTGTGTGCAGCTGTGTCCCTCATCCATCCTCCCTCTCAAAACCTTGGGAGTTTTGTAGGAGAAAAGTGACATTTGGACCTTCTCTCAGTGACTGTTTTAGAGATTTAAACATCTCCTCTCAGCACTAGTAATTTCCCTTATTCCAGTCAGCTCTACTTCATTTCCAAAGGTAGGACAGCTAGGGGTTTGTGCTGTTTCACATCTCCCTGAAGAGTCTTTGTGTTTGTTTAAAGTCTGTTGCTAGAATTTAGCGTATTTTCGCTGTGGGAGAGAAGACAGCAGATGGTTGAGGAGTTCCTGGGAGTTTGCAGAGCAACTTGTTTATAAACTAAGGGAAAGGTTGGGCTTATTTTTCTTGCCCTACTGGTTTTCACCCTCACTCAGTGCATAATATATCATACTTATCAAGGTACATACATATCAAGGTATGATACATTGAAAGGAGCATTGCCCTTACACCACATAAGACTGCTTTAGAGAAAATGCTGCGTTTTTAAAAAAATTTTATTTATTTTTGTTTTTCAAATGGATCAAGTTATGCATTAATTGTATTCTGGGGGAGGAAAGGAATCCCAGTTCTTCTGCATGTTGCCCATACACATGGGCAGATAAAATCCACAGCAGATACAATCCACATTGTGCTCTGTATCGGGACTATGGCAAGAGAGATGCACATATGTATGTATGTGTGCATGAGGCCAGCGTGGATCCACAAGAAAGGTAAGATGACATTTTGATAAAATGCTGTATCTTTCCCTTGACTATTTCCTTTATGAAAACTTCCAGCCATGAGCATAGGAAGTTAGAAAAAAAAAGCAGTGGGAATGAAAACCATGGGAATACGTTGGCAACACAACACACATCACTGAGGCAATTCAAAATTCAGTCAACATTTATCCCTTGCTTTGTTGTCTGCATGCCATACTGAGATTTTCAGTCAGATTTTAATTTGCTGGAGTAGAGTGTGAGAAGATATGGAGTAAGAATATCTAGTTTCTCTATTCATGCTAAGTTTACCATCCAAACACCTGTTTTTCCACATGGGGCCATGCAGGGTTTTCCTGGAATCACAGTTGGAAGGGTCTCAGTCAAGCATGCATGCATAGTGACTTCCTCTGCCC
Source organism: Psittacula echo (assembly GCF_963264785.1). Lineage (NCBI taxonomy): Eukaryota > Metazoa > Chordata > Aves > Psittaciformes > Psittacidae > Psittacula > Psittacula echo. Next base: position 35,872,567 of record NC_137736.1, read on the forward strand.
ACGCCACACACTCATACAGGTTCCTTGCTGCGACTTGCATCTGCTGCCCTTGCCTGTCCACCCACATAACCACAAAAGCGGAAGAGGCTCTGAAAACACAGACGAAAATGGTGTAGTAGTTACTCTGTGACATAATGGAAAATGTTGTGCAGAATACTGTGCACTTCTGAATAAGTACAGCTGCTAATTGTAAGGATCTGGGAAAGTGCCTGAGTGCCCAAATCATTCATTGTAAGACGGTTTGACAGCAGCCATTCTTAATGGAAATGTTGCATTGTTCATCAACAATGGAAGTCATTGAAGATTACTTGGGATCTATTTGTCCTTGAAAGTTCTGCTATTTACACCAGAGTATAAGATACATATCTGATATGTATTACAAGTATTTGTAACTTTACACCTTGGGATTAATCAAGGCATTACTCTTTTCATTTCTAAGTAAGACTCCATGCCAGTGACACTTTTTTTTTCCTGCCAGCTACAAACTTCAGTAAATTTTCTGGCCTATTTATATTCTCTTGACTCCTAGATGTGTTTGCTCCTGTATTACCCCCAACAGTGTTTTAATTTTCCCTGAGAATCTTATTTTTGGCTCATGTTTCTGACTGGGGTTTGGTGTGGAGCCAGTCCAGTATGCTCTTGCCCAAGCAGAAGATATCCATCTGGTATTCTTCTTCCCACTGGAGGGAAAAAGTCTTCGGAAAGTCTTTAAAGGAAATTGAGTCCTTCAGGGGAGGTTATCTGCCGCTCTAGTATCATGGCCCTGAATATTTCCTGTCTGAGTCATATTTTGTAGAAAAGATTAGCTTTCTGCTGACCAGTGACAGACTGAGAAAGTGTCTAAAAAGCTTGTTATGAGGGTGCTATAGAAATTGACAGTGTTTCGCTGGATTTGTGCAGTATGATGAGGTCCAGCTATTGAATACGTGTTGGCTATGTGGCTGGGCTGCCTTTGAAGCTGCCTTCAGAAACAGGCCAGGTTATTACTCTCTCAGGTGGGTATCGCATGCTGAGAGGAGTGAAGTCTGGTTAGGCAGGTCACTGTCTGCACTCGTCCCTCAGTGGCAGCCTTTGCCAAGAATGCAAGGGACTCTCAGCCAGGGCCAAGACTACAAAGTGAATTAGTCTGGGGCCAACATCTAGAAGGTGCCAGCAGAGCTTGGTCTTCTCACAGCTGGTGATGGTACTTGCTTTGAAACTGGTCTGTATGGTCTTTTCTTGAGTGCTAATGCAGTTATCTTGAACAATTATCCAGTAAAATTATAGCATGGCTATAATTTAACTTGATTGATTTGGTCCTGTGCCTGCCTCTTGTCTGTTGTCAGAGTGGATGTGAGTTGAGGTTGCCCAAAACAAGAGAGTAACGTACAGATGGGATTTTACTGATGACAGTTGCTTTGTTTTGTTTTCCTGTCAGCTCTCAGGAGATTACAATTCCTGATTTCTGAAATTCTGATTAATAATTTCTGATTATTATCCTATTTCTATTCAGATGTGAAAAACCCTTCAAGAAGGGTTTTAGAAAAAACCCTTAGAAAGCTTTTGGGTATGTTTACAGTATGATTTTTACCTTTATTCACCAAGAGTCAAAAAAACCCCTTTAAACTTGTGGACTGAGAAATCCTGCTCCTTTCTCAGATTCACAACCTTCTATGGCCTTTTTCAAAACAAGAAACATTTAGCTATTCTTAGTTATAAATGAATATTTTTAGGTAGGTGTTCAAAAATATTAAGAAGAAAATATTTTTATATGCTAGTGTTTATGTAAAAGACCTGATGGGTACTTCTGGAGGTCTCTGTCTTACAGCCAAGTAGCAAGAAAAGACAATAATATGGTTGTGGAAGGAAAAAAAGCTGGCGGGTTTGTTTTACAGGACCATGGAATAAATAAGAATAAGGAAAGTTGCAGTCTAGATCTGAGTCAAGGCCATTGAGAGTCAACATGAAGATCTTATTTACTCCAGTGAATCTGGACCAGGACTTAATACTGAAATGTCTCAGAAATCTCATAAATTCTGGACAGCCCCTGATCTAAGAGGCAGTCTTTTTTTTTAGCCAGTGGTGGCCACAGTCGTTACGTATATACTATATAACTGTACTTGCAAATGTTGATTGAGCTGGAGGGACTATTAGTCCAAGTGAGGGAAGACTTTGTTAGGCCTGTATTTCAAGCATGCCAGTAGACAGTGTTATTGTATGACTTTATTGTATTAGGAATGTTTACCATGTCGTTAAAAGGTGCAAGGATGTTTTTATAGTGACTGTGGTAGAAATAGTCACTATTGAAGCTTAGTCATGATTGCATCCAAACAAGCACTATCTGCTTGTGACTTAGCTAAATAAAATGTGACCTTATTGTCTTTTGTCAGCTTTGAAGAATTGAAATAAGCATATTTTATTTGTTGAGGGAAGAGTTCAAAATGCCTTAACAGGATTTCAATTGTATACCACGCTAAGGGCAGTGATGACGAACCTCTTTTTGCAGTTTACATGTGAGTTTTATTCATTATGAGATGCAGTTCTGGGAAGAGACTTCTTCTCAAGAAAATAAAAATTCTGGGCATGCAGGAAATGTGAGGCAATTCTCTCTATTGGCTGCATTTCTCCTAAAATCATTATGTGTAATTGGAAAGTATGTATTTTTAAAATCTCTGGTATCTGACTATTGAATGGAGATGGCAGAGATATTTTTGTCTATTTCAGCCTGAGGACAATACTATGAAGTTTCAGGTCAGGTGAGAAAAAGTTTTAAAGTTCCAAACCAAGGAAGTTAGAGGACCTGGTCTACCAGAGGATCAGATCCTAATATGGTGCTGAAGTACATACACATAATGGGTTATAAATTGTTTTCCAGTAGTAAAACCAAGAGAATGATAGAAATAGCTGAGTGTTTAACCAGAAAAACTAGGGCCAGAAGTGAGACATAGTCCACTCTGCTGGCTCTAGACCTTTAGCCTGTATAGCTGAGCAGCCACTCAGGTGCTGTCTTACAGGAGCAGCTTTAAACTAAGCCACTGGAGTCATGGTAACCATTCACATCTAAACTGCTCTTCAGAGGTTCCAAAGTCTAAATTCAAGTTTGGCCTCAAATACATGACAGCTAAAGATACAACAGACATGTAGGTGCCTGAAGGATTCTTAAACTTACATGAACACTCTGGCTGATCACCTCTGAACAGATGATGTGTTGCTTCCTATGATTATCACGTTCAGGATGCTCTCTGCATGACCTCTTTGTATGGTCAAGACCTTTGTCTTTTTAAATAGAAAAATTGGCTGCAATTATTAGGCTACAGTGTCAGACAGGTTTTAGTATTGTGTGGGGCATCACTGGATGCCATTAGACGTAGTCTTATTGTGAACTAGATAGGGCATCCCTCTTCTCTCCATTTGGGAAATAAGAGCCAGTCAACATTTTTTTGCAATTTGGCATTTCTGGAACATTTATAATTAGAAACAAAAATTATTACTCAAAATCATGGTTGAAAATTTGACATTTTTATCAAAGAATACCCTGACTGATAAAGAAAATGGTGTTTCTGACATTACTGAGTTGACCAGTATCTTTTAAGCAAATGGTGGTTGTTTTTTAGCTGCTGTTACCCTGAGTCCCCTTCCCTCTTTTTTTTTTTGCTAACTCTAGTGAATATCTGCTCCCTTATTGGGTCATTTTCCTTTCAAAATTAACCGTTACATGTGTTGGGTTTTTTTTTTCCAGTTAATAGCCCCTCATGCTGTCATTTTGAGCCCATGCTGTCCTAGAGTACTGCTGTGATAGTGCTTATCTGCTTCTTGATCGGTAGACCAAGTGTTAGCAACTTCTGCTAAAGCCAGCATGAACGGGTGGTGCTCATGCTTTCCGAGAATCAGCATCCTAGCTCTGTTGGGATGGGCTTCTACAACAAATAATACTGTAATGCTTTTGCTTTCATGGATGGTTTATAATCCTTTTAATTTTAATATCAGATACAGAGCTATTTCTGGTTTTGAAGAACAGTTACTAGGATCACCTATTTCTCATGAAAGCATTGAAATTCTTGAAGAAATAGGTGCTATAAAGTAATAAACACAAGCCATGCTAAAATCTGAATGTTTTCACTCTATTAGTTCATAAGTAATGATTAGTGCACCACAACTACGAGCACAGTTAGATGCTTGTTGATACACAGACTCTGTGGTTGCATGTGTGCCATTTTAAAGTAATTTACCATTAATCCGTTACAGACTTAGACCAAGAACTTTGTCTAGGACTTCCCACAGCTAGGAGGAAGTTCAGGTCTGGATCCTGGTGTAATATTTTGGTTTGATTTGTGCAAGATGGATTCCAGGATTTGAACATTAGCCTTTTACTCTTTCTCATCCTTGTAGGTCCTCTGTTTCAAACATTGCGTAGGTTCAAGCTCACCTTTTATCTTTAATCTGTCACAGTTTTGGCTGGAGAGATGCACTGTGGAGCCTTCTACCCCCACCTAGGCCAGAAGCTGAGAGGCTTAAAGAGCAGGGAAATAAGTTGGGTCTTCCTTTTGAAAGAAAAACTATCACCCCTGAAGGACAAATTCGGCTTCAGTTGGGAAAGAACTGACCCACCAACCTCTGAGCATGAGTAACGTGGGGGAGCAGTGGATTTTCTGAGCACTTTAAACAAGCAAGAAACTGCTTGGTGTTGCCTATTGAAAGAAGATTATCCTCAAAAACTTGAAGAGTCAACCTTCCCCAGCAGCAGTGCCAGCAGCTGGTAGTGCTGGTGGATGTGCCAAACCGTGGGGTGGCACAGGGGGAGGCAGGAAGGGCACAGGACATGTGAAGGCTCTTTGACTCGAAAGCATGAAAACATGCTTTCAAATCTTCCCTTTTGAGTATAGAAAGGCGGAGCAGTAGGAGTTGTTTGAGAGTGAATATGCGACTTCTAACATATAGAAAGTTTTTGTAACTTTGGCTTAATGATGTGTATCAGAGAGAGAATCCTGGGAGCAACATTCAGGCAGCACAAGGCCACAGACTGCATGAAGCAGCCACTTCCACCTGGTCTGTTTCAGGCCCTGGCTCTGGATGAGATTGGGAACATGCTGAGATGAATTTCGGGATGTGCTCAGTATTTGCAAATGACACTGGGTCCCTGGTATGAGGCAGTATGGCAGGTGACACACCATTTCTTGAAACATGATGGTGTCTACAGGCACACAAAAAAGAGAGTTAATAAAAATGCAATTGTTTAACATGTTATTGTATAACATGTATAAGCTTAAATTTGCATAGAGCTATTTGAGTCTGTACATTAAGTCACTCCAGAGAGATACAGCAAAAGAAAGAAAAGTGAGAGGGAGAGAGGACTTTGTGCTGTTGCTCTGGTGCCATTCTCACACTTGCCAACCTGAAATCAGGTTGTCAGCAGATGAGGCTGTCCACAGCACTTAAAACCCCCAGTGATGAAGAATATGCATGTATGAAAGGTTAATATTTTTTGCATCACGAAACCATTCTTACTATTTTGTTTGTTGACATGGCTAGGAAAGGTATGGACTCGTAGAAGGACTAACATGAAAAAACTTCCATTACCTAAAGCCTCAGATTTTGAATAACTGTACTACAGAATCAAATGTACAGGATTTACACCACATAGCTGGCAATGGCACTTTTAAGGGCAGGGAAATGACTGTGCATGTGATCAGACACTGAATTGCACAATGTTAACAGAGTTTCTGTATAGGTAAGGATTTTTCCAACAGGCATAATTAAAAAGTAGTCTAACAGATTTTTTTTTTTTTTTTTTTTTTTTTCCATTGAATTGTGCTAATCGGGAAGGAAATACTCAGCAGCTGCTGCTGGGGAATACAAGCTTCTGGAATGGGGGCAGTTGCGGTGGTCTTGTATATCATTAAATCATGAATAAACTTAGAAACTGTGTTATTCAAGCAACTGCTTCTATATTGGAAATGTAAACCACAATGCCAAATTTTATTTAACTTTATGCAAAAATTGACATGCACAGAATCAGTTTTCTTCTCCCTGATGATTTATACTCAATAACAAGATATTTTTTCCAGCAGAAATCTCCAGAAATTCTGGGCCAAGTATAATATATAGTGCTGTTGTACTGGCATTTCCCACAAGAACCAAAAAGCTGTGCATTATACAAATACAGAAAAAGGCACAGCAGAGAACTAGGATGCAAAAAATGTTCTCCAAGACTTTGGTATTGAAAAAGTTTTTTATATCTCTTGCTGTACTTCCTTTTGGTCATTTTGAGGAAGAGTTGACAGTATGATGAATAAAAAAGTTCAGGGCTCATATATAGGAGGAAATGAGAAATGCTATATTGTGGGAGAACCCTAACACCTTTTGCTAAATAGTTGTTTATTAGAAAGTCTTTTTTTATTTCTAGTCAGGCTTTTTTAAGCTAGTTGCATTAAAATGAGGGGTGGAGGGAGCAGCTTTGTGTGCATATCACCCTGTAGCAGGAGTAAGATTTGCTTCTACTGTCGTGTAGATGAGGTCCTTAGTGACATGGTTTAGTGGTGGACCTGGCAGTCTGGGATAAAAGTTGGACCTGATGATCTTAAAAGTGTTTTCCAGTCTAGCTGCTTCTGTGATACTGCATGTGCTGCTTCCTTATTAAAACCAGTGAGGAAGAATTTTCTCAGTCAATCCATGGTTTCATTCCATGTTTAGACTCTAAGGCTTGTCAGCTATGCACACCTTTTGCAATATTATCAAAAGGGAAAGGACGCTGGTTTTTGCTCGTAGGCAGATGAAGGCACGTAACTCTCAAGATGATTCTGCTCTGAATTAAAAGATTGCTTTGTGTAATTGTCTGAGTATTTAAAGTTGTCTGCTGAGGATAATAGTGTGTACTTGATTATATTTATTTGGCATGAGTTTTTGATTTGGATTGTCTAGGAGGACAGGTCTGAAGTGGTGTTTGGCAACAGGGCTGGCTCCTCTGTGTGGGGATTGCTCCCTGTCTGCCTGCAGACTGCTCTTCCTTAATAAAATGATCCACCCAACGCATGTTGTCCTTTGTTACTTGGAGCTCCTCACGGCTGGAGAAGGTCATGAAACAGTTACAAGAGCTTTGTGTTCTTGGAGCAGCTGAAACAGTAGGTAACGACTTCAGAAGTGATGGTTTTACACTCTGGAGATAAACACACAGCTGCCACTTTGTTGCGGTTACTGTACTTCATGAAAAGGTTTCGTTTTCTAAGCCAGATCCTGTGCTTCAGCCCGCACCCTGTGCACTGCTTACACCTTACACCTGCCTGTGGACCAAATCCTGCTATGTGGGGTGAACAGACAGCACATCTGAGTGGAGAATTTGAATGCCCAAAGATGTGCAGTGGTGCTGGGGTGCATGCCCTTGAGTGTCTGAGACAGGTCTGGTGGTACAATGTGCACCTACAGGAAGTCTGCTTCTGCCCGGAGGCTGAAGTGTCTCCAATGGCATGAAAGTGTTCAGGCAACTAAATCATTCTTCTCATTTCCAGCAGTTAAAATGATGTTATCTGAAAGTAACCCAATCCTCCTCCTCAGTATGAAGAGCCGCTCCAGACAGAGGCTGTTGGCTCTGCATAACAGGAACAATTGCATTTTATGTTAATTTAAACTAACACTTGGGCTCAGGACTCCTCATTGAAGCTCAGAGTAGCGTGACTGTGTGGGTGAGAGAAGAGCCAGGAAGCCAGTGTGGTTCATGTCCGCTTGATCTTCCTATTGCTCAAGATAAAAATTGCTTCTAAAAAAATCCCCTCTGACCTAAAACTTGGAGCATTTTCAGTGAAGTTAGAACGCTGCTTTCCCAAAGTGAGGGTCCCTGGGGGAAGCCACTAGAAGCATTTTAACTCTGTGTATGGGAGCAAGCATAAGAATGATTGATGCTTAGGCAGAAAAAATCGTACCCACAGTTTAATTCACTTTAATTCTGCAACTGGTGGAGCTCGGCTTCCCCCTCCTGGCGACTAGGCGAAAGGGCAGAAGCAGGCGGAGGCTTTTCCTCCTTCCTTTGCTCCACTTTGAAAGTTTTTCAACTGCGAAGTGTGGACAGCTCTGGCTTTGCACTCCTAAGGTGCTTGTGAAAGACAAGACGGTTTGAAAAGCAAGCCTGTTCCAGTAGGATGAAATCTGCTGTAGTAATATTTGTATCTCTGTTACAAAACAAACAACAAAAAACCCAGGTCAATACCTTTTACTTCTTTAACTTGAAAAATCTCTTTAAAGGATTGCAAAACAGGGGATTGAAAGTTCAAGCCTAATAGATCCTGATTCCCTTTTTAGAAGAAAGAGTGAAAGATCTCTTTTAAAAACAAAGGCATGTCTGATTATGCCCCATCCCCTGGAAGCGTTCAGACACAGGCTGGATGGGGCTTTGAGCAACCTGTTCTAATGGAAAGTGTCCCTGCCCCTGACAGGGGGGTTGGAACTGGATGATCTTTAAGGTCCTTTCCCACCCAAACCATTCTGTGATTCTGTGATTCAGTGGTGCATGCTATTTTGCATTTCTGTCTAGTAGCCTAGGGGTCCTCAAGCACAGATAACATAAAATATTGCCAGTTGCTCATAGCTTTAACTCTCATGGAAGTGTCAAGGGCATCCAGCCACTTGAAGCAGTAGCACCTGTTTGTATGAAACAGCATAGTTTCAGTGTTGCACAGGTCCACTTCCATGAATGGCTCAACTTATTTTTTTACTATTCATCCTTTTAAAATTGAAGCCAAGAAAGTGACCTTTTTGTCTCAGATTTTTTGTTTTGTTTTGTTTTTAAGTGAAGATGCCGGTACATGTCTTTGATAAAGCGCATAAATTTAAATGAACATAAGTTCAGGAATGTTAAAAAAGAAAATATTATTTGTTTATGCAACACTTGGTGTATGGGAGGCCTGGAGACACAAGGAAGTTTGTACTTTCATGAACTGCATCAGTGCTACTTACGTCCATAAATCTAATTTTATTTCCTAAGGCGGCTCCCAGAAAAGTGAGAAAAAGAGCTCTGGCTGATTCAGATCAGCACTGGGCTAGGACCTAAATATATTGAGAAAAAACTCTCAGTCTCTTTGGGTATCAGGATGCAGGAAACACTTTTTGAAAATAATTTCATCAAGGCAGTTAAAGGCTACACCTTGTGGAGGACATCCGGGAAGATTCCTCAACATTGGGCAGTTTGCCTACTGGGGAGAAGGAAAAAACATTCAGCAGTTTTCCCTGGACATTCACAGGACACTGCATTGTTCCTCATGACCACAACCTTTCCCTGGATTGGATCTTCCCTGCTGTAGGACAGCATGTGCTAAGGAAGAGTTTTTAACTTGGGGTGTTGCTGTGCTTGGCTAAAGGCAGCATGGTCCACAGTGCCAGCGCCCCCAGTAGGAAGGAATCAAAAGGTTTGCCACTGATTTTGGCATGTCCAAAGGTTACCCCAGGCAGAGCTGTTGGATTTCCTGGGGCCCAGAAATCTTCTTCCTTCTCATCTTTTAACCATTGTTAAATAATTTCCATTAATTTACTACCTAACTGAAAATTAATGTCCCTGGTAGAAAGTGAATGAGGCAGCATCTACAGTATTAACACTGTAAATGTTGTCCTGACACTTATTTGTAGAAGTCATTTTTTTAGTGAGAAATGGAATTAGGTTTTTAAAGTCACGGTGTCTTCCCTAGTTCTTACCTAACTGTTGTCCCACAAGTAATTTGTCCTAATATATTTGGTGAATACCAGGTACTTAAAAATATGTATGTCTGCAAACCTGGACTGAAAGATTAATAAAAAAAGGCAGAAAATTGACCATGTATTTGGTAGGTCATTGCAGCATGTTTGCACACAAAATAATGCTCTCTCACCTGGGTTTGTGTAGCTTTGTCTTTCTGAGCCATGCATTTGGTTGTACTTAGGTAAGCTGAGAGATATGATGTCAGAAATCTCTCTCTTTCATGTTGTAGTGGAGTTACCTCATGGCTTTTTAATGTAAAATGGCTGGTACTTCACAATTTTCTCAGACGTCTGCTGAGTGCTAGCAAAAATCACTCTAGTTACTCTCCTAAGCCATGCCCACCACAGGGAACGAATATAAAGTCTCTATTTAATATGGGATGCAGGATGTGAGCCTGGAAATTGCCAGACTAGATGGAGGTTTCAATGAAAATACAATGAAGTTCATTGTGTCTTAGGACTATATCTAAGCCAAATGTAAGCATTTCTGTTTCTTCCTGTTCTTCCTTCCTGTTTAGGTGTCCAATTTGGTACATGTAGACCAAAAACCTGAGAAGCTTATATTTCCCCAGTCAGTAGCTGTTATTAGTGAATGTTCATCATGTTTGCTAGAAAAGAAAATCCACGGCAGGGATATACTTCAAAGTATTAGAGGATATATTTCTAAAACTGTGGATTTTGGTGGAATGTTAGAAAGTCTCCAACATTAGAAACACTTAGTTTTAAACAAAACTATCTGGCAAAACATAGTTGTTACTATCAAGCAGTGCAAATTGCTGGCTGTCTAATATGAACAATCCTAAATAGTTAGGGAAACATCTACTACTACACTCATCAACTTTAGCACTGCTCCCAAGACTTTAATTTTCTATTGCCCAATCCAACATCCAGATCTCCATGATTCATTTATTTTAGAGCACGATTTTCAACTTGCAGCTTTGATATGTAAAAAAAGACCCAAACAGAACCTCCTCTCTGCCATTAAATACATTTAGCCACAGATTTCGCCTTGACTTCTGTCCTTTCTGAGTCCCAGCACCATGTATTTTGAGGACCAGCATGCTCATTGATGCCCCTAACAGGAGATGTGCCCATCAGTGGCACATCACCTCGATCTACATCCTTCTCCAGAATGACTATTCTGTAAATGCTGGCTAACACCTACATTGTGGATAGTTTTCCAGTGTTGCATTTCTTCATTAGGTTCTGACAATGGCACCTGATTATTTTCAACAAGAAATTTCCAGATTGTATAGAGTTTGAGGAACTGAGAGCATGGATCAGGTTTAAAACTGACAAATCAAGTGTGAAGGTATACATGAGCCTAACCATTAGCTACTTCTTCTTACTGTAGTTGTACAGAAAAAGCTGTACTTTATGTTGTCTTTAATAATCCTCTTTTTTAGCTCCATTTTCAAGTAGTGGAACTCAAATAAAGAATAACTCTAGTGGGAGCCCTCGACTGACTCTGACAGCTCTATCAGAGCTCTATGTGTTCTCTGCAGAGTGGAACCATCCACAACATTTAACTTTCCTCTTTCATTACCCCAGTTTTTGACCCCCTCTGTAGTCTACTGAAATTCATGAGTCCTATTTCTGGAGAAAATGGGAAACTCTTTATTTCCTCTGTGATGCAACCTTAGCCGAACAATTTCAACCTGTTTGCAGGGCAAATTACTGGACTTAAGCTTCCATTTTAAGCAGTGGTGGCATGAACCTCCCAGGACTATTTAGGCTATCAAGACAGATCTCAGGCTGACCCACTCAATGCCTGAACCATGCAATAGGACCTGATCTTCCCTTCCATTTCCACTCTCCTAAAGACTTTACACTTCCCAAAAGGCTTTGGAAAGCCCCAACTTCTTATGACAATCTGAGTTGGAGAGATGATGCTCTGTCTTCTCCAGCTCCTTGTGCTGTTTGTGTAACTAGAAGAGTGTCTTGCGATGGAGAGGTGTGGGCTGTCCATGCCATGGGATGTGCTGGAAATGAAAAAGGGGCTTCCAGGTGGATATGTAGATCCATTCCTTGTGGGCACAGGCATTCCTGAAGTAGTACCAACAGAGAGGTTAGAAAGAGAGTTTTGTTATTTATTTGCAATAAAAGTTTTCTCTCTTGGAAATGTTCCAGTTTACACAGTGGGTGTGCAAGCAAGTATACTGTGTAGTGTAAGTACAGATGAAGATTGCACATTTCATTTCATTACATGAAGTGGTAAAAAATGTTTTCAGATGTCCATAAGCAGTTCTAAAAAATAAGCTGATATCCATTTATTTATTTGTATGCTTATAAACGTGAATAACAATGTGCATTTTATTAGCAATCTGGTAATATTCTATAGCAATAGAGCTATTGGAATTTGTGTATTGCCTGATGTATCTAGTCTTAGTTTTTAGTGGTAAATGTAAAGGGGTTTTTAGCTCCTAAAAGAAATAGTTTGTTGGTGATCTGCAGAAAACCATACATTTCTTAAGCTAATTGAATTATCGAGAAATGCTTATACTAATCTCATTGTAAATTTTTGCCTTATGAGAAGGTCCATATTCATGTCAGGATTTAATTTTGAAGATTTATTTTGATGTCTTTTACTTAGGATAGTGTACAGTTACAGTTTCAATCATCTAGGATGCACTTGATTAAAACATCTGTGAACATGAGTGTATTAATTAACTGTTTACCTACTTTAAGGGATTTTATGGCAAATATTTTCTGCCTGAATGTCATCTTCCCATGCAATATCAGATAAAGTTAATTCAACTGTTCTGTTGCTTATTTTCCACATATTTGCTATCTCTTGTCTTTGTGGTGTGTTTTGCTGCTCATTGCCTTGGTACAGATTTGTGACACTGCTAATCAATATAAAATCAATTAGGGTTTGACATAATCTGGTTGCAGGATTTTGAATTGTCTGATTTGATAAAGGTTATCCATGGCTGTCTCAACAGCTTATTATTAAATTCTGCTTCAGAAACATCACAAAATACACATATAATGAATGAGAAATATAGTTGTTTGTCACTGGCATGGTTTCCTCTCCAAAACTCAAGGATTATTTTGGTTTATCAATTAAACCTTAATTGAATAAACCTCACATAACCCTATCTCAGCAAGGCTCTAGTGAAACTTATTTTATGTTTTGAGACCCCTAGTTGAAATGTGCTCTGCAGCTGCAAAATGCTCCCCTTATTGAGCAAACTTTCTAAATCCGCTGCTCGCTGTTTGCACTTCAGGGGTTTTCTTTTTGGGGTGGTAAGAAGAGGAATTAACCCCATCATATTCTGTATAACGTCCTAGGTAAAGTGTTAGTTTTTGTGCCAGAGGAATCTGTTATACTAGTAGAAGCCATTAGCAATGATGTTGCAGAGAACTGAAAAAATAAGACTAAAGGTAGAATGTTCTAATGGAATGAAAGAATACTTTCCTGCTATAGATGAAGAGATTAAAGATTATTCATGAGGAGAAAATGTACATATTGAGACCCTGAGGCTGATTGATGTTCCAAACAAACACCCACATCTAAGAAACTGAAGCAGGAAGTAAATGTCTATTTATTGCATCAGTTCCAGCTAAGAGAATATCTAAAATATACAGAATTAAAAATGACCTATTGTCTGTAGCCACTATTCCAAGAGAAAAAAAATGCTGATAACTGCAGTGGAAATGATAGAAATGTTAATCCAGGAATAGTGTCATGTATTTTCTTCATCACGAGGTAATGAAAGGTTTAGGACTGACTGATAAAAAATATTTTACAGGCAAGAGTAAAAAATATCTCAGCAAAACCAGACCTGGCTTAGAGTTCACAATCCTTTATTGACTTTAAGCTCCCCCTAAAATCAAGCAAAGCATCAGGGAAATGTATAATGATGAGGGAGAGATTGTAGGAACTAATGAATGCTAAACCAACAAATGAATAATTCTATTGATACAGCAAAAAAAAAAAAAAAAAAAGTATGTTCTGCAGGAATGAGCGAGGCTTGTGGTTGTTCTCCACTCCTCTCATATTGATCATAAATCAGTAAAGAGAGAAGTTACAAGTATTTAATGTGAATAGGAACTGAATTATTAGAGGAAACTGAAACAGTGCTAGTAAACTCTTCTGTCAAAGCCAGAGATGGTCTTGTATAAAAAAATTAAAAATAAATTAATTCTGACTTGAAATCTGGGACTTGTGTTTTGAGCTGGTATGGAGCCAGGGGGAGAAGCAGGGTTTAGGCCCACATTATAACTTCCTCCAAATCTTTGGGAGCTAAAGTGGAGATCCCCTCTCCAGTCAGAAGTGTCGAGATAGCATATGAACCACCACAGAACAAGTGATGGACAGAGCATGTTTGCACTGCAAGTGGGAGGTCTGATTGCAAAAAGAGAATGCATTTGCACACTAACTCGAATGGGCTTGCTTACTAATTCATAATAAGTGTGTCTTTCATTTGTACAGCTGTCTTGCCCATCCAGCCACAATTTCACTCCGTATCCTCCCCACTTGTATCCCATTCATCTGCTGCAGCCTCTTTCCTGCTCTGAGACCCAGTGTGGGGTGCAGGTAGTTGGTCTGAAGCCTGGAGGTGTTCCATGTGCTCAAAAGCATTCCCACTCAATGTTGCTCACTTTGCAGCTGCTGCCTGACACTGCAGTGCTTTCTCTGCCTGAACCTAAATGCAGAAGTTAGGCCTGAATATTCTCATTGTGATTCTACATTTTAACTATAGGTGTTTAGGGTTTTTTTTGCATTGGATCTTTAAGTCTTGCCCAGGCTGACCAGAGGACATCAGCTGGTCTTGGCACGTCCCTATTATGCATCCTAATGCAGCTCTTGTGGTGAGGATCCTTCCCCTGCTCTAAGTGAGGAGACAGATCGCCTTCCCTGTTTGGGGGCTTCAGGATCCAGGGCTCTTACATGGTAGGTCAGAAGTAGCATGCTGGGCCCTGCTTTGCCTCCACCTGGTGCCATAAATCCAGGGAAAAGGTTTTGTTTAGACAAAGCTGGAAAAAGCATAATCCTGAAGATTTTAAAGCGACTGAATCAGCCCTTCTGCTGCTGAAGAACAACATGGTGAGAAGTTAGTTATTCATGCTGTGCAATGTAAGAGTAGAAAGTAAAAGCTCGTGTAGTAGCTTATGAAGTTTTATAGGTAGAAGTTTGGGAAGACTGAAGTTAAAAGAAAATATTATTATTGTCAGGTAGAACTGCTTCCATTCTGTGAGAGGAGCACCTCGAGCTGTGCCCCACATTTTAATCCACACTAATATTTCATAGCAGTCTTGATAATCTAAACGTCATTCTATACTTATTAGATTAACATACCACTAATTCTCTTCCTTGCTGTAAGTGAAATTAAATAGCTTGATTTAGTTTATTGCCAATTTCTTCTGCTAGTGATCCCACTCCTGCTTTCTGGCAATCCCGTTTTAGGTTGTGCATCATGCTTCTGCAGCTGTGTGAGTGCACCTGCACATGGTGAAACCCTGCTGTGAGGAGGAGTCCTACTCTGAAAACTCTTAGATAGAGAATACATACATTAAAAAAAAAAAAAAAATAAAATCAAAGATAAAATTTATTCAGTCAGTACTGTTTTATGTTGCCAAGGAAAAGGAAGAAAGGAGCCACTGGCATCACATATCCAGATTTTTCACAATTTCTGACAACACTGAAAATGTCTTTGGTTTCATAGATGAATGACTTGAACTGTTCTTGCCCTCAAGGCAAATCTGTGAAATATCAAGAAGGAATGATGCCTTGAAGATGCATTGATGGGTATAATGAGGAGATCACTGTGTGATTACTGGCACTTGTGCTCTTGAAACAAAGCAGTAGTATTATAATAAAAGCAGCATCACCTGAAGCAGATGAGTTAGGGAGGACATTGCCTTTTTATTGTACTGTATTCTTCTCTGAGGAAAGGAATATTTTATTATATTATTGTGATATCTTAACTGAAGATATTTGTTAGTTGGTGCTAGTTTTATTTAGATTTATAACAGCTTTTTTAAAAAATTTTAAACCTGCCTGCCTTCATGGCACCATCTGCTGGTACTTTGTGGGTCTTGTAGGCTGCTGCTGGAGTTCCTTGTCATCTTCCAGAGGAGTGTAAAGATCTGGTGGTATTCACTGCAACTTGGTTGTGTTATAGAGCTGTAATACCATTTCTTTAACTAAACCTTCATTTAGTATCCATTCATCCTGACAGAATCTGCTTTCTGAAGGTAATTCTTATTCACATTGTGAAACTGTTAAAAGGAACAGGAATTGATGTTATGAAGACAGGCTGAGAGAGTTGGGCTGAACAAACCCAGAAGAGAGAAGGCTCAGGGGAAACCTTACAGCAGCTTGCAGTGCCTAAAGGGAGCCTACAAGAAATCTGAAGAGGGAATTTTTACAATGGCATGTAGTGATAGGACAAAGGGGAATGGCTTGAAGCTGACAGAGGGTAGATTTAGATTGGACATTAAGAAGAAATTCTTTACTGTGAGAGTACTGAGGCACTGGCACAGGTTGCCCGGAGAAGTTGTGGCTGCCCCATCCCTGGAAGTCTTCAAGGCCAGGTTGGATGGGGCTTTGATCAACCTGGTCTAATGGAAGGTGTCCCCCTCTATGGCACAGGGGGTGGAACTAGGTGATCTTTAAGGTCCCTTCCAACTCAAACCATTCTATGATTCCATGAATGTTTGCCTTATGGGGACTAATGGTGTGTAAGCTCGGCCTCTTTAAGTTTCTTGTAAGGTTATCCATAGCTTTGTGGTTCTGCAAAGAAAGAGGCTGTATTTTACCAAATCTGAACAAAATGTGTTAAACAGGTTTTGTGTTGAACTTCTCAGGTTTTCAATTATGGGTTTTGTTCAGTATTTTGTTGTGTCTCTTCCTGGCTCAAATACGATTAATTTCTCGAACATGAGTGAATTTGACACATTTGATTGAAATCAGTGATAACTGATTAAATTTTTAAATGTTTATGTAGGAGATTATTTTAAAACTGAATTGTGTTGAGGATGTCAATATCTTTGTAATTTTATTAGTGGGTTCTAGCCTTGGACCTGTCTGTAGAAGGGTTATGGAAGTCCACTGATCTTTTCTCAGTAAAGGTTATGTTTACCTTTTTAACCATAGCCTGGTTTTGAATATCCTGTGTCTCTGAAAAGAACCCAAACAACTCTTCTATTGCTATCCACAAACCTATGTAAATGCTTTAAAAGATTTAATATTAATATTTTAATCTTGTTGAAAGCTTGTTTTCTTCTAGAAAAAGAAGTCTTAACTGAGCTTTAAGATACAATGGCATCAAAATGTTTCCTAAAATATATATACAGGGCAGTTAATGTTCTTTCTAACCTTTAAATGTTCCTGAAGACTTAACACTGCATTAGAGAAATGAAGTACAATTAGAGTGTAGGCTTATGTGAAGCTAGAAAATATAAAAGTTTTTGAAATAACTGTTATTGTAAGTAAAATGTTAATTCTCTGCCAAAGAAGGTGATGGAGAAAATTTTGGTTACTCTTGTCTGGACCATCAGGGTCTCCTAGCCAGTGGTACATTGGAGCCCTATGCCCTGGTATGCTTGCTCCTCCGACTCCTGCCCAAACAGGAAGTTTGGGACTAGTAAACCTGACGGGTTCAATTTCTCATGGCACTGCTTCACTAACCCAGCATTGCAGTTAGAATAGAATAGAATAGAATAGAATAGAATAGAATAGAATAGAATAGAATAGTTAGGGTTGGAAAGGACCTTAAGATCATCTAGTTCCAACCCCCCTGCCATGGGCAGGGACACCCCACACTAAACCATGCCACCCAAGGCCTCATCCAACCTGGCCTTGAACACCGCCAAGGATGGAGCACTCACAACCTCCCTGGGCAACCCATTCCAGTGCCTCACCACCCTCTCAGTAAAGAATTTCTTCCTTATATCCAATCTAAACTTCCGCTGTTTAAGTTTGAACCCATTACCCTTTGTCCTATCACTACAGTCCCTGATGAATAGTCCCTACCCAGCATCCCTGTAGGCCTCCGTCAGATACTGGAAGGCTTCTATGAGGTCTCCACACAGCCTTCTCTTCTCCAGGCTGAACAGCCCCAACTTTCTCAGCCTATTTTCATATGGGAGGTGCTTGTATCTCCCCTTATCATCCTCGTGGCCCTCCTCTGGACTTGTTCCAACAGTTCCATGTCCTTTTGATGTTGAGGACACCAGAACTGCACACAATACTCCAAGTGAGGTCTCATGAGAGCAGAGTAGAGGGGCAGGATCACCTCTTTCGACCTGCTGGTCACACTCCTCTTGATGCAGCCCAGGATACAGTTGGCTTTCTGGGCTGCGAGCGCACACTGCTGCCTCATGTCCATTTTCTCATCAACCAACACCCCCAAGTCCTTCTCCGCAGGGCTGCTCTGAATCTCTTCTCTGCCCAACCTGTAGTTGTGCCTGGGATTGCTCCGACCCAGGTGTAGGACCTTGCACTTGGCATGGTTAAACTTCATCAGGTTGGCATCAACCCACCTCACAAGCATATCGAGGTCCCACTGGATGGCATCCCTTCCCTCCGGCGTATCAACCGAACCACACAGCTTGCTGTCATCGGCAAACTTGCTGAGGGCGCACTCAATCCCACTGTCCATGTCACTGACAAAGATGTTGAACAAGACCTGTCTCAACACTGATCCTTGAGGGACACCACTCGTTACCGGTCTCCAGCCGGACATCGAGCCATTGACCACAACTCTTTGCATGCGGCCATCCAGTTGTGTAGCTATGTTGTGTTGCACTGAGCCTCAAGAATGGACTTAACTCAGCATGTTCATTCAGAGGTTTGAGCTGGGTTGCTCTGTGCTTCAAGGGATATTCTACGGAACTGGATTGTTCACAGGTGTCCTAACAGATACCCTCTCCTCATCATTAAGCCTTCAGAGTAAGATGTGAGATCTTGCACTTCAAGGAAGATTTACCAATTACAGCCATTTAAAGCAGGAAAAAAAGAAGAGGGAATTTGTAGGCTAAAATAGAGAAGCAGCTGGGAGAATGACTTGGAAGGTCAGCTTGTGAATCCATATAAAATACTTCTATTGACTCTGTTGCCATAGTTTTGACAGCTGTATGTTAGATTGTGTATATTTATTTTACAACATTGCTGTAAGGTAATGTTGCTATTTTAAAGATGAGATCCCTCTGTTTCAAGGGTAGAGGTGCTTGTTCATGACCAGGTAGGATATCTGAGATGTAGAAGAGAATTGAACTGGCTTCATCTACATAGGGTTGCACACTAAATTCTTTGCTATAATGTTGTTTCAAACAGAAAGTTTGGTGTGCCACTTCAACTGAGTGAAGTACAGCTGAGCTTCTTGAATACTTCGATATACTGTGTTTTTGCAAAAAAGGTTAACTGTAATTTAGGTACCAGGAAGAATGATCTTTCGAAGATCTCTTCCCAAATGTCAGTCCCAACAGTGAATTCAGAGGGCTTGAGGTTAAACACAAGTACATTATTTGGCTTTCATTCGCTGTCAAATTTTGAGTGTGTAGGTGGCAAACTCAAACAGCACCTGCCAACTAGTTACTCATTATTGGCTTAGGATGGAGCTCTTAGTCTTGTCCTTCATTTATGTTTAGTTCTGAGACACACACTTTGTGTATTATTTTGTACCTGCTTTCAGAATTGCATGAAAAATTATAAAATTGAAGGTTCAAAAAAGTACAGAGTCTCAAAGCAGGATTTCTAATTTAAAATGACTTTGTAATCAACAAAGAAAAGTTGCATCTGAAGTCAGTAACCTACGCACAGCTCGGTGGCAAAACCATATTTAAAAGAGGCAGTGTATCAGCCGCTAAATGTTCAGGAGAAACTAAAGAATTGTATTTATATTTTTTAGACTGACATTTAAAACAAGAGTGTACCCACAAGATATTTATTTGGACCTGTTTTTTGTGTCCTGAACTCTCATCAGAATGTGCAGTCTCATGTACTTCAAGCAGGCTAGACTCACAAGTGTACTATTGTACGTTTGATGTGATCTTGTTTGAGAGTGTGTCTTAGCAAATAACTGGAAAAAGGACTCTGTCACCTGATAAATACACTTTGCATGTTCTTGCAACTTCTGATATCACATGCAAAGTTAGTTTAAAATTCCTAGATAGCTTTATTTACATGTATTCTAAAAAATTGCTCCCTCTCCTCAGCCCTGTTAGTAATCTCTATTTTGCAGTCCCCTGCTGCAAAATCATTATTGTCCCCAGCTTTGTTTTGAACTGTGAATCTAATCTCTATCAAGTCTTAACAATGACCCAACTTCTTTCTTTTTATTGATGTGTTTGTGTCAATTGTATTTGAGTAGTAATATGCCTTGGGAGATTGGTTTCAATGTATGTTACACAATTAATGCAACTCTGCCATACCTACCTTCCAGGCCAGGAAAGATGCTTGCTTTGTGTTAATGCATTCACTTATGGTCAAGGTGGTGGCAAGCTTTGCTGAATCTTCCATGTGTGAATTTGCATTTTGAAAACATCTTTACACAACAATGATTGAAACTGTCACCGAGTTTTTACACTAGGGAACATTTTAAGCTGTTTTCCTCTTTAGATCAAGCATCAGATGAGAGAGGTATTGGAAAGATCCATTTAAAGTAAGAACAGAGGATTGAAGGAAATCTTTTATGCCACATTAAAGAATCTTTTCTGGAAAGTCTCTTCCAGAAGAAGAGGCTTGCCACACAGATTGTTTCTCGGCTCTGGGAGCTATAGGAATTGTCTTGAGGCTTAGGTTGACTTGAACTAGCTGAGTGGAAAACAAAAACCACCTTGGAGCTAAAGCAGGGTGAGAGATAGCTGTGAGGCTGGTTGGAGCTAGATGATCTTGAAGTCCTTCCCAACCCTAATTATTCTATGATTCTATTAATCTCCAAGTGTAATTCATTCCTTATACTTTGCATATTGATATAAGACAGATACAAAATTTTATCTCCTGTATAAGATGAAAGGCAATTTTTTTTCATTTTCCTGCTTCACAATGGATTGACAAAATTACTAGGAGGTGTATTGGATCACCTGGTGCCAAAGGGCCTATTGAGATAGAAGTATTGCCAAGACCCTGTGGTGTGCTCCTGCGCTGAGCTGCACAGGATTGTATGCAGGCTGAGAGCAATGGAGGAGAAGTCTCCCATCAGCACATTGTACCTAGAATCATTCTGGCACAGGGCAGTGCAGATGGGAAGAGGTCTGACAGAAGTTCTGCTAGGAGCCTGGCAGATGCTATATGTCCTTCATTTCTTTTCTTTCATAAACTGTGTCCAATAGTTGGTTTGCCAAAGTGAAGGCTCAGTTCCTGCCGAAGTAGGTCTAGATTAGGGTGAGAAGATTGATAGCTGTATCTCCTGCTGATGCTTTCTTGCTGCCTGGTAACCTGTCTTCTAGCAGCTTGCTTCTACGCTGCCAGATATCTTCCTCTGAGAGAAGTCTTTTCATTTTCAATTCTGTGGAGAAAACAGCCTTGTCTGTGGTAGTTTTGAAGGAATGTTGTCATGTCATAAGGTGCGATTCTGGTTTTTGAACCAAATTCTAGTGCTCCAAGTACATGCGTGTGCACACCAGTTTACATGTGTGAACGGCATTGTGCTTGTTAAATATATTTCCAGGACTGTTGCCCAGTCCTGCAGATACAGCATTCTAAGATTATCCATTTGCTGTCTTTCGATCAAATATATTCATTGCAGGAATAGAAAGCTTTCTTTTCACTATCTGCCAACCATGGAAACTCTGGAAGTCAAACTGTATTCTTTCTAGCTGATGAATCATCACCCCTAACCTTGACTCAGCGATGATAGGGGAACACTTCGGTCATGATTAACATATATTCTTCTGGTCAAAAAGCTTCTGTAATACAGTGTTACATTACTCATTATTTCTTTAATAAGGCCTATATAGAATCCCACTCGTGATCTTTCAGCTACATTAGTTCAGTGGAGCTAAGGGAATAAAACAGTAGAAAATTATTTTTAGTCTTTTGAGACAGATAGATCTGACATTAAGTATTTCATGAATACAGAAGAGATATCACTTTGCTGGCTATAGTTAACTGAAAATAAAAATCATATATTGCTTCAAAGTGGTGGTTTCTAGTTACGCTGAGATACGATGCTTTGGCTAGAGGAGAAAATATATGTGAGTGTGTACTGGAAGTGAGAAGAATACTCCAGAAGATTATATTCTTCATTATTAATATAGCTTTTGGATATACTGTGATTATTTATAACTATAAGAAGGAAAGTATGTTTTGCATCAAAGGCAATTATGCCAGTTAACAGCATGTTCAGGCTAAGATAATTGACTGAACAATCTTTTAATACTTTGCCCCTTTCAAACCTGTTGCTTGGATACCACTTTCTCTGAAATATTATGTACGTAGCTGAAAATTAAGTAACAAAGAAAAAGGTTTTAGCAGCTCTTTTCTTTCATTTCCGTAAACTCTGTATTAAAAAAAAAATTAATTTCCGAAGAGTCAAAGAATTAGGTTTTCTGGCAGCAAAATTCTGACAGGAACAGCTGGGAAATGCAACTCATGCACAACCTGAATTCAAACCTGTGTTTTCTAGATATGTATATTCTTGCACAGAAGCTTTTCCTTCCTCTTCCAAGAAAATTTGACTTGAGACACAACGAACAGATTCTCAAATTGTAAACATCCTGAAATAACTGGATAATGCATCCAGGTAAGTGTCTTTCTAGTGAGAATGGTTTGCTTCCCTGCTCAGTTTTAGTCAATACGTATGTAATCTGAAAGTGTGAGGTAGTGTTTGTGATTTGAGGATTTTGTATAATGAAATGTTTTTTGGTCTCCATCTAAATGCCAGATATTCTATTGAGTTATATCATGCTATGAAATGCTGTGATTTCTTTAAGCTGTGAGCTACTATTTTGTCTACACAAAAGATTCTTGGAAATGCCAGAGGTGCCTTGATGTAGAAGTTTAGATTTGCCTGCAGGACTTATTTCTTGATTCACTCTTTCAGCAGATTTGGAAAACGTCAGTGTTTATCTATCTTGCTTTGCTTTACTTTGATACAAGTGGGAGGAAGGGCTGGGAATGAAAGGTCTTGTTGGCTCAGCAGGCAATGTCTTTAGGACCATCTTCTCTGGGATCATCTTACCAATTAAGTCCAGGGCTTAAGTTATGTTGACATTGTTACCTGAAAGCTGAAGGCTTTCCAGTGAATATGCAAGCTCTGATCAGAGAAGTCATCTGTTTACAGGGAAGATGGAAATTCCAATGAAGGCATAATGTTTTGACCTAAATTAGGCGAAGAGATATTTGTTAGAGGTTTGCCCCAATGAGGATGACTTTTTCAGCCTGGTGGAAGGCAAGGAAAATCTCCTTTTCCTTGTGACCCTTGTACTTGAGGCTTCTTGTCCTGCTCTAGGCCGCAGACACTATACTCCTCCCCAGGAGGCACAGGGATGACTGCCAAGGGCTTTCTGAAGCTTATGTTAAGAGAGCCAGTGAGAGAAAGAAAGCCTCATTCAAGTAGACACACATGCTCCTCTTATCAGGGCGGAGTGGAAGCTCTTGTGCCAAGTCAGTGGCCGTGGAGGACATCAGCAGTGGGATTATACCTGTGAAGTTTGGAGGTGGTGACCACAGCCCTCTTCAGCACCCCAGCTGCCTGGTCATGTGCCAGCGGTGCAAAATTTCATCCCTTCCCTTCTACTCTTAGTTGCATATAGGGCCTGTGCCATGCAGGCAATTGATTTCCTAGCATGACACTGACTCAAGCAGACTCTTTGTAAACCACAGGCTGTATCTTAGGAAGTAGCACATACTGCAGTAAGTGAAAAGTTAGGATTTTGGTGGAGCTCATTGCTTCAGTGGGTGATGAGGCAGAGCTGCAAGGATAGCTGTGGTCCAGTTGTCTTAGGTTTCAGCACCTCTGCTTCCTGTTGTCATAAAACCAAGCAGAAGCAGAGGGGAGGTTCTTACACAGAGTTGGACCACAGGCATCTTCTAATCTGGATTTGGGGATTTGCCCTGGATCTCTAATGCAAAAGGAATGTTTTGTCATTTTATGTTTGTAGCCAAGCCAGTCAGCAGCGCTGTCAAAGTGACTCACAGCAGTGCTGAGATTGTGACTCACTGCTGCGTCCTTTCTGGAAAGACACTAATCCTCCTTTCCTGCTGCTTGGGCTCTTTTGGGAACCACAACATTAAGCACTGAAAGGCACATTTATTAAATGACACATGCCGGGACTGGGTTTTGTTTGTAACAGTGAGGAAGTCCTTTGTGGCCTCTCTGCTGTTGACTAGACGCTGACACATCTGGCACCCAGGCACCAGAGGATGGAGAGATTTGAGCGTTTGTTTCACTGGTTAGATCTGGGTGTCAAGCCTGTTTCAGTCAGTGGGTCTTTGGGCTGGATTCAAGAGTTTTTCTTAACTACCAACATCTGTCAAATGGCAACTCCATGAATCCACCCTTCCTGATCATACTATTTTAAGGCACTTGCATTTTAAATAATAATAATAATTCAAAACCCTTTAAGATTTTTCTCTGAGTAACTTGTCCTCAAGGGACTTGGAAGTCCTCAGGTTTCTTCCTGACCAGTGACAGGATGTGGTGTATCCACCAGGCATCATCCAGGCCTTTGCCACACAGGCAGTCTGGCCAAAAGTCTTTAGGATTACTTGTGGAGCAGGAGGAGCTGTACCCTATGAATGTACTACGTAGTCTGGTAACCCTACTCCAGTTGATTATTGGTGTAGTTCCCGCCTTAAGCATGACATTTGTGTTTTAAACCAACAGTTGGTTTGTTGTGGTCTCTTGGAGCCTTTAGTCAGGGTGGGAATCGTCTTGCGTGTTCTTCATGTCTTCAGACATTTGCGGAGGATATCTTTATCTAAGCTAATCTCACTGGGCTCCAATTAGTCAGTGGAGAGAATCAGGCATTGCAGTGTATGATTTATTAGACATGCTTTATCTCTCTGCCTTAGTAGAGAAGTTGTACCCTAGAGGTGCCTGTTTCTGTCAGTACTTGTAAAGTAGTTCACAGGCAAAAACATAAACAGAGGGGTCTATACTGAGTCAGGTGAACAACATCCACAGCATTTATTTAATGAACATACACTCCAGATAAAATTTATCCATAGAAATGCCACTTAGAATTCTCTACCAGGGCTTGGCCTTTGCATGATT
Organism: Psittacula echo; assembly: GCF_963264785.1. Lineage (NCBI taxonomy): Eukaryota > Metazoa > Chordata > Aves > Psittaciformes > Psittacidae > Psittacula > Psittacula echo. Next base: position 35,897,433 of record NC_137736.1, read on the forward strand.
TTGTTTTGTTTGTTTGTTTGTTCGTTTGGGTTTTTTGAACTTTAATTAAAGGCGTTTGTCTTTTCCTTTTTTAGCGAGCAAGGTTATGCATGTATGGTTTCTTCTTTCTCGAGGGAAGTTGCACATTTGTACAACTGTCCAGCAGTGCTGTGGCTGCTCTGATTCACTCGGACTGTGCAGTGTTTCTGGCTCTGTTAAAAAGTCATGAAAGGCTTTGAAACAACACATCTGTGAAACTTTAAATTCATTTTCCCTTACTAAGGGTGAAGCCTTGTCCTGGTTTAGCAGTAGCAGTCATTTTTTCTCCTTCTTAGTAGCCGGTGCAGTGCTGTGGTTTTGACTTTCGGCCTGGGGATAATACTGATAAAGCCGATGTTTTCAGTTGCTGGTCAGAATGTTTACCCTGACCAAGGACTTTGTGAGTCTCATGCTCTGCCAGGGAGGAGGAGGAGAAGCCGGGAGGAAGCAGGGACAGGACACCTGACCCAAACTAGCCAAAGAGGTATTCCATAAAATAGCACGTCATGCCCAGGATGTAGAACAGAGAGTTCCCAGAAGGGCTGGATCGCTGCAGGGTGGGGGTGAGGTACCGGTCGGTGAGCGGTTGTATTCTCTTCCTTGTTATTTCCTTTTTCATTATTATTATTGGTGGTAGCAGTAGTGATTTGTGTTATACCTTAGTTATTAAACTGTTCGTATCTCAACCTGTGGGAGTTGCATTCTTTCGCTTCTCCTCCCCGTCCCTCCAGGAGCGGAGGGAAGAAAGGTGTTGGGGGGGGGAAGTACACTGCGTGGTTCTAATTTATGGCCTGGGCTTAAACCACGACAAGCCTTCAGGCTGCATGGCAGTTGTGAAGAGGGCACTTGCATACAGTCAGAAAAGGAGCCCTTCTCCCCGTCTCTCTGTAGGGGCAACATAGTGTTTCCTTCATTATCCTCAGAGCTCCTTTGACTCAGTGCTTTCACTGTCCTATATGTTTTCCCCCTTGCCTTCCTTTCTATGTCTTTCTCTTTCACCTTTAATGATGCTTCCTGTCCCTTCTGCCAATGCTGAAAGTGCCAGCACAGCTTCTGAAAGCCTGTCTCCAATGAGACCTGTGCTTGGAAGTATGGCTGTGTATTTCACATCCTTTTGCTGTAGGTATCTACACACCCTAATCAATACAGAGGAATAACCTTTGTCTTAAGCCTTATTAGGGCATAAGAGTGTGCAAGTTCCAACAATTTCTGTTCCTAAAATATGAAGGGATGTGAAGCTGAGTCCTTTCTAATAAGGACAATGGGTTTGTAATGTTTTCTTTGTATGTTAAAAATGTATTCAGAAAAATTCCGTGTGTCTTGTAAGTGTTATGCTTATACTTGGCATTTCAGAGCTACGTTGTAATTCCTGTCACCTTTTCTTACTAAGGTTTAGTTTATTGGAAAAAAGTAGAAGTCTTGGAAGAAAAATTTCGCAAATCTGATACAAATTTTTCAGTGTGGGAGGGATCTTCTGTTTGTGCTTGTTGCTGGAGTTTTTGACTATTGTTATCACAGTGAATACTGATGACATTCAAAACAGCTCCTTTTTTTTTCTTAACAAATATCTGTCTTTTATAAAACAGAGGCTCCCAGGTGGTAGTAAAGCAAAATAAGTCTCAGCAACTGTCTCATTAGCCAAGCTTTCTACTGTTAAAGGAAAATGTATAGAATAGAAATCAATATTAATTTTTAAAAAATGTGATCTTCCTAAAATATTAAATAATGATGTAGTTGAAAAGCAGGGAAAGTAGAAGATTCCATGATGGTGTCAGGTTGGTATTTTACTGAAGTACTATGCATCTGTGCTTCATTAGATAGGTGAAATCGAAGGCTGGGCACGGTGCCAGGCAGAGATGGACAGGGCATCCTGTCAGCCTGAGTAAAGCTCATGAGGCCATGCTTCCTACCAGAGTTTCATATGGACTATGCTTTCATGTGAAAGCGAGAAAAGGTGGTGTAACAGATGTCAGACTTCTAGTCATTAGCAATTTTCACCTTTGATGGCATGAGGCAGTTCCATCTCACAGAAACACACGAGTTTACTCAAATTCCCACGCTGCCCATATGCCTGTATTTCAAATTGTGATACCTTATTAACTAGTGGAATATGCTTGCTATAACAGTAACAGTGAGAAGTATTTAACTGCACCTTATGCAGTCAAAGCCCACAGTTTTTGATCTCCAAAGCTCGTCTGCTCAGGAGCTCCCACAAACTACAAAGATTCAGAAGGTTCTCTTGTTAAGTTTTGCAAAGATTCACTTTTTTGCATTGGAGAAACTGGAAATTTGGAAATTGAAGGACAGGATGTTCCATTGCCTCCCTTCCCCTCCCCCCCCTGTTCTTTTTTTTTTTGTGTGCTCAATTTGACTGGGCATAACGAGTTTATGGGTACTGGTTGCTTTTGCTTGAGTTCATCACTTAATTCTCAAAGCACTCCTGTAGGTTCTAGAAATTTTAGGTTCAGATTCTTTCTCTGAGAATTATTAGTATTGCCTTATCTAATCTGTAAGTCCATTTTGTGAGAAAGGCCTCTATGCTGAATCTTAACTTTAAAAGGAAGAATATAGACCTGTGACTCCCAAAGCTGACGATGTTTCCTTGCAGCTGAAACTCATGCATCATTCAATGCACAGGTTTTAATGTTTGGATTACTTTTTTCTGCCTCAGATATGCGCAGGACTACCAATTTGAAAAAGTAAGATCTATCTGGGGCTGAGGGGAAACCCTTCATTCCCTTTAGGAGACAGCTGCAAATCTAGAACTGGCAGCATATCCTCTAGTGGAAGGCTTTTTAATTTTGAAACAATAAATAATGTCTATAATAAATGTCTAGGGCTGGAAGATGTCTCTGCTGCTGGAGCTGCCCCTTTTGTGAGCTTTTAAATATACTGAGAATTACAGATTTTTTTAAAATAATCTATGCTGTTATTGTAATCCACTACATTTTTCCCTCTCAAAAATTTCCTTATTACCAACAAACGAACAACAAAATTCTGGCAACAAAATTCAGAACTGTTGAGTTTCTTCTCTGATTTGGTTTTCATGTGGGACATTTCTCTTGTGCTTGTAACTGACCTTTCTGTGCAGAAAGGTGCTATGATCTGGTGGCTCAATTGTTGGCTTAGAACCAAGAAAACCTGGGTTCTCTTCCTGCAAGGTTGCCAGCTATTGCATCAAAGAAATGGCAGCAGCAAAACCAAAAAGTGATGACTCTTAAAGCAGAAAAAATCAGGATAGAAATTAATTTGCTTGTCTTTGATACCAAGCTTTCCTTCAACACCTACCCTAATGCCTATGTTATGATGAGGGTTGTATGTGTCATGCATGGACCAAGGCTGTATTGGAAGTCTGTTTCTTGCCATACAAAATCTAATCATGCTGTTCTCTGCAGGAGTGGTTTAGCTAATTCCTCTGTATCTTTTCACATGGAAATGCTCCTTGCATTTATATTACCTAGCAGTGGTGTAGATAGCATGGTGGAAAATGCAGCAGGAGAAGCAGCTTCCTCTTACCTGCCATCCATGTCTGCTGAACTACATTTTCTTCTTCTCCACATTTAAAACTTATTTGTCAGTGTTTTGCAGATGCTTCTCTTGCTTCCCACATAAATTCCAACAGTATGACCAGATGTCTAGTTCATTTCTCTTGACACACTTTATAGCCCTAATCTGAAATGTTAACACCAGCCACAAAAGAATCATATGCTTGTTGTGTAAATTACTACAATGAGATTGCCAAAGCATTATCTCATGCTAGCCTATGTTATAATGCTTGTGGCTAAAATGCTCCCTTAGGATCCTTAGGATCTCAAGGCTTTTTGACCATGCCCTGAGACGGGCAAAGAGAATCCTCTCTGGGTAAGAGTGTGTATGTGTACATGGTCAAGATGGATGGCATACCCTGAACCTGTTACTGGGGGCTGATGAAAGCCAGCTCCTTTAATGGGAAAGACAGAAAATCAAGTTAATCTGTGGAGTTTCTGGCAGTTCAAACCACTGCCACTTCTCCATGTAGGAAATCCTGTCTTTAAAGTGCAGGCTAATTTAAGACCAAAAGTATGTACCTTGATTGCATCTTCATCCAGAGGGATGAACATATCAGCCATATAAGGTGTTCCTAAAGAGGAAGAATTATATAAATGGCTTTAAGGAGGAAGAAGGTGATCATGTTAGTATCAGCCCAGATGAACAAACTTGCTGTATTTGAAAATCCTGTGAGCTTCAGTGGCTGTTCTGCCTGTTGACAGCATGAGCAGTACAGGGGTCACAGGCAGCGACTGTCTATGAAGAAGAGCAAAAGGTTTATGCCCTGAGAATCTGAATCTAAACCTCACTTTGATAAACTCTTGAAGACTAGGTGCTAGGCTGTGGCTAGAAAACCTGGATTATATACCTGTCAGTGGCCTGCTAATCTTCATTATATTTCATTTTTGTACGTGTGTGATTCTGTATTTGTAAAAGGGGACCTCCTTTATCAAACTTTCTAAGATTCACAGATGGAAAGTGCCATGTAAAAGTTGCGTTGTTCTTTTCACTACTTGTTATTTCCCCTTCCCCACCTCCCACCCCCTCCCCCAAGGCCTAGATGAGAATAGAAGCTTGAGTTTGTGTGCTGAAGTTGTAGGTTTGTTTTGTTTTGTTTTGTTTCCTAACCACTTCCACATGCAATCAAGTTTTATTGCCAGCTGCTCTCCATGGTTGGTCCCCTGGGAACCTAGGCTCCCGTTTGTTGTTAAACTCACAACAGTTGGTTAGTTTAATTTTTTGCAAATGTTAATTTATGAGGTTTGGATTTCCACCAGTTCTCTTTAGCCAGCCAGAAGTGGGCAAGGGAGTGTAAGATGTGTAAGAAGGGCTTGTCACAACCTCAAATTCCTGTAGTGGGAGAAATGGCCAAGTTTATGGCCATTCTCACATTCTTTCTGTATTGAAATGGTATCTCCTGAAATTTTAATTTCCCAGTGAGCAGGAATATGAAATTTCATTTAATTAACGGAAGAAAGATTTTATTTTGAAATTTTAAATAGGAAAGGACAGGGCTTCCCATGATGATCACAGCAGGGAGTCCTTGGGCCCAGACATGCTCACCAGGGAGGCCAGCAAGCTAGCAGGAAACCAGCCAGGTTTCCCTGGGAAGTGTGTCTGGTCGCTGTTAGAAGATTTGATTCAATCAATCTGTTCCTGCAGAATATATATGCATATTTTTCAGGAACTGGCATTTTCCTATGGAAAAACATTTTACTGAGTTAAAATTGGAGATTAGTGACTGTGCTTTCCAGTCAATCCTAGCTGCATTGGTGAGAAAGCCACATGTACATTGTAAATATATGTAAATATATGACAATCTAGCATACAGTTAGGCAACCACACCAGACCTCCAAAATGGGGCCTATGGATGACCCAAAAGTCTCTTTAAATACCTTTGCCTGGTTATCTGTCAAACTAAAGCTAGCACTGGAATGAGCAGACCATCAGGATACTTCCCTACTGTGTGGAAATGGGCCATGAGACAAAGCAGAAGCTATGGTGAGAACATCCATGCCTTCTTCATCTTTTCATAGTTTCAACAAATCAATGAGATAGCGGTGAGTCCTATGCATTTCCCTGTAGGATTTGTTCTTTTAAAACAATCTTCTGATTGTATGCTTGATACCATGGTACCTATAGCTGGAAGACTTGAGGAACCAGGTATCTGCTCTGGATTTAAGGGTTGGTTATTGGTTCCAGATCAGAGTGTCCTGAGCATGGACTGCACTTTCTACAGCCTGTAGGCTATGAAGAATTGAGACCACCCAGAGACCCAACCATATTTCAGAGGCTAGTGGACAAGCTGCTGTGGTGCTGGCATCGGCAGCCTGTGCTGGTGATGGACCAGTGCCCACCTCAAGAGGGACAGAGCAGTGGTGAAAAGAAGGAGAGACTGGGACTCAGTGGGGCAGTGTAGCTTCTGGCTAGCTCACCAGATCTTCCACTGGGGATTCCAGAGGAGAGCACGTTGGAGGGTTTAGGTGAAATTGGGGCAGAAACTGAGTGTCTGGCCCCAGGCACAAGAACACAGCTGATGCAATTTCTCCTGTGGTATGGTGGCATGTGTAATGGACAAAGGCCTGTGGGTCTGGTGTGCTATTCAGTGTTTGGGAATCTAAACTGGAACCAAAAAAAAAATGCATTTTTCACACGTGTTGTTAAACAGAGATGATCTCTTGAGTGGGTTTGTAGGTGGACATCTTTTTATCCTGTACTTCATCAGGAGACTCTCTGTGAAAACAAATATGTGTGGTAATGCAGGGAAGTGTTTAACTACTGAGTGAGCTGAGGAGACTCTGCAGCATTTCCTACTGTTACCCTCACATTGAATCATGGTCCATTACTGCGGCTGTGGGCTCCTCTAATGGAAATCTGGGTTTATGTGTTTGTGCCTTCCTCTGCACCAGATTGCCATTACTTAGAGCCATGCATCCAGTGCTTCCAGCTCCATTTTGCAGGCAGGGAAGAGGAGCTGTGGTGGAGCACGAGGCTGATACGTGGCTTTGCTTGGTAAGGCAAATGTAGGTGGGCGGAGTAAGGCTAGAGGTCTTTGTGTGCAGATGTGGTGAGGACACTGATCCCCTGGGAAGACAGCAGTGCCACTGCTTGCTGTGAAGGCTTTAGTTTTCATAACTGCATGAAATCATCTAGTTTCTCTGTCAGGCAGGAAAGAAAAGATTCCTTGGCTTTCTGATTTTTTTACACATGGAAAGCTGTCATTCTCATTGTCCTGGCTGGCAAGAACTGTGCATAGTCCTCATCTGGATCGTAGTTTATATTTTAGTGAAAACACAGCTCTTTTGGAAATATCATCTCCCATGGCACTGAGCCCCACTAGTGACTCAGTGCTGAGTCAGAAGAGAGAGTGCCGTTTGCTGGATCAGCCACAGAGCTGTGGTACAAGCTTATGTTTTCCTTGTCTGCCTCCATCAAAATAGTGATTGGACATGTAGATCTACTCAGCTTGCTAGGGAAGATGAGATCACAGCTAAAGAGGTGAAAGTCACATTAGGTCATATTTGCAATGAGAAAAAAAAGCCCTATTTTCATAGACTTGCTTGTTTGTACAGGATGTGAAGGGAGGTATGATACAGGGCACTCGGATTTGGAGTTCTCTGGATGCTTCTTTTAGAATTTTCCAAAGGAAAATAGTCATTCACACTTCAAAAATGAGAATACACAAGAACACTTTTGGGTCTTTCAACTGAACTATTATGCTAATATTCTGTCTGGCTTTGATTCTGGTGTATTTCCTGCATGAGTCTCCTTCACAATGGTAGTTTTTGGTTTTTGTGGACTTCTTTATTTTTAAAGTCACCATCATATCAGCTGCAGTTCTTGTCATAGGGAGTAGTGGAAGGTGCTAAAAATTATTTCATGACTATATAAGAGTCAGCATATTATTCACCTTTCTAATATTAAAGTCATATACTGACTTCTGGGGAAGACACAATATGGAAATACCACATTAAAAGAAAGGAATGATCCTGAAAAAGGTAATTTTAAATTGAACTTCACAAAGCAATTTTTTTTTCAGATCTGTTATTCTGCAAAGTATTTCTCTGGAAAGGGGACTGAGAGAAGATCCTTAACACAGCATTTGACTGCACCTGCATGGAATGTACTCCTTCAGTAACCGTGCAAGTAATCATGTCCCTTTCCATGCTGGTGTCTGTGATCACAGCCAGAAGAGCTGAATATTTGCTTGTTATGTATTTAATTCCATGATAAATTTACACAGGGGCAACTGCTCACCCAGTTACCCATCTGGTTTTGGTACTGGGCTGCTACATAGTGGCCTCCTTCATAAACCTGGAGAATGGGAGGATGGAGAGAGGTGTCAAGTGGAAAACAGGAATGAGCAATTAAAATCTTCATTATTCAGTTTATGGTATCTGTTAATTCTTCACTGACTGACGAAGCAGAATTAAATTTTGTGCAATCCAAAACACAAGAAACGGAAGCGCAGTAAAAAAATATAGGAAATCCCCCAGTTAACTAGCAAGGCTCTTTCAAGAAATTTAGAAAGGAATTTCTATTAAAGTAGAAGAGTTTCCTCTGAAATACAAGTATCTGCTTTCTTTTCTTTGCTACCTTTTTTTTCATCTCTACATACAAACAAATTTTAATTTCTTCCTTTTAGATGAGCTCAGGTTAGAAGGAAAGGTCACAAATGGGTGTATTGGAATGAATGTTTCCTCACCTCAGGCTCAAGCTTGATGTTCAAGTTGGTTGTTTGGTTTTGTGCCAGTTGTTAATGGGAGTGCAGCCCCTCTGTTGTGCTGACCTGTGTGCCCAGCTGTACCCCTGTGCTTGTGTGTGTCCTGACTCCCTGCTCAGCAGCGCAAGGCATTACTCCTGACCCACAACAGGATGGCTGCTGAGGCATTTTCCCAGTTTGCCTCGGCACATGGCCCCTTCTTATCTAGCTGTCCCATGATCTACAACCTGATCCTTAGGAGATGACTTGCCTGAATAGCCTTCCCCTTCACCTCCTTCCTGTCTGGATCCGCCAGGGAAGATGAGAGTTCCCTCTCAAATTCATGCTCCACTAATGAGAAAAAAATCCTATTTTCCAGCTTGGGAAACCATCTTGTGCAGAATCATTTTTGACCTTTTGTGAGGCAGTGGAGAAATCCTGTTTTGATCCAGACGTGGAACTTAGGTGATTTTAAATTCCAGCTAGAACATTCCTTTATACATGTTCTGCCCTTGTAAAATATCCAGGAGGGAGGTCGGAATGGGACTTATTTCATGCCTGAGGAACCTACTTGGATCAGTACTTTGCAACTATGATAAAATGTGTAGTTTTTTGCTACCCTATAAGTTGAGATTTTGACACCCTATATGCCTGCCTTGTTCCTGTAAGCATGTAACCCACTGCAGGTGGTCAGCCTTGGAGACTGCAGCTTTGATTCAGTTCGTGCGTAGCTGCCCACGACAGCCTTCTGTGAGAAATGATCTGAGATGATAGAAAGTCTTTAAGATCTTCCATAAGACAGTGGGTGGCATCCTGATTTTCTGTCATGCACTTTATACATTGGGATCCCTTAACTGAAAGGTAGTATTTAGGAAGTTTGAACATCAGTAGTGTATGTGTCTCCAGTCAGACTATGTACATAGATCCTAGTGTTGATTATGGCACTTCAATCATGAATTAATGTCAAGTCAGGAAGCAGAGAGGTAGGAAAATGAACTGTTCATGAGAAAAGACTTTTAAACCTTAAAAATAGTTTCATGAGAATATATGGTGAGCTTAGATCTATTACTTTATTTAATTGTCTGTGATAGAAATGTTCTGCACCTGTTATAAGAGTAAGCATCTTGTGCCTATTAATTTGTCATGGTGTAAGAAGTCCAACGCTGTTTACAGTAGGTGGATGTGAAATACATTTCTGCAAAAGCTCTAGTATCTTCACTTTTAACACATGCACTTCAGAGCTATTAATGGAGCAGTGATTGTTTACTTTTGAAATTATTACTTCTTTGTCATTGTGCTTAGAAGGCTGGTTTTATTTTGTCATAAATACAAATACAGCCAGAGACGAGTAAGTGACTGAGGCAGTTGTTGCAGGCAAAACAGCCCCCGCTCAGGGAATTTTTATATAATCTGATTTATTGTAAATTAACACAAACTTCGGATAACACCATTTCTGCGTTGAGAAAAAAAGAGGACAAAACCAATTAAATAAACACTTACTAAACAACTTTCCTCCCCCTTCTCCAGGCTCAACAGAAGCCAAACACGTATTGTCCCTCCTTTCCAGTCTCACCTCCTTGTATTTTTGCCAGAGGTTACATTCAACCCACTCCAGTCCCTACAACAAGGTACTGGGCATTGTGGGAGGGCTGGGAGCATGTGCAGAATCATTACTTTTGGCTGCTCTTTGGTTTCTTCAGGTTTTTCTGTTGTTCTCCTTCTCAGTGCCCCTGCCTGGCATGGGTGACCCATTGACTGTAGTACCTCAGGGGTGACCCTGCTAGAGGTAAGAAGAAATTAACTTTTACTGATCATCATTCAGAGAAACAAGTGGCTGGATATAATGAATGAGAGACAGATAACTGAAACTGTCATAAAAGGACTTGGGGCACCTGCTTCCCAGATATGCATTTTCAATAAAAGCGACCACTTTCTGCAGCCTAATATATGTCTCTTAATGGTTTGTTTGTCTGAAAAATGGAGAACAGGATAATTTTAAAAGAAAAAGTCCATACTGGGCAAGTATGTACACTGAAGATCTCAGAAGGAAGTATACAGAGAAACCCAGATCTCATATTTAACTCAATGAGGTTTTCAGTGGTCCTCCTCATGAAAATACCAATGCGATTAGCTGGAAAAGTTGGTGAGTTTTTTTGCTTTGTTTTAGTTTTGTTTTTTGGTTGGTTGGGTTTTTTGGGTTTTTTTTTGTTTGCTTGCTTTTGTGGGGTTTTTGTTTGTTTTGGGCTGTTACTTTTTTTGGGTTTTTTTGTTTTGGGGGTGGGGTTCCCCCTCCCCCCAGTAAAATCTGATGAATTTTCTATGTAGAAATTTGCACATGTAGTATCTTTCTCAAGAAATTTCATGAAGAGTTTCAAAAACATATTTCTGTTTCAGAGACTGTTTCAAAAATAAAGAGAAATGAAAAGAAATTACATATTTTGCTTGAAATTTGATTTCAGCTTTCATATTTATTCTGTTAGTAAAATTGTGATGAAACTTCCAGCACAGAGACCAGGTGGTTTTCCTTGTATCTCATGTAATTTAGGTAAATGATAACTAAAACCACTTTGTGATCAGATGAACATTTGTATTCCTGGCTGAAAAGACTGTGAAACAGCCACTGTCAGGTTCACCAAGATGTGCTGGTTGCAGTGTGGGTACAGTCTTGATCTTCAGTAAATTAAGAGAACCAGTCTCATTTGCATCCTAGCAAAGTAGGGACCATCACGCAATAAATTGCTGCCTCTCACCTGCGGCATGGTAGCTTTGAGCTGAGGAAGAATGGTGTTTGGTACCTCTGGAACAGTGTCATGACAGATAGTTTGACTGTGCCATGACTTTGCACTTCAGCTGTTAGTAAATAATGTGGTAAACAAATACTATAGATTTTGAAGCTGCAGTGCTGTCCTTCCTCACAGTCTGTCCTTCAGTTGTTCCTATGCAGTAATCTGTGCAAGTTTGAGGAGGTTTCTTGCTTTTCTAAGCAGTATGTTTTTCTTGCATTACTTACCATTCCTATGACGCCCTTAATGACATCTACCATCTTTGTTCAACTGGAAATGGGGCTATTCTACGTATAATTTTGAGAAATACAATTTAAAAAAACCCCAACCTTAACTGACACTACAATGTAGTATGCATTCAGTGTCACCAGTGTCACAAAATGTTCCTCTGATGAATTTTATTCGATCTAACTAGTGTCTGTGTTGCTGTCCCAACCTCTTTGCCGTCAGTCACAGTGATTTAATCAATTTAGAAATCAGTTGAGTGCTGAGGAGTCGCTTGTCAGAACAAGCAAAAGTAAATGTGGGGCTCCAAACTAGATACAATGTCTATAAAGATGTATATCACAGCTAATGGCTTTTCATGATCCTTGTGACTATTGGCAGGTGAGTTTTAGCTTGTTCAAATTTAAGAAGCAATGTCACCTAATTTATTTAGCTTGAGGCATTTCTGAAAGAAGGAATGCAAGTATTAACTAAGGGTTTGGGATTATTTTTTTATATAAGGCGCATCCTGTTGCATAATGCATAGGTGCTATCCTTTGTAATACTACTTTTTATAAAAATACCAGTATTTTTTACAGCATGATGCTGTTACTCCCATGTCTCTCATTTTTACCAAGAAGTCCATGCCTGTTTAATGTAGAGAATGGTTCTAGAGAGCTGCATTTCAGGGGATCTCGGCAGTGGGCTTTTGCAGTGGTACAAAATGGAGCTAACAACAATATTTTATCTAAAGGTAAACGTACATGGGCAAGACCCATTTTAACTGACTGGATGTCATTATGGATGCAGACATCCAAAGGGACCCAACTGAATTAAGTAAATCACCTCACCACATCTTTTTCTTTAAAACCTTAATTATCATCATTCCTAGATTGTTCCCCACCCACCACCTCCTTTAAGGACTGCAGAGCAAACATGATGCTGCTTGCAGTGATGGCAATCCATGTCTTGTTCTTGAATTTGCTCAAATCTTTTTTCTATTTTGCTGCAGATTATTACTGCTACTGGTTATGCCTTCAGAGTGTAACCCAGCAATCTGAGTAGTTTAGGGAATATAGGGGTGATTTACACTTCGTAACGAAAATGAAACTCTTTAAAATTCAGTATTGGGAGTCTTCAAGTGGGACTTCTGCTGGACTCCCTACAAAGATGGTCCAGCCCCAGGGAGAAAATGTAGATGAGTATAAGCATGCAAGTAAGTGGTTTCCACATTTGGTCATCAACTGATCATAAAATGTGGAAAAAACTTACAAAAACGAATGGCAAGAGTGCTTTTAGGACTGAAATTTTACAATTTGTGAGAACCATGTTGTTTTGCATCCTGGCAAATCACAATGCAATTTTAGTTTTTTTTCTTCCTTAACCAGTCTGCTTGTTTATTGCCTCAGTGGGTAAATGTGCTTGCCTTATATGAGGAAGAAATAAGTGTGTGGGATATGGTGGCGTTTCTGTTTAATTTTTGTGAGGTTAAAAGCAGGTGGTTTGGAACTTATTTGTTGTTATTTAGAAGGTGTGACAGTGAGTTCCTGAACAAGACTAGGAGAAAAAGAAGGTCGTATTCTTTGAATGAAGACCTTATTTATAGAGGCAACCAGAGGGGTTAAATAAAGGCTAGGATTTATTCACGTAGGAAAGTAAATTATGCATGTTAATACGTACAAAAGAAAAGGAAAAGGAGAAGAGCCATGTAGCAGTAAAAATGTGAGATGTCTCTGTAAAAGGCTGTTTTTTAATTTTGTACAAATATGGCACAGTGTTGACAGCTCTCATGACTTCATGCGATACATGTGATGACAGAACTTTGTGTTGTGTGACTGTGTATTTTAGTTTGCATTTATACAAGAAAAAGATAAACACTCAGGTTTTCTTGAAATTAGGAAACATAAGGGCTCCAAATTAAATACCAAATAAAAATAGCCCACATTTCCCTCCAAAACCTTTTGCTTTGCAAACCGTGTTCCAGTCTAGGGGAAGCTGGTCTCCATCACCCAGCCTGGGCAGGTAGTTGTACGTGCCAAGGGAGGGATGCTTTTCTGTTTTGTGCTGAGGCAATTCCTCTGGTTTTAATGGCATTCCTCCTCCTGACCAGTGAGATCAGTATTTGAGACCCCGGTATCCAGTTGCAGAATGGTGACATGGTAAGGAAGTTGCAGCCTGATTGCTTGTAGTTAATAGATACAGTAATTCTGTATCTTACACATTTATGTCTTCTGCAGTACTGGCTAGTGTAGGAATGAGAAGGGAGGGGAGAAAAGCACCCCTCAGGTAAGAAAGCGAAGTGTCACATTTTGTGGTGCTGCTGAAGAGATTCCTGGTGCTCTGCTGGCAACAGAATGATAATGTGCTACTTCTAAATGTAAGAGTAAAAATGCTATTAATGGTGGGCTGTTATATTAATTTATTAATTATTTAATGGTTTCTAATAGGTGTTGCTACCGGAGAAAAAAAAAGAGGGATTTAGATCCAGCTATGTGTATTTATAAATACAGAAGAGAGGAGGATTTCCACCTGGATGTATGTTTCTAAATGGATGGACTTTCTAAGAACCTGATTTATGGAGAAAAGATGATGACAACAGACTTTTCTAAGCTTTTTCCTTTTGGGAACCCAAAATCACTAATTCCTTTTTAATACTACCTGTTGATTTCTTTGTTGGCCTTTCTTAAAAAGAGAATATAAAATAACTCAAGTACACTGTGCATTAGTGTTCCTAAATGATTGAATTCTGCACTTAATTAATGAGAAATTAGGGTAAAAAGCTCTTACTGATCAGCAGTCATTTAAACAAATTCCTGGAAATAATGGAAGCCAGATGAGGGAGAGAGAGAAAATTGAAACTATCTGAAAAGTGGCTTTCTGGGGCAGCTGCTTTCCCAGATGCATGTATTCAGTAAAAGCAGCCATGTTCTATAACCTAATTTATACTTCTTACAGGTTATCTGTTTGGGAAGTAGAAAGTAGGTTAATTTAAAAAGGAAAAGCCTGTGCTGAGGAAGCTAAAGTCTGGTCTTGCATTCCTATTGTGTGTGACAACCTGCCTTTTGGTCTTAAAAATTTGGTTGATCTAGAAATGTGTTATGCAAATGGGTAGCTTGAATTTGTGGGGACAGAGGAATTCCTTTGGAGTTCAGGCAACTGCAGTGGGTTGTGTGATTCCTGCACAAGGGGATACAGGGTACCTGTATACTGAGGAAGCACAGAAAAATACATAAGTAGTTAGGAAGTTTTACAGATTCAGGTAGGGGAATTAATGTTAGGTTTTCAAAAATACTGAAGGTAGCTTGGGTACCTCAGTTCATTATATGGTGCTAAATTCTTACACAGCATATGATGCTCTTTATGTTACAAGAAAAAATATTGGCACCAAAGCATGCTCCTACCTTCCTTTAGTGTTTTAAATTTTACTATTAGGATTTTTTATGATATTCTGCTGCACTGAGCTGTATTGTTGAACAGCACTGCTAATTAAGTTATCCCTGAAGTGTATTCTGGCTCCAGATATATACTACATTCACTAAGATCATAGTGCACTCTTGAAATAAATGAATTAAGTTTTCTAGAAGTCTACCTGCTGAAAAAATGTATTATGCATTGACAGCTAGCTTTACCAGTCAGATTTGTTTTGTTCATATACTGCTTTGTTTGTCTTACTGTTCTCCTATTGTTTTATAAAATAAATTGCAAATGTCTGAAGCTTAAAATCTTCCCAAATGCATGTTGATATGCAGGGAAATTCAGGAGAGAAACCAACACAAGTGGGCATTTTGGGAACTCGCTGTTATATCATTGAATAAAACCAATTTGATATCTTTAATGAAATTAGACTGTCTGAAGGCAGAGAACAGCTCATGTTTACACTGTGGAAGCATGGGATAAGCTGTCGCAAAATTCAGGGTACAAATTGTTTTGCAGATATGGGTCAAGAAGAAAACACCCTCTTTTTCCCCTCTCCATATCCTGCAGGACACTATAGAACAATTAGGATTGGGGAGGGGAGGGGAAAGAGGGGGGCCCAGAGAATTAGTCCTTTCACTGAAACATCTGGAATTGGTAAATATCTGAGGCAGGAGACCCTCTTAGAACAGAGTATGAGGGATTTCCACAGTGGAACAAACCAGCCTTTATTCTTTCCTTCCTCTTGTTCTCAGCTCTCTGTTAAATGAAAGATTTTAAGATCTGAAACACAGAAAAAGTGTGTCTGTGCTTAGGGGACATTTAAAGTAGGAACTTCAGCCAAAATAAATATTATAAACCAGACAAAGGATTTGTTTATTCGGGAGGGGAGGGGGGTGGTGGAAGAAGAAAATACATATTGAGGGACATGGGACCATTTGATCTTTCAGATACTTGGGATTAACATTAGTAATGGCAAAATAGAGTGGAAGTTTCTTCTAGAGAGTAGAAAAGCAGGGGCAAGAGGGAAGGCACTGGTATGTCTTGGAAGGATGTTTCCCCAAACATGAGTTAAAAATTATGAATAAATGATAGATACTTGCTTATTACTTGGAACCAACACTTCTTTTTGTCTTTATTTCACTGTAATGGGTTTCAAAATGAATGTAGTCAAAAGTGCTAATTTTTATAGACCCTTCTGTTTTCTCACTGTGAAGTTAATTTAGAGCAGAATACCTAAAACTTCTCAAGTCTCAAGCAAATCAGACCTGTACATGAGAAACTCCTCAACTGCGGTAATTTTACATGGATTATTTGGCTTGCATTTATTATGATTTTCGCATGCTTTTCTGATGAGTCTAAACAGAAGAGATTGATTCTATGGCAACAATCTCTTCCAGTAGAAAGAAACTGGTCTTTGTAGAGATACACCAATATGATAATTTTCCTGCAGGAAAATGGTTTGTCTTGATGTTTTTCCATCAAGGCTAAGTGGGAGGAAGCAAGCTGAATCTGCCTCAGCTGACATTCTGAGCTGACTGAAACCTGTATACCAGACTTAAGGAATTTATTAAATACAACTTGTGTGGTATATACTATACTTTAAAGCTTCCTGCCTATCTCCTGCCAAAAGCAATTTAATTTGGTGTACTGTATTTCTCAGACTTTCCCTGCCACCTTCTCTTTAATGTATCTGTATTTAACAGTGGCATTATTTTGTAAATATATGTATGTGCTTAGCACAAACTAAACTAGAACTGGCTGTACTGGAGAAGCTGGAGTTCTTGTTATACATCTATTAAAAGCTTTTTCTTTTTTTCGCCTAAGAAGTTACGAAAATAATTTTCTGCTGAAACTTGCTGTATGTGGTTTCAGTGGTAAATTGCCTTGATTTACTTTAGGTTTGCTAAATAACATTTCATTTCTATTGAAATTGTCATGTTAGATGCAACCTGATTCTTCTTGTGATATCCTGTTCTCAAACTTCTATCACCATGTTTATTATAAGTTACTATTATCAAATTAAGCTGTTCGATTTAAAAATTCAAAAAAGTTTTTTTCTTTCATACATAAAGTAAATATTGTGACAGCTGTCATACCCCAGCCGTCTTCATAATCCTTATTGTGGGATTCCATATTTGTGAGATTTTTCTGCCTGCAGGTTTGATTTCATGGACATAGGGCTGCCTGGGTATCTGATTGCTGCTGACTCCCTGGGCTTATTACTATTAGGTTGAGTACAACACCAGCCTATAAATATGTCTGTGGGGGAGCTGACTAGGGCCAGGGCAAGAAAGTTGGTGCCTGTCTTCAAGACCATGAGGATATAAGCACAAAATTCTCATAAACTTCTGAATCATTAGAGCATTTGCTCTGAGACTCTTTATAATACATGCAACACAGCATCACCTGTACCCTTTGCATTGGTCCAGGGATTTCTGGTTGATTATTGACAGGGTTTTTGTGAGCCACTTGGGTCAAACTTCCAGCTAGGATGTTTGCTTGAGATACAGGTGTAAGACTTGACTAATATCAAGTCACCTAAGACTACAGCTTGTCTTTCTCCTAGAAACTTTGGTTAAAACATTCTAGGAAAGAAAAATAATCCTGTAAAGAGTTATCTGATCCTCTACAGACCAACTGATGTGATATCAAGAAAGGGCAGCTAGCTGTAATTAGTGCTTACCAGTTCAGGAGAGAGTGAAGTCAAATCTGTTTATTAATCACTTTCAATGCTTCAGTGAAGTGCTTTTATTTCAATGCATGTGAGAATTGCTATAGAAATTAAAGAATATTTTATATTCTCAGAGATATTGCAAGTCTCCATACACATGTAAAGCAACAATTTGTCTGTTTCCAGGTGTGATCTTGTTAGATGTGATGGAGACTTCTGTGCACACTTGTAAGAAAACTGGTAATTTCAAAACCACTGAAGAACCAGGAAAGGAGTTCAGAATAAAGCAAACGAACCTCCTGAAGTAATACAGTGGCTATTTCAAAACTGCAGCTAAAAGTAAATTCCTATTCTGACGAAAGTATCCAACCTAGTTGGTCTCAATCTTTGGGGCAAGAAAGGATACAGAGAACTAAAACCTACAGTGGCTTAAAGCAGAAGTAGCTTATGAAGCACAGCTAGTGGTTGTGGTTTGTTACAATGCTTTAATGTTAAAAAAGGCTGACCTGACAAGCTAAAATTCCTTTAGAAACCATCTATAATCTCTTTACATTACCACTAACACTTTGCAGCACTTAGCTAATAAATAGGAATTCCTCTGGTTTTCTCTGTATGAGTCATATCATAGAACAGTTAGGGTTGCAAAGGACCTTAAGATCACCTAGTTCCAACCCCCCTGCCATGGGCAGAGTCACCTCACACTAAACCATGCCACCCAAGGCTTTGTCTGACCTGGCCTTGAACACCACCAGCGATGGAGCATTCACAACTTCCTTGGGCAACCCATTCCAGTGCCTCACCACCCTCACAGTAAAGAATTTCTTCCTTATATCCAATCTAAACTTCCCCTGTTTAAATTTTAACCCATTACCCCTTGTCCTATCACTACAGTCCCTAATGAAGAGTCCCTCCTCAGCATCCTTATAGGCTTGGTTTAAATGCAGATACTTCAAGTAGGTCTGAATGATTCCACTGGAATCAGCAAATTAACTAGACCATTTAATCTTCTCAGACACATTTACATAGCTATAGGAACTGCGGCACAGGCATTTTGAATGTTAATTGGAGACTTGTAAAAATGAAAGTTCCTCTCACTTTTGTAAAGGTCAGCAGAACAAATGGTACAATTCACATCACTTGAAAAAAAGTGTCAGAAGTGAAAAAATAGTATTGAAATGAATAAACGTGAAGAAATTAAGTTAAATGGATACATGATTTGCTTTGGGACAAGTGATGAACAACTAGTGGGATCTATACAAGGAAGTCTATTGAAAATTGGGAGATTAATTAGCCTTCTCAGTCTAGGTTTTAAATAGACAATTGCTCTGTAACAGCACACCATTTTTTTTCTTTTTTTATTGCATGTGTGGTCACTGGTCAACCAGCATTTTTAATGAGTGAGAGTATATATTGCACACTTTAAAGAACTGGTTGTGGGGCGCAAATAGAGAAAACTCTACAACTGCAGTCTAAGGGTAAAATATGTTATAACTACTAAGCGTTGCAAATCCCACCACTTTTCCATTGGCACTAAAACGGGTGGGCTTGACAACTGCAAAAAATAACTAAATGTAAGGTGCATTAAATGATTGTTTAAGTATGTACTTTGAAGTAGTTCTTATTCTTTCACTAGAAGAAAACATAACTTTCTCTGCTTGTCCTCTGACAGGTCCCTTAATGCTACATTTCTCACTATTTTCCTCTTTTAATGTGTTTTGTTTTGTTTTTTTTTTTTTAACTTGTGGGGGGTTGTTTAGGTTTTTTTTGGGCGGGTTTTTTTTTTTTGAGTTTTTGTTTATTTGTTTGTTTGTTTAAGTCCTTGCTTGTTTCTGTTTTCTTCTTTTAGCCTTTCTTCCATGCAGAGCCACTTTCCTCTCTCGCTGGCCCCCAGAGTCAGCAACATTTGTAAGCCAGCTGTGCTTTGGGCAGACTGGTAAGGAATCACTGTAAGTAGGAGAGCTGGCTGCTTTTGTCTGGAAGGAAAAACTGCAACCACTTTATAAGAGCAGCTTACATTCTCACCTGAGGGTCTACCATGGGTTAAATCAGTTCTGTTGAGCTGCCTGTGGATTCAGAGTCCTGTATTTAACCAAAGTGCTCTTAACCAGAGCAAGTGCTTCACTTTCTTGCTTATTTGAAGTCTAAGACTGCTCTGAATGAATCTTCAGATGTCATTATTAAAATATCAGCAAGGGATATCACTCAAGACTGGAGTGCCCTTGCTCTAGTTTCTGTGCAAACACAGACAAAGAAATATTCCCTGCCCCAAAGAATGAAATGGGTAAGACAAAGCAAACAGAAGCACCTGGAAGGGAAGGAACTTGGTTGCAGTCACACAGTGAATCAATCCTTGGCAGACCTTGAGGTCTCTTGAGTTTTATGTGGTTGATTTTTTAAAAGAAATGCAACAGTGACTTGAAATTGTATCCACAACATCAAAAATACCCTTTTTATTTCTGGTTATTGGGCCATCGCTGGAAATACCTTTTCTGCCATTATCAAGGGATATCTCTGACCTGCTACAGTTCGTAATCTCTATCACCTGCCCCTCTTCCCTCACCTACCTTGTGATCTAGGCAAAGTGTGCCTTGTATCAATAAGCCATTTAACACAAACAAGTGAACTCTAAAGTGGGGAAAAAGTGAGATACCTTACAGTGGCCTAATTTATAGAGATGGTAACTCTTGCAGACCAGAAATTTGGCCAATTTTCTTTAACAGTGAACAGATGAAAATCAGTTGACCTAGTGTCACAGATAGGTAAGGGGAATAGAAACAGCAGAAACCACCAATGTACTGTGTTTTTATAACGCTTTTTCATCTGGTTTTTGGTTGCCTTTTTTGCATATTTGTTTCCTAACCCCACTTCCTATCTCTCATGGTGGTATTTTGGAGTGCTACTGTACACCTTTATGTAGGAGAGCTCACTAAGGCGAGTGAGTGGAGCTGTAGAAGTGCCAACCAATTTGCCTTCTAGTGGAACATGCAGAACTTTCTGCCTTCAGTGTGGCTGTGCTTCCTGATCTTTCATGCTTGGCACTCTCTCTCCTACAATTATGTGGAAAAATAATAATTAACACATTCAGGAATATACATATATATATTTAAGATTTGGGCCAAGATTTGCACATTTAAACTTAGATTTTTAAAGCAATTTGCTTTATAGTGATTGGGTCCCTCTGATCCTTTATAGTGATTAAGCACTTTGGGGCCCCACTCGTGCAATGGGAAAGCCATCACAGCCTGAAATGACAGCAGCCATTGGCAAAGCTCAAGGCAGTAGGGCAGATTCAAGAACTGAATATGTGTCCATACACCACACCAGTCCGGAAGCACAGACAGCGATTTGCAGCCTGTAGGTGATATCAGCCTGCACTGCCCCAGGACTCTCAATAGGACTAATGAGACCAGAGCCAGCAGCATGACAAAATGGATATGCTGATGCCTGTTCCATGTGTTGTGCACAGGCTGCCAGGCCAAGGTCCTGTAGCATGCTCCTGCAGTGTATGGTAGAGACATGCTGTCAGCCACTTCACTCTGTATACTGCTGGCTTTGTTTGAAGTCTGAAAAGGGCATCCTTACATCTCCAAAGGTTCTCTTGGCCGAGCAAAAATGTAGCATTCCTTATCCTCCTTACAGCCATTACCAGCTAAAATCAACAGTTTCTATTCTGTAGTAAAAACAGATTTTGAGAATCACTTTATGTAAGTAGAAATCTTTATGTGCTGTCAACTGTACATGGGTTGTATTATTGCCATGAGGTAGTCAACAATTCTGGAAACAATTGAGTACTAATACAAACTAACCCTTAATCAAACACATTTTGGGCTCATTAGCCTCACAGTGGTTGAAGCCGAATAAGGCATCTTCTTCAAGTTTCTTTCCTAAATCTGTAATAACTATTTTAATGTATGTAATCATGATAGACCCCATATTGTGGCATTCTGTCACATCAGCTGACTGATTCTGCCTGTTCTACAAATAATCCTTCTCTGGTGAAATGATCTACTTTTTCTCACTTAGTGTGAGGCTTCATCTGCAGAAGTAGCTTCATTCAGGCATTGTGAAATGCGTAAGTGAACATTTTTTAATTTAGTAGTGTTTAGAGCTCTAAGTTAGGGTCAAAGCCCCATTGCACCAAGCACTGTACAAACTCACAGTAAGGGAAAGCTTGATGGGAAATTTCTCTTATCTAAGTATGCAAGAATAGCTTGATTTAAGTGGTGAAATAGCAGTGCAGAGAAGAAGAGCATTTGCCAAAGTCACATTTCAAGACAATAGAAGAGATAAAAAATTGAACCATAGTCCTCATTCAGTGTCTTATCCAAAAACCCTGTTGTTTTCCATAATTAAACTATTAAACAGTAAGATCAGTATTTAAATGAAGACAAGGAATAAATAGAATTGCACACCTCAAATTACCATTCTTCTTTTTGCAGTACTCTGAGCTTCTCTTTGCAGTTGTCTGTCTGGTATTTGGGCACAGTGCTGACTTGAGGAATGTGGGCTTTCACTCTGTCTCACTTATGGGCATTTAAATCTTCCTGTTCTTTCCAGCATGGAGACTTTCGATTGCCTGTCTGGTTTTTTCTGGTGGGAGAACTGACGTTTTGTTTGAGGACACACGTACTGCATGGATTTTCAAGTTGCTAATGCATCTTGCTTCTTTTGATGGTTCCAACCCAGAGTAGCTGGGTTCTTTTCCCTGTCTTTGGCATTTTCCACAGACTGCCTATGTGCTCAAGCTTGGTGGTTTCCATTTCCCAGTTACCCTCACTTCTAACCCTGTTGTGGCTGCCTGCCGTAACTCAGCTGGTACTTTTTCCATCCTGTGCTTGCTGATCTGAGAGTTGGACCCAACTTTCCTATTTTTGTACAGTGTCCTAGGAGTGGGTGTTTTTTTACTGTAGGGAAGTGCTTGTGTCTGGGGCTCTCCTGGTGCTGAATCCTGGCCATTGCTTACATCTGGGACTGCTGCTGTTGTAGAACAAAATCCTGGCATTGCAGTCCTGGGTATAGGTTGCCACAAACACCCCAAAGAAGGGGCCACAGCCTGGGGATGCTGAGTTAAGAAAGATTTCCAATAAGTTATAGTTGGTTCAGGATAACTGTCCCCTGGCTCTGTACCTGTCTCTGCCTCTTCTGTCCAGAGGAGGCCAATTTAGGCTCTTTGCCCCTGTTGCTCGTAGACAGGGTATTCTTCACTTTGTTTTTTGTATTGCTCTTTGTAGATGGTGCTTTGTATTGTGATGCCTCACTCTCAGACAAGCACTGGTCCTTTACCCTGTTCTGTGCAAGTGTCTGTGCATGGCATGATTTTTTTCTTGCAACAGTTCAGCTCCTCTTGCAGTCTGTGTGCCTTTTCCTTGCATCTCAGCTGCCTTCTTTATGAACTAGAACCTTTTCTGTTTGCTGAATAAGTGAGCCACAAATGTGCATTTCCTTGACTAAGGAACCCTTAACATCTCCAAGTTATGAGTTGGTGCGTGAGTTCTTGGGTCAGTAACACTACCATGCAGCTCATATTTGGCTGCTTAACTTCTTGTTCAAGGCCTCTTTGAAGCCTTAGTCTGTCACAGGTGTCATGGCAGTTCACAGCTGGCTTTGTGTTAATTCCTGGCAAGATTATATGTCTTTTATATTCTCTCTTCCCAACAAGACAGCAAAAGCTCCACCTTTCTTTTCTCTGCCTTGCTCCCTATTAATAGGTTTGTTTATGGGCTTCATCGTCATTACTCATGCTTGAGCAGATCTGTAGACTCAGAAATGTAAGTTTGCTTTGTTTGCCTGTTTAATCATAAATTCTGACCTGATGTGTGTTATGCGTGACTGACCATTGGTGCTGTGTTTCTTGTATATTTATTAAGGAATAATAAAAGAGACATAGTCTCTGAAACTACATTCACTCCTTGCCAGGGAAATTATTTACAGAGATGCTGCAGGTACTTTTAGCTCTCCATTTGAGCACACACACATGCTCGTTTCGTGGCCTCTTCCATCAGATTGTTTAATTTTGGGTTTTACAATATAGTAGGAAAAATTAAAAGGTCCTTACCTACTATTTTCTGTAGTTCCTTCCTCTTTAAAGCAGAAGAAGGGCTGAAACTACACAGGAATAAACTGGTATGAATAGTGGGTGTGATGGTAAAATCAGGAGCAAGAATACAAAGCAGTGAATGCCATGCAATGCTGACTACAGTGTGAAGATTTCTAGGGTAACAGCATTGCCAATGCCTGAACTAGGAACCGAAGGGTTTAAGAAGAAAAAGGTTTCTAGGTAGCAGATCATTATTTCCCTGTGTATTCAGTTTCTTGTCCTGGACTGACAGGCGCTTAACATTGATAGCACTAGTAGGAAATCCCTAACTATGTCCTTCTTCATCTACAGTTGCACATATTATTTCAATTATTGGTCAAGCAACTAAACCAAAATAAACCCCTTTGTGGTTACTCCTCTCTTTAAACAAAGATTTTTTGGAGTCAGATATAGAGCAGGGTGATACAGACATCTCCATGAGCACTCTCCTTATACACTGCAGATCTTGAGGGCTTCCTTGCAAGAAAACATTTCTGGAGATAGATTGCCTTTTTCCAGCTCAGGAGACTTAACTATGCTGATCTTTCATGGATGGCATTTCAGGTTGGTTCTTTTCTTCGTGCATGTTTTTGATACTTGTATGATATCTGCTAGTACAGAAAACCAGGTGTGGTGTGATGAAGATAAGGAATATGTTACTTGACAAGTTATATAATCTTAAAATATGTCATAAGTATATAAAATATTGGTGTTAAAAGACAGACTATTTATAAGTTAGATGTTTATATTTTGGTTAGATATTTGTATTTTTATTTTGGTTAGATGTTTATATTTTATTTAGAGTAAGTGTTTGGATGTTTTCACAAAATGACAAATTTTAGGCATTCTGTTAAACCCTTTGGTTCTCCCACTTGGTTGCTTCATGAAATGGCCAAAGTTTTCCCATTGCACAATACGATGGGCTTTTCTGTTTCAGCCATGTTGTGCTACACTGCTCCTCAGACAAGTGAAATCTTTAGGAAATGACACTCCCAGCTTCTTCAGTGAGCAGATGAAAGTGTTGTAAAGAAAGTTCTCTGCTGTGTGTGTGTTTTTTTGTTTGTTTATTTTTTACATGCTGGCTGAGGCTTGAGATGGGCTCTGCTTTGCTGCTTTCCCACCTGGGAACCTGAAACCTATTTCTAGTCTTTGTGCTCTTTTATTGTGTCCATTTCTGTGTGATCATCTGCCTGTGTTTGTTGAGCATGATGAGGAAAGCCCTTTTCTGGCAACAGGTGGTGATGGGTCAAGGCCCTACAAGACCACTGCAGAACAGATTTCTGGTGTGATCAACCCTGGGGGAAATGGTGCAGGTGTTTGCCCTGGGCATGCTCTGACAACTTACTGCACTGAGAAGTTCCCATAGTGACTGGCCGGAGCTCCAAGATGCCTCCTCTGCATCCAGTATGCATGTAGGGTGCAGAGAGATACGAGACCTCTGTAGCTTTTCTGCTTGGCATGAACCGAACCCCAGGCTTCATTATTGCCCTTTTGTAAAAGCCCTTAAAACACTGATGATGTCCTGCCCAGTGTGGATGCCATAGGTAGCATATGTGTAAGACACAGCTGATCAGGATCAAAGGAAATCTTTTATAGGAGGTGCCCTAGGAATAGGTTTATCTTGTGTTCCCAGCAGCCCTCAGCTGAAGAGGGTTTTTGCAGAAATGGGTGTGTGCTGCTATTACTCACTGAGCTCATGCTCTCACAGGGAGCTGGGACACTCACCTCAGGGTTTTCTGAAACAGAGCTGTAGTGGCCTGAAATAAAATGCAAAAGAAGCAGTTGCTAACATTATGCAGCAAACCCAAAGTGTAATTGCTGTGCCTGCCTGACAGCTGTACAGGCAAGCATGTTCTGTGACTGGATGTGTATTCTTGCACTGCTTCAAGAATAAGTACAAATGATGGTATGGTTTGTGAAAGGAAAGGGAGCTCTATAAAAAGCAGATAAGCCAACCACCAGGCTTTGAGGGGTACATCAGGTGAGAGGGCAGCCGAGGCTGAGGTTCTCAGCTTACAGCACCAGCAGCACAGTTGGATGCTAACGAAACATTTTGCTCTGTTTATTATGCTGGCTATGTCAGACTGTACATCTCATACTGGTTCCTCAGTGCAGCAGAGGCATCTCCCTGGCACTGCCTTGGCACCAGGCAGGCTCCCAGCAGCAATGAGGGGCAGCAGCAGGGGCTGTCCAGGTGAAGATCCAGAGGATGCAGTTATCCTATTTCAGGGTATGCATTAGCTTAGAAGTAAATAGAATAGACTTCATTGTTTACTGTCCTTTTTCCTTTTCCTTTTCCTTTTTTTATTTTTATTTTTTATCTTTTAATGTGCAATTTACATGTCCTTTGGAGCCAGTACGGAATGATGAGTGTTTAGTCATTTCATGTCATGCCCACCTGCTATTTTCAAACATTTCAGAAAATGACTGGTTTCACAATGGGATTGCAACATATGTCGGAGAAGGACAGGGACATTAGGATAAAATTAGAGAGGGAGGAAAACATAAATATGTCCAGAGCTGTTATTTCATGCTAATATGCAGATGTTTTTTCTTATATAAAGACATAGGGAACTGTGCAGAACTTGCTCTCCTCACTCGTTTTTTCCTGCTCCTAGTCCCCAGTTTTGTTTTTTTCTGATTGTTGCATCTTCTTGTAACCAAGAGTGTGCATTATCCTTGAGGCACCATCTGTTTACTTCGTATCTGAATGACGTACCACTATGGGACCTGGCACTCATGCCTTCTGAATAGTCTGATGACACACATTAATAGTCTGATGCAATAGGGTAAGTTCGGTGGCTCCTTAATACTCCTGAAGGCAGTGTGAATAAAACAAACTCTAGTACAGGGGGCTCTTATCACTTTTCAGACAATAGGAATTGTCACTGGTTTGGAAAAACAGGTGGATGCTAATAAGGCATTTGCGTTGTTGAAGAAGGTTTCTGTTTGGAGTATATTTGGAAAAAGTATATTTTCTCATGTAATGCAGTCTGAAAAGACAATCCTTGTTTTTCATTCCTGCTGAGAATCTGATCCACCTGTCTTTGTGCTGTAACTGGATTAGCTGCTAAATCAGTTATACACAACCTTTGAAGTGTGGTAGGAATCCCGTTTTCCCTGACATTTTTAGCCCATTGTCAGTAATTCAGCATGATCTGCTATAAAGATCTGGCAAACTCAACTTTTTCTCATTGTGGTTTAGAACAGGCCTCTTTAAGCAAGAGCATGTTTCTCAGTCCATATTTTTTGCTTTGTTTTTCCTAGCTCAAAACTCAAAACCACAAAAGAATAATCTGCAATATTAAGGCTTTTTGTTGCCCACATTCTATGAGGTTGTGTATGTCAGCATTCTCCTTTTCTACAGTGCAGTAGAGCAGAGATGAAGCATATCCAAAATCAGGCTTCATCAGTCAAGATCTCTGTAGTATTTAAAGAAAAAAAAATATATTTAACCCCCGATATTCTCTGAATGAAAGCTAAATTCTATTTGCCCCAAGCTTTCCATTTTCTTTAAAAAAACCCCAAACAAACAAACAAGCCAAACCCTGAGGTTAGGCTATAAAAAGGACAAAGCAGCATTCTGAATGCCTGTCGGAAGAAAAAAATACGGCACCACTCGAGGGCAGCAAATACTCAGCTTCTTTGATGAGCTAACAAAAACGTATCATAAAGAGGCAGGAGACTGTACTTTTATTTTCCATTTGTTTACCTTGTAATTTTTGAATAGTCTTGAAGAGTATTGTTTCCAAATAATTGCACTGATAGAAGTCTTTTTTTTATAACTGCAAAAAGACAAAAAAAAAATAAATATTCTTTTTTTTATTTTTGCTCTGGAATTCATCAAAAATACAAAGGTGCATGAAATTGTTTTATAAAGGTGATAGAGAAGGGGTTTGGCAGCAGAAGCTCATTTTCACCGAATATGTCTTGACAACAATTATATGACAAATATTATATGACAACATTTGTGCAAAATCCTCACTCTAGAAAATACTGAAAAACCATGAACTTAAAAAAAAAATTGTCAGTCGATATAAATAATAGTGTGAGATCATGTAACTTTCAGATACATAAAGAATGAAGACAGTGTCAAAATACACATTTGAGGATGTCAGATTAAATCTGCACAAGAACCTTTAATCTTAGCATAGACTAAGTTCTTATAGCACTTGATTTGACAACCGTATCTTTTCCTAAAAAATGCACTTTAGAAATTCAGCAAAATGGTAAAACAAAATTCGTCATCTGGAACTAAATTTATGCCTTCATGTTCCATTAACAGCTCTAAAATTTAGATGAAAGCAGAGATCTTTACCAGTTACGGTAATGAACTGATCAGCTATGAGGTTGTCTGGGAACCTGATGGAGGAGTCCATGTTTTATTGTTCATCTGATGATGATGATGGAGAAATACCAGGTTTCAGTCTAGGTTTTTACTTTTCTCCTAGTAGTCTCCACTGCTGATCCACTTTGCAAGTTTCCTTGTACTAACTGCTGCCTTCTCTGTAGCCCTTTCATCCTTATTGGATGTTTCTTTTTATTTATACTGCACATTAGGCTGCTCTCCCTCATCCCCTCACTCCCCTCTTGTCAATAAGCCTCTTCCTAGCTCCTTCTCCATGCCAGCTGTGCCCCTCCTCCTCCACCTTTCTGAAGCATCAGGATGGGGGTGGCCAGAGTGCATTGGGATGCACTTTTGGCTTCAGATCCTCTGCCCAGTGCTGTAGCATTCTTAGCTTGCTGGAAGATGTCACAAGCAGGGAAACCCTGCTCAACCCCATCAGCTGTGTGCGTTGTGTATGAGTATCTTGAAACCTCAGAGCCTTGTACAGCAGAACCTTGGAAAATTTTCACATAGGTTGTAAATATCAGCACTGGTTTCACCGACATCTTTGCTGAACTTTTAATCTCTGGTCAAAAAAACTCCAGAGTTACTGGAGAGGTTTAACTTTATGATGATATTTATTTTATGTTGAGGTTAGAGAAAAAGTGAAGTCAATTTGCCGTTTTCAGAGGCGAGTGAAATGTATAAACTAACTGAAAATATATCCACATACAGAAATAAAATTCAAATTCAGCTTAATGCAATTCAGCACCATTAATAGGTAATTTCAGTGCGTGTGAATAAAGTTGGTGAAATTTAATTGAAGGCAGGCTTATGTAATGGAAAATGTAAAAGGTGTCTTACCTGTAGGTATTGCTATTGGTGTTACTTCTGCTCTGTTTCTCTTGTCTGAAGTTGTGTTGTCCTGTGGACATGCAGGAATATTGAAAGGAGATAAATGGAAGAATGTCTCTTTTTTTCACAGATAAACTACCTCTTGGAAAGAGGTCAGAGTTTTCAAGATTTGGCATCACTTTTACATTTTTGAATTTTCAGTTTTATCCAATCTGAGAGAAAAAAGCTGTCTTTTCAGAGCTGCTTTACATTTGTCCCTTCAACTGAAAGTAAACTGGGGCTCCCAGTCCACTTTTCTAAAAATCAGGTCTTAGGTGTTTCAGATGAAATCTGCAAAAGCTGGCCATTACTGAAATGTTGATTTTTTTTTTTTACCCTATCTTGCCCAGGAACTCTGCTTCAGAGCCAGAAATACAGATTGAATCTCAGGACTTCTACACCTTTGGTTCAGCAGCAAGACCATCTGTCACTTCTAATTCCTGCTATGAAAAAGACAATCTAGTTATCTTTGATGGAATAATTCTGAATTTGCAAGCTACATTCTTCTCCCTTTCCCCGATTAGATTTTTTTCCCCTCATACATACTGGAATCTCTGAAAGTTCAGCCTTGGATGAAGTTAAACCCAAAGAGAGTGATGCATTTTTAATCAGTCTCCCCATTAGACGTAATACAAACTTGCAAAACGATAATTTCTCTCACCAAAACAATCTTGATTCAGTTTCAGAAGGGAGAGAAATCTGAAAACAGGTGAATTCCTTGCCACTTTAGATTTTGCTAAGGATGTGCAGAACTCTTGCTCCATTTTAAGCTTGATATATGTTTTGAAAGATAGAAGATTTATAAGAAGGGGGCTGGATATTTTTTCAGCCATGTCTACATCTTAGCTAGCATCTGCATTTCATTCCAAGACTGCTTTTTAATCTGCTGGGTTCTCACTCAGCTTTATTTAACTCTCCAAGACAAAGTGCTCTCATAGCACCATTGAAAACATAACTAAATTCTCTTTCAGAATGAAGAAACAAATTTAATTTCTTCTTTGGTGAGAACCATACTCATTCTCATCTGGGTAAAGATATGTTTCCTGAGGTCATAATGTATTCAGTCTTTCACATACATATTTTCATGGTGTAAACTACAGGTAAAAAGCACATCATATAGTTCCTTCATTTGAGTGGCCTTACTTTTCATGACTGTAAATGAGGGAATGTCTCAGGCAGCTCCTTCCATCCAGCTGCTGCTTTTCCCACCCACACATACATAGAATCATAGAATTGTTTAGGTTGGAAGGAACCTTAAAGATCATCCAGTTCCAAATTCCCTGCCACGAGCAGGGACACCTTCCATTAGACCAGGTTGCTCAAAGCCCTATGCAACCTGGCCTTGAACATTGCCGGGGATGGGGCAGCCACAGCTTCTCTGGGCAACCTTTTCCAGTGCCTCACCACCCTCATAGTGAAGAATTTCTTCTTACTGTCTAGTCTAAATCTACCCTTTTTAAGTTTAAAAGCATTCACTCTTGTCCTGTAAGTACATGCTCCTGTGAAAAGTCCCTCTCCAGATTTCTTGTAGGCCCCCTTTAGCTACTGGAAGACTGTTACGAGGTGTCTGCTAAGACTTCTCTTCTCCAGGTTGAATTCTCTCAGCCTGTCTTCATGAAGCACAAACTCAGTTGTGTTTGTATAGTTGAGGGCATGTGTCCACTGTTAAATTTTAATGAAAATTTGATTGAAATTTTGGGGATTAATGACCACTTTGCAAAAATTCCACTGATATCTACTCTGTCTGCACCAGTTCTTCCAACCTTCTTTCTACAATAAGTAACTAAAAAGGACTGAGGAACTGAAAGCTGTTTCTAGGATACAATGTGCAGCACTTCCTACTCTTGGCTCACTCTAAATTCAGCCTCTCAGCTCTGTCATTTTTTTCTGTCTCTGAATTTAAAATAGTTTTTTGCCACCCAAAAGTGATGTAAAAGCAATAGCATTTGTTCCTGCTCTGCGTAGGTTCACCTTGCTACTTTGGTAAAATCACAGGGGCTAATCTTCATGAAGATTTTGAGGTAGGGTAATTTCCAGACATTACTTATCCCGATGTTTGGAAAAACCAACTTTGTGTAGATATATGAGTGCACATATGTCCCTATGCAAAGCACCGCTTCTCTGCATTGGCATACCAGCTGGCAGTTCCTGGAAAGCTGTCTGGAAAGTCATGGTGTAGCTCTGAAAGCTACTGCAAAGGGGGAATTATGAATGATATGGCTACCCCCCTGCCATTCATACCTTTATCTTCCTTTCTTCACTTCAGTGCTAGTGCAGGGGCAGAATCAGCAGAAGATCATTGCTTATTAGTAATCCTGCTTTGAGGGGAGAACAAATTCCTTACAGGGCTGCTTTCTTTGGGCAGTCCAGCTGAGGGGAAAAAAGGGTCTTTAAACTGTGTCACTGCAGGTTGATCTGGGTATAAACACTTTGGGTACATTGATCCATTGTGAACTTCTGGAACAGGAACAGGATGCTGGTATAGTGGACAATTATTATAAAACAATTGCTGTTCTATATACAGCCAGTTTACAGCTTTCTGGCATCCCCAAGATATAGGTGTTGGTTTCATGTTCTTGGCAGCCCTCCACTCTGGAAGTCAAGGTCCCTCTTTTTGAGCAGAAGCTTGCAGGAGTCTCGCAGGTCAGTGATAAAAGGCCGATGGGGAAAAGCTACCCTCAAACTTGAAAACCAGAATGTTCTTCCTTGTCATTCAGGTTTGGGAAATAAAACACCTCGCCAGCATTTTGCACTTGCAGTACATGTTTACTGTGAGATTTAGAAAGCAAACAAACTGTAATCATTAAGAGGAGTTTATTAATTGAAATAAATTTCTCTTTGTGCCATCGACTGAAAAGCAGGCAATTTAGCTTTTCCTAATCATGGGATTATATATAGATTTTTCTAAACTGAAACGATAGTTTATATACACGGGGTTTTTTTGCACTTTTCAAGGGTTTCACACAAACAAGCTCTTTTACCTCTCTTCTGTCCACAAGTGCCACCACATGCAAGTGATTGAAAATGACGGTGTAAATCTTGGTGCTACTTACAGTCAGTTACAGAACCTTGAATATGCGGCACATACTTACAGACAGTGATCTGCCCTGGTGTTTAGTAGAGGGGTGTTTTTTCTCAGCCAATTCAGGCAGGGCAGATACACATTCACTCCAGGCCCATGTTTGGGATGGTGAAATAAAATAGTTCCCATAGTTATTCCTAGAAGTTAATTAGCTGTGACAGTGGGAAAGTGACAACCTCATGATTCTTGGATATTTATAACGAGGCTGTCACTTGCTAGGTTAGTCAGGTCATACAGGAGACAAGTGTGTGAAGTCAGGTTTCTGGCAGGACAAAGAGCTGAACCTGCATCGTTGTGCTTCCTTGCCATTGCTTAGATGTTGGCAGAAAGGATGTCTTGGTGCGGTGTTTGTAACACTACACCCGTGTGTGATGTGTATCTTTCAAAAATGTGGCTTTGCCATGCTGCAGAGCTGTCAGTGCACATGCGTTGCCTTCATTACACACCCTTGGAGTTCGATTAGGGTTTATTGAAATTGAGGCGTCTTTTCTGCTTCTGTTTTCATAAGCCCAGGATCAGACTTCCAGGGGCAAAGCAGAGCTGTAGCACAGGGAGGTCACAGAGGACAGGAAGAAATGCCGTAATGCCATCTGTTGGTGTGCACAGTCCACTGAGGTGGATGCTACAGCATGCACCGCGCCCACACTGTAGTGCCCTTCTGCACCATGCGCTGGTTGCACCATGGATGACACAGACAACTGGTTTGGGGTCTTTTGCCTCTACTTTGTGTATTTAGCAAGCAGCACCACTACTATGCTGTTTCATGACTTACCCTAACTAAGGAATTTCCTAATGCAGAAGGAGATGTTAGAGTTCATTTGACTTATTTTTACCATGTAATCAAGGCTTAATGTGCTAAATGTGTTCACTGTACACTGGTAACAGCACAGCTGAGCATGACTTTTTATTAATACCTAGAGAGCTGCTCAGGTCCAGAAAGGCTGCTGGGAATACTCCTGAGAGTATTATTATTAATTTTTTTTTTTGAGTTAAGAGAGCAAAACAGTCACACCAGTGGAAAAAAGCTCTCAAATTACGCATTTTGTGCAAATCGCAGGTATTTTATTGGTAATGATAGGCTAACCTGGAACAGATTATTTCAAAAATCTTTCTCATTCGGAGTACCATTTATTAATATTGCTACTGCTCAGAAAAAGAGTTATCTCATACTGAGAAATATGAGTTACCATCATGATAAGAGTACGGAAGTTATTTCATTTTTGTCTGTCATTTCAGTCCTTCAGTTTTAGTAGGAAAAACTATCATACAACTTTAGCATGATCTCAAGAGTGTCATTTCTCCGTGAAAATTTCCTGCCCATAGTGTGCCAAATTTTGTAGTGGGTTTGTCATCTGCCCAATATTCTTCAGAGAAAGCAGCTGACTGTTGGCTTCCCTAATTATTTATTTTAATATTGTTTCCTCAGAGCTAGCTTGAAGGGGGAACAAACCCCAACTATATATAAATAATGAACTAAACCCAGACATCTCCATCAAAAAAATGTAAAGCTTTGGAACAAATAGAAGTAGTTTCATGCAAATTTCTCTCTCTTAAAACTGGCAAGATTTCAATAAGCATTTTCTGAGCAAGATTTTATTCCACTGAAAGGTAAGACACTGCTTTTTTTGCACTGCTACAGGCCCCCACTGGAGAGCAAAACTTGGAAACTGCCAAACATCTCATACCTGCTGTGACAATGGGTAGCCGTATCAACACGCACAAACCCATATTCAACTAAACTGTTCAATTGAATTCTAATCTTCAGCTAATCACTAAGCTTTAAAAAAATATCTCCCTATTCATGTTTTATTTCTAAAAAATACCTTTATGATGTAATGCAAGTGAATGAATGGATGAGAGACTCAAGCATGACATGCTATGTACAAAGCTAAATGAACTACGGGGCTCACATTTTGTCAAATGTTTAACCCATGGAGCTCTCAGTTAAAAAGAACCCTTAAATGCAGATTGGAAAGTCATTGAAGGCTGTTTTTAGGGCTCCTCAGGATAGATAGGTGATAGAGAGATGTGTGTTTGTTTTGTGTTATGACACCCCAGGGAGAAAGAACTCTAAGCCTCCATAAGCCACACAACTCAGTGAAATTGCAATAGGAAAAATACCAGTGGTCACCGCTTTGTGTGTAGTAGGTATACTTTGTGCTCAAAAGAGAACTGCAACCTCCTGAATGAAGTGTATCTCTGTGTTGTAGGGGATAGGGAGTGCTTTCACCTTTCCTAACTCAAGACTACATGCCATCTCTGAATCTGTGCACCAGACTTGGCATCTTCTGTGTGACTGACAGTAGCCAAATTAATTTCTTCTCAGTATTTCTTAATGGGAGATACCCCTTAACTTCTTTGGGGGTATAATTTGAAGTTAATAAGGGAGGAAATGTGGGGTTAAAACACACAGTGCCTAAGTCAAGACTTATAACACATCACCTTATCATCCTGTTCGTGCCTGAATGGGTATCCTGCCCCAGCTTTACCAAGAAGGCACTGATGTTTCTGATAAAAGCCGTATCAGTGGAGAGGATGCCTACATGTTCCAGAACCAAAACACAATTTCATATGAGGATTGTGTGGAGCAAGTGTGAAGAACAAGACGTTTATGTACAGTTGGTTCTCAAGCACAGCCCCTCAGGTCCCTCACACACCAGAAAAGCATCTGAAAACCAGAAACATTTTCTCTGGACCTCCTTACTGAGTTTGAGGTGCTTACCATCTGTCTGGGACTCAGTTTCCATCTTTCTTGCAGACCTGAACATAAGGGCACTTTGATCTGTGCTAGTGTTTGGTTGGGGCATCCAGCAAAACTCTCTAAGCATGGTAGGTCCTCTTTGCTGATTTTAAGAAATTCCTTGCAAGTGGCTCATTCTCATTCTGGTTTTCTACCCTGCACAGCAAGGCTGGGCATATCCTCCATTTAACCTGACAGTGAGAAGTACTGTCATGTATTTTTAACTGAAGTGACTCTCCCTGACCCAGGTTTTATGCTTGCATGGAAACCCTGTCAGCGAAAATAATTTTCCAGTGTCTTTCCATTTGTTCTGTTATTATACTGTATCTTCAAATCTCCACCTTTTCAGTGTGAATAGGTCAATGTGACCTTCTTACCAAATGATTACTGAAGACTACAGCTAACAAAGTGTTCTAGGGGGCTATCAAATGTCTCCAAGGTAAGGCATGCATAAAACATGAGCACACAGTCGTAAATAACCAGGCTACTCTTCATTTATTTTAAAATAATGACTGTTGTTTAACTGGCTTGAAAGGGTTACTCTTTCACCCCTAGCTTGTTCTGAGTACCGTGGGAAAATGACATGAGCACTGTTTAGTTTAAGGGATGTAGTCATGCAAAACCTTTGCTGTACTTGTGGAGGAAGCTGGAGTGTTTCAAGAAATAATGAAGGTGTGAATCATCAGAATTCTGAATAGTCTGATAAGAAAATCTTTTAATCTCTTGTAGTAATGCGAAGACTCCAATTGCTGCAATTCTCTTTATAAATTGTGCAATAAAATATGGAATAAACCATTGCTAAAGAATCAAGGATTATCAGCAGTCTCTTCCTTTGATATCACTGTTTCTGAACGGTGTTCTTTAAAGGCTTTTGCTTGTTAGTTTAGTTTTAAGGGAAAAGTAAACTAATTAGTTCTTTTTTTTTTTTTTTCACTTTATGGTCTGTTCTTGGCATGCTTAGAAAACATTTGAGCTCAAACATTTCATTTACAGTTGTGCCTGTTAACAGGAAGGATTTTCATTTTTCAAAAACAACTTAAGAATAAAACCCAGGATGAGATAGTGCTTTAATTAAAAGTATATGCAAAGGATGAGAAAGATGAGGAGTTCGGTTGCTTACTTCTCCCTCTTTTTTTTTCTTTTTTTTTTTTTTGTGCATTTTAAATGGCTTTCAAAATCTACCAAAAAATCTTCTGTTTTATATGTATGATCAGTCAAAAACCCCCTCAAGAGTTCCATCTTGAAAAATATAATTTCTCATTGTTTCTGGAATTTGGCTTCATGTTCTCAATGTGATTTTACAGGATGACATTTATGGTCTTTTACCAAGGTTTTATGTTTTTATTTATACAAAAAAATCACACAATGAAGTGGGATGTAAAGAAAGGGAACATCTTGAGAAGATTTAGGCTTTTGAGGTTCCTTTCATAATCAAGAAAGATATAAAAAAATGTAAATTGCTAAAATTGAAAAAAACCTAGCTTTGATATATGACTCTTCTCATAATTTACAATAAGACTTTGATTACAGTTTTATCATTTCATTTATCACTTCCTAGGCAGCAGCCTAAGAAGAGATTGGCTAGAGAAGAAATCAAACGTTTATCTGCCACTACCTTTGCCTGTGGACGCTAAAAAGGTATCTATAATATATAACAAAGTCCTGCCATAAAAGATCAGAATACTGAAGCTAGATAGGAAGAATGAACTACAGCCATAAAGAATAAAGTTTAAAATGTTTCTGTTGTGATTTACCTGCCAGCTCCTAGCTCAGGCTGTGGTATGTCCTGGCAGCCTGCCCCAGGTGAAAGCTACAGAACAAGGTGAAGGTCTTTGCTGGATGCCTGTGGGCATCCTCCATGCACACCATTTTCAAAAGGCTGCAAGAAAGAGGCAAAGCAGTCTTTGAAAACAGCCTTTGCTTTTTGATTTTGATTTTTTTTTGATTGATTTTTTTTTTTAATCACTGGAATGCGTTTTATAAGTATTTTCTGATTGTGTGAAAAAATGTGAAAAATCACATTAATGGTAAGATTACTTATGGTGCTTCAATGCATTTGGTCTACTTACTCTCCAAAGAAAGTTATTAGGTAAAACATCTTTTCGTGTAGATTAAAGATACGTGATATGCTCTGGCTAATTGTCTACATTATCTGGCCCTTTCTCTGCCACCTCCCTCACCGCATACAGCAGTTTTCAGCCAGTAATTGGCTTGGGAAACAGCATACAGTACAACTGTTCTGGTGTCAAAATTGAGTGATTCCTTTCCATGAATAATTCCTGAAGTGGCTTATGAAGATATCAAAATAAAGCTACTTGACAGCTTGTTTAGCCCCAGTTGCTTCACTTGCTGGGCTTTGGATGCTAGAGGGAAGAAACCAAGTGACTGCGAGGTGACTGGAGTGCAAGTCAGTTGCTAGAGGCATGGGGAGGCCACTTCTGCCCAAGATCCTGGGCACGTTTGTGTCTTCTGGGTCTCAGAAATAGGGCCTGTGGTAGGCTCAGAGTATAGTGTCCCTGGAGGACGAGAGAGGTCTTGAAGGTGAGCTGAGACCCCTTTGTAGCTGAATAAGGAGATCTTTGTAGGTGGTGAAGGCACACCTTCAGGAATAGGTAAGAGGACATGACAAGGAGTAGGTGAAAGACAGCATCTAGGTGGTTTATGTGCAGTTCATAGACTGAGCTGGAGGACTTGATGGGCCTGAACTCTTCTCACAGCCTCCTGATGCGTTGAGATGGGAAGCATGATGATGGACCTGGAAGGGGAAGAGGGCTGCTCAGGGTTAAGCCTCTGCCTTGTGGTGAGGCCAGCTGGCCCTGTTTGGAACTCTAATGCAGTAGTGAGGTCACCTTGCTATTCTTCTGCTCTGGATGTATTCATGTGCTTGTGGTCCCCATCATGTGAAGCGAAGAAGCTGTGTTGCTTCAAAATGATACAGATTCCTGTGCATGTAGATAGATCTATTCTATCTACAATGGGCTTTAAATATGGTCTGATTCAGATATCATCTAATACAGTATTTTGGAGTGTGTGTGAACTGCTTGATTTCCCCTCAAGTTTCTTTAAATATGAGGCAGTTGCACAGCAATCTAGAGATAACCTAGTGTAGGAAAAAAAAAAAAAAATAGAGATGCTTCTGTTATTCCCTTGCCACTTCTACTTCCTTTCTTTTTCTTAGAAACCACCAGTTATTTCCCTGAAGAGCTATGGAGCTAACAGGAAACTAGAACCCCCCTAGCCAAGCAACATCTCTTCTGCAGAACTACAGGAGATCACGTACTGTAGAAAGGTTAATGAGTAACTCAGACTTTTGTATGTCAGGATAAAGAGAATTACTTGCTTCCTAGTGCACTAGAAGCATTCCTAAAACCTTTTAGGAAACAGTGTAATGTATTTAGTGTAAAATGAAACTGGAAAAAAGTTGCAAAAAGCTGTACCATCAGTCCCAGATTTGATACATGAGACACTCAGCAACTGCAGGTTTCTTGCTTCTTTATTTCATTGAAAATGGGTGCAGAGGACTTCAGAAAATATCCTTTTTTTCTCACTTCCTCATCAGGCTCTCCCTAGAAAACACAGGTCAGCTAATGTGTATGAGCCAAGCTGGTGCTAGCCTACAGTCTTGCTCACCGCCAGACAGAGAGGGCAGCACAGCCCTCTCTTATCCACCTCCCAGAGGACTTCTGTGGCTCAGTGCCCATTGCAATTTCCTTGCCTCCCTCTCCTGTCCATAGTGGCTGCTTCTTTGCATACTCAGAGATTTTATATATATTTTTTTTTCAATTTCTGCATTTTAATTATGCATACCCATTTCGAAAAGCTGCATGTTTTGAGATAAGGGAATGTCTCCATAGGTCATGCTGCTTTCCCTTCCTCTGGATTCCTCTATTAACAGAAGCCTACTGGTTTCCAGAAGGAAATTGTCTTGATTTCTTTATAGCCTCAATCTGTCCTCACTGAAGCCACTGGCAAACCTTCTGTATATTTTTCAGTGATAGAAAATTAAGCCAAATGCCATCAGGCAGTGATCAGCACATATACTGAACTGTGAGCAAGACCTGGGGAGCCTAGTTAAGTTACTACATTAGAGCTACTTTTAAATTCATCACTAAATAGGTTTGGGTTTGGTTTTTGCCAGAAATACTAGCTCACCGAAATACAAACGTGTTGTGGCAGTGTGTCAATTTCAGTTATCCAGAAGGTTATTTTTGGGTCCCAGGTGAAATTTTATGGGGAGAAAAGGAAGTAGAGGAGCACTGTTTACCTGTGATACTATACTGGGCAACTGTAGCTACAGTGGCTGTTGGGCTAGAATAGCTTGCAATTTTCTGAACACGTTTGGGTAGATGGGCTTTGCCTTTGATTTCTAGTATCTAATATGAAAGGCAACTGAAAGAAGATTGGAAAGCCATTGGACTGGGTGATTTTTAGAGGTCCCTTCCAACCTGAATTCTATGAAGTATGCATGTTTGCAATGTGTAATTACTAAATGTTTCTATTTGCATCCTGTTATGAAAAATAATGTTGAAGTAGAGAGGGCCATCAACCTGGGAAAGGCAGAAATATCATTTAATCCCAGTCTTTTTGTAAGGAGTTGGATTCCAGATCACAACGAAGTGTAACACTCCCTGTCACAGGTCACAATTTTAATTCAATGCTCAGAAAGTAGTTAGAGGCATCACAGAAGAAGACCTTGTCAAAAGATATACACAAAAACTGCTTTTAGTTCAGGAAATTTCTGGAAACTGGGAGAGTATGTTGAAGTAATACCATGCTATCTTTACCTTGTTATTACACCTTTCTCTGGGTACATGGTCATTGTCTAAGCCAGGATGCTGTGCTGAATGCATATTTAGTTCAGTCTGATGCAGCTGGGCTTTTTATGTTATTCTGAAGAAAGTTTACATGAAGGCACCAGAAAAAATCATTCCTGCCTCCCCTTCAGCTGTGCCTGCTCTCTGCAATTAGTACTGTGAGTTTGTAGCTGCATTGGCTTTTGCAGCTGAGATCTTCCACAAGGCTCTGAAGGCGTTAGTGAAGGAAAAATGATAACTAGAGATGTGAGAAGTGCTGAGGCTGGAACAAGACCAAATACTCATTGATATTCCACCGGTTTTGACCCATCACTGACAGTAAACTGAGCTCAGGAATCCACATTATTAAAGGCATTCAAATATGTAAAGCTCAGTGAAATCTCTGGGAGTAAAATGTTTGAATATTTTTATAATCTGCATCACAATAAAGCCAATGAATAGTATTTGTGTTAAATCAGAGGGGTGATTTGGTTGACATTGGAGCCTGGTGGGAATACAGGAAAGTAATAGTTTCTCTCAAAATGTTTGAAAGATCACATAGTTATCTTGCATTTGAAACATCGCTGTCAGCTTACCTCACTGTTGTGTTGCATTGTGTTGATGTCACAGGCAGTACACGAGCATAAAAGTGAAGTAACTAACGATGAATATTTCCACCATTCTTGTATTCCAACAAAAAAAGAACAAGGTTTGTCTTGTGTTTTGATTACAGTTTTCTTTATAGTTAAGACATATTCTAAAAATTATTAATATTAAATGAGCTAGTCTGTCCAACAGTATAAATATGAAGTTCTAGGGTTTTTACTCAAATCCTGAGTCTACAACATTTGTATCCATGGTGACAGTCAGACTCTTGATCTGATTCCTTTTCAAGTCAGTGTTGTGATTCTTAGTGATTTTGAAACTGCTTTTCAGTAATTCTAAAAATTAATGGTTAGGCATTGGCTCAGTTTTTTCAGCATGCATGCAACTGTTATTAAATAACAATCTACAGCAGCAAACCCTTTCATTGTGATTTGGGTTCCCATGTTGTGTCTGTAAGGATAGGATAATATATTTGAACAAAACCTGGTGATATTGCACCAAAACTTTTTACATGCTTTGTTGTGAAATATAAAGGTTAAGCTCTTTCTTTGTAAAGACTGCTAGCTCAGTGTAGCTTTAGTAGGAGTGAGCAATAAGAATGAGGGAGTGAGGTGATAAATCAGAGGAACGCTTGCTTCAATAGAGATATCTCTTACAGTAATTTCCTCTTGGTAAGATATTTAGGGTTTGTTTATCATTCTATCTTTTCTGTGGGTATACAGCCTGGAAATTTTTTTTTGGAAAAAAGCCTGCAAACATAAAGTGAAACCATGGGACTATAGGAAGAAGGCAGTTTATATAGGTAGGGATCTCCATGTGTATGTTGAAGAGGCAAGGAGTGAGGAAGGCAGGTGATGGTAGTGCAGGTACATCAGGGTGAGCAGAAAAAATACCATGGAAAGCAGGTGAGCCTAAGTTTTGGCAGCTGTCAAGTGGGGAATATTTGGTTGGCTACCCCATGCAATGGAGACATGGAGCATTATGTCAAATAGACCATGCATGTTGGACTTGCGTGTGAGAAAATTAGTGCATGACAGCTACAGCTCTTCCGCTTGGTATCTAGAATCTTTTCCCAAAGCTTGGACTGAATTAAATTAATACACGTCTGATAGAAAACTTGAAAATCTTCCTGGCATTCATCAGGAACTGCAGGTTTCCAGAAGCCCTGTATTGCTAAGCTTAGCCTGAACAAAATGTGGAAGTACTCCAGAGATTTGCTGTACTGTACTCATGAACAAAAGTGAAGCTTAAAAAAGCTTTAACAAACATTTGTGCTTTTCAAATGCTTATCTAGAGCTCTCACCTCCTCCTTAGCTCTATAGATTGAAGATGAGGAGCTAGGAGCCTGCACTGTGATTATTCCCCCAGCCCACTCCTCCCCACTCTGAGAAGGGCACTTGGATGAAATCGTTCTTGACTGGAAAAGCCCACTGAAGGGTCTGACTGACTCTACATGGATGGCTTGTAATTAATATACATTAACAGTGACTTACAGTTAACCTGAAGTTTTTGTTTCTGTGATTGTGTGAGGCTTTTAAAGTTTCAAGTACACAGCCTAATGTTTTCTCTGTTTCTTCTTCAAGTGAATGTGCAAAATGTTCAACTGAGGCTGTTCTTCATACTTGCCTCGAGTCAGTGATGACAGAATATGGCCCATTTTTTAAACTGGGATTTGTAAACACAAAAATATTCACAAATCAAGTCCAGTCAGGAGATTCCTCACAATTCTGCCCTGAATGGTCTCCAGATTCTATGAGAAATACGAGTGGTCTGCGCTCCATATGACTATGGTTTTTTGGTTCATTCATGGGAATGCCAAACTATAATCACTGTCAGCCAGCTTCACAAGTGACTAGAAATTATTCTTAAAGAAGAGAACAGACTCAGCGCTGTCAAGTTAGAAGGTACCTAATATGTCTTATGTTACTTCTGTTGCACAATGAGATGCAAAAAATATCTCTTTTTTACAAAAAATTTGACTGATTGAAGAGATGCATTTAAAATTTGACACTTCAGTTGGTGGTGTTGCAAGATCTCCTGGGGGACATGATCAGAGTTTAAAACGAATTAGGTCAGACAGAGAGATATATAGTGAATTAGTCAGAGATGAATAGGTGAATAAACAACAGGATGTTCAGTGTACCAACTGTGACATCTAGGAAGGTGGATATAAATGCCAGGTGGTAAGTGTCTGCGAAGCAGCAGTATAGCAGAGGAAGATTTAGAGATGGGAGTGGAACAGCAGTATGTATTAGTCAGCAACATGGTATTGCAAAAACTGTAAATGTCACCCTAGGGTGAAGTTGAGTTTTAAATAATTTGGTTGTCTTACAAGCCCTTTACCAGTAATTCTACATTAAATGCCTTGTTTAAGTCTGATGGCCACTTATTCTTAGCATAGCTGCTCCATTTATTTTTGCAAAGCCAACTCATTCATTATAGCTAGTAAAGAGAAACATTCAGCCAGATAGGTTGGTTTATGACAGTCAGCTTAAAGCCATCTCCATATCTGTTTTGAATTAGTTAACACAGGCCAGTGTAACAGTTCATAAAGCTCATCTGTAGCATGGAGTGCCTTTTCTCCTTGAGCTTGCTCTGTTACAGTGAATTTTATATTGGAGAGAGGTGCTGCAGAGGACATCCCAGGGAGTCTTCCTAGGACTCTTGTAGTCTACACAGGAGCCCAAGGTAACCCACCCAGGCTAAGATAATTTTTTGTGGCTGCATCTATCCAAATGACTTGACTGACATAAATTGATGATGAGTACATGTTTTCTATGTTGAAATCATCTGAATTCTGCACTTCATTAACAGCAGTGTGGACCAGCTAAGAATGGCCTTGTACACAGTCTGCTTTTTCTTTTCTCTTAAAGCACAAGGAATACAGACATCTTCCTTAGTTTCCCAGCGCTTTCCTTTTCTGTATGTAACTCTCTAGCTGGTACACACTCAAACAGAAAAAGCTTCTTACTTGTTTACTGTGTATTGCACAGATTTGCCTGTAGTTTAACTTTCCATTTTAACTTCTCAAAGCTTGATTTAAGCCCTTCTACATTAGCTGCAAACAATCAGCCTATGACAGTTATGAATGCAGAGATGATTTGACAGACACGCCACATTGAAGATGTGATGGTGTATAATTTGCCTGAATTGGTGCTAGACATGGAGTTGCATACCTAGCTGGAGCTATATTACTTTCAGCAAATGCAAGT
Source organism: Psittacula echo (assembly GCF_963264785.1). NCBI lineage: Eukaryota > Metazoa > Chordata > Aves > Psittaciformes > Psittacidae > Psittacula > Psittacula echo. The sequence goes on from NC_137736.1 coordinate 35,940,486, forward strand.
GGGGAGGACAATAAGACGGCTGGTGCAGGGTTAGCTAACATGACTTGTGAATAAGACTGTAAGATTTAGAGTTGTTCAGTCTAGAGAAGAGACACCAAAGGGGGAGCAGATGAAGTTTCAAAATATGAAGACCTTTTTATAAAAGAGATGGTGATCAGTGGTTGTCCACAACTGCTGGAGAAAAGACAGGAAAATGTAGCAGCTTGGTTTACAGCAAAGGAAAATTTAAGGTGGGTTTCAGTGGAGGCAGAACAGCTTGTATAATGAAAGGTGGAATAAGATCAACTGTGCAGTCCAGGATCCCTCTCAATGCTAACCTCTTCCTTAGGAGTTTCACAAACTTCTTTAGGTATAACCTATTAATATTTAGTTCTGATTCATCAAAGGAGGGCAGTGCTAGATGATGTTCTTGAAGTCCCTTAAGGGGACTTCATATTTCTATGACTCCTTCATTTCTCTTGCTTGCAGTACTGCTGTATGTCTTGGAGATTTGTGCACACTGTAAAATATTTCCTTTGCTAATCCGAATGCACCATTAAAATTAAGCAAAGCATGGGGAAGCAGGCTAGCTGTATGAAACATTCAAAATCAGTAGCTACTACATCTTGTCTGTCCATGGATGCCCTCTGTGTTGCAGCCTCTGCTCACTGCTTTGCTTGCAGAAATAAGTTTGTCTTATCTGTAAATACCTTCATACTTGAAGTTTATAAGCAAAGCAGATGTACGCACCTCCTCACACTACAAAGTAATTGGTAAGATTGGACTAGAATTTGTCATTAACTATCTGCTTTTTGAAGTTGCTGAATGGGTTAATTGTAGAATTGTATCTCCCTCTGAAGATAAGATCTGAGACTGGACCTTCTCTGCAGCTGTACCTAAATGTGCCTGGCAATATTGTTGGGGTTTTTTTTTCCCTTTTTTTCGTCCTCTCTCTCATGCAAACATATACACAGCTAAACAATACATGAGGAAACAAGTGGAAATAATTGGGATAAAACAATCTAATGTAAAATTGTTATCAACAGCCTCAGCCTCTGCGAAGATTTAAAAGCATTTCTGACTGACTTAGCTGACAAAGACCCATCACTCCAAATCTTGTTCCTAGTGTTTTTACCCTAGTAACCTGGAAGATGTCTCCCAAAGAGACTATTGTGCTTGTTTTTCTTACCAGCCTACCAGTAGTGCACAAATTACATAGACCTGTAAGTGCTGTAGCACTTCTGTTTTAAACTATTGCCTGAAGTGAAGAACAGGACTTAATGCATAGTCCCCAAGGAAAGTCAAATGCAGCAGTGGGTAGCTTTTGAGATGTAAGCGGTTCACGGTCAGTTCCAGCACAGATGTTATGCCTGGGCTGTGGCACATGACTGTCAGCGAGGTTGTGCTGCCTGGGGGCCAATGGGATGATACCCATGCCCAGCTGTGGGGATAAATGAGCCAAGCATAGCAGCTGAGGCCAATGTCCCTGATCTGTCCTTGAGCCCCATCTCACAATGGAACAGCAAATCCTGCCAGGAGCTGCTGTTATTTCCTGCCTCCAAGCCGTTCCTGGGGTTTCCCAGGCTTGCCAAGGTACAAGAAGTGTGTCTTGTGGCTTTTTTTCCTTACAAGAGAAATGTGAGGTTTCTCTGACCTTTGGAGAAAATTATAGCTTCTCCACAGCTGATTGGAATATCCTTAGGGTCTGTCTTTTGGATTGATCTTTCCAAGATCAATCAAATCTCTTCTCTGGAATTCAGTTCTTCCAATCTGCTAGTTTTCTCTCCAATTAATTCTTGAGCACTTTATTATTACACTTGTCTGAGCTCAATAGCTATGGAAAATTCTCTGGATATTTTAAATAAATTGCAAATAACTTTTCCTTACGCTCTGGAATAAGCCTGCATTATCTTGTAACCCAGGATTTTTTCTATTTTCCACAAATGCATATTTAATATTTATTGAAATCTTCTGTTGATTAAATGTCTGAATAGTGTATCCAGAAGACTAATCGGTATTTTAAATGCACTCAGACATATTAGCTGCTTACTGGTTACACAGCGAAATAATGAACTTGCTATATGAGAAGGTAAAATTCATGAATAATTCATAGCCATTAATTTATTCAGTTTTTGCCTTTTGAATTGATTTGGCAATTATTCTTGTACTGCACATCATTTACAAATGCTTAGATATAAATATTTACAGTTGCAAATTTGTGGTCAAATCATTTCTATTCTCTGATTGAATGGCTTCTTTAGAACACCAAGTAGTACAAATTGTGAATTTTACTGTTAAAAATACAGCTCAGTAGAATGTGGGTGCTTAAATAATCAAATAAAGTGGCTACATACTGACTGTAAAAATGGTCAGGCTAATGTCTTTCAAATAGGAATAAATATTTGCAGGCATGTTTTTCTTCATCGCTTATTGCAGCAAGAACAACGGAAAGATCTTGTGTGTTATGCTGCCACAAACAACAAAGACTAATGTGTTTTGGCTTTGATATTTTTATTGTTTATTCAGCTCATCTTTTTCCTTTGTTTGCAACTTGTTGGTTTTGTTTTCTGTTTTTTGTTGGTTGTTTTTTTTTTTCTACTGATTGTGTTCTACATTTTTCAAGGGTGATTGCAACATTCAGGAAAATGAGAATTCGCTCTAGATGTGGGTGACTGGCAAAAAGCCCTCTGTTTCCCTTAACCTCATGGTGAAGCTGCATAGCTAGAGGATCCACAAGCAGAATATTATGGATCTGTGAGGGAACTGATGGTCAGAGTGAAGGGGTTAATCCACAGTGGCTTGCTTCAGTCAAAGGAGACTTTCATCCTAAACACTCCATGTACCTACTGGTGAAAGAGAGACTTCTCTAGAGGATGATTCAGAACAGGAGCCTAATTTTAAAGGCTCTGAATCACTCTGCTAGTCTCCATTTCCTACTTGTTGCCCTGATTGATGAGTCAGGATTTATGCAGAATGAATGAATTTCACCTTTAATGAATAAATCATAGCATTGTAATAATTCAAAGCGCTTGATTTGAGACTAAAGAGCTAGTGAAAGCATTAATGTGTATTATAGAATCATAGAATAGTTAGGGTTGGAAAGGACCTTAAGATCATCTCGTTCCAACCCCCCTGCCATGGGCAGGGACACCTCACACTAAAATTATGTTATATACACCTGTTTATCTCACTGAACAACTAGAAGAAACTTGCAAAAATCCAGCTGAAAGCATTTATTTTGTTTAGTACATTGCAATAATTCAGAGACACTTAACATGATTTACAGTTTTCTTGAAACCTTCCAGAAAATTATTTTTCCAAAGTTCCTTCACTTTGAAATGCTTCCACAGAAGCACTTGAGGCTGAAAGAAAAGTTAATCCATTTACAGATAGCAGGTTCGGAAAAAAACAAAACTTATGAAATGATAAATAGTTTATTCTAAAGTAACAAAGATTAACTCATTAACATCCAAAGCAATCCTAAAGCAGAACTAGGTATTTGGTTGTAAACGAATATGAGAAGTGAGAGTGGATGCTCAGGTGTTCTTAAAGCCAGTCCAGTGGTAGCCTTAGGACCCCTGTGTAGGGATGCAAGGGATGCTCAAAGGAGCTTTGCTCATTGTGTGCACCTCATGAATAGGCGTGAAACCACATTCAAACTTTTTGTGGCTATTCTTATACTCAGATGAAGTGCTGTTGCTCAGAGCAGACCTTCATGACCACAGTAAAACTGCTGAAGCTGCTGCTCTCAACTCTTCATTGCTGCTGTTAGGGGAACAGCATCACAGGGCTATGTGAGTACATACCATCTGAGTAAGTGCTGGGTCACCTTGCTGAGGTGCACCTGACACCCAGGAAGGAAACTCCTGACTGACAACCTCCATATAGACACAGGGCATGCTTAAGTGTTGTCCACAGCCTTGCTCTTCTTGGTGGACTCTCCACGTCTTTTTCTGTGTGGTATTGGAGATGCACAGTTGTCCTGAGTTCAGATACAGCAGTCATTTTTCTCCTTCTTAGTAGCTGGTGCAGTGCTGTGTTTTCGACTTTAGTCTGGGAACAGTGTTGATAACACTGATGATTGTAGTTGTTGCTAAGTAATGTTTACTCTGATCAAGGACTTTTTCAGTCTCTCATGCTCTGCCAGTGAGGAAGGGCATGGGAGGCTATGAGGAAGCAGAGACAGGACACCTGACCCAAACTAGCCAAAGGGGTACTCCATACCACAGTACATCATGCCCAGTATATAAACTGGTGGGAGTTACCCATAGGATCCAGATCGCTGCTCGGGTTGGGCTGGGTATCAGTTGGCAGGTGGTGAGTAATTGTGTTCTCTCCCCTTGTTATTTCCCTTATCATTATTATTATTGGTGGTAGCAGTAGTAATTTTGTATTGTACCTTAGTTACTGGACTGTTCTTATCTCAGCCCGTGGGAGTTACATTCTTTTGAATGTAATCCCCTGCCCATCAGTCTGGGAGCGAGGTGGTGAAGAAGGAGTTGAGTGAGAGAGCGGCTACATGGTTCTGAGTTACCATCTCGGCTTAAACCACAACAGTGGTGCTGCAGATGGCATTCTTCTTGCACATCAGTGTTATGGCACAACCACTGCTAATGGCTCTGAATTGAAATTAGGCCACTAATGAATGATTCTGAAGGTGTTGTGCAGTGCATCTGTGTCTGGTGGCCCCCAGCAGGACACTCAGGATGGATGTCTTACGCAGGACATCCAGCTGCCAGGGGTTGCTCTGCAGGGACCTCCTGCCCCAGGCACCTACCTGCAGGTGGTCCCACTTCTAATGTTAGCTGCCTGATGCCATCTGCCAGCTTTTTCCCAGTGCCTTTGTCAACTCTGTATTCTCTGGGAGCTTAGTAGGACCTCCAAACACCTTCCAAGCACCTAAAAATGACTGTTTAAAATATGATTTCCATCATGGGCAAGGTCCGTATGGGGTTTGCTCCAGTTCAGCAGTAAGGTCCTGGGGGCTGTGTGAGCTGTGTGTAGCATGTGTGTGTGCTCCCCTTGGTTCACCAACATGAACTGAAAAGAGGGGAGGCCAAAGGGGTGTTGCACTGAAGTGAGAAACTTATTGCTGGTGGGTACTGTGACAGTATAAAGGATGCTTGAACTTGGCTTCCTGCTCATAATGTGGTATATTGTGGGGCAGCGTGCCTGTGATTAACTATTCCTCCTCTGGGTGAACACACAGAAATTATGTTTACTTCTTACTGTAGTGCTAAAACACTTTTGTAGTCTCTTCACATTTTTATTTGAAAAGTAGGAACAAAATTCTGCTGTCAGTAAAACAAATTGTCAGAAAAACTGCATGCACTGAGTTTAATTTCATTTAATATTTAATGACTAGCCAGGTTTTCCTGGATAATGATTTCACAAGAAGAGAAAGATCAGAGCAGACCTCCTGCTAGTGTAGCACAGTTACAGCAGGAACTGCAGAAATGCAGGGTCAATCCAGCAGAATGAGATTCTGCCATGATAACGTGTAGTTATCATGGACAGCACTTCACTCCTTGAGAGTCTGCACTTGGCTCAGTAGGACTGCTGTAGAGGAAAGGACACATTCAGTATGTGTTGAGGCACAGAGTTTGACCCTAATTGCAAATTGCTCCCTCTCTTAGAAAGAATAAACTGGACATGGTTTAAGGCAACCTCTACATCTCCTGCATTTTATGAGAGGGGTGGGATGTCTCCTCCCAGATCTCATATGCCACAAGGCTGTGCTGTCCAGCCCTTTCTAGTCACATAAATTCCTCACTCAAACATGTCATGGTGATGTTATTTTATGTAACAAAGACTTCTAAACAATAATTTCCACAATGTGTTTGGAACAGCAATCTGCCACATTTCTGTATGGCAAACAATGTTAAAAACACTTGACCATCAAATAGTACCTGTATGGTTTTGGCATCAATGTCAAAGGAATGTTTCTACATTCAGCAGATTAACAGACATAGGAATTGGTGGTCCACACAGCAGAATGGGCACTGATTTGTTTCACAGTTGTATTGGCTGTGCAGGGCTAATAGTCTAGTTAGTTCTTGGCATCCTCAGATGTATTCCTCTGAATTTTGAGAGTTAGAAGAACCATGAGATACAAGGAAGGAACAAGAAGACCCACAGCATATGTGCAGTCTGCAGGCAAACAGGACTGCCTGTGCTAACCCTAATCCATGTGTATAAAGATGGTCTGAGAAGCTAATTATGACGGGGGGAAAAAAAAAAAAAAAAAAAAAAAAAGAAGAAAGGACTATAGGAATTTGTTCCAAATGCAGTTGGCAGAATGACTGAAACTCAGTCCCTGAAGAATCCCTCCAGGATATGTAGCTTTCCTAACACAAAGTGAGTGGACTGATTGGGTGGATTCAATGACTGCAGAGTGATTTTTCTACCCATAGCCATCACAACACTTGTAATTCTTGTAATTCTTCCTCTTTTCCCTTTTCTTGGTTGTTTGTTTTTTGTTGTGTTTTTTTTTTTTTTTTTGTGGTTTTTTTGGTTGGTTTTTGTTTGTGGTTTTTTTTGGTTTTTTTTTTTTTTTTTTTTTTTGCCGTTGGATAATGACCAGCTCTATAGGTCGATTTGTTTATTTGTGGTCAATTCGATTTTTTGATGGTGGATGAGTTGACTGATAGTGTCATCACCGCCTTGTGAACCCAAGGATAAATTCACAGGCTGTTAACAAAAGCACTGCCTGATGCCTGTCATCTCTGCTGAGTAGACATTGCGCCCTTCTCCCTGAGCAATCAGGATAGCTTGAGGCTCCTTAAATGTTTTGTTTTTCACCCTGTGGTTAATTTTCCCTCTTACTATGCAGCTTCTCCTTACCAGCCTGCACTTTTACGTAGATATATTCGACTTTCAGATTTTTCAGTTTGCCAAGCGCAAGGCACAGTGAGAAGCAGTGGCACAGATTTTAAGGAATGTGGCTACTTTCTCTCCTGGCTTGCATTAAGGGGCAAAACACTGAAGTTTTGTACCCGTTTATTTGAAATAAACCCCAAAACATCCGTGAAGACATGGGGAAGATGGTTTTCGAGTATTGCCTTTGCTTGCCTACTAGATGCCAACAGGGGGAGTTTCAGCTCTGTCTCAGATTTATGCTTCTGACAGTATCCTCGTCTTTCTTGATATTGATCATGAGGGATAAAAGTTATTTATTTTCCCACATTTCAATAACATTTCTTAACGCCTCTTTCCTTTAAAGAAACACTTCTTTAGCTCTTCTATAGATTGAAAATGAAGGCACAGTTCATATCTCTTGTTGAAATCCTTTAAAAAAGAGACCAGTGGTGGAATGGTTCCGCACCTTTCTTTGCTAAAGTGAAAGAAAACTAATTGGCCTCTGAGATGAAACAAAACCAGATTTTATAAAACTATCTCAAATTCTGCCTTCCCCCTGAAAACCCTCATGACTGAGGCATAGTTGACTTCTCTTGCTCATTTTGTATAAACTAAGATTTGAATGATAAGATCTTAGAAGACCAAAAATCTGCTTCTGGCCTATCAGGTTAAATCATTTAATTCATAACCAGATGCAAAACAAATGTAGAAAAAAAAAATCTCCTTTTTCTTTCTTTATTTATTTGTTTAAAGGGAGAGGTAAATGAGGAAGAACTTCACTTGTGAGGAAGTAGAATGACATCTTAGGAAAATGAGGCTTTGTCCTTAGAAGAGAGATATAAACCATGCTTGTGTAGAAATGAATGGAGGAAGACTTTTTAGGGATACATTTTGTCTTTTTATAAATAGGACAGAATACATCTGTGTACTGCTGCAGTCAGTTCTGCCAGGTCACAGCAAATTACAGTTTTTTTTGTGTGAAGTTTCTCATTTATTTCTTATGTTTTTTTTTTTTTTTTAATTGTCTTCAAATAACAAGAACTGCATTTTTTCTGTAATATAAGCATGATATTTTCAGTTGCTACTGAAGAAGGTACCTTCCATGTGTTGAGCCTCTAGGGTTCACTCAAGTTGCATTTCAAGCATTTTTTTTTCTGCCATTCAGACCAGACTTCAGCTCCTGAATCTCCTTCATTTTTGGGTGCAAAACCATGAACAGACTAAATCCAAAGCTCTTCAGGAGAAAACTGAAATTTCCTGAGTCATCCAATGAGAGCTGAAACTAGCTCCTCTTTTCAAAAGTCTTATTACCTCCGGCTCTGAGCTTCAAAACTATAGCTACTTTCAACTATGATGTTGTGATCTTGTCAACAGAGGCCAGGGTGGAAGAAATCTCCCTTAGGCAGTCTGTCCTCTCTGGGGGAATCCTGCAAAATGGACTTCATCCTAGCCTGTAGCAGGAGCATTTTTTAAGGGATTAAAAAGTCTTCAGCTTCCACTTGGCATCTGAATTTTGCATTCACAAGCTGTGTCTTTCTCTCTATACCCACACACATGAAGGCCATGCTCTGTGTAATGTACAAAACACATGTTAAGTAGTTGTGTGTGTGTATATATAAAAAACCTGTTATTGCCTACTTCAGAAATGCAAATTAAAATTCATTTCTATATCAGGGATACTCATCATTTCACTTAGTCCAGTCTTGCAGTCAGTTAAAACTCTTTTTATTTAATAGCTCTTTTTTATTTAGTAGCTATCAGCAATTTGGTGAGCGGGTTGCTGGAGTGGAGAAGGTTAATGGTGTGTCTGGGGGGGGGAAGGGAGTCAACTTACTGCTGTAGGAAGTAGGACATTCTTCTTGATTTGATGAAATTATGTTGGAGAGAAATCCACTACATAATTGAGTTGCGTATGCCGAAATGGCCCTCTGTAATGGTCTGATCCTGCACATGTACCAAAGGGCAAGGATGGCCTAGTGCAGCTTGCCGAGATGCTCTGTCTATTCCCATGCCAGCAGCCCAGTGAGAAGGGGTGAATGATTCCAGGGGTATTAGGAGGGGTGCCAGATCAGTCAGGGTTGGCAGGTTTTACTGGGACAGTTGCAGTATTGTGATAATATGTCTGCCTGGGCCTGGCTCTTGAGTAAGAAAAGGAGAGTAAAAGTAATTCCCAAGTATGCTGAAGTAGGTCATCTCCATCACTGACTGTGACCCAAATACCTCCCCTGAGAATGAAGCCTGTTTTTACACCCTAGCCAAGCAGTGTAAAGATAGAGCTGGAAACCCCATTTCTCCTGTGTATGAACTTCTGGCTAAAGATCAGGTTGGTTGTTCAGACCACTAACAGAGGGTGAAAGAGAGGAAAGGCATGTGGGTGTAAGGAGGGTGTTTAGATCAAGAACTAAGAGAGACTGTGTCACAGGATTAAGGCAGCTATGCAAGCTTGCATAGCTATTTCCGCTTGTGCTGTCCTCACACCTTCTCTGAGGGAAGCTTTTTGTCCCAAACACAAGGACTGTTTGTACATTGCAGGATACATTGCAGTGCACCACATAGCCATGGCTTCTGGCCATATGTCTGCTTGTGTGGACATGCTGATTTTACCATGCTAGTGTATTCCCTGCTTTCCTTGAGAAGGAAACCTGGGCAGGGAAGGAGCCAAGGTGCAGCAAATATGCTGGTTGGAATGGCTATGGGATAAGCCCTCAAGGTGCATGGGGCAGCATGCAGCCAGAGGTCATGCCAAGGGATCAGAGCTGTGAGTGCCTTGATGCCCAGTGAACATAACTTTGAGGCAGTGCTCTTACAGGTGCATGAATGGGGCTCTTATGGCTATAATCTGTAATTGTAGCACCTGGGCTGTGTTTGGAAGTGTATAGAATGTTATGGCTACAGTAGGACATGGGATACATTTTCTGTGCCTTTGACCAAGAAGACAAAACTGGTGGTGGTGTGCTAGTAAACACCATACAAAGCAGTGAGGATTATGATGGTGTTTTAAACAAGATAACCAAGTCAATGGGTAGGCTGCTGAGTGGACCATATGCACAACTAGCTTTATGTATAACAAAACCAAAATTCTTGTGAAAGAGTAAGTAAGAAAACTGCAGTTAACTTATAATATAAAGGTGGACTTTTGAGATAAATGCATTAAAAACTTTTTACTGATAAATGAAATATCAATGGAAAATGGCTATCTGTGGCTATCTCTATCTCTGACTTCCAGACAGGCTTACAAGGACATTATATAAAACAGCATGCTTTTCTGGAGTAAGGCCAAGAGGCTGTCAAGGATCATATATCTTTTAGTGAAAAGTGGTATGAGATCTCACTGTTTCTAAAGAGAAAAGGGATGCTTATGGAAGGAAATGGAAATTTCTGTAGAATTGCTGTTTCTGAGATCCACTTGTTTAAAACACAAAATCCCATGAAACCTTGCAAGGAATGGGAGAGGAATGAGAGGCAATGACTTAGAACAAAACAAAACAACAAAAAAATAAGCAAGAGTGAGAGTTGTGTCTACCATGTGCTTAAGAACAATAGCGCTGAGTCAAAACCTGTTGGACTCAGTTGGGAATGCTGTGGTTTAGCTAGCTCAACTAAGCTGGACTGGAATGCTCTTTTTGTCTATCAACAAGCCTGTAAAAGTTGGCAGAGATCTGATCAGCTGTTCAAGCCCTGCTGAGCAGCCCTCTGAGTTCAGCTCTTATGTCTGGTTAGGGGCCCAGCAGAAAACTTAAGGGTCAAGCAGATTGTAGGCTTAGCCAGCAGTTGTGTTTGAGAGGTGTGCAGATTAAGATATTTTTTTCTGCATGGAAGGAAAGCGTTACCTCAGAAAGATGCGTCCTTATGCACCCCTTTCTTCTGGAGGGGCTTTCTGGATAAATAGAAACATGAACAGTAACTTAGGGAATTATTTCACACTTGCGATGTTATACAGACTAGCTTAGCTCTTTGTCTAGGGGCAGATGTCTAAGGTGATTTAGGTCTAAGTTGGAGCTATCACAGTTTGGTCCTGCACCTTGCTCCCTCTCTCCTTGCCACCACTTCAGCATTCGTCTGATCTTGTCATGAGCCAGTTCATGGAGCTGAACTGATTGAAGACTACTGCTTTTTCCTGCAGAGTTACTTTTTACCTGGTTTAAGTCCCTGATCCAGCCCACGACAGGGTCATAGCAAGGCCTAGTACTGGCACGCAAGAGCTAGCTGAAATTTGTGGCTGGGGTGAGAAGGAAATGGCAGAACTTGGATAAGTTGTGCTCTTGGGAAACCTCAACCTGCAGCAGTTTACCCTTCCTCCTGCTCCACTACACCCGCCTATAGACCTTCGGTCCCCTTATATAAAATTTTATGTGAGTATGGATTCTTTAACTGAAAATGTTTTGTAGTGCATCTGCATACTGCTAAACCTGCTTTCATCTGAGTGAAACTGTGCTCAGAAAGGCTGGACTTTGCACTCATGAGCATAATGTGTCCACCTGGGTTTGTGAAATGCTGTGGGTCCCTGCTTGGAAGGCATAAATTCCACCGCCCATATGGCTTCCATTCAGGTCAAGGTAATGAAGGCATATAGAGAGGTAAAAGACACCCTGCAGTGCATCTGGAGTGACGGTAACTTAATCTGGGCATATACTGGAAAGGCAAACAGGATCATGTCAGTATCTCTGTCTCATCCTATACTGGCTGGTCCCAAGGAGAGAAGGTCTTATGATCCCCAACCCTACAGGCTTTCTTCTATGCTCTCCCCTTAGCTCTTCTGTGGCCTAGCGTATGCTAAGCATTCAGTGTTTGTGGAGGGAAAGATAGAGGCATGGAGATATTGACCACATGTGCTAAAAGGGCTTCTGGTGAATCTTAATAACAGCATTCAGCCTCTGGGCATAGGTAGCTTATGCAATGACTTCCATTTTATATTAGGAAGATGGCTAGGTGTAAAAAACCCAACCAAACAATAGAGCTAAGTACGTTAATTATTTGCTCCTGCCTTCTCCTTTAGGGGATCCAAATGTGTCAATGAAAATGTGCACTTTGGGATTACTAGTAGGAAAGAGTGCTTCAGAGCATGGTCTCAAACAGTGTTTTCTGGGAACTTGCCCTATCAAACAATGCCTATTCCTTCAGTTCAAAGAAAGTAAAAGTATTTTCAAAATTTGCCATGTAAGCAACAGTTGAGTTGCTGCACAGATATTGAGCAGTTGTAGCTGAGCGTGTGAAGTGGGCTGCAAAATGATGAAAGGTGGGGAGAAGTCCCAACAAATAATTTATCTCGTAAGTGTGGGTTCCACATTCTGTGAAGGCCTGAGAGCCTGCCTGTAATTTCACCTTTTCTGACAGTTTGACTTCTATTTCCACTTGCCTGTCATTGTCATTATTTTAAGCCTTCATCTCTCATCTGTTCGGCTTAGCAATTCCTGTTAACTCTAGCCCAGCCTACATGTTTTAGCTACTAACGGCTTCAAATGGAGGACTTGACCTTCCTTCCTTAATGTTTTCTCAGTGTTCCTTTGTTTGTGAGTATGGGATGCAGGAAATATTTTTTTTTTTTTCCCCTCAGAGTGAGGCTGTACTTACCCGGGGGTTGAAAAAATGAACATTGTAATTCAAGGCAATAGGACATAGCAGTGAAGAATGTAAATGGTGCTTTTCACTTAGCCTGGTTTCTTGCAGTACCTTTTTCTCCAGACACAGACAAATGACTATTCCCATAATTAAAAGGAATACACCTGGAGAATTAGCTGTATAATGAATGCCCCAGAAGCTGAAACTTCAGCTGATTGTACATTCAGTCCCCACAGGCCAAAAATGCAGAAGTCAAACTCCAGTTTAGAGCTGCTGCTTTCAGACGGTAGCATGAGCTCTGGTACAAGGACCATTTAAAGAACATATTTTTATTACATCAATTATCTTTTTCCAGTGCATGCCTTAAAGTGACATTTAGCGGGAGCAAAAAATAAATTCTGAAACATGATAGCATTCACTTTATGTAGATTATCCATGGTTAGAAAAGGAAATAATGATTTGATAAGGGTTTCAAATTCTAATATATCTGGAAAGGGGAGAAAATAGTTCCCACAATGGAGTTATCTATGGCTGTTGTTGGTCATATGGGAAATACGTAGCATCTATGCCCATGGGTGAATAAGACAAAATCTAGAGTAGCTGTATGCCTTTATGTGTGAGCAAACTGGCTGGATTTTTCTTCTACTCAGAAGATACTCATCTTGCTTTTCAATCTTAGAATATAACCAGTGCTGAATCTCAGAGAACAGGGTTGAAAAACAGTAAGATTCTTTTCCATGTTATACAGATTTGGACACTCTTTTATGAATAAAATTACATGGCAAAGTGTGAAGTAACATAGGAATTGTAACCAGGGGCCAGCATGTGGAAAGTCAAAACTATCTACAGCTGAATAATGTTCTTATTAGAAATGAAGGGCAAACAGAAGTATAATTTATTGTTGCCTCTCTGTGGCTTCAGAGATCACATAATCCAAAGTAAAAAATGGCATGCATGTGTTCCCTAAGATATTCTTCAGAATGGAGGGGCTATATATCAAAACCTTATTTCCTGGTAATGAATTTTAAATAAGTGCCCAGGGCATCAGGTCACTGATGTTTCCACTTTGCAAACTGGGTGGGCTATGAAAGCCCCTAGAGCCCTTCAAAGGCGCCTTAAAGATCCCTAGCTTTAACTGACCAAACTTTTCAAGAAAAATACCTGAAACAATTAGGAGAATGAAAACCAGGAGGTCAGATTACTTGGCCCATGGCTGAGGATTTACATAAATAGGCCTAACCTTTGACTTGAAAATAAAAGGTAAGTACAGAGCCCTGACAGAACAGCAGGTCATTGGTATTTACTCTGTAAAGTACTGCCTCTGATGCTATGACAAAAATGCCAGGAATTCCACTGATCACTGTGTGCTGATAGGGCTCAAAGGTATGCAGCCAGCTAACAGAAACCCAGCCTACCTGACTGATCGAAACTGCATTACTCCCACGCATTTATAACCTGCAATCTGCGAGCGTGGGAAAGCGTGCAAGGCCTTAGAGTAATTCCTGAGGGGGAAGAAAATGGATAAGGTTGATGTCTTTTAACAGTTTTTTTTTAGTTTCTTGTGCTTTGGGCAACATACAATAAAACTAGCAAAAGGTCTCGGAGTGAGCATCTTCAGATGTTTGCTTCCCTGTGTGTACTGCTGTTCAAGAGACTCAAGAATTCTTGAGTTGCATATGTAGGCTGAGGTTGGTTCCACATTCAGTATCATGGAACCTTATCAAAGATAATCTGTGCTTAGTCTGTAAGTGTCCAAATGGTAGCAAGGTGTAGGAAGCCGGTCCCCTGGCTCAATTTTTAACTGATGGAACTCTGCACAGTGAACCTACAGAAGTTGTATGCTACGAGTTTGTGCTATGTTTTGTTGAGCAATGGCTTTATGCTCACAGATCAGAGAGGGAGAGGTGAACCCAAAGGGGTTTTTTGCATTTTTCTGTCTAGCATGATAACAAAGATATTTTAGGTATTTTTTCTTTTCTACATGGATAGCAGAGGGAAGAATACCCCTGTGAAAGTAGAAACAATAAATGCAAAGTTATGATGTTTGTGTTTTATAGAGAGATTTGGTTTGCTGTTCCAGTTTGAGACACAAGCACACACCAAGTATCCTGCAGGCTGTTTCAAACTTGTTTCTCTAATTAATCAAAAGTGATCCATTACAGAAAACCTGTAGGAATGTCAGAGATGGATGCTTCTGCTGTACTGTTTTTGACTTGCTTGTTGCAACAGAGGGGGAAGCTGTTAGTGCCTGTCTAGTAAATTATTGAAGGATGGTGTAAGAGGGCCCGCTGCCTTCCTCTTGAAGGGCCAGGGAGCCTGGGGCTAGCCAGCCCCATGCTGCTTTCCCTGTCTGCTAGGCTGCTGTAGGATTTTGGAGGAAGGTGGTAGAATGGTAGAACACCCTACAGCTGGGGACTGATCAGTGGAGAAGGCAGGCTGGCCCCATGCCCTGGGTGCTGCCTGGCCAAGTCCCGTGGCTGGGAAGCAGGGCAGGTGACGATGAAGCATGACAACTGGTGGCCACTGGAGGATGGTCAAGCAAGGTGTCCTGGTGAAGATCCAGTTGTCAGCCCCCCTGTGCCCAGTGAGTTAGGTGCTGTGCAAGGAGAAGCCCAGGCCACCACCTCTTTCTGACCAGCATGGCACATCTTCCTTCCCCCTCTGGCCAACAGGCATGAATGCAAGATGTAATTGTGAAGGGAAATTAAAACTAGTTGAAGGACCTCCGGTCTCTGGAAGGTGTTTATGGTGACCTTGAGCTCCTCTGGTGTTAGTTCTAGTGTGTCTGCTTGCCATGCTCAGCTGCCTGCCCTGATGGACCTTGCCTGCCCTAGGCCTTCCTGGGCAGAGTGATAGCCAAGCGTCCACTCCTGTGAGTCAGTTCTGTGATCCCACCTTGCAAAGTGTAGATCAGTCTGCTTTTGCCTCCATTTGCAGTGGTGCTCTGTTGTGCTGGCGCTATTTCACTGATGTACTGGACTCAGAGGCAATGGGGCAGAGTTGTTACCTGTCAAGTCCCATACTGCACTACAAACTGCTTGATGTCTTGCATGCTGAGCCGTGGCTATCTGCCCTGCTCTGTCAGACTGAGTGCATCCGGCAGAAATGGATTTGCTACGTGTAACTATGGGTTTAGCAGCATTGAGGCTGTCTCAGGGAATTGAGGGCAAGAGTTCATAAACCAACCATTTCCAAGAGAGGTAATCTCAATCCTGTCCAGGACAGACAGCTGCCACTGGTGATAATACTGCTTTGCAAAACAATTTGAGTGAATCCCTGATTCATAGTAAATAAGGAGTACTTCTGTCTTGCTTGGGGGTGAAGAATGGAGATTTGGAGGCCAAGACAATTTCCCATGGCCTTGCTTTCTCATCGCTGTCAGCATTTTGGTATCTGCTGTGAATCTTAAGAGCTCCTACAGTGCTGATCTTCACATGAGCCTGTTCTAAAACACCTCTGGACCCTCTTGATCTTTAAATCCCTAACTTTTGTAACTGCTATTTAACCAATTTTTCTCTTAATCATTATCCCATGTCTTTGAACACAGCTGTGTCTAGTACTGAGTGATCTCCCTTACCTGGGAGGCAGTGCCCAGCCATCAAAGTTTCTGGTACTAGGAGTCTGGGAGACTGTCTTCAGCTGGCTCTGTGATAAATGTTTTCCATGTTTCATTCTGAGGTTGAGCAATGTTTTTTTTTTTTTTCTTCCCTGTTACTGTTGTATAGTTGAGGTTGTAAAGTTTGCTTTGGTTTTGACATAAGTTTCCCAAGTACAGTCTGCTTAAAGACTTCCTTCATAGCCAAAGAATGATGCACATCCCATCAGCATAGTGTTGCAGATTCAGATCCATTCACATGCAAAAAGGCAACAGTGCCTGCATTCTGTTTGCCTCCAGAGAAACCATCTCTGTTATTTATTCCTCCATTCATCCACTTCCTCTAGTAAGACCACCCCAGTAAATCCCAGATCACTCCAGCTTCCCTTCTTTTGCCTATAGATTTTCCCTCAGATCTAGCAGGATCACAACCTAGACCACAGGTTTGGGTATCTACATCCATTTGAAAGTTAAGATGCCTCATTTGCTTGGGTTGGTTGCCTGTTCCTTTCCAGGCACATTCTGTCCCTGGCTCCAGCAGAGGACTCCCTTGCATGGTACCATCCATCTGGGTTGCTCTTGCATATGTTCTCCAAGCATTTGTAAACTCTCCTCCAGCTGCTTTGTGGAACTCAGGCTCGTTAGGTTGCTTCCTACTGCACAGAAGAGCTATTTCATATATTCATTGATAGCAGGGAAACATAAACATTCAAAAGCAAAACATTACTCAAAGTCATAAGGAGGGAAGAATGCATTTGTAAAATCCTGTGTGGAGAAGCCCATTTTCTCTCATGAAGAGCTCTCAGGCCTATGTTTTACTGGAGGTTGCATCAGCTGAAACAGCGGTAGTCAAAAGGCTTTGATTCATTTCATTTATTTTTAACTTTCCCATTGAAATGCCAGAGGGAAAAAAAAAAAAAAAAAAAAAAAGAAGTCACTCGTTGGAGAGCCCTTCAGTTCTGAAAGATACCTGCTGCAATCTAGAAATAGGCTTGCTCTGAGAACAGCCTGGCCAAGCACTGCCCTGGGGGCAGTAGTTTGTTCTTTCTTTCTTAATTTAACGCTGAGCGCAGCTGCCTCTTTCAAGGGCTGCTGTCCTGGGTTGGGTTTTTTGGGTTTTTTTTGTGGGGGACGGGGGAGGAGCTGAGCAGCCTCCAGCTCATGGTAGCAGAGCGCAAGAGCCGGGAGAGCCCCAGTGACGGCAGCCTGGGCTGCATCTGTCAGCCGGTCACAAGGATGCCTGTCATATGTGCTGCGCAGACAAAGATCTTTTTCTTTCTGTGCCTGGTGGGTTCTCCCTCAATGAGAGAACCTTGTCCTACAAACACAAATCAAACCTCCGTAATTGCAGTATCACTGATAAAACATGACTTCTTTACCAATTTGTACAAGCACTTTGACCTCTTGCCTTGGTGCAACAGACTTTGGAGATTTTTTCATCTCTAGCTCTTTTTGTGGTTTTGATGGAAGTACTGTAGGAAAGTTTATTTTGGGAGTATTTTTGATCTGTCTCAGGCAAGAAGCTAAGCTTGTGCACTTCCAATCAAAACTGCTATGAATTGTCTGGAGTGATTGTTAGCTTTAAGTAAAAATTATTCCAGGATACAGTGTACTTTTTGTTTAAATTTGGGACTACTTTTACATGAATAATCAGTATTATGTGTTCTCAGTAAAGATGAGAGCAAAATTTCTACTCCACACGGTTTCCCTTCCTGAAAAAAAATTGAAAAATTTAAGTAAGAAGGCTGAAAAAAAAAAGGAAAAAAGAGTATAGTGTTGAATAGCATGGCTAAGCAGCTGTGTTATTTTTTTTTCTTCCCCCAATTGAATTATTGCTATATCTGTTCTTTCTAAGTTTAGATCTCACTGGAGGAAGGAAGAAAGTTTCTAGGTTTTACAGCAGGAAAATCTTTAACAAGAAGTTAATGTGGGATAATGAAGGAGTCAGGAAAACCATAAGCACAAAGGAATTGTCCAGAAGACTGTGTTAAGATAAGAATGTGAGTAAAGATAATAAAGAAGAGAAGAAACATGCAGCAACCATTAGAATTTTTACCTAGCTGCTCAGTGACAAATACATACCATATCCACCATGGCATATTACCCTGGACACAGTAATCATCAGCAGTAATGGTCACCATCCTAAGTTATCAGGATGCATGAAAATTTCTTGTTTGTACACATGTTCTTCTTCAAAGGGTAATATCTTATAGAATCATAGTATAGTTAGGGTTGGAAAGGACCTTAAGATCATCTAGTTTCAATCCCCCTGCCGTGGGCAAGGACACCTCCCACTAAACCATCTTACACGTGACAGGATTTAAAGACTATGAAATACATGGAAAGACAATACTGTTTGAAAACAAAGACAAACAGAAAACAGAGAGAAGCACATATTTGTGGAATTCTGGGATTGTACTTTAAGCTTCTAATATTTAACTCCTACAAAAGAGAAGTATAGCAGAGAAATTAGCTGAGCTACCAGACCAGTTAGCTTTGCTGTTGCTTTTCAGTCAATAGGTCACTTTCCCGGGTTAGGGATTGTGCTTTGCCAAACAGCACGATTTTTTTAGCTGGTCCTATATCAGTAAGACAATAATTCTGTTTCTATGGTAAACATAGAAACATAAGAATAAGACCATAAAATAAGAAATTATTATACTCCTTGATACTGCAAAATTGCTGTCCTTACTTTTCTTAGAATATTGGATTATTTTTAAAATAAACTAGAAGTTCTGTCAAATACGTTAAAAACTCACCTCAGCAACATATTTTTGCAAGGGATTTTATAGAAGTTAGCTTCTGAATCACATATGAGATGCTGTGTACTAACCGTGATGGTAGATAATTCACATTTAGTAACTCAAGTGTGATTTTGCCGGTTAGCTCCCTTTAGAGTAAGGCTGGGACACTCTGAAGTATTATGGCCATGGAGATTATTTCATCATATAGATGTAGGCACCTCTCTGATCTATATAGTTGCGTTTGCATTGATATCCCTAGCAGTGAAATAACTTGTCAGCTTTAAATACTGCACACAGTGGACAAAAGTCAGCATTAATAGCACTGAGTTCCATGAATAAATCTGTATTGCTGCCGTGAACGAAATGAATTCTATTATTCCCTCATAGGATAAGAAGATACTATGATTCTTATTTCAGAGAGAAATGTGGGTTTTTTTCTACTTCTTGAGAAGTAGATATCACAGGCTACAATACCTGAACACTCAGGAAAATGACAGCTTTCCCTTTTCCTTTTGCTCTCAGCAGAAATGAAGTTTTGGCTAGCTACTGGTATTTTGTAGGAATTATGCCTGCTCAGTTATTTATTTTTATAATGCTGCAACATTTTATCCCAGTTCCTCCAGAAATCAGGCTAATGCAATCCTGCTGCATATAGAATCATAGAATAGTTAGGGTTGGAAAGGACCTTAAGATCATCTAGTTCCAACCCCCGTCATGAGCAGGGACACCCCACACTAAACCATGCCACCCAAGGCCTCATCCAACCTGGCCTTGAACATCGCCAAGGATGGAGCATTCACAACCTCCCTGGGCAACCCATTCCAGTGCCTCACTACCCTCACAGTAAAGAATTTCTTCCTTATATCCAATCTAAACTTCTCCAGTTAAAGTTTTAACCCATTACCCCTTGTCCTATCACTGCAGTCCCTAATGAAGAGTCCCTCCCCAGCATCCCTATAGCTCCCCTTCAGATACTGGAAGGCTGCTATGAGGTCTCCACACAGCCTTCTCTTCTCCAGGATGAATAACCCCAATTTTCTCAGCCTATCTTCATATGGGAAGTGCTTGTATCTCCCTCACTTCCACACCCCCAAAATCTTTTGAACTTGTTGACAAATTTCAACCAATTGATCTCAAAGAAAATCAGGTTCCTACAAGCTTTGTGAAAGTAACCTGCCTGGTAGTGCTGTCGCAGAGAGGTAGGCTGCAGTGCAAACAGGCACTGTTTCAGACAGCAGAGAACCAACTTGTAAGAAAATATTTATTTATAAACACCTGTCCATGGGAAACATTTTAGGGAAAGCTTGTTCCTTCCTTGATCTGGAGACAATAGAGTCTGATGGTTAGGTCTTTCAGGAGCCAGGCTTTATAGTACTGATCTCCACAGCATGTAGAAATACTGCTTTGCAGTACTGTTTTACCACCTTAACTGCATTTAAAGCATGTGTTTCTTAAAACCACTTAATTTTCAATTTTTTTTTTTTCCTCTTTTAAAGGTCCAAAAACTGCCCAATAGCCCATCTCTTAAGACCAAGACTTTATGCTGTCCATCACCCTGGAAGTCACTCTTGACCTTTATCACTGTCACTTTTCTCCATATGTTCTCTGAATTTAAAGTTACAGAAATGTCAAAACAGATAACAGAGTGCAGAAGGCTGAAAAGTGACTGGGACGAACCTCCAGGGACAAAGTTAATCTGTTGGAGCATTTCCTCTGTGTACTTTGAAACCTCTCAATTTAACTTGATCAAAGCGTGAGCCGACCCGTTTCAGCTCCCTACTGAACAAACAAATTTACTGCTTATCATTGTTGCCACCTCAGTCTTTAATTTACTTTACTTAGTAAGCCAGTACATGTTAAATGAACAACCTGGTTATTACACATGCTAGATTGTGGCCTCAAAAATAGGCTACAGTTTACCTGGCATTAAATTACACAGCACATCACAGACCCTCTCCTTGTCTACAATCCCAGTGTAAAGGGAAGCATAGGTCATTTTTAGCCAGTGTGGACAACACTCTTTGAGACCACTGTATCCATAAGTATCTGTTGGGGGTTTTTTTTAATATCTTGGGCTTCCTCATTTCTTTTCTTTAAGTCCTGTAGGGCATAGGTGGACTGAGAAAATGAATGATGTTGTTTTCAGAATGCATTAGTTAACTCATATTAACACATTTCATAGCACACTTTCGCACATATGGATCAACAGATCATTTTAAACATCACTTTTTTCTGTCTGTGGTAATAACTAAAACTTTTTTTAATGTCCTGATAGCTTTTGAATTTGTTTCAAATAATTCCATTTGAATTACTTGTTTTTAATGAAAAAAATATTTACTTAAGTTAATAATAACAATAGTAAAGACTGCTATGAGGTGTTTCATGAAGGGAGCCTGGCCAGACACCCTAGTAGAATACAATGACGTACAGTGGTTGTCTTTGATTTTAAACCAAAACAATTTGACAAGTGTTTAGAAACCATACCAAAAATATTTTAATTGTTTTTCACTTACTTAAAGCTACTGGTCCATATTTTCCAGTTTATGTGGCCTTCCTTATTCTCAGGGAAATTGAGTCCAAGTTCTTTAATTTCCTTGGTTCATCAGTAGCATATTCCTGTGTAACCAGAACTGGTGTGGTACTTGAGGCTGCTTCTCTTTCAGGAGCCACCTGCAAGAGTAGGGACAAATGCAACCCATTTGGTGACATTTGTCCTCAGTTCTTGAATGCTTTTCTTGTGTGATTGCATCCCTGAACTAGGAAATTGCGGCTGTCCCTCCAAGTTGCATGTTTCTGGATCTCTAATGCAAGCATTGAAATATCCTGGATTAGAGAAAATAATCAGTCAATAAACCAGCTTCTCAAACCAGCCTTCCTCACAGAACAGCACTAAAAGGGATCTCTATGTGATATAGGTAGATACAGATAGAAACTATTCTTTAGCATTCCAGACTGTGGTTGCCTTTGTTAACTGGCAGCTTCTTTCCTTCTTTCAGGCAAAAATAACTCCTTCAAACATTCTGCAAGCTCAGATATTAACCATAATCGGTTTTTATTCTACTTCTGTGTCATCGCACATTGAAAATGCAAAATGCTTAGACAATGTAAGTTATGATGGGAATTTTCAAGAAAAGTGCAGCGACACATCTCCTGTTAGAATTAATGGGACATGTGTGATGCTATCCTGCACAGCTTGGTAAATGTCACTCAGAGACTTCAGAACATCTATGTAAGAAATGACAGGAAAGTCAGCCACATATGGCAGTATCTGCTGACACAGATCAACCTCCACATGCAATTCAACTAATAAATGTATAGTCTTTTCCCCATAATAACCACAGACTAGGAATAGTTGAGTTTAGGGTTTTGTGAAGCTTGCAGATGATATCTTGGGTTTGTTGGCATGAAAAACTATTTCAAATCCACAATATTTCTTTACAATTTGGACTAGCGTTGATTATTTTCTTCCTCTGATGTTATTAACTTAAGCAAGTTAGATGACTTATATTTCCACCTGAATGAAGCCTGTGCTAGGCACTGGAATCTGCTCGCCTGAAAGATGAGTTAACACAAGTGAATGTCCTATATTTTTTGTAATGAATTAGCTGTAAGTATCGAGATATTCCAAGATCTATCAATTTGCCACCCTGCTTTTAAATTTGTCAAAGGAAATCTTAGCGTAACTACTTCTGCCATTTTCAAAAACAAATATCGACAACAGAGCCGTGTGGGAAATGTTCCCATGCTGTTCTGGGATGAAGCAGATCTTTAGATGTATTCTCCAAATAGGGAAACCAGCAAGTTTTCTGAACTAGATGGTATCCTGGTACTTGTGCTTCACACTGGGACTACTGGAGAAGTCGGTTTAAACCCTTTGTCGGCTTGAGCTGAGTTTCCCATGTGCTATGAGGGATTCCCCTGTCCCCAGTCCACCCTCTGCTTTGTGATGGGTCTCCTTAAATATCTGTGGCCATATAGAATCATAGAATAGTTAGGGTTGGAAAGGACCTTAAGATCACCTAGTTCCAACCCCCGGCCATGGGCAGGGATACCTCACACTAAACCATGTCACCCAAGACTTTGTCCAACCTGGCCCTGAACACTGCCAGGGATGGAGCATTCACAACTTCCCTGGGCAACCCATTCCAGTGCCTTACCACCCTTACACTAAAGAACTTCTTCCTTATATCCAATCTAAACTTCTCCAGTTAAAGTTTTAACTCGTTACCCCTTGTCCTATCACTGCAGTCCCTAATGAATAGTCCCTCCCCAGCATCCCTATAGCTCCCCTTCAGATACTGGAAGGCTGCTATGAGGTCTCCACACAGCCTTCTCTTCTCCAGGATGAATAACCCCAACTTTCTCAGCCTATTTTCATATGAGAGGCGCTCTAGTCCCCTGATCATCCTTGTGGCCCTCCTCTGGACTTGTTCCAACAGTTCCATGTCCTTTTGATGTTGAGGACACCAGAACTGCACACAGTACTCCAAGTGAGGTCTCACGAGAGCAGAGTAGAGGGGCAGGATCACCTCGTTTGACTTGCTGGTCACACTCCTTTTGGTGCAGCCCAGGATGGGTTTGTGGGCTGCGACTGGCTTTCTGGGCTGCAAGTGCACACTGCTGGCTCATGTTCATTTTCTCATCGACCAACACACCCAAGTCCTTCTCCGCAGGGCTGCTCTGAATCTCTTCTCTGCCCAACCTGTAGCTGTGTCTGGGATTGCTGCGACCCAGGTGTAGGACCTTGCACTTGTCATGGTTAAACTTCATCAGGTTGGCATCAGCCCACCTCACAAGTGTGTCAAGGTCCCTCTGGATGGCATCCCTTCCCTCCAGCATATCAACTGAACCACACAGCTTGGTGTCATCAGCAAACTTGCTGAGGGCGCACTCAATCCCACTGTCCATGTCACCAACAAAGATGTTGAACAAGACCGGTCCCAGCACCAACCCCTGAGGGACACCACTCATTGCCAGTCTCCAGCCGGACATCGAGCCATTGATTACAACTCTTTGCATGCGGCCATCCAGTCAGTTCTTTATCCAGCGTGTGGTCCACCCATCAAATTGATGTCTCTCCAATTTAGAGACAAGGATGTCATGTGGGACAGTGTTGAACGCTTTGCACAAGTCCAGGTAGATGACGCCAACTGCTCTGCCCCTGTCCCTCAGTTCCATAGACTCATCATAGAAGGCCACCAAATTGGTCAGGCAGGATTTCCCCTTAGTGAAGCCATGCTGGCTGTCACCAAGCACCTTGCTGTTTTTCATGTGCCTTAGCATGCCTTCCAGGAGAATCTGCTCCAAGATTTTGCCAGGCACAGAGGTGAGACTGACTGGTCTGTAGTTCCCCGGAGTCATCCATTTTCCCCTTCTTGAAAATGGGGGTTATATTTCCCTTTTTCCAGTCGTTGGGAACTTCACCTGACTGCCATGATTTTTCAAATATGATGGCCAGTGGCTTAGCAACTTCATTTGCCAGCTCCTTCAGCGGATGGTTTTCATCAGGTCCCATGGACTTGTGCACGTTCAGGTTCTTAAGATGGTATCGAACCAGATCCTCTCCTACAGTGGGCCCAAGGTCTTCATTCTCACAGTCCCTGCGTCTGCCTTCCAAGTCTTGGGTGGTGTGGTCAGAGCCTTTGCCAGTGAAGACTGAGGCAAAGAAGTCATTAAGAACCTCAGCCTTCTCCAAATCCTGGGTAGCCAGTTCTGATAGCTTCCAGAGAGGGCCTGCATTGTCTCTAGTCTGTCTTTTATTTGCAATGTACCTATAGAATCCCTTCCTGTTATTTTTAACATCCCTAGCCAAGTTCAATCCTAACTGAGCCTTAGCTTTCTTAATCTGGTCCCTAGTTTCCCGGACAACATTCCTGTATTCTTTCCAGGCCACCTGTCCTTGCTTCCACCCTTTAGAAGCCTCTTTTTTCCTTCGAAGTTTCCTGTGCACCTCCTTATGCATCCAATGAGGTCTCCTGGCCCTCCTGCTGCACTTCCTTCCAGTTGGGATGCAACACTCAACCAAGAGTCTTGGGCCCCCCTGCCCTCTAGGGCTATATCCCATGGAACCTTACTGAGCAGGCTCCTGAAGAGGCCAAAGTCTGCTCTCTTGAAGTCCAGGGCAGTGATCTTGCTGCACGCTCTTCTCACTGTCCTGAGGATCTCGAATTCGACCATCTCCTGGTCACTGCAACCAAAGCTGCCCTGGAGCATCACATTTCCAACCAGCCCTTCCCTGTTGGTGAGCACGAGGTCAAGCATGGCACTTCTCCTTGTCAGCTTCTCTATTACTTGCAGAAGGAAGTTGTCTTCCACACAATCGAGGAACCTCCTGGATTGTTCGTGCCAGGCCGTACCATCGCTCCAACAGATGTCAGGTTGGTTGAAGTCCCCCATGAGAAAAAGGGCCTGTGAGCGTGAGGCTGTTCCTGTCTGTCTATAGAGTGCTTCATCCACAGATTCCTCTTGATCAGGCAGTCCGTAACAGATCCCCACAGTAATGTCTCCCATTGCTGTTCTTCCTTTAACCCTGACCCACAAACTCTCTATTGACTGCTCACCTGCCCCCAGACAGAGTTCCATACTCTCCAGCCTGTCCCTGACATATATAGCTATTCTCCCTCCCCATCTGCCTGGCCTGTCTTTTCTGAAGAGGCTGTAACCTTCCATTCCAACACTTCAGTCACAGGAGCTATCCCACCATGTTTCTGTGATGCCTATTATATCATACCCCTGTAGACGTGCACACATCTCTAATTCCTCTTGTTTGTTTCCCATGCTACGGGAGTTTGTGTAGAGGCATCTGAGCCGAGCTCCAAATGAAGCCGGCTCATTGGCTGGAGTGGCTGGAATATCTCTACATTGCTCCAAGCATTTATTATAGGCAACTGACTGGGTGTGCTGGGATGGAATGATGCCCCCCTCCCCCAGCACATCTAATTTAAAGCTTTCTTGACCAGCCTGGCAAGCTTCCTACCAAAAACACTCTTCCTCTTCTTTGTCAGACCAGCTCCACCAGCCCCCAGTAGACCTGGCCTACTAAATTGAGTCCCATGTTCTAGATACCCAAACCCCTGACTATGGCACCACTGTTCTAACCATTTATTAACCTGGCCAATCCGCCTGGCCTTTGTAAGGTCCTCCCCTTTATCCAGGGAATTGACAAAAAGGCAATCTGAGCTCCAGAGCCCCTAACCACCTCTCCTAGGGCTCTGTAGTCCTTCTTTATGTTCTCTGGGCTACTGCTATCTATATCACTAGCACCCACATGGATCACTAGAAGTGGGTAATAGTCAGTGGGACTTACTAGAGCAGGCAGCCTCTCTGCAACATCCCTGATTTGTGATCCTGGTAGGCAACACACCTCCCTTGAGACTGGGTCAGGCTGACAGATGGGTCCCTCTCTTCCTTTCAAAGTAGAGTCCCCTACCACTATGACACGCTGCTTTTTCCTGGCAGCACCAGTAGAGATCTTCTTTACTGGTGCATCAGCTGGTTGTTCATGGTATGAGTGTGTTTCCTGATTAGCCCCCTGCAGGACAGCAAAGCGGTTCTGAGTGGGGACAACAGATTTAGGAGGAAGCCCCTTGCTTTTAATTGTCCTCTTCCTCCTTTTTTTGTTGGTTTTTTTTGGTTACTATTTCCTAGCTTCCTGGGTTAGCAGCCTCCTTCTTTCCTCCATGAGCTACAGGGGATGCTTGAGGCCCCTGCACAGTTTGGGCCTGGAGCAAGCAGTCCCGCTTCCTCGCAGCTTCCCTGACACCTTTCAGCTACTGACAGCGTCCCACAGCTCAGCCCCTGCTGCAGGAGGGCCTCCACCACGGCACCAAGTGCAGCCCTGCCCATTGTGCACCCTCGCCTCACGAGACCAGTGCAGGCACTCTCTACACTCCAAGCTCTGCACTGCAGCCTCCCCTCTCATCGGCTCTGTCTGGGTGCCTATGCTGCTACCGCCGGGGCAGCCAGACAAGACCAGGCAGGGCCCTAGTCATAAGGCGAATGCTCACCATCATGCTCACCTGCCCGCACAAACTGCCTCACCACACTCCTGGTCACTCACGCTCCCTGGGGCAGGTTTTTAACCAGTCAGGGCTGGTGCCGCTCCTCCTGGCTCCGCCCCCTGTGAGTCAGCTGAGCTGCTGGCTCCTGGGCAAGTCCTGTCGAGGACTTGAGGCTCCCTTGGTGGCTGTTGCTGCTCTGAGGTGAGGATCCTGGACGCTGAGCTTTCCCCCTCTCAGGTGTTGAAGGAATCCTCTCTCGAGCTACTCACCTCAACAATAAGTTTCTTGCACTTCTCTAAGAGATGTTGTTTGTGTTGGTATGGATTTGAACACACTGCTGGGATGAGGGAGGCTCAGATGCACGCTCCAGCTCCAAGAGCTTTTTATTTATAAAATGTGGAACCTATTCCAATGGCTGTACATTTTGTAACAAAAAAAAATTTGTAAAAATCTTCATAGCAGCTCTAGAGAATAAGAGGTAGAAGAACTGGTTCCTTGGGCTGCTCTGTGGACTTGGACCTTCTCATTCAGTCTTCAATAAAGCTTCATCCTTGTGGCTCCTCTTCTCAGCTCAGCTGTCTATGGCACAAATAAGCAAAGAAAACCACAGCTAATGCTGTCTGGAGCGTGCTACTAATTGCTGCAAGTTAGCAAAAATGCACTTACAGGTATTCTTGACTGAGCTGAAGCAGCCAAACAGTCTTAAATGAGTAGGGCTGCATGGAGGGCAGCACTTCAGAGGTAATGTATCCTACGTGGGGAGCCCTTACACTATCTGTGGGGATTTTTTAAAGGAGAATGGAAACAAAATCTTTAAAATCCCCCATAAAGGACTGGCCATCAGCTGTTCATCTGTACTGGAAGTTCTGTCTCAATGGTAGTCTGGTTTGATGGCTGGGAAGTGGATAAACCCTGCACCCTGGCTGCTGAAGGAGTGAGGGCCAGGATTTGGGGCCTTCTTTGGTCCTCAGTTCTCCTCTGCTGAATGGATATTACTTAAAACTTTTCTAGACAGTTTTATGGGTGGGTAAAGACAAAAGAAAAAAATAGACAAGAAAAAAAAAATCTAGTTATTTCTGTGATTAGGCCACATGCTAGTCTCTTCTCGGGATAGTGGCCTCATTGTGTGTACTGCTCTTCTTTTCCCCTACAGCCAGCCAATGTTTCAAATGTCTGCAATTTTCCACAAAGAGTTACATTAAATTCAGACACCAGTCTTAGTTTTCAAAAATTAATCTTTGCAAAGCATCTACGTCAGGAAAACTGCCATCCATTAGTAGGAAATTATTCAGAAAAAGGAAGACAATTCACCTATTTATATAAGAAACTGCTGTACAATTAAATACACTTATTGGTGAGTAGAATAAGTTCTTTGATCTGTTGCTACAAGGAATCAGTGTAAATACGTTTCCTGATAAGAGTTGCTACTGCGTAATTTCATTTTACGATCTGCGTAGTGTGCTATTACTCAGGAAATGTGTTTACTGATATACACGTCCCCACTCAGCCTCATGGCTGAAAGGTTTGCTTTTTCTGATATTTATAGTTCTAGCACATTTTTAAATAAGGTGATTAAACTCATGAAAGGATGGAAGAGAGCACAAATAGAGAAAATTGATTCTAGAGCATACAAAACCACTATTGAAATAGAGACCAGTTGATTGTTTTTAAACAAATGTTGGTTAGTGGCATTTGAGATTAAACTGCAACAAAAATATTAAGAGGGATTAATTTATACTGTCAACTCTGCCATTCTGGGCTTCATCCTTTTGTTAGAATAGATGAGAGTATGACTCCCTCACAGCTGTAAAAAGCCTTGCTTTTCATGGAGTTTTGTCCTATTTTAGGTACAATAATACCGTAGAAATTGAGCCCCTCCAGAGCTTGCACAAGAGCTGCTAAATGAATGCCAGTGATATCGAATGCTCAGTAGTTTCTTACCTAAGGATAGACTTGTCCTGAGCTTTGGTGGAATTGATGTGGGAACACATAGTGTTGTTATAACTCCAGCCATGATTCCCTCTGTACTAGGGATGCTGTCATAATAATGAAGGGTATCCAGGTAATTCTTTTCAAGTTTGAGTTTTAATCACTGCAAATCTACCTAAGCAATGCCTGTTGGATAGAATTTTTCAGTTAGGCAGGACTGAGCTTATTAAACATTGTCTCAGCCTGAAAATATGTATATTGGTATACAGGTTTAAGCAAAACCATCTCATTTTAATGTGGGGGTTGTGAAAAGACCATTGTCTAGTTAAACACGAGAGGGGTGGAAAAGTGGTTGCATTTGTATTTCTTTGTTTTGAAGAGCATATTGTTGAATTATCAGAAACAGAAAAATACTTCAGGATGGGAAGAGAGCCCTCACAGAGCATGACTGCATCTCTCCACTCCAGTTACAGAGGCTGTGATTTGACTAGTTGTGGGCTGCTAAAAAATCCCACTTTGTTGATGCATGGTATTCATAACAGGGTAAACAATCCCTTTCAGGCTGGAGTGGGATGTCCACTATTCTCATGGTCTGTAGTAAGCAAAGAGGAAAAAACAGTGGGTCATTCCTGAGAGGATGTGGTTCTGGGTTCATGGCCAGGATGGGAGGCAATTCCCGCATCCCGCCTTATCTTTGAGTTCTGGAGCCAAGCATGTTGCTCTGCATATCATGTTTTTCTGAACAGAAAAATTATTTGTACAGCTGTCTTCCCTGCAACAATTTCAGGACGAGGCCTTCCTGGGAGATCCTAAGGGAAGTTCTTGCTTTTTCTCATTGGAGGTACAATATACAGTCACATGCAGGGCAGCCTGAAGTCAAAATGAAGTTGAAACCTGATTTGTTTTTGCCTGGTCATTTTGGAGGAGCAATGCAAGCCACTGTCATGTCCTTCATGCTCAGTGCAGGGGGAAAGAGGTGCTGCAGTGTGGTTGGAGCCCTGCCTTGGTTGTCTGTAAGAGGTCCCAGTGCTGCCTTAGGGAATAGTCATGGTCTAAATGTCCAGTGGGCCTAGGCTGAGTCAGAGCTCAGTGTACACGTGGCACCATTCCTTTTTAACAATGTTTGGTGCAAAAGTAGGCTGTGGTTTACATGTAAAAAATGTAAAATAATGCAAAAAATAATTTATTAGGAATAAGAAACTCTTCCATGTTATTCTTCTTGCGTTTACTAAAATGGAGTGGGGTGCTTTAACAGGGTGGTAGGGTGTCCTCTGATGATGAAAAACTCCATAGAAGGCAGCATACTACAAGGGATGGTTATGCTCTGGTTTAGGATTGAGGTGAGCTTTGTGCTTTTCCATGGCTTTACTGCTAGATATCTCCCTTCTCTTCTCTGGAAACCACTACCCTTATGTGACTGTGAAATGGGGATAATAATAATTGCCTTTCTTCCTAACTCAGTTTGGGATCTACTGGTGGAAAGTATTTGTTGGGACAGTCTAAGTTTCTGATGGCAGTTCAGATTGAGATCGGGTTCTTCAGAACTGGAAATGGTTGTTGGTGACGTTGTCTTTGGTGTGGTTATACCTCCCAGTGTGTGCAGAAGATTTTCTCTGCTGCCAATGTTTATAGATATTGGCACTGCCATGGTTGTTAAGAAAATAGTTTTCTTTTTCACTCTTTGCATCTTTTTTCACTTTTAAAATGCCTTAGTATATTTAATAGCAGAGGGGGAGAAAAACCTATAAAAGGGTGCACTAAGACTATATTTTTAGCAGATGCCAGGAAACGACAATGTTCAGGTTGCACACAGAGTCAGAATTTGGCTCCCTTGTGACAGTATAGTCTCTAATTACATGAACAAATACAATTTTTGAAGTCATATGATATAAAAATCTAGACCATTTAAAACCTTAGACAAACAGGAAAGTCCCACCAATTATGCTACACTTACACTGCTTTATTGTCTTGTGGGTATGATACCATTTTTTACAAGAGTTCATTGACAGTATATGGGGTCTGCAAAGGAGTGTAAATGTTCCTAACTGCAGTGCTCTCCTGAACAGAAAAGATGTATTAAAATGTTGAAATCCTGTCTTAACTCAGGCCCAGGCAGATTGCTAGCTAAGGACATAGATGGAAAGCAGAGACCCCTGGCTGGGAGGAGGATGTGCCCCTAGCTATTAGAAGAGCTGGGCTTGTCTTTTCTAGATTTCTGAAGAGAAATCAGAAGAGAAGTCAGAAGGGATTTCTGAAGGGAAATCTGAAAAAGGCGGGTAGTCCAGCCCAGGCAGAAAACTGGTTTTCAATTTGTGTGAGGCATCTAACCTGAGCCATAATACTTAGGGAAGAAAAACTGGAAGAAAGGCTCCAGATACTGCAAAATAAGGCTATTAATAGAGTACCTGAAAAGCACAAAAAGGAATTAGGTACCTACTTCAGATAGCTCCTTCAGGCTTGTCCTCACTCTTCTTCCCAGCAGTATTACATGGAGGAATTTTTTCTTCTGAACAACAGTTTTTCTAGTCATTAAAGACATTTCTGAAGGCTGAGACATTTAAGTCCTGTTCTTGCCTGCTCTTAGTGGACGGTATGAACTCAATGCCATAGTACTGGTTCTCTGAATTTCATTTTATTTTTCTGTAAGACAGCCTTCTATGTTATATACCATGCACAGTTTTTTGAAGACAGACTTTATGTAAAGTCAATAAGGATTTTCTGGGGGGAAAAAAAAAAAAAAAAATTGGTGCTATCACGACATATTATCAGTTACCATTAAAAGAATTGTACTTTTGCATGTGAGCAAGGGAAGAAGCAAAGATGCTCATTAACAGCTTCCTTCCTCAGGCTATGAGCTTCCACGGGCTCCTCTCTGATAAGCATGTACACAGGCTGATGTAATGGCTGCTGCTGCAGTGCAGTGCCACCATCTGCCCCTTTTCCACAGCCTCACTCTATCCTCTCCGTTGGCTTGGGTGTTCTCTGCTCCTTTGCAGAGCCATTTTGAGGTGTTAACAAGGAAGAAAACTACCTGTTACTTTTTTTTTGTGGAGACAGTTTCTGCTGAAGAGCTCTCTGAAGCAGGGCAAGATACTGTCAGAGAGGCCCTGGAGGTGCTGCAGGAGAGAGGCAGGGCTGTAGGGCAAAGGGCAGGGAAGCATAGGTGGCTGTGGTGGCCAGCATCCAGCTGGCTGAGGCTGCCAAGAAGCTGCACCCTTCCTCTCCAAGCTGGTGCTGATGTGGTAACAGCTGCTATTGAGACTGTCTGGCTCACTATACAGCCCCACAAACACTGGTGTTGCCCCACCTGATGGGAAAGTGCAAGGATGAAGAGGAGTCACAAGGAAAGGAGAGGAATGAGGATGCTATAAAATGGGACTATAATTAAGAACAAGTTTCAGAGAGGGAAATAGGAGTCATTGTAGAGAAAATGTTGCCTCATGGCTCTCAAAACGTTGTCCATACTTGGATTATTAGGAGAAGTTTAGCAGTCTGGAGAATAACACTTTCACATTCTAGGAAGTGCCTGGTTTGCTCAACTCTTAAACTTTGCAGGGAGTTCTGGTCCCTTCCCCCCTTCCTTGGAAGGGAAGGAGTCAAATTAATCAAGGTTCAGAGAATGGTAGCAAGGATGAGTGAAGGTACAGAGCAGCTCACCCTCTCCTATGGGGAAAGGTTACATAGAACAATCCCCTTGAATCTAGAGAAGAGACCTGGCAAAGACAGGGAGAGACTGTTGGTTTGTGATGCTTCATGGAATCATGAGTGATATGATCAATGAGAAAGAAATTGAAAAGAAAGAAATGTTTCACTGTGTCTTGCTAAAAAAGGATGCAGATCCTACAGCCTCCCTGGGCAACCTGTTCCAGTGTTATCAGACAGATTTGAAGCAAATGAAGAAAGTGTTTTGTGCATTGACTGGATATGTTTAACTCATTAGTTAGGATGCTATGGGGTGCAAAGTCTAAATTGCTTCATAGAATGACCAAAATCCCAGAAGAAAAACATTTTCAGAGCTATTAAAACTGTTAGCACAACAGCTGGCTTGAGAACTTCCTAAGCAGCGATTGAGGCAAGGTGAGATGTCCTGTGGGAGGATCATCATGATTTACTTATCCTCTTCTCCTCTCCCTCAGTGCACTTACTATTGACCACTGTCAGAAGTGAGGATTTGGCTTTGATGAGCCTTTGGTCCACACAGCACGATGGTCTTTGGTCTGATCAGTAGGTACCTAAGCCTGGAAACGCATCAAGTAGGGTAAAAATGCATTGGAACCCTTACTGCTGCCTTCAGCTTAACAGAAGGACATCTGCCCAGGCAGGTTTGGACCTATTTCCATCAAGCATTAAAAGTTGGTTTCATAACATGTATTTTTCTGTCAAACTTTGTGAATAAAACAGTGCAGCAAGATGTCGTGACTAACACGAAGCTTTTTATTCAGGCAGCAGATGAAGTGGGTTAGTTTTAGAAAAGGAGTAGGAGTCAGAAGAACATTCAGCTTAAGCAGACAGACCAACCCTGGTTAAACTGAAGGGAAAAGCAGTGACACTGGGTCTTGTATATCTGATGTGAAAGACTAGGAATACAATACTGGATTTATTCTTCAGGTTATACATTATCCCAGAATACTGTGGTTTTATAGTGGTGACATCTGACCACTTGCTATCAAGAGATAACTTGAAAGTGCTGCACGATAGGAAAGCTGTTCCTTTCTTGTTGCAGTTAGTTTTATTGACGAGCTTTCAGACGCCATGAAAGAGTCCACAGGTACACAGTGGCAAAATACCATACACAACCAGTCAAAGGAAGATTGAAGGTATGAACAATAAAGCAAATGAATACCTTGCTGCCTCTCTGCACACATAGCTGCTTATTCAGCCTTCAAAATAAGTAAATAAAATGCACAGATGTTTGGATTCAGAGATAAAATGATCCCATAGTGCAGGGACTTCTCTCATTTTTTTGATTCAATGTGACATATCTTGTGGGAGAGGTGGATGTGGGGAATGCAGTATGTCAGTATGTCATCTGCTGCATAACCCCCTCACATTCACATCAGACCTCTTCTTTCTCACTTATGAGCTGATAACCTCTTTGTTAGCAGAAACATTAATTGATTGGTTGGGAAAAAAAAAAAAAGAGGTTACATTGAGTAGGAATTCAATGCTTTATTTATAGTTTAGTTGTTGCTTTTCTTCCTGTAAAGTACTTTCACTTCCAGTGGTTGATCATTAAGGAGAGCAATGGTGTGATCACATACTCTGGGCAAAGTCTTTCTGGTGTGTTTGTCTTCTGAGTTTAATTTGTGCTGATCCCCATGCAAAGCTCAGCTGCAAAGGGAAGGTCTACATCAGTCAGGGTGGAAGCCTGGGTTCAGGATGGCACAGAGCAGGGGTGCAGCAGGGCTAAGTGGGCAGGGGATGAGCCCAGGAACCTGTGACGGGCACAATGTCTGTATCTGCAGCTCTCATTTGGGAGGTTTAGTGTACCCAGGTATGCCATGGCTGGGACCCAGTGGACAGCCAGGTGGACTGAGCTCAGCCAGGTGCTATCATAGCCAACAGCTACACCAGATCACACTGTGCCTATGCCTATTTATGAGCAAAAAGATGCTCTCATTTCCCTATTTTCTATGCTCTTGCAGGGAGGGAGGAAGCAAGATACTGTGCATCCAGTGAGGCTCCATCTCCGACAAGTGATTCTCGAGCCAGTGCCTAGCCTGGTGATGGCAGAGAGAAAGCAAGCCTGCTACCCAAGCCAGCACATGGCAGAGATCGGGAGACAGTGATCATGCACATTATTTTGTTTTTGCAGCACGCATCTTACCCAAGCCCTTTTTTTTTTTTTTTTTTTTTTTGTGATCTCAGTAAGAACAAGAGAAATGGCAAAGCTTTTTGTAAGATCAGTTTCTCCAATGACTCACCAAGTGCTACAAAGTCAAAACAGGTTGCTTGTGCTTGAAAGGTATAAAACAACCATGTCATTTTTATGGTTACTGTACAAAACACTGCGTATATGCACACAAGGGAACATTTTAAAACCTCATATAGCTTGTATTTTTTTGCAGCTACAGGCTCCTTTCTCCTGGTTTTTATTCATGTGTCATGCTTTGTATTAAGTGTTATTGCTTTAGTAATTAAGCTAATTTCCTCACTGCACTCTGCCAGTCAGAGTGTTGCTCTTTTGTATTCCTGAAAGAAAGGAAAAATTAAGTTGAGGTACCGGTGGCCCAAACCAGTTCCCTCTGCAGTCCACCAAAGTTCTCCCATTGGTGTTACGAGGAGCAGCTAATTCTGCAAGCACTGGGAAATGAGTAATAATGACATCTCAAATCTAAAAAAGACCTACAAGTCCATCAACTTTCTGTTACATAAAATTATTTTCAACAACAACAATACACCTACATTTCTGTAACGTCTTTCATGCCAAATGAAATCTCACCACCATAGTGTTTCAAGAAAATGTACCTTTTTTTTTTTGTAATTACACAAAATTTGACAAGAAAAATATCCCTTTCAGTGAAGCCTGACAGAGAAATGAAATTCCAAGGAAATAAGATATCTTGTAATGCAATTAGAGATTTTTACAAAAAACTTTTGAGGGAGATAAGTACTCTCCTTTCTTCCGAACAAGACAGCCATATTAAGATTTTCCAGTAGTTTCTTAACATCTCCACCCCCCCCCCCCCTTTTTTTTTTTTCCAAGGAACAAGGAGCTTCCAGACGTATTCAAGCCCCTGGAGGATATAAAAAATATAAATAGTAGCATGTGATGGAGAACAATTCTTATATATCACATTCCTTTTGCAAGTTAGGGTATGCCTCTGCTACAGTGCCTGTGTAGGTCCTGCGGTGGTTAATCCATGCCTAGCTCCCACTTCCACAGCAGCACCTCTACCCAGGCCCCTACAGCTGGCATGGAGCTCGCCTAGGCATGCTGGTATGAGCTGCAGAGAGAGGATGCTCTAGACATTCACAAACTGTTTCTGGAGTTGCCTGAAAAGGATTCTGAAGGGAGCTTCTCTCATGAATTAAACCAGCAATGCATACAAGAAATAGCTCACATCCTTGATTTGTCAATATAAAAAGACATGTTACAAAATTCCTGTTAGGACTTGGTAATGGGTAGCTGAAGTGGTCTTTTTCCTCCTCTTTCTCCATGCTGGGGAGCTGTGCCAACTATTTGCCCAGGGGAATTGTTCTTACCATGCTGGTTACAGTAAGAGGATTCTGTCCTGAAGATGGGGATGAAGCCCAAGCTGTAACTGCACTCTTCCCTTGCACCACTGGCTTCACAAGGGCACATCCCCTCCCTGGGCTGTGACACGGGGAGATAAGAACAGGTAGGGATGCACCATTCCCATGGAGATCTGTGGAGAAAGCCAGCTTCTCTGGCTTTTTTTCTACATGGTTCCTCTGTGACCTCCACAAGCTGTTAGAAAAATGGAGGGAAAGAGTTAAATGTGGTGGCTTATGGAAGTGAATTCCCAGCTTCATGCAGGTATTTCCTGCCTGACAGCTCAAAAATGTAATTCATAGAACAGGATGCACATTTCTTTCTGCTTTCTGCTCATTAAAAAGTTGGTGGTGACAGACACAATCTCCAGGGCAGCTGCTCCACGCCTTGCCATGGGTCTAGCCTTGCCTCCAAGCAAGAGGGCTTGGTGCTGGTGAGTACCAGGGCACAACCTAGGGGTCCAGCCACACATATTTTAGGAGAGAGAGGAAGATGTGTGGATGGCTTTGTGTCCCTCCAGATGTTCACGTCCTCATGTGGTCACAGAAGCCTTCAACTAAAGCAGTCATAGAATCACAGAATGGTTTGTGTCATCTAAAGATCTAGTTTCAATCCTGCTGTCATTGGGGTTGGAACTAGATGGACCAAGTTGCTCAAAGCCCCATCCAACCTGGCCTTGAGCACTTCCAGCTTCTCTGGGTAACGTGTTCCACTGACTCACCACTTTCAGAATGAAGAATTTTTCCTGATATCTAATCTAAATCTACCCTCTTCATCAGTCTTCAAGTTACAGGAGAAATGTGCTGACCTGTGTCTTGTGCAATGCCATAGGATGGCAGATGTCCCCAGCAGGGAGGAGCTGTTCAGGCAGGATGGTAGAAAGGTGGGCTTGCCTGACCTGCACCCCAAACTGTCCCAGCACTATGCCAGTAACTACTCCAGGATCTTGCAAAGATGGCTTGCCTGTCCTCCTTCAGGGCTACTGAGCTGCTCTACTTCGAGCTTTTAAAATTTGGGTTTCCGCACAGCCAGACCTTTCTGAAGCTGCTTAGCGTTTTTTTCTTAGTACACCTACATAATTACTCCAGCACAAAGAGTGGGCTTGTAAAGCAGCAGCATTTTAAAAAACCACAAACTCTGATTTCAAGGCAATCTTTCCCTCCCACTTCCTCCCCCTTCAAGCAGGGGTGTCAGCCGTGCTGTTTCTTTCAAACTTTCTCTGAGTCACCCCATCAGGCAGCTTGTAAATACTTGAATGCATCCATCAATGTCAAGTCAAAATATGAAAGTAGCAACATATGCTGTCCAATGGAGTTTCTCTTGCTCATATTTCTCTCTTTCTTGGAGGTGCAGAGAACTTAGGGGTGACCCTGTCTCCCCACATCATCAACGTAGAATCATAGATGTCTTCAAAGATGTTTTCTCATCATAAGAAGAAGACAGAAGCTATAAGATGAGCAGAAGCCAAGAAATCTTATACTCTTCTGACACTCCCACTATTGTACGATCCAGAATGGAATGCCTTCATGCAAGATGCTCCATTCATTTCAAGTCTAAAAACTGGGAATTAAAGACTTTGAGGAGCTGCAGTACCAGCAGCTCTTTGAGAATGTACTATTGCTAACAATTTTGGTCAGCCTTATGAACTCTCGCTAGAAAAATATTATCCTTTTGTCTTACAAGGGGGTAATTTGCTGTGTCATCATTACATATCAAAATCTAAAAAGCAGACTGTGATTCAGAGGGTGTATGGAACACAAACCACCTCCTCAGAAGGCAAAAATCTCTGCTAGGGAGCAGTAATGCTCCCAAGTATGACTGATAAACATGTGAGATTCATCTGGAGCTAAATGGCAAAATATGGACCCTGTGCCAAGGCTCTGTTCAGCATGGGCCAAAATTCACCAGTTTGTCTGCTAGCAGGCTGGTTTATGGTAATGAAATCATTACAGTGAGAAGAAAGGAAAAGCCTTGGAAAGTTTCTGAGTTATTCCCCTCTAGATAGCTTGGAAGGAAGGTCTGCTGTCATTGTGATATTTGCCTAATAAGTATGAAATGGTCAATTCAGGTGGATGAGTATACTCTCAAATATGCATTTGTATGCAAATATGCTCCCCCTCAACCTTCCATCCCAAATAGGTAGGTTATATGTGACAACTATATTGGCAACCAGGAACTGAAGCTTAGTGCTAACTTATGGAGTAGTCTGGGGGAAAACCAGCTGAGTGAGAAGCACATTCTTCTGCAAAATGGGAGAGAAGATGTCCTGAAAACTCTCTCTCTGCTAGAGCCCAAAATAAGAGCTTGGCAGAAGCAGTGCTGTGAAGGGCTTCTCATTCATATGCTACGCTTATAAAACATGAGGCATTGTGGTCTCTCTCTATATTCAGTGGCCTGCCAGAGTAAGACCCTGATCAAGGCGAGTACAGATGGTAGTACTGATCTGTATGCAGTTTTTCCCTGCCATGACCAAGGGACATTTCAAGCATTGATCTTCCCTCTTGTTTCTTAGGGAATGCAAGTTGAGAATCAGGATAATCTCACAGCAGAAATGCTTTCCATCTCACTCCTTTATTTACTTGTTGTTTTTTTTTTTTCATTATTTCCTTCCACTCCCAGGTGAAGGAATGTAGGCTGTTTGAAGAGCCGATCTGCTGGGGTGGGGCATTAACTTAATCTGAAGCATTGCTGAATATTTAGTCATGTTCTGTAGGAGTATTAGAATCATAAAATTCTTGGATTCCTAACAAACTGTGCACGTGTACACAAGCTCCAGAAAGAGAACAAGTGTTTAAAAACAAGGCTCTATACACAATTCTGAAGTAATTTAAATACAAGATATATATATAATTTAAGTTAAAAACATCTTGCAGTACTGCATTACTGACAGCTTAAAGTCAGACACCAACTGTGATGGCACAGATCTGTAAATCGCTTTAGGGGAAAATTGCTAACTGGTATATATCTGATTTTAAAATAAAGATAGCACAGAGGGAAGTTTGAGTTAATTTAAATAGGAACATGTAATTTATAAACAGAAATGACTTCCCAGTGGTCAGATTGGTCAATCAACAGTGATTTAGGAAGGTGGCTCTCTTATTTTTAAATCCATTAACTTGTGCCATGTCATGTAGGACCTTGCTTTTGTGACAAACATCTTCAAATCAGGATGGTTCCCTAAGTCTGCTAATGGCTATAGTTGGATCAGAACCAAATTTCTCTTCTCTGGAAGATACAGTGATTTTGAAAAAAATTATCGTTTTGGACAAGGATGAACATGAGATCTTAATTGACTATTTCATCGAATGCTTGCAGAAGTGTTTTCAGCACAGAATCACTTCATCTTGCATTTTTAGCTGCCATGAAAATATTTTGTCTTTCCACTGTTCAGACGTGGAATAGCTGTCATTGCAGTGCTGATGAGAGACTGATGGACAAGCTCTTGGCTGCTTGTTAAGGCTGCTGTTAGCTTTCTCTGCCATTCAATCCCTATACTCCCAGATGGAAATCACCAGGGGAAAATTCACTTGATTTTTCGCAGAGTAATAGATGAGCATGGGTTGGGTTTTTTTTTATTTAGAAAAGCATGACTACCTGATTATTTGATGGTTTTAGAAATGGGCCCATTTCTGATCCTACAGACTCAAACTAGAAATCAAAATCACATGATGTATATTGGAGTAATGCGCAGCCAGAACTGGACCCAGTGTTGTCAAAGCAGGTCACAGATACTAGCTTCTCACTTTTTCGATACCAGACTTTAGAGGAAGGTAGAAAATATTTGTATGGTGAATGTATCTTCACTGTGTGGAAAATGAGCTCAAAGATGTTGCTGGATGACAAAACTGGCATTGACTGATTTATCCAACTTCCATATATAGTTTTCCGCCTGCAGCTCTGGAGCCATAGTCAATGATATTTAGTCATCTAACTACTTCCTTGATAGGCATAATGAACTAATTAGATGTCTAAGCACTATCAGATATACTTGCCTCTCTGTGCCCACGAAACTGCTCCTTTGCAAATCTAGATATAAAACTGGCAGTGACTTCAGGCCTTAACACTGTGTTCACAGTGAGAACGAGGCAAAGAGAGCTGCTGTGTCAAAACTTCCCCTGACTTCCATTGTCAAAGACAAATTGGCTTGCAGGTCTTAATGATTATTACCCAATTTCCAGTCATTCAGAGTGGTTGAGACGCAGCTCTTCCACAAAGCCACACAAGCATCATTCACTCTTACATACCATGTTGGCTTCAACACCAAGGTGCATCTCATGCCCTGACTTATCTTTGTACATGTTGTCTATGAATAATTCAGGACATCTCCAGACAAGTTTACTGTTTCATTCCAAGTGAATAAGCACCAGTAACTAATCTGATGTGAAAGTGTAGCAAACGACTGCATAGCTAGTGTAAACCAAGAAAGGTTTCTATGGTCACCCTTTTGCTCTCATAGGCAGTTTAAAGAAAGAAATACAGTATTAGTGTAGCAGGTTAAGGACATAAGAGAAGACAGACTGTTCCAGAAAGCAGCATACATCAATTGTGTTTGTCTGGTCAGTTGGGCAGGTATGTTTAAGGAGTGTTAGGGACAGCTGGCTTTATAAAAGATGTGCAGTATGCCTATCCCTACAGTCCTGGGCTGGCCCAAGCTTTGCTGGCATGCTGTGCCAATTAATTGCTCTCGGTGTGATGACTTGTAAAATTCCTCCTGTGACATGCACTGCACTCTTGACATTGCAGGTGTGCCAGCTGTTCAGAGCTCAGGTGCCAAGTCACGCTGTGCAGGGCATGGGCACATACAGATAGACCTATGCCCACATAAAGCCTTGGGGAGTGTAGATGCTTCATTGCAATTTTACATCGTTGCTGGGCATTGATAGTTTGGTGATTTTTTATCTATTTATTTATTTATTTTACCCATAAATTGTACCAGCCAATTCAGTGGCTTTTGTTAGACACAAGCAGACTTTTTGTGACAATGTGTTTGGCAAGGATAACACTCAGCAGATTTCAAGGACATTTTGACAGGAAACTTTAAGATACATTGTCAGTGCTATAACGGGAAATAATATCCTCCTATTAAACATGTATCTAGATTTTCTCCTTGATTATTTGGTTAATGATCCCAGCCCTGTTAGTTGCTATCCAGCAGCTAGAGATCTGAGATGAAGATGACAAAGAATCATGGATTTCTAAATTAGAAAAGTTCAAAGGTAGGAACAGGTAATAAGGAAATGAAAAGAAAAATCTTTGTGATCATCATCCAAACTCTAGGGGGAAATAACAAAATCTGCTGGGGATAGGAGGTACTCTGTCTACTTTCTCCATTCAGCCCTTCGAGTCAAAGGGTTTTCTGAAGTTTCCTTCTTTCAAGAGAGAAAATAAAATGAGCATGGGTTTAGGAATACAGGGGAAAGCCCTAAATGTAGAATGGAAATGGGAAGATTTGGAAAGGTTTTGGTATTTGGATTCTCATTTGCCTTAATCAAAGGGGAGGAGAACGCAGTCCTCTGGGCAGCATGACTTTACCCAGTCAAAATTTGACATACCTAAATTACTTCACTATTCTGTTATGCTTGTCCCTTGTACTTTCTAAGTAGCCAAAAGCTGGGACAGTATTACAGGTGGATTTGAGAATTTGTTGGGATTCAGGGTT
Source organism: Psittacula echo (assembly GCF_963264785.1). Classification (NCBI taxonomy): domain Eukaryota; kingdom Metazoa; phylum Chordata; class Aves; order Psittaciformes; family Psittacidae; genus Psittacula; species Psittacula echo. Next base: position 35,982,046 of record NC_137736.1, read on the forward strand.
TAAATTTTAAAACATCTTACTCTCATGTATATTTCAGCACAGCTCACGTGTTCTTTCCAGTGTTTTCTGCATGTTCTCTGCACAGAGATTGTCTCCTGCTATATTAATATATCCTCCATACTCTGATGTGTCCTGCTCTGGGGCAGGGGTGCCTCTCTTGCACAGAGCATAGCTAACTTTTTATTTTTACAACCAGCTTCTAAAGGTCTTAGTTGTCTTTTGTCTGCCATTTAGGTAAGGAATCTACAGCAAAGAAGCCTGTAAGTCTTTCCAGTTATCTGCCAAACTAATTAAAAAAAGACTCATTAATTCCTTTTGGGCAATTATTACATAGTAAATAATGCAGTAAGTCTCTACAAGCTCCTGTATAACATTCTCTTGTTTTATGGATTGTTTCCTAGCATGCCTGCAGCAGAGCTGTTTATGTTGTTTTCACTTTATAATTTTGTGCATGAAGAACTACAATAAACATAATTAAAACCAAATTTCCTATCTCTCCTCCTATTTTTCTTCTAGTGACACGTGCCTTCTCTTCTTCATTTTCTTGTTTCCTTTCTCTTAAATTTCTTTCTCTTTATGTTTTTCTGCTTTCTATTCTGGTCTCTACTCCTTTCATGTTCTTCTCTGCCTTTTTTTGTATTCCATGTGTTTTCACAGACCTCAAAGGGCCTACACTTTGCATAAGCTGGGATTTCCAGAGATGACAAGTCTGTGGGCAGAGCCAATAAGATTTGAAGCTGAAACACAGCGATGAAGAAGATCTACAGACTCTTGCAAAACTGGCTTGTACAGACTCATACCTGTGGATGACATGTGAGCAGACTGTCTACATTGCTTGTATTTTCCATTTAAGGTGATCAAATGTCATCTTTTCAACATTCATTCACCTGTCTTATTTCATATCGATCAGGACTTTTCTTTTTAAGGAGATAGTTGTTATGATATGGAAAGCAGAGCTGGAATTTATTATCTGAAATGTTTTTTCTGCATCTGGGTTTCTAAACGCAGTCCTGTGTTAGGGATCTGGACTTTAGGTCTCTCTAGACTTTGTTGCTGGGTGACCATGGGTCGATCAGTCAAACCTTGATCTTCTGCTTTCCCATCTGCAAGATGGATATTGACTTCCTTGCAAGTTACTTGGAGATCTACAGATGACAAACATCTTTACTGTGAAAATATTTTCTCCTTTTGTTTACACTGAGAAAGCACTAAATAGTTCTTGGTGGGTGTTCAGTCATTGCATGTAGAGAAGGTGAAGGATGACCAGTGTGGTGAGAGGTGAAGAGTTTCCTGTGAGATTTAGTAGCTCATCTGAACAGTGTGCAGAAGCCAATGAGAATTACCTGGTAGGGTTTTTTAATTACTTCATCTTAGGAAAAGCTGTCGTATCTCATTACAGTTTCTGCTCACTAAGTGAGAATAACTGGCTGTTGGAATGATGCTGCCTTAGATAGGCTGTCCATGATGTTATGACAGAAAGCATATCCTTTGTTAGAAAGAGATGACATCCGGACTGTGCTGAACAAATATCAGTTTGCAATTTGCTATCTTTCTGAGTTGTCCCTGTAGCGTGGGCTCAGAAATTTTGTTTGGTCACTGGTAAAGACTGTAGGATTTGGCTTTTAATGAAGATGATAAAAATTTCACCTTTCTGTCTTTCAGAAATGTCATATTTGCAGTTTCAGGAGAATGCTCCTGCTCAGCACAGGTTTTGCTCATGAATCCAGTTCTGACAGACATAATGAAACATAGATCTATGTTGTCATGATAAAATGCTCTCTTATGCACCTTTGCTCACTTTGCATAAAAAAAGATTGTCCCAAGGTGTGGAATGGGATCATATTTTGTTCTTAAATCTTTTCTCTTTTTGAAGAGGCAAGCAGAACACAGGGTATGATTTCTGTGATAGAGGAGGGTAATATTTTATGAACAATTAATACAGTAGGTCAGAGGAAGCTTGTTCTTTCATCCAGGTATTCAGACAGTTCTGGAGAGTCATTTGTAAATGTACACATACCTGAGCAGTCCCATAGAACCATCGAATCAACTAGGTTGGAAAAAACTTTTAAGATCATCAGGTCCAACCTTCATCTGGGGAAAGGGGCATAGGAAAAGGAGCCTGTTTTCCAGCAGGCTGTATGGGATCAGATGTAGATGAGGATGATCAGAGAGCACAGTATGCAACCCAGTGGGACATACCTCTTCTTCTTTATGGTGGTCTCTAGTGGAATGCAACTTTATTAAGGAACTTTTTGAGTCCAGTGGTCCACTTGAATTGCATTTTCCTGGATATTTTCCCAAAAGATTGATTTGATCAAGAAGACAGTCAACCCCTCATCTCCTCATAGATACATTTAGTTTTATGTACCAAAACATCACTAGGTACAGCTCAGCCTAATTGTCTATCAGAGGGGAATGATAAAGACAAATTAACAACTGGGGCTATCAGACACAACTATGAAGAGGCCTTGGAAAGTACCTAGGCAGCTGGAAGGATTAGATCCTATTTTGCCAACAGCTGAAATAAGCCCACTTACAGGAATTACCACCAATTGCTTTTTCAAATCCAGAATATCCGCACTTGTAAATTACATGGTACAGGTGGCTCAGGGTAAGTGCGGATGCCACTATTTTTTTTTTTTTTTTAACATTATAGGCATTTAAAGACTTTCATAGCAACAAATGCAGCAGCAGTCTTCACCTGACAATGTTTTTCTACCCACTTAGTTGGAAGGATCTTTGCTCACTAGAAGGGAAGAATCTGGCTTGCTCCAGATTTTATGGAAATCAGCAGACAGACTTCCCCTTGACTTTGCTGGCTCAGGCCCCTGAAGATCACATACATATGAGTTTTAACATGGATGTTTCTTGTATGTTTCCAATCCAAACTGGGGGTCTTGTCAGTGAGGCTGACTACAGGGGTGACCCAGGTTTGATCTCATGCCGCACCAAGGGCAAAGCAGCAATCTGTTTCCATTTTAATTGTGTCACAGTTGAGCCAGGGCTTGCGTCTGCTTCCTCTTTTACCCCACAAAGGGAAAATGTATGCCAAAATTCTTCCTGTTTTTCACTGCCAGCTGAGTCGTGCACTTGGGGTGAAGCTCATTAAGGCATTAGAAAACTGACAGCCTTCAATAGTGGAAACAATCATGTTTCAGCATCTTATTCCTGAGTGGATTCAAGTGGAATTCAGGCTGCAGAGCACAATGGGTCCAGAAACAAAAACTGAAAGAGGGAAGGCAGTCACATTTAGTGATCTAAACAAACCAGGAGCAGTGGTCATCTATTCCACATAGGAAACATAATTGTTCTTTGCTTCAGACAAAGTAGGAAAAAGAGCCTTATAGGAACACCAAATGGTACCAAATTGCTTATAGTCAAAGAGCCTTATAGGAACACAAAATGGTACCGAATTGCTTATAGTCAGAGGGGTTTGTCTTCTTTCCCAAAGTATGAAGGGGTTGCCCATTTTGGCAGTCCTCTTCTGGCTGATATAGCCAACATGTATTATAAAAATATTATCCTGTTAATTGATCTTCTAAGAAATAAACCATTTCTTGACAAAAGCACACATCTGTGTCCTTAGCAGACTTTTCTGGGCTTTATTTCCCTCAGATGTGATGTTGTGCCCTCCCTCTTTCTCAGCTACATTTTCCTAAGGCTTTTCAGTATAAATTCTTTGAATAATGCTGATTATTTTGTCCTACAAGGGCATATTTTTCTCCCAGAGCAGGTTACAGGTCTGTTATGTCTAACTTCAATCTTATACATGGAATACAAAACAAAGAAAAGCTGCCTAGTGTTTCAGTCTCTCACTCTTCTTGGTGGCTAAAATAAGATTTCATAATAATGTTTGTGTTTAGAATTTCTGCAGTAGTAAGCAGATGAGTATCAATGTGTATGTAGTAAGTTTAAAGAGCTGTTAATAGACAGTTGGATGGCTCAGGAATTTAAAACCTTCATTACTATGTCATCAGTTCAAAGTCAACTCAGTTTACCAGGGATCCCTGACAGCATCAGTCTATCCTTCTCAGACAAAGCAGGTATGCTTGTTCAAAATTGGAATTGCAATTTCACAGAAAATTCAGAAATTGCAAATTTTTCAGTCCACAGTTTCCTACAAAAAATTGTAGGTTTTAGATATTTTCCTAACAAGTCTCACCAAACAAGGGCAGAGGGTTGAAATGTAACTTACTGTTTCTCTTGCCTTTTCCACCATCACTGGGAGCAGCCAGAAGTTATCTACAAGTGGTTTCTGCCTTCCAAAGCCAAGTAAGGAGTCCAGAGATGTTGATTCTTTTCTTGCCTGTGAAAAGTCACTTAGCTTTTATCTGTGTTACTCTCCCAAGGGAGGATTTTCCTCATGAATGGGATTCTGGTAGTGAAAATAGGGAATAAAAGGGTGAGGTAAGCCCAGTTTTCCATTTGTGAAATGTTTGGAACAGTGGTTGTATTTACTCCTGTATTAAATAATGAGAAAAAATCATTATCTCTGACTCTGCCAGTATCAGTTAGAATGTAGGTACTAATCTAATGTAAACAACAATAAAGGAGGCAATTTTCTTAAACCACAAAACTTGAATATGGAAAATTTACACTCTAATTCCTGAAAAAAAATTCTCTGGCTTTATCTCTTTTTTAATTAAAGATTTCCAAAGCCATGACTCTTTCCTTTAGTGACATGGTTTTCAGTTCTTTGTCTTTGAACACTTCATGGTCCAGAATGTATTTCTGGGGTTCAGAAAAAGGTGAAAAAGAGGGTTCATATATGCTCTAGAGTGACCTATACACATTAATAATTTTGGAATATTGAAGTGGTTTGGACATCCATAGAGCAAAAAATGATACTTGCAGTCACTGAAAAGTAGAGGAATCTTGGACATGGGGGTGTTGGTTGATGAGAAAATGAACATGAGTTGGATTCAGTGTGCGCTCGCAGCCCAGAAGGCCAACCGTATCCTGGGCTGCATCAAAAGGAGTGTGACCAGCAGGTCAAAGGAGGTGATCCTGCCCCTCTACTCTGCTCTCGTGAGACCTCACTTGGAGTATTGTGTGCAGCTCTGGTGTCCTCAACATAAAAAGGACATGGAACTGTCGGAACAAGTCCAGAGGAGGGCCACGAGGATGATCAGGGGAGTGGAGCACCTCCCGTATGAAAATAGGCTGAGAAAGTTGGGGCTGTTCATCCTGGAGAAGAGAAGGCTGTGTGGAGACCTCATAGCAGCCTTCCAGTATCTGAAGGGGGCCTACAAGGATGCTGGGTAGGGACTATTCATAAGGGACTGTAGTGACAGGACAAGGGGTAACGGGTTCAAACTTAAACAGGGGAAGTTTAGATTGGATATACGGAAGAAGTTCTTTTCTGAGAGGGTGGTGAGGCACTGGAATGGGTTGCCCAGGGAGGTTGTGAATGCTCCATCCTTGGCGGTGTTCAAGGCCAGGTTGGATGAGGCCTTGGGTGGCATGGTTTAGTGTGGGGTGTCCTGCCATGGCAGGGGTGTTGGAACTAGATGATCTGAAGGTCCTTTCCAACCCTAACTATTCTATGATTCTATGATTCTATGGTTCTAAGTAGGAATGATAAGTCTAAAAGACTTTCACGTAGGCAACTTTACCAATAAGTTGCTATAAGATTGTTTCATTATACTTTGTAAATTATACAATGAAACTGATGAACTGGTATTCACTTGAAACAGATTATCCAAGAAAGCCAGACAAGGTCAGGATTTCATACATACAACATGTAGGTCCTGCTTCCTGGAGATGAGAAGTTTTTATTTACATGCATTGTGAGTAAGCAAGCCTTTTTCCCTTAGAAAAGCTCATGGCTAAAGAAAAGCACTAAACCAAATCACTTGTTAATATTCTTTCAAAATAGTAATGTAATGTGGAAGTGCTCCATTCCAACCATCAGATTGTAGCTTCCAATTTTTCCTTTTATATTTTTCTGAGCTACAACAATGGCATATTTCTCCTAATATGTATCTGACATCAGACTTAGCCACATGCTCTGAATGTTGGGAAAATCTGATGGGTTTTGATCATATTCTGATGTTCTTCCATTTTCTGCAGTTGCAGTCGGGCTCTTCTCTTCCCTGGTAATGTACATTATAGGAACAGGCATCAAGCTGGCCTGTGTGATTCTGTATGTAAACTGCCCTTTATCTGGAAAGCTTTGTTCCATTGTTGAGAGAGACCTTTTGACGTTTACTATTATTAATATTAATTTTTTAGAAACAGAAATTCTCCATGCCTTTTCTGCAAGGCTGAACCTTCAGTGTGTCCAGTAAAGTACTCACATTTTGTATCATCTGAGGGTCTGAATCAAAACATCCTTGTACTGATGTTTATGTAGTTTTTACCCATATCTGCACACGCACACACACAGAGACACATATATGTGATCATTTTCACATTCAAGGTGAATCATGGTATATAAAAGTAGAAGTTAATCACTTTCAAAGTGCTTTTAACTAAGGGAGACAAGGAAAGAAAACAGTACAGTGCATCTAACTGAAGGGAATAATTTAGAGAATGCCTGTGTTTCTTCTTTGGAAAAGCCAGCAGTCAGTTGCTGTTACTGAACTCTGAGTTCACTTGCAGCAGGAGGCGGCTCCCAAGTGAGATTATGATGAGGTGGGAGATAATTCCCATCACTAATTTCTAATTTATACTAAACAGAAATAAAACTAGGGGGGATATTAACTTCCACAGGGCAGAATGCTGCCTTTCCAGGTCAGAGTAGATCTATATTGGGGTGTAACTTCCATGCAAAATCACGGTTTTAACTTAAAATTAACTTTTTGTGTCAGGACTTTCAAATTTTCAGACTGGCACCTACTAGTCCTATGGCTAGAGATCCTAAGCAACAGAGATGTTAGAGTCAGTGAGAGTTACATTCGTTGAACATCTTTGCTAATCAAATTACTTCTGCCTCTCTATCCTGCAAAAACAGGCACATGTGCCTGACACATGAGCAGTCTTGTTGATGTCAGTGGAGCAGCCTTCATGTATACAATGAAATATGTAAATCTTCGCAGAACTGAACCACTTATTTTGTGATTTGCATGTCTTGATCTTAACTTGAAACCAGTGAAGCTTAAGAATATTGTCTTTGCATTTTAAGAGATGAGATGAAAAAAATCTTACTGAAGTTACTGTTTGTACTGGAGAAATGACTGAATAATCTCAGGACAAGGTAAAATAGTTAAAGCACATGTTATCTTAAAGGAACCAAATACTGTGGCCAAACTATGAATTGTAATTGTCAAGTTCAGCATTTCAGAACTTACAAATGGATGCAACTTCATTAAAAAAAATATTGAAGCTGGAGATGGTGGGAACCTTGAAGAATCTTTCTCTGACAAGGAGATGGTATTTTCTAGACATCATTTCACTTGCTTGTTAATTTCCCATAGCTGAGGCAGTCTTTGTCAGTGAGACAAACGAGTATCATAGGAAAGTTTATATTTTCAAAGGAGCTAAGTAGTGATAGCAAATCACTGTGATTGTGCAAGTGTCTCTGAACATCTCACAACTTCATGAGTACGGAACAGAAGACCTCAGGAAGGTCTGAACTGGAAACCAGTTACAATGTCACTTGACACATGCATTTAGAGAAAATGACACTATGTTATCTGTTCAAAGTCAACACAATTTACCAGGGATCTCTGTGAGCATCAATTTGTCCTTTCCAGATGAAGCAGGTATGCTTGTCCAAAATTACAATTCCACAGAAAATTTAGAAATTGCAAATTTTTCATTCCACAGTTTCCCACAAAACAGCATTTTTGAGAAATGGTCTTTGTTCCATTTTTTACATTTTTAATGCTCATTTTAAAATTTCATTTGACCTGCAAAGCATTCATAAACAGCCAAGATTTAAAATATGGTAAAAAGTAAAACGATGTAACAATAAAAATACATAATATAACAGGGTTGTTTTGTTTTTTATTTTCCTGAAGAAGTACATTCTGAAAATGCGTTTTTTGGTTATTGGCAAGAAAGAACTTGTCCCATCAAAATGTGTCATTTTGGTTATTCTTCCAGAGTGAGAACTTGGCTTTGATGGCCAAAGGAATAGCTTGTTCAGAGGCAACCCAGTGAAAGACAGAATGAAATTCTGAGTTCCCTGTAGTCAAATCTCTTTGGTCTCAAGGACATTCTTAAGTGGTAATTACAGAAAAGAGCTTGCAGTGATTATCTCAATACCTGTGCAATGCAAAGTATATATCACAACATGTTTTACTCCCTGAGTAATATCTGGAAGTTAACTTTGCAATATGAAGGTAAAAGTTCCCCTCCTTTTTGGAGGGTTTAATGAAAGAAAAAAAAAATAAAAAAAGGATCTCCCACTGACAATTTCAAAGACCAATTTAAACAATATCACACATTTGTTTGTTTATAGTAAGGCTCTTGTCTAAACTTGAAGATTCAGGGTTGTTTTGCCCTGGAGTAGTTTTCTTGGCACTGTTCATAATCTTTTAAATTCCAAGCTAGATTTTGGAGGAGATTTAATGTATTGCTTCATATGAATGCTATTATTGTAGAATCATTGAATAGTGAGGGTTGGAAAGGACCTTAAGATCATCTAGTTCCAATCCCCCTGCCATGGGCAGGGATACCTCGCACTAAACCATGTCACCCAAGGCTCTGTCCAACCTAGCCTTGAACACCGCTAGGGACAGAGCACTCACAACTTCCTTCGGCAGCCCATTCTAGTTCCTCACCACCCTCACAGTAAAGAACTTCTTCCTTATATCCAATCTAAACTTCCCCTGTTTAAATTTTAATGTGTTACCCCTTGTCCTATCACTACAGTGCCTAATGAAGAGTCCATCCCCAGCATCCTTATAGGGCCTATTATATATTGCATATTATATATTACATAGTATATGTTATATGTTATATTTTATATATTATATATTAATTATATATTATATATTTATGTTATGTATTATATGTTGTATGTTACATATTATTCCATATGAATAATTAGCAGTCCATCCTGCAGGACGGTGAATGTGAGGCTTAGCGCTGATGTGCTGCTGGGAATGCTTACTGTGGTTTTCACAATTTGCAGTTCCAAGTGGAATAAACTATGGTTTTGGGCTGCCTGTAACATTGCACCGGAGTATATGTGCTGCTTGCTGAATGAGCTCTCTGTGGAAGACAGCTGATGGAAACTGTGCATATGGATGTCTGTTCTCCCCAGCACCAGGTACATCTGCAGAAAACCAGATTGCAAAAGTAGAAATAGCTGCTATGTAATTCCTTGCGATGTGGAGGATTATAGCCTGTAATGCAACTAGATTGCAGGCGCTTGCCCAACATCCTCCTGCCCACAGCAGTGTCTCTGCAATTTTTATCTATTCCCAAAGAGGTCAGTTCCTAAAATGGCAAAAGGTTGATGGAGAAAAGCAGGACAAGGCAGATTTTGTTTACATGCCATGCTTTTCAGGTTGTCAACACACAGATCTCTGTGCGGTGAGATGACAAGAGCTTATTGTTATCCAGATGAAAATTTTATTTCATCTGTTTTCTGAATTAATTTGTTGTAATGACATAGGAGTATCAGTTGGCTGCTGTAGTCTAATACAGCCTAGATATCTTTATAGATTATAAATTCTAGTGAAGACTATTTACTGCAACATCCATATAACTCGTATGTGAGATACTGATAGCGTTGGGCTCTTAGAGCATGGGACACTATTGTATAAAGAATCTGGTACATAAACATTAAATACTCAAAAAGGAAGTGTGGTGTTGGTTATGGAGGTGCAAGCAGTCATAGCAACCTGGAGAAAAATTAAGCCATACTTGGCACTGCATGTCTGACATGAAGAAAATGTGGTTGTATCTAATGGCAGGCTATGAAAGAAGTTTCAATTCCAGGACTTTTCAGAGTGCTCCCAGGAGTTTGAAGTATCTCAGGAATGACTTTTTCACACGAATTGTGGAACTTGTTTATGAGATTCTGAGGTTCAGACCACAGGTATTTGCACATGACCTCGAAAGTCAGCAAGTTTACTTGTGAAAGGACTGGTAAAATGAAAACTTCACTATGGACCTGAGCTATTTTTACCAAACATCAGATACTTTTACAAATCTTGTCTAATTAGTCTGTCTAATTTATTCCTATTTCTGTCTGGCTTGAATATTCTTGTATAAGTATGGAGTCTCAACAGTTACTAACTGTTCTGGAGAACAGAAGAATAGGAATTTGCACCTAGTGAACACTAAACCTTTGTATGAACACTGTGGCCATATCACGTTTCTTCCTGAACAGGCATGTTTTGAGAGAGAGAGAGAGAGAGAGAGAGAGAGCTCACTGAAGAATTTCCAAATTAAATGCTCCTCCCTTTATGCCACTGGAATTAAATGCTAGGCATATAGTTTTAGTGCCAGAAAGGACTCTTTCTGATCATTTTGCCTGACAAAAGCCATAGATTTTTATCAACTGGTTTCTTCATTGAGCCTCTGTTAGCAGGGTACACAGGTTCAATTTCAAGGCTTCACCTGAGAAGGAATCTAGTGTACCCTTGAGCAAGTGATTTGGTTGGAGAACCTGACTGTTAGGAATGCACGCCTTTGCTCCTGAATGTAGTTAGCATAGTTGCCAGATGTTGGATCTTGCTCTACCCTTTTCCATTAGTTTAAAAAGCCCTCTGCTATCACGGGTATTTACAGACCATGTTCAGATCAGTTTTTACCTTTCTGGGGATAAACTAAACAGACTGAAGTCCAGGAGTCATAAAATGCCCCCTTACAAAAAGCTTTAACTTTAGATTGTTGCTCCCTCTGAAAGGTGACTGTAAAAACAGTACTGTGGAGTTTCATGGTTACAGATTTAATGGTTCCTATGTAAAGAGCTTCGGTTCACCAGCAACGTGACTGGCTGCCAGACTTTCAGTTTTATCATAGCCTCCAAGGGAAGTTGAGATTTTTGCATCCTGTCCGTCATCACAAGCAGTAAATGCAGATTAAATCAGAGCAGGTCTTGAAGACTGGTGTCAAGGTCCTTACAGGAAAGGGATCACATGTTTGTTGAGATCAAGCCACCTCGCGTCATGCAATGTGACTTAGAGGTTGCTCAGTAACCCCCTTCCCCGGGTTCCTCCTTGGCCCCCACTAGCAGGAGCTGTGTCCACTCCAGCATCTTCTCTAGATCATGCTATGTGCTCAGCTACCCGGTGTGATGGTGGCACCATCAATACCTTTCATTGGGTCAGCAGCAAATGTCATCCCATGAGGTAGGGCAGGTGGCACTGTTAAGGAATCACAAGATGGAGCGAAGGTCTGAGCTCAGTCCTTCAGCCACACTGTCTCTGCCTTGCAAATACCAATTAAAGTAATATGCTACTCTCCAAAAAAAATTATAAATATCTAGTGTCCCTCTACGCAAAAAGCAGCAGTACTGTTCAGTGAGAGGATTTCATTTTTACTCATTTTTTTCACAACAGTGCTGCCTTTTGAGCAAAAGAAACCTTTTTTTTTTCTTCCTCTTTTTGCAGTTGGTGGGTGTAAATAGAAAGAAAATTCCATACCTTAAAGGCAGGAGTAGTGAATTAGATTGGTGGCTATAGGCAGGAAAACCGAAATACAGAAACAGGGAAAGAAAAAGGGAAGAAGGTATGAAAGAAAGCAACAAATGTTTCAGGAAAGAATACACAATGGGTTTTTTTCTGCCTATTATTCTTTCTTCCCACTATCCCATCCAATTTAAACCTTTCCTTTGGTTGTAGGCACCAGTCCAGCACCTTATGAAGCAAGTAATTAGTACTATGTATGGAAATAGTGTTATTATCTGAAGTGACCACAGTCAAGATCAGATTTCTGTTTCTTTTTGCTATAATGTACATGTAGAATTATATTTCCCATGATGGAATATTTCTTTTGCAATTTGTTAATTGCCTTTTTTATTATGAAGAGAATTTGTACTCAGGGAGCTACAAAAGGGCATAGGGCTCCAACAGCACTTAGAAACACAGTTGGATCTGCACTGGGAAATAAATGAGTTGAACGATCCCCAAATGCTTTGCAAGCCTGGAACATAAGTTATGGATGTGTCTTTTAACAAGTTAACTTCTCCCTAAACACAACCACGTTGTCAAGTAGGTAAACGTTAGACTGTGTCCAGAGCTGGGGAAATACAGGCTCTCATGCATTAGAGATGCATTACACATGCCAGATTCAGAGGTGCAACAACAATCACATCCAGTTGTCTTTTAACAGGTGCTGAGCTGGATGCTAGGTCTGGGGATACTGTTTAATTCCTGTTTTTGCCCCAGTTGCAGGATAACAGGTGGAACACCATTCCTTCTAGTCTCTAAAACACTAATCAAAGCTCTTCACCTTCTTCCTAAAACAAACGGAATTCACAGAATTCTGGCTGCAACATTCTAGGCGTTGCATCATCGCCATCTTTATTCTGTCTGATATTTTTACTATATGGAAAAGAGATTTCCAAGCATGTTTCACAAGCTGTGTCCTTCCCATTGCCATTAACAATATTTAATTCATGAAGATACATGTCTGCTTAAACATTTATTATAAATAAGCCTGTGTTACAGAGTTGTAGTCCATTTTAAAATGTAGATAATCTCTAAAAAAGAGATTTAATACAGATCATATGCAATATTTATCAGTTAAAACTAGTTTTTCAGGGATTCATAGTTGCATAATGATTTATAAATAAAAAATAATACTGGAGGATATGTTTCATTTAAATTTTTTCTTAATTCAATTCTATCTGATATTTTGGTAGTTAAATTGAAATCCTGCTACACAATTAACGTCTGAGAACATAATATCTAATTTAATTTCATCTTCTTCTGGACAGATATGAACTATATTCTGCAGATTCATAGGAAAATTATATTTATGAGATTTGCTATAATTAACCTCTGTGAGCATAAGCAATGCAAGTATGGTAGTCAGTAGCAATCCTCCACTATGTCTAAAATCTTAGAAAGAGATTAAGAATGGTATGGATTCTTTAAGAAGACCAAAGAGACAGGTCTTCAGTATTATATCTCACAGGGGCTTCTCCGTGCTCCAGACAGCGCAGTTCCACCACTGACATTTGTGTACACTATTTTCTGAAGGCCGTGGCTATTTGTTGCAAGTGTTGTCCAGACCTGTACCTACCTAGGCTGTGAGATCTAACACAATTCTGGTGTCAGGCTGCATTGATTCAAAAGAAAACAGCAATTCTTTTTCTTCTACTGATACCTGAAATGTTTGATCAATATAGCTAGTCTAAACTGAAAGAAAGCCTTCATAGGATTTACCAAAATTTAATTGGAAAGTTACTATTTAATAGTTTTGCATTGTCTTAGATAACTATTCTGTTTTTCTTTTTTTCTTCTTTTTTTTTCCCAAAAGAAAACACTAGGAAGTTGATATTGGTGTAGTGTATTCACAGAATATTTGAAACCTCTTGAGTCTTCAAAGGCTCATGGTGTCTTAAATACACTTACAGATTCAGCATTATGTCCTGGTATTGTGTAGTTCAGTTTGCCCTATTTTCCTGTAACCCTCTGTTGCTTCTTATCTCAGTCTTACACTGAAAACCCCTTCAGGCACAGACCAACTTCCAACTTTCACTTTGGACATTGTGCCCAAGGTAGTGTAGTCCTGCCCCATAAACTTTGATGGTACAAATAATCATAGAAAAAGGCCATTATGATCATCTGTTTAGGTTTCCCGTAGTCTCAAGACTTTGAACTGATTTTTGTTTGAATTACCATGAATCTTTTGGGAAAAAAGGTATCAAATTTGTGATGTATGTATTTGCAGTGATGGAGAATTCATCACGATCCTCTGCAACTGATAAATGTTCATTATTAACACTTCTATCAACCGTTATCAGTTACTTTAACATGACCACAACAAAAGCTACCTGTATGTTTACTCACAATTGCAGATGCAAAAGATCTGTTCAGTTTGGTAACCTGAAAGAATGAAGATATCTTCATGTTATGCTCCTCCATCCCAAAGAATATTCTCCTTATTAATACTAGACACATTGAAGGGCCTTCTGGGAGATTACTTCTCTAAACAGTTAATAAACAATGGGACTGAACAAATAACTCACGGTGAAATAAGTAACGCTGTGGATTTGCCTTTTTCCTGCTGCAAAATGTCCGTGAGCAGCTCATACATTATTTAATGTGGCTCTTCAGAATTATTCTATGCACCTGTACATTTGTGTATATATGTGAGAAAGAGAAAGGTTATTATTATTCCTTCCCAATCAATTGCTTGGAAAGTTCCCTGTAAACATTTGGGTTTTGAGAAATATTAACTGTGATGGATAGTATATGTGTCTCAGTATTATTTCTGGACTTGACAGGTACCATCATCAAGTGGAATATGTTTGGACTTCAGCTCTGCCATGCAGACACACAGTTAGAAAATTCAAAAAACTGAAACAGAACAAACCAGATTTCCCCTTCCCAGGCCGGTTAGGACTTACTTGAGATAATATACAAATCTTGTGTTTACTGGTGAAACCTGTGGACAAACCATGAAACCTTACTGGAGCACTGGACACCTGCAAGCGTGTCTTCAACTGTCCCACTAGAGGTCTGATATTAGCCTGCCAACAGCTGTCTTGATAAGAAGTGGACAATGTGTTACATTTTCACCTCTCCTTATTCTCCACATGTACAACCTGTGGCTTCACAGACTTCTGCAACTGGTAAAACCTCAAGTAGGCAGCATAGGACAGCAACCTCTGTAGATATTTTGGTCCACCCACTGCTTTCAGCTAGATTGGAAAAGAGTGCTCCTCAGTAACAAGAATGTGGACTGTGAGCCTGCCAGGCACAGCAGCATCTAAGATTTGAGGGCATTTAATAAACTGCTTTTTACTAACAATCCTCTGTGAAATTAGAGCCTACTTTTTCTGATTGATTGTTTGTTTGTTTTTAAGTACCTGAGACTGAAATGCAGCTAACAACCATTCTTGGTATGGCTTGTATTATGAAACAAGAAATTATTTTAATTGCTCTAGCAATTCCCTTCCCATTGCTGTAAACAAAATCATTTCCTTCAGCAGCAGTCTGACTCACATTGTACTTAACAAAAGAGCTGCTTGCTCTGATCAAGGCTGGTGCAAAGGCTGTGTGGGGGCTGCAGCCTCTTTCCTCTCACGGGCTGCAGAATGCAGGCTGGGTCTGCAGCCAGACTGGGGATGCTGCTGAAGCAGACACTGACCTCTTGGCCCTTTGCTTCACCCCATCCTCGCCTAGCTCAGTTTATACAAACTCTGCTTCTCTTCTTAGTAACAGCATTTATTTACAAGCCATTTCAATGTTTCATGTTTGGAAACAATTTTAGCATAGGCAAAGGCAAAAGCATTGTGCTGGACAAAGCTCGAAGAGCCCTGCATTGTTTGAATTACTTCTAGAATGAGCTACCTGTGTGAGGTTTGGAGTTTTTTTCCTTAGGCATGTTCATACCCTGTAAAGGAGTTAAAGTCCAGACAGAAAGGCAGATTGAGTCCAAAGAAGTAGGAAAGGGATATAGTTTCATGGGAAAATCCTGTGGATTTTCTCTTCAGATGTGTTAGTCTATAGATTGATGCACTCAAGGCAAGACAGAATTACTAAGGAAATGCAACTCTGGCACTGCACAGCCTGCAGAACCTCCTCCGTTGGTGTCAGCTTTAAGCTCACAACTTCAAAATTATTGATTTAAACATTTTACTATTGATTGCACAATTAAAGCAGGAGTGGAGGAAGGAACACGCAGTATTTATGGTATTCAGCTTCACTTTATATGACTCAGAGACACATTATTTATTTGTGTGTTGCTGTTGAATGAGATTGAAATGTGTCTTTAGACATGACTTAGGCCTCTGGCAAGTAAAATGCCTTGTATGAATATCCAGTCTTAAGCCAGTAGCACTATTATATGACGACTGCACTTAGGCTTTCATCGTGTGAGCGCTTATTCATAATGCCTGTAGCTTTCTCCATAAGCCTAAGAAGTCTGTATTATTAATAAACAAATCCTTTGCTGAGCCTTTGAAAACTCCTCTGTATATTCAATGCTGAGGTGAAAAAGGGAGTCATGAAGAGAGATTTTTCCAGGCATTTCAGGGTGCAGAAATGATATCATGACTTTTTTTCTTAAATCCATATTAATTTTCTGTAGGCTACAGTCTGACCAATATGCATCTTAAATTGTGTAAAAACAAACTCGTATTATTTAAGACACAGGTTTCTACATACCCCAAGAAGTATCTATTTTTTGTTTATGTATCTCTCATGGTGTTAGTGGAACTGCAGAAGTGTAGAGATGCCCCAGTCAGACATTGCTCAGGGACCAAAGTCCTTTGATAGTGATGCATTCACTTTTGAATGAAGTAAAGAAGACAAGCTTTCAAACTGGTTTGTGTAGTAGATGATATAGAAAAACTAAGCAAGGTACTTCTCAAAAGCATGTAGTGAGTATCTTTGAATCTGATAGCAACAAAAGTTAAGATCTTCATGACATAGGGGAAAGTGCTACAGAGAGTATTTGGGAAAGAAAGGAATGCAGACTCAATGACACTTATTTTTTATTAACTATGAGAGTGAACGATAACAATATTTTTTTGTGTGTGTCAAATTTTATTGTCAATGCCAAATAAACTGGAACTGCGGGAACTGAGAATTCTTTAAAAGATACCTCAAGTAACTCACAGTATTTGCCGAGGCATAATCATAGCAGCATTTTCAGTTGGGATATAATGCTGGTTTACTGTGGTGGCTGTGCTTATTCAGTCTGAGATAAAGCAGAAGAGATGTTATTTATAATAACTCCTTCCATTAAACTCATAGCTTGTATTCTGTACCGCAGATGAGCATTATGAGCCTGCATAGTTCAGATTACTAACTGTTCAGACACCAGTCTGGGCTTCGTCCCATAATCAATAATCATCCATCCTTCATTCTTATTGCTATCTAAGCATAAGTACTAAATAGATATGGTAAGAGGTGTATACCATGATCACCACTAAAACATCTTTGTTCAACATCCTGCCCATGATGCAGCAACACTGTCTTTTTTCTTATCCTTTGAAAATGCTTTTGAAAATATTTTCTGTGTCAGTGAAGTGGATTTACCCTTAAAAGCCTGGAAACTGTGTTGGGAAACTTTGTGCATCTAGTTTACAGAATATTTTTCACTTAATTATTTTCTAATTGCATATAAATCACAGCCAAAACTTGATCTGTAGGACTGAACATATACGGCCTCTGAAAGATGTGATCAGAACTCAAGACTGGATGAGATAGCAAAATTTGCAAAGGTTTCTTGTTTTCATATCATAAAACTCTGAAGCCAAAGACGACCTAGAGAAGGCTCCAAATTATATTTGACAAACCCATCACTAGTAAAAATCTAGAATTTACTATCTATTGCAAAGAGAGCAGAAGAGTGTCTTAGTATTGGTATTGTGGGTATCAGATTTATTATTCAATAATTACTTAAATTTTGTTCAAATTATTAGATTTTTCTTTCTGTTCTTCACTTGTTTGCATACCTGTGCTAACTTTGGTTTTATAACTGGTCATACAGATTGTATAGGATGAAGCTTTTTCATTCAGATTGCCTGATGCTTTTAAAACAGGAAAATTATAAGCAAAATGCTTTTGGCTTTGAATTTTCTGACACACATTCCTTCAAACTAAAATTTGTTATACCCTAGGGTTTCTGTGAATATTTAAAAAACACTTTTCACATTTGAATAGTTGGGGTAGTGAATAGCACAATCCAGTTATGAACCTTAATCCAAATTAAACAGAAATTTTTTTTTTCCAAATAAACCAATCTTTCATGGAAAGCCAAATGTCGTTTTGATAATGTTGCTGATTTCTGGTTTGTGGCCAATAATCAGAAACCCTAATTATTCAAGGCTATTTTTTTCTATCAGAAACCCTATGATGTTTATTATGAGTTCATTGCTCAAAAGTTGTGCAGGAATATTTACTTGGCTTTAAGATGACTAGTCTTTAACCTTCAAATTCTGTGCAGATTTCTAAAGACCGTTTGCTCTTCCAAGGTGAGTCCAAGTAAGCGCATGGACTCAATAGCGTGTGAGTAAGGTTGAGGGCAAAACTTGACCTCAAATTTTTATTTTGTTCAAAAACAAAACCCAGATGAGAACACTAGATTTTCTAGCTCTCTGTCAGAAATGAGCAGTATTGAGAAATCCAAGTTACTTAGGTACTTTGAGAAATTCACAGTGCAGTCAAGAAAGATAATGTAGTTTTCAGGTCTGCAGGTTTAAACCCAAGCAATTTAAATGACTGTTTATTAAAGTGATCATCTTCTAAGGGAATATGATCAGTAGCTTCTCCAAAATGAAGATTCAGCTGGCTTATCAAATTTTCTAGTCAATATCTATCTACAAACCAAGAAGTAAAGTTCTTTTCTTAGCCTACAGTTGAGGCAAACAGGGCATATTGGCAGTAGGGAAGGGTTGAAAATCTTGTGCTTTCATTGAACTGGAGATGGCCATTTTCAGGCTCTTCACAAAGGCCTGGGTTGCAGCAATTCCTGTGTTAGTATTACTGTAATCAGCTGATTGCATTGCAGACATCCAAAGTATCAAGGAGTTTATGTCACTAAACCTTATGCCAAAACGACTTGGTAAAATTTGGCATTTTAAAATCTTGGACCTTAAATGTAATAGGTAAACTGAAATAGTTAAAACATGCTAGGGAAGTCAGGGTTCAGAATAACTCAGTTCATTAGGACTAGCTCTGCCTGGCATTGTACAGAGTGGGAAAATAGATTACTATTCTGCATGTATTTTCTGAATATGGTCTGAATACGATCTGAATTTCCACAGTAAACTCCAGAGTTATGATTTTTCTGGTTTTGATCAAATGAAAATCACACATATGTGCCTCATATTTTGACCAGGTGTATTAAGCATTCAGTTTTGAGATAATCATGCACATCAGAAGATATCTCAGATATTATGGGGAAAACATCAACTCTGGGGTAACCAAAGCCTGTCCCAGTCAGGTATCTCTTCCTTCCAGGCTTACTGTATCATGTTTCTATGTAAAGAACAACATCCTTCCTGGAATGCTCCCCCTTAGGGGGAACAGCAGGGGAAGAAACACAGAGAACTTACTTGTGAGACAGTGGTATGCCTTTGATTCATTGATCCTAAAGACAGTTCTGAGACATCCTCAAGAATTCAATGGCTTTGGAATCTAGGTTCCAGCTTGCCAGAGGTTTTGCTATCCCAAAAACATGGAAAGTTGAAGAGGGCCTTTTTATCTTTCTTTTTTTTTTTCTTCCTTTTTTTCTTTCTTCTCTTTTTTTCTTTCTTTTTCTTTTTTTTTTTTTTTAATTATTTTTATTTTCTGTTTAACGTTTTTCATCTAGTTGGGAAGAATAAGAATTAGTCCTTCTCTTCATAGTCTTATCTTCATCTACGCTATGTCAGCATGAAGTCAGTAAATTATGTTGGTATTAAAAAACTAAATCCTTTTCCTTTTGTGTATTTGGATCATCTGTGGATTATATCCCTGCAGCTGCATTGAACCCTTCAAAGTCCATAAAGCTACACTTAGTGTTTCCACATGTAGTCTGATTGCACGGTTACATTGAACATGCATATATTAAAAACAGGGTTTCAAGAATATGGCCTGTCACTCTTCTAGAAGATAACCATGTTCTTCTGTTATTCTAGCTATACTGATATAACTTAAGATTTATTTTAATCTGAACATTAAGTCTGTCTTAAACTTCATTTATTTGTGAGTAATGTTATAAACCAACTAATATTTTAGCCTGGCATGTCCTTAAGCATGTTGAAACTATAAAATCCTATTCAAGCTGTCTCTTCTTTACTTCAGTCCATTCAAAAGCCAGTGTCTAAGACTTCCAAATACTGGCAGAAATGCTCGTTAACTTCATAGAAAACATCCAAACAGTTCATGGAATTTTTGCCTTGGGGAAGCATTTGTTTTTCTTGTTTGCTCAATTAAACACTGCTTTTCCTAAAAGAGGGTGTATTGTAACATCAGGCATGATAATAACCAGAGACACTAACGGGTTGTTGCAAAAGTTTGAGTTGATGTCCGTGTTCCAGTTATGTGTTTGGAGACCTCAGGCACTAAAGGGAGGGGAAATGCAAACCAAGGAGTCTTCAGCATAATTTTCCTTTAGATTATTCGTACTGAAATGCTCCAAGCAGATAAAAATCAGCTTTCTTATGAACACAGTAGTGCTTTAATGGCAAGGAGCAAAAACTTAAGCTACATAATTATTTTTTCAATGTAAGTAAAGGGAATTTTAAATAGAAAGGCTATAAAGAAGTTATCATGGTGCCATCAAAACCATTGGAAAGCTTTTCCGCTGAAAATAAGTAGATGTAAAGAGCACACAGAGCCTTGAGCTGGATGAACACTTAGAAAGCACTGATTCAACAGAAACTGATAAACTTGACAAAACGATGATTTCACCAACATCTTAATGAAAATTTTTGCTTTATTTGAATACAATTAAGATGCATGATATTCGCTTTATGCTTTATTTTTATGCTTACATTTAATCTTTATCTTTTTTTTTTTAAACAGTAGAATAGAAAGGTCAAATTATATGAAGCTACAGTGAAGCATTTTTCTAAGTCTGAAGTGAACCATTGACTTTAAATTATTTCAATCTCACTCAAAATCAAGGTTTAGAGATTTTGAAGCCTTGGACTTTCCCATGATATGGTTCTCAGGTCAGAAATCATCTCTTTGCTGGAAAGCTTTTAAACACATGCTTATTTCCTTGACCAGGAGCAGGAGAGTTTGAGCATGTACTTCAGTGCTGTGGTTATCTGAAGGCTCAAAAAAAGTATGTAAAAGGAGTTGTGAAGAAAGCTCTACTCCAGAGAAAAGTGGGATGGATCTATCTCAGGCTGCTGTGGGCACCCACAGTGCTGCTGCCTGAGGTTCTTGTGTGCATACTGGGCAAGGAGAGGACAGTTCACCTGTCTGAAAACTGTGACAGAATGAGATCAATTGTGCCCAGGAGATTCCTAGTTGTTTTCAAAATTTCACACACACAAAAAAGTCCTCCCGGGAAGCAAATCTGTCAAGTAATACATAATCTATTTACAAAAAAAGGTCTTAGAAAATTTTACAGATGTATAATTTCAGACAGCATGTTTCCTTTCTTTGGTGTCATTTACAGATACTGCGTTTACACTCCCAAACACATAAACTCAATCCAGCATTTACTCTTTTCAAGAGATCTGGTTGCATAAATGCATTTAAGAAGATCTGTCCTGTTCTGTCTTTCTGTGAATGGCTTGTTAGTGTGCCACAAAAGACTTAAAATAAAATGTACGGAGTATTCTTCAAAGTTTCAATATAACTACCAGTGAGCTTCCTCTTTTGATTTTGTAACTACCTTCTCATCCTGAATCAGTTATGTTAAGGACGACACTAGAGTTGGAGTTGGCTGGAAGAATAGCCATGTCTATGCTCCTTCCCTCTCTCCACTGGGTAGGTGAGCACATATAGAAATCCTAGACTGCAGTTTCTAGCAGGCTTGTGGCATACCATGAGCAGGACATGTTAACTGTGACTCTCTCACAAAGTCCTTATTAGGCTAAACCAGCACATTTTACTCTTTATTTCTCCAGGTTGCTGTGGGTGTGTAACTGATGCGCCTCATTAGAGTTTGAGATTGTGTGAGTAATGCTATTGCTTCTATCATTCTGTGTAAAGTGTGTATAATCACCCTGCTTCCTCATGAAGGTATGAGTAACCTCATTTTATGACAAGCTTTTTCCATGTTCCCTATTTTTTACTCTTTAACTTGTGATTCTACTTCTGTAACTTTGGATTGATTCAGGTGAGGGAGGAGGGCTGGGTGGTGGGAAGAAGGAGGGATCCAAAGGGAGAACAAAAGCACTTTTCGTTCCCTCATCTGTAGCCCTCACAGCTCAGTTTGACTGCAGGCTAGAGATCAGAAGATAAGCTGGAGGAAATCACACAGACAAAATTCACATGGCTCAGACTGTATAGAGCAATGCCTTAGTGCTGCTGCAACTGAGCAGTGCTGCTGGGGGCCCAGGCAAGAGTTTGCATCCTTTTTCACAGGCAAGTCTGACATGGCTCTGCTTTGGAGGCTGGGAGACATGGAGACCATGCCTGCTGTCCAGGGTGCCTGTGGGAGTGCAAGAGGAGTGAAAAGAGCCCCACACATGGAAGTCACTCCTTTTCCCAGAGGGAAATGAGAAACTGCCGTCTGGTTGCTGCTTCCTGGGCTTGGGGTTACATTTAAGGTGACCTGAACCACTGTCTTGCAGCTCTATCCTCCCTTTCATGCTTCATGTTAGGGCCAAGGAGAAGGCAGGGGTGTCTCTCAGAGCTCCTGAATGCCCCTGCAGCACCCTGTGCAGCGCTGCTTGGCTTGCAGGTGCAACTGCTGAGTGGGTCCATGTGGCTGCTGCAATGGAGGAGCCTTGTCCTCTTCCCAGGGACTGAAAGCAGTAGTTTGGTGAAGGTATTACCATCCTAGGGGCCTTACGTGCATTTGGTTTGCCAGTACTCCTCCCACTGATGGAGCTGAATCACTGAGAGGGAAACCTGGGGCCAAGAAATGAAGCTTAGGCAACATCTAGAGCTTGTTTACAAATGAGTTTGCTAACTAGGTAAATCACAGTGTAGTAAGTTACCCTCTTAAAAGGGTACGTGAATCGAGCCACTGGCTAAGCATGATTGCTGTGTCCTGGCTAATTCCAATTTAAATGATGATTGCCTGTCTGTCTGAGTCCTTTCCTTGTCCTCAGCTATGGGCAAAGCTGCTCTGCTCAGTACAGCATTTTCTGCCATTCACCATAAAGACGCTGGTTTTCTTTTGGAGTTCTTTTATGAACTCCATGAGGAAGGATCTGAAAATCAAAAACTTGGATGGTTTTGGGCACAAGGATATTATTGCTCTTTACTCCTGTCTAGCAGTTACCCAAAAGCACTGAACATATAACTTCACTACTTCAGATGATATATTTGATTTCCTCTGGCTGCACATGCCCTGTTCTTCCTGCTACTCACTGTTCAGTAATGCCAGCACATCCAGCACACTGTAGTGCTTTTCTCAGTGTGTTCCTGTCTTCAGCTCCCCCAGTTACATGTATTTTGCAATATCCCTCTGCCAGCCATTTCTACCAGTACTGCATCTGTCTCTGCTGCAATGTTTTGCCACAGGAGATGGGCCGTGTTTTTCAGAACATTTCCCAAATGCTTAATAAGACATTTTGTTTCTGCAGTTTAAGGTTTGTTGTATTTCCTGGGGATGAGACAGTTCATGGTTTCTCAGAAGTGCAGCAGAAGCAGACATACACAAGTCTAAGGGAGAAAGGAGGTTAAACATCAGCCACTGGACTGATGGATTGCTTTGCTTTATTTCTTTCTTAATACATGGACATAAAACAAAATCTTACATCTCACACTTTGACAGTTTTTTCAAACACAAAATACAGACCACCAGAAAAACAACTGGAGCACAAACCAGGAGTCAGTCCCACAAAATCAATTTTTTTTTATGCTGCTGCCACAAAATCCTTATACCCACATTGTTAAAATATTTGCCTCTCTCCTTTCCTTTGTACAAGCTCAGCCCACTTGATTGATAGGCCATTTCTTTTTCGTGTCTACTGTGTTTGTGGTAACATTTTTATTCGAAGGATGAGAGGGGAGGAAGCCTGCTGATGACCTTCCTGTTGCTACTCATTTTATGCAGTATTTCCTCAGATGATATAACAATGGGTATTTGGGCATCTTTTTCACCCTACTGTGTGCAGCGTGAAAGAGTCTTGATCCTTGCTACCCATACAGTAGACACACATCATTAGCAACATGTAACTGCTTAGTTGATCTTAAATAATGGTTGTTGCTACTGACTGAACAAAATGATAAATGACAGGGAAAGCATACCCTGGGCAAATTTCAAGATATTGCCAGAAATAAGATCCACAGTAACTACATTAAAACATTACAGGGCCAGCTTGGATGGGGCTTTGAGTGACCTGGTCTAATGGAAGGTGTCCCTGCCCATGGCAGAGGGTTAGAACCAGATGATCTTTAAGGTTCCTGTCAACCCAAACCATTCTATGATTCTATGGTTACAGTATATGTTGATGAGACACCATGTTCTGAACTGCTTTCAACTTTGTTGAGAACATTGTTGATCATCTATATCCAAAGGGACCTCGTTTTCTAAGTGTTCTTATTACAGCTTCTGGCTCACCTACAAGCACACTAAACCAAGTATATTTTGTCTAGGAAACTAAGTGGTCTTTGGTCTGCCTTGCCCTTGGATTGAAACCACCTTCTAAGATACTTTCTGAGCCCTGATGTTGTCAGCAGAGAATAGAGCTGTGTGGGAACATGAAAGGAATATTGGATCATCGAAATTAACTAAGTGGAAGGACTTAATCTAATTCCTTCATTCCTAGGTTGGTTTTCTTGTTTGTTTGTTTGTTTTTATTTGGCTTTTTTTTTTTTTTTTTTTTTTGGGGGGGGGGTGTCGTGGTTTAAACCCAGCCACACAGCTCATTCATTCACTCCCCCTCTTCTTCCCCCCACTCCCGGAGAGATGGGGAGAAGAATCAAAAGAATGTAACTCCCACAGGTTGAGATAAGAACAATTTAGTAACTAAAGTATAACACAAATCACTACTGCTACCACCAATAATAATAATGATAAAGGAAATGACAAGGAAGAGAATACAACACCTCACCACCAGCTGACCGATAACTCACCCCCACCCAGCAGTGAACTAGCCCTTCTGGGTAATTCCCAGTTTACCCTGGGCATAACGTGCTGTGGTATGGAATACCTCTTTGGCTAGTTTGGGTCAGGTGTCCTGTCCCTGCTTCCTCCCGGCTTCCTCTCCTCCCTGACAGAGCATGAAGCTCAGAAAGTCCTTGGTCAGGGTAAACATTCTGACCAGCAACTGAAAACATTGGTTTTATCAGCACTGTTCCCAGGCCAAAAGTCAAAACCACAGCACTGCACCAGCTACTAAGAAGGAGAAAAAATGACTGCTACTGCTGAACCCAGGACAGGGCGGGGGTAATCATAACAAATTAGGAGGACTATCTAGTGCAGCAAAAACAAACAAAAACAAACCCCAAACTTACCCAAAATAAAACGCTAGGAAAAAAGTAGTAGTTCCAGGCTCATGATGTGTTTGGTTTATGTCTGATGTGTCCATACTGATGTGATTTTAATATACATCATGTATCTGTCAGGATGTGCTCTCCACTGTCTTGCATGGAGCCATGGGTTACTGATGCCACTGGAATGTCGTGGAAAACAGTTTTAAAATTCCTGGTAAAAAAGATTGTACTGGAATTGATCAAAGGCTGATGAGATGATCCAGGAGTGGCAATCTGTGATTTCACTATTTCTGGAACATACGTCATAGGAGTAGAGCTGATTGAAAGAGTTGTAAAAAATAGAGCTTTTATTTTAATTGTTACTGAGAGATGGTATAATGCATTCATTGCAAATCAAGGCTTGTAAACACGTTGGTCATGTAACAGTTCTCATACACTGGCATTAGCTGCTGCATTAGAGCATCCCTGAGTCTGAAGACTGACTGGGGCAGTTTCCCAGCTGCCCTCAGACAGATGGAGGAATGAATGGATGCCAGACTTCTCTGCATTTTCTCTACAGGTTTTATGTGACCCAGCAGAGCATTACTGAAACAGCAGGTCCTATACCACTCATGAAGTAAAAGCTAATGGGTTTGTTGCTGAATTTTTTAGGTTTTCTGTGTGCAGTTGTAAGCATCCCATTTATCTGACAGCTGTGCTGTTGTTCTTCATGATGACTGACTTGAATGAGGTACCAGGAGCTGTTTTCAGAAGGGGCTCTTTGCTGCCTGTGGTTGTTTTTATCTATGCTCTTGTGTCCCTCAAAAAGAGCTGGGTTTTAAAAAGGTGTGACTCAGCACAGTTGTGTCATGTCATTTACTATTATTTCTTGCTGAGAGCCTTGGGCATTACCTCAACACAATTATGAAACAGGGCCCTTTTATGGCTACCGCTGTACACAAATAAGCTGAAGGGTAGTCCTCTTACAAACGGATCAGTACAATGAGAAATACCAGCTATAGACAATGAAATGAGTGCAGAAAAACAAGATAATATTGTAGCCATCAGTGGTTGGGTTAGTCTGCAACTGCCACAGCTGAAAACATAGGATTTCTAGCTTGCAAAAAGCTCCTTCAAAATCAAACCAAAGCAAACAACAAGCATAAACTTTACACCATACTTCTGAGTCAAACAGAAACAAGATTTCTGAAGTTGTGTACCAATTGAAAAATTGGTTGCAGAATGATTGAAATAGGCTACTGGCAAACCTGGACTTGCATTTCATGATACTTGCTGCTGAAGAACAGACCTGTTTCTGCAGCTGGTGGTTGTGCTCCCAGTTCAGTGTTTCCCTGACAGCACGTTCCTACAGTCTACTTCATAGTGGGACTGAGAGTGTGCTGAGCCTTAGACCAGCTGGCTCAGTCAAGATATCCACTGCTCTGGAAAGAAGTCTCAGAATACAGCTCTGCTCCCATTGGAAAGCACATCCTAACAGATACTATTAAAACAAAGTTTTCCAACATTTCCAGGTTCTCTGATGCAGAACTTGAGCTTAGTTAGATCTAAAGCACCAGGACCATCAGTTCAGCTCCATGGATAACTATCTCCAAGCAGCACGTTTTGAAAGCAGTAAAAACATACCTTGGATCCTGTAAGCACAGGAGTGCCTGGAGATGTGCCAAGGATCCAGGCAGAGTCCATGTGAATGTGTCTTCAGTCTGCCCCTGTTCACTGAATATACACTATGGGTGGGGTCTGGTTCATCTCTCACTGTTGACAAAGTTTTTCTCTGGGAAAACTCTGATGGTCTGTGGTGTGTTGACCCTGGCTGAGAGAAATGGGGGTTGTGGTCATTTCATCATATGTTGTCTCCTCAGGGGAGGACTCTTCACACTCTTCCCCTGGTCCAGCAGGGGGTCCCTCCTGTCGCAGAAGGGACTCACTCGGAGATCAATATGATCAGACAAAGCCATTTATTCTAGAAAACTAACTCTTTATATACTATTTCTTAAAGTTGTTTTCACTAACTTGGCACATTGTGATTGGATACATATCTGTGAGGCCCTTAACAACTAACATATAATTGGTTAAGCACAGGTGTGAGAACCTGACCTTCAAAGTTTTCCAACAGTTCTCAATTTATCAACTCAGTAAATTCCAGCTCCTTCTTATCTTGCTGGGATTCTCACTCCCAGTGCCTCGCTCCCATCCTCCTTCACCTTTTGCTGTTCCTTGGTTCATGTTGAACTTCATGTAGGCACTTGCTGATGTGGGTATGTGGCTGTTCTTTGCCAGAAAATCATCCACACCCTCCCATGGGGTAGAGTCCCTCAGGAACAGACTGCTCCACCATGGGTCCCCACATGGTCAGTCACAAGTACTGCCAGCAAACCTGCTCCAGCATGGGCTTCTCTCTGCATGGGTCCACAGGTCTTGCCAGGCATCTGCAGCACCTCCTCCCCCTCCTTCTTCACTGACCTTGGTGTCTGCAGAGCTGTGGCTCTTATATTCTGAGTCCTCTCTCCAGCTGCAATTGTACAGCAGCTTTTTCCTCTTCTTAAACATGTTGTCCCGGGGGCACTACCACCGTTGCTGATGTGCCCAGCTTTGGCCAGTGGTGGGTCCATCTTAGAACAATCTGGCATTGACTCTGTCAGTCACAGGGGAAGCTTTTGTCAGCTTTTCACAGATGCCAGCCCTGTATCCCCCCTACTATCAAAACCTTGCCACACAAATCTGACACATGATCTCTAATCATAATATATGTCTGGCCCCTGCCAGGTGTCTGATAGATCTTGTGGCTGCAAAATGCGTTTGATTTTAGGGAAGATTTGAAGGGCAGCAGTGGTCCTGCTTTGTATGATTTCATGAGAACTCCATTAAGTCTTAA
The DNA here is from genome assembly GCF_963264785.1 of Psittacula echo. Classification (NCBI taxonomy): domain Eukaryota; kingdom Metazoa; phylum Chordata; class Aves; order Psittaciformes; family Psittacidae; genus Psittacula; species Psittacula echo. The sequence goes on from NC_137736.1 coordinate 36,010,051, forward strand.
GGCCATCTTTGATGAGAGAGGTATGATGGCTAAGGGAAAATTACATTGTTGGGTCGAGAGTATGGGTTGATGTAAGCATCAGCAGCTGGGTGCCATGGAGACTGTGAAAACCCTTTTGGATAATTCTGCCACTCACCTATGATCTATAACCTGCTATATAGATTGCGGAATTTGTTCTTTTTGTCTCAGCTTGAAGGAAGTAATTAAGGGTCTGGGTATTAATGTCAGTTGGCAGTTTTCCATGAACTACCATGGTCTTTGAGTCCACACATATTTGAAATGTTTGGTTATCTCTCTCTGCAAGAAGGTGGTAGATGTCCAGGAGTGATTGTATTGTCCCTCTTGTTGCTGGTCTCCTTTGCCAAACTCCATCAGGGTAAAAAGCTTTAATGCCCAAGTTAGCACTGAGGAAAAAAGTCATTAAGTAATACCTATTTCTGCCCTGCTGCAGAAAGCTATACCTGATGTAAGAATACTGACTTTCTCTAATTTTATTTTCTTTGTACCTGTTAGTATTTGCATTGTGAGATGGCTGGAACTTGAGGAGAGGTAGGATTTGGAAAGCAAAGCATAATGATTTTTGAATCTTCAGGTTGAGATATATAGGAATATACTTAGCAAATAAATATCACATAGTACTGAACATACCTAAGTAGAAGATGACATTTCACTGGGAATAAGAAATTTTGTATCCTTTCTTAGAATCAAGGAAAAGAAAAGGAATGGAGATAGTGGAAAAAGCAAAGTAAAATAGCAATTCTCCTCCTCTCCTAAATCTCCAGATCTCCCCAAATCCTTATTGAAAAGGTTGGGTGTAAACAGGAAAGATGTGATCAGGCAAAGTAGGCATTGAAGTGGCATTCAGATAAACCAGTTCACAGTAAGAAATTAACAAAACAAGGTAGAATTAACAAATAAAAGGTGGCCTAAAAACCCACAGGGAATGGCAATGCCACTGCAGTAATCTACATATGGAAAACCTCTGAGTAAAAGGGGTTGATCACAGCAGGTGGAGTTGAGCTGTGAGGAGGAGCATAGCAGGGTCCATGACGACGATGAAACCCTAAATCAACTTTTTTTATTAGTCCTTTTCCAGTTTTAGTCTGCTGAGGTGTAGGAAAGGGGAAGGTTGCCAGCTGAGGGATGGGGGTTTGGGGCACGACAGCAGGGTGGCAGGCAGTTAATTCCCCAAAGTCTCATCAGGTCTATGAGGCCTATCTACAAGCACACCAGTTCCTCAGCAATTGAAGTGACACAGAACCACTCTATCGTACATTCAGCTTGGGATGTTGCAAACTTAAGATGTAATTTAGCAGCTCTTCCTGAGTGCCACATTTCTTTTCTGAAAATAGGAAGACAAGTTTTGCTATCACTCAACAAAATATGAGCTGGTCCCTGCCCTTCTGACTGAGCAGGTCAGTGGTTTCCAGACCATGTGAAGGCTGCAGCAGAGGCAGGCCCCACTGGTCCATGTAGGAGCTCCAAGCAGAACTTTAGTGCTTATTTTCCAAGTAGGGAGCTGAAACAAGCACACAACAAATTTTGTATAGTCAATTGAGCAGCCTCAGAATGAGTATTTAACGTGGGGAAAAAAGGACATAAGAACATAATGTGTGTGTTGGGAAGGGAAGTAATATTTATGCCAAGAAATACAGTGTTTGGAAAGAACTGTTTGATTCACGTGGTTTTCTAGAGCTAGAGGAAGAATGTTCATTGTTTGGGTCAAAGAAAGTCTGTAATTTTGGGGTGCCATTCTGAAAATAAAAGGTACCGTGATTAGCACAGGAATACTCTAACTGTCTACCCATAAGAATCAAACATACTTTCTTTCCCACTTAATCACACAGAAATTTTTCTGCTGAATGGCTGTGTTCAGGAGCCTGAAGATGCCAAGGGTCTAGGCTGGCTGTGCTTTTCTCTCCAGTTCATGCATCTGGAGCAGTCCATTCCAAGTCTATACTGTGAAAACACTAACGTTTTAAAATCAGACTCATCACTAAGAGCATATATGTCATGTTATTACAAAAAAATGGTTTCCGATCATTTAGCAAGTAGCATCTGTGTCATTGCCAGCTGCAACTGGATGTTGTCTGTCTCCCAGATGGGGACTTTCCTTTCAGTTGATATTGTCATTGAAATAGCTGAGACTTAGCTCCAGACATCTTAACTTTCTGGCTTCTGCTTATTTTATTGCTGGCTGATTCTCCTGGATTCCCTACTCTCCTTGTTAATTATACATTGAAAAAATACCAAAATATCATGAATATTAGCATGAGGTGTCCCTGCCCATGGCAGGGGGGTTGGAACTTGATGACCTTAAGGTTCTTTCCAACCCTAACTATTCTATGATTCTATGAAGGACTACCATGTCTGGAGTCCAGCATATTGGACTTTCTGCCTGGAATGTCAAGCAAGATTAATTTTTCTGATAATAACAGGATTAATCCATTCATCACATATAATAGAAAGACACTGTTAACATTTGGACCGAGTTATTCTTGGTCTTGAGAAGTGCAAACGGCAGAACTGGCAGTTATGGGGCATTTGTGCCTCTAAAACGCCCCACTCCCCTATCACCTTCTCCTGCTCCTTGCACTAAATTCTTGTTGCAGGGCTGACTGTTACCACAGGGGCAGGAGACAGCCCTGCAAAGGGTTGTGTAGACATAAATGTTTGGCAGAGCCCTGGAACTTTATGTAGATGGTAGAATTATTCTGTTATTCAATGCTTAAAAAAAAAAAAAGGAAAAAAAAGGAAGTGATTTTGTTTTTCTCTGATTGCCTTAGTTCTTGCTTTCCTATGTGAGAATGTTAAGAACAGTTGTGTCGTTTTAGAAGGATAATCTGAGGTCAGACAGCGAGTCAAAATTGATTCTTGATTTTTGTCAACTGTGAGCTGCAGCTGAAGTGTCTGGTTTGAGAAAAAGGTGAGGTGCCAAGCTGGCATGCTGCCCTCACTGGAAGCTCCAGCTGTCAGCATCTTCCGGACTGGCCTCCAAGTTTCTGCACTTCTCTGAACTGGTAAAACTCAGGATCCTTTCTGCTGAAACCCCTCGTATTCTAAGATTTCTTTTATTTTGGTGTAGGGGAAGGAAAAGAAAGTTAGATCTCTGGAATGTGCCCTCATTAAAAAAAGGTTGGTAACTGGCCAACCGTGCAGCCAGAGACCCTGTCAGGTCATGCATTTGTAACCAAAACACCTCACCTTTCCAGAAGTCTCTAAATGGATTGCTCTCAGTCGGACAGTACACAGACATTATAAAACCTGCAATTACTTTTACTGTAGGGCCATAAAATATAGATCTGTTAAAGTCTGGGTGCAGAACACATGGGCATCCTACAGTTCCGACCAGCACAAATGAGAGTCTATCATGGATGATGAAAGCACACTACTAGAAAATCCATTAGAGGTATTTGTTCCCACTTCTGATGATAGTCCCTGTAACCACATCAAAGCATCTCTGGGACTGCATTACAAATTTCTTATATAAATACTGTATGCCGATATAAATAAGAGTGTAACAAAATCAGGGAGAAGAAACTACAATGCATTGTGTGATTTAGGGATTTGTGATCAATTATTTAGCATTTATATCAGAGAAGCACTTAATGTTGTCCATTGGGCTGGGACCCTGTAGCGCTAGAGACTGTGTACACATTGAATGAACAAAAATCACTGGCCCAGAGTGCTTTGACCATCTAAATTGGGTTAAGGACATATGAGTGTAAAATGAGAGAGTAGAAATTATTAAACTCCTCTCTAGATACTGCTGCTCTGGGATTGAAACTACACTTGTATCCAGTAAGAGAATGGAAAGAGCTATTTGCTTTTGAACTCTAGGAAACAGCACGAAAGAGACTGACAAACCTGTGGTCACTGAGTGTAACACAGCTCTTCCCCTGTGCTCTTCAAAGCCCCCTCCTTTTCTCATATGCTGCCTACAAACTGGTGTAGAGGTACAAGGCTGGTGTCTCTTCTGGAAATAATGAGGCTGGCCAAGTCTGGCTTGCAAAGTGGAGCAAGAACAGCATGTTTTCACAGTAATAAATGGAACAGGATTGTCATTGTGCTTTAGACTTGAGCCTACAGAGAGAACTAGCCTTTTTCTTCCTGATCCATCAGGAGGCTTGTATTTGAATTTGCAGGCTCTGTGAGCTCAAAACATAAAAAAGAGATATGAATCAAACATGCCAGTAAAGTTCAATGGGAGTAATATGAACCCAAACCAATGATTTCCACACACACCCCCTCATGCCCAGCTCTGTTTGCAGTATATAATTAACATGAGCTGCTTGGCAGTCCCGCAGTAACGAGGCACAACAGCATGAGTTAGGAATCTATCATCAATCTTAGCTTACAATTTCTTTGCTTTTGTTGGTTTATGCTAACCTCATCATACTTAAATAGTGGTATGCATCTTTGTGGAAAACGTTCAAAATGAAAAAGTCCACCTCGAAATAAACTACAGTGGATCCCTCAATTTCTAGCATAAATATGTAATTTGCATTTTAGAAATCCAAGATTTGTACAACCCCAGATTATAAGAACTATGATTTGTTGACGTAGACGAGCAGAAGTATCTTTGCTATAAGTCATTGGGTTCAAAATAATTTTAAGCAATAAATCTGAAACCTAAACTTGTAAAATGCTGCACCTAGAGGGACTGCCTGTGTGGGTGCAATTCAGATAATGAATGCAGAGACTCCAAGTACATGCAGGATGTGAAAATCCAGTTTTCAGTTGAGGTGGCTTTGCAAATCTCAGCCTGCTTATTCACCTCAATGCATTTGTCCCAGTGAAACAGATGTGTCAGGGAAGCATATTCCTGTCCTGAAGGATGATGCTGCTGTAACGAAGACAGATTTTTGGGTATTTTCTTTTGGGATGCATGTGGGGGGAGAATGGAGCGATGCTCTGGTCTTTTTCATACCTGGCATGGCAGAACCTCCTTGCTCCTCCCATCAGCCTGTGACTACAGGTTCTCCGAATTGTTTGTCTGAATGCTGTATTGAAAAACCAAAAGGCAGGAAAGCTTCCTGTCCTCACACTGTTGGCATGATACAACCAATGTACATGTTTCTAGTATCCCTGAGAATAAAACTTTTGAGGTTTACAGAAGCACTTGAAAACAATCTTGAACATGAATTCTGAACACATCAAAGTTACAGCTTTTATGTGTATATGTGTATCTGTTTACATATGAATGTATATATAAATATTACAAAAAAAAAAACGTTAAAAGTACCATTCAATTTCCACTACTGGCAAGTGGAATATTTCCATTGGTGTTAATAGAGAGTAGAATCAAGTCCAAGCTCAGGAAAGTGCTTCAGCCTGAGCTTTAAGGAGGTGGTTTGTTCCAGAGACTTCATTTAGGCATGTTAGCAAAAGCTTTGCTGACTAAGGACTTCCATAGCTCAGCTGGTGTGGAGGGCAGCATCCAAGCTGGATGCTATAGGATGTGGACCTCTCTCGAGAACAATGTGCAGCAGCCAGCCATCTGCAAAACATGCAGAGTAATCAGAATAATTCCCTTGGCAGCCTCTTTCAGAAAATAAAGGGAAAAGAAAGTAGAAAAAAGAAAGAACTTCATTTTAGTTGGCGTTGAAATACTCCTGTGATTATTACCTTCACATTTTTTAGTTTGGGGCTATATATTCAAACATTTTTACTCTCAACACCAAATGTTATAACAAGATCCTCAGGGCTAATGAGTGGTAAGAAGGGAAAAAGAAAACCCGTTATACTAGTTTTATATTCTCTCCCATCAACAAAGGTAAATCTTGATCCTTAGGAGGAAGCATGTTTTAGGGGGAATTAGCATTATTTACTAGTTCCCAAAACCAGCTTTTATATCTCATTGTGGGGATGACAAACCTCCCTGACCCCATGAGCAGTATACAGAAATCTTTGTGGGACTGACAGACTATTGTCCCAGAATTTCTATGAATCCCCTAATCAGGAAATGTACAAATATTAGGATCATGTCTGTCTTCTTTCCTGTTAGCTTTCCTAAAGCTTTTTTTGATTGATTTGTACAGGAAAAGAGGCAGGGAAAGCAGGTTGTGCAGGGTTTTCTTTTCTTTCTGAAGTATTGATATGTGCAATAACATTAATATTATTACCTGATGCACTGCAGTTGCTGTTCTGCTGAATGGCCGCCTCTGGTTAGTGACTACTGGTTAACGAGCAGCATGATCAAGCCAAAATTTTTTACATGGATCGCCTGTTTACACAGGAGAGGTCAGAGGGTAGTGGTGTCTCCAGAGGTGGGCATGTGATAGTCCGTGGAGCTGACTTTACAGTGAAGGGATGCTATAATGGGTTCAGTTCTGAAATATGTTTCATGTATGAATGGAGGAACAGAAAGTAAAATGAGTGTATTTTTCATGTGCCACATGTAATAATCCTTTAAATACTGTGTGAGCCCTCTAGTGGTTCTCTCCATGCCCTAGAAACCTCCAGGAGCCAGCTGGAGACAGTAGCTCTTTGCCCATCGTGTTAGTACCAGCGCTGTTCTTCAGGGTTCAACGTATGCATCTGCTTACTTCACATTACTATTTAAACCACAGAGATGAGAACTTTATTTCTGCCTACTCGTGATGAAACATTCTCCAAGGCATAAGGGGGAACTTGCTGAAACCTGTTTCCTTCTTTAGTCCTCCCTGCATGAATTTAGCTTGCCTGCAAGAGATGCAAGGAGCTTTCCTCTTCAATGGATGTCCTGGACCTCCCCGGGTCCCACCACACTCCCATTGAGTCAATCCTGTAGGTACACACACTATACTCCTGCAAAGATGACATTATAACGAGCCTCTGTGCTGCTGTGTCCTTTGGGTGGAAGCCATGCCTGCCTGCCTTGTGTGATGCTACTGCTGGCCAGCTCACAAGCTGGGGCCATGTGAGGGCTCTCCTTTCATAAAGGTGTGTGACTTCTGCATCTCAAACAGCTGTGGTGGACAGTTAAGGCAATATCATGCCTCCCATTGCAGCTACAGATCTGGTTTTCAGCATGCCATGCTATTTGGGGTTTGCCAAAGCAGCGTACTAAGGACATAGTGCTGCATGCAAGAATTCACCAGAGAGAAATAGTTTGGCTGGAAAATCCTAAACTCATTTCTAAAAGAGTTCAGCTATGAGATTTCTGTCCAGGCAAAAGCATCACTCTGCTTATTCTAAACACAGCTCGGAGTGCTCCTTTATTTTTTAGAATTGACTCATAAAGACTACAGGAGGGCACCAATTAGTGAAATAAACCCCTAAACCTCAGTGCTATAGGACAGCTGTTAACAGCTTTCTGCTAATCAATTCTTTTCAGTCAACTAAATGCCATAGATGCTATGTAAATAAATGCAACCTTAAGAGTGTCCTTCAGCGTGAGATTAAAGCTATGTTCCTTCTACTCCATCATAAAGTCAGCATGCATGTTAACAGATATCTACTCCACCTTGTACAAATGACTTTTCTTGTTTATTTGATTGCCGCGGCTTGGGAGAAACAGAAGCAGTGAACAGCAATAAACTGCCAGTACTTCTTGGGCAACATTGTAAAAATCTGATACCTCAATGGCAACCAAGGTGTAGAACAAAGATGTGTATTTTACAGTCAAAATATGCTCCACAGTTTAGGTTGTTATTTTACTTCTGTTGTAAATTTTAAGCCAGACTACCATCCTTCAGTTTTCTGGACAACAGGGCTGCTCCTCATGCTCTTCGTGTGTAATAATCATCTAGAGATTTTTTTCTCCTTACAAGTTGATTTATTAGTGAAATACATAAAAGTAGTTTGAAATGAAGCGGTGTGCAGAATCCTGTCAAAGACAAATGAAACCAAACCCCATCAAGGATGATGAAAAAAAACCACACTGTCTTCAATGAAACTAGAATTTCGCTCCTAGTGTTTGGCATGTCAGTAAGCAACACTTTTAAACTAACAAAACTCTTTTTTCCTAAACAGGGTTAAAGAAAGCTGGACAACAGTGTGTATTTGTCATGTCCCTTCTGTGCTGTTCTGAGGCAAAAGCAGTGATTCTCATGAAGGGATAATTCGTGAGAAACACCTGATAGTTTCAATACTACATCCCAGTGTCCTTTATCACAGAAATCAGTGTATTATTGCCAGGAGAAAATGAAAACATGAGGAGATGGAATAGCTTGCTCTGAATTATCCAGGAGAACTTTAAATAAAGCCCAGGTCTTGTGTGTTCTTGGCACTGAGCAGACATTTAAAACGAAGCAAATAAGATGATGCTGTGTCCTGCAAGTTTCAATGAGTTGCTCACAAAACATTCTCAGTCTGTCTTTATACTAATGTTGGATAATAAACCTTGAATAAATAAAATATTTTGTTTGATTGTCTAGCATTTAAGAAGTTTCAAAAGCTCCAAAGTTCCATTATCTTGTGTAGGGAGATGTATCTTTTCCTCCTCTTTTCTTTTTTCACTATGGGTTTTGTTTATCATTTCTTATGATGTTGTGTGATATGTATCATGGGTGACTTCAAATACTCATTCTTTTTACAGATAAAAGATCTTAATTATGCAAATTCCTTCTGTATAATGTGAACTTATTTAATTTACCAATGTCTTATACATTAATAATAACTATTTCCACATATATTTTTTAGCAACATTTTAGCACATAGCAGAGGCGATGAGCTTTTTGCTCATTAAAATGGTCTGAGGTAAACTATACTGGCAGACTTGTATGCACCTGAGGTATAACTGTTGAAATCTAAGAATTTCATAAAGCAGAAACAAACATACCACGTTTTTTACTCTTCAGAAGTTACCAATTTAGGAGCCACTGTTTGTTTCCTTCTGTGCACAGATACAGACAAAATTTTCAGCATTTTGTTAAGTATAGAGAATTGAATCTACTGACATACCACACATGCAAAGCAATCCTGAAATCTTTAGAGTAATTAATAGTTAAATTATTCCAGAATAGGTTTATAACCAGCAAGATTGCTTAAAGAGGAATCTTTTTGAGTTCAGTAACAGAAAAAGGTAGCTGACTCTATAAATTCAGCCCAGTGCAAACTAGAGGGCAAAAGACTGGTTATGTGAAAAACTAGAATTGAGAATTCAGTGAATCCTGGTGAAATTCCCTAATAGCAAAATGTAACAATTTCTTTGTGTAATAATGAAGCAGATTTGATCTGCTTGGTTGGTTGATTGGTTTTCAAAGTTTATTTCCATTTTATTTCTCATATGAGAGTCCAGAAATGTGATTTTTTTTTTTCTTAACTCATAAAGACCCTCTCCACTTATAAAAACAGTGGGTGCTTTCTCTCTACCTTGCACTGAACTGAAAATACACGTTTAGTATAAAACAGCTTGAAAATATGTAACATATTTTTCTGTCAAAGATCTATGTCTGCTATTATTACTAGAGCTAGTGTTTTCTCATGATACAACATACAAGTTGTCATAGGGAAAGTGCAAGGCAAGCATCATGAGCATGTAGCAAAAACCATAGATTTTTTATTTAAATTCAGGTTTAGGGTTTTTTTTTTAGTTTTTGAATACACATATTAAAAAAAAGACAACCTAGAACAATTTTGTTCAGTATTTAATTTAGTGGCAGCAGTAGCGCAGAGCTATTATTGCTCCCTCTTCGTTTCTGCTGCCGTCTGTGCTCCTGATGGCTTCTGTGGGGGCTGCAAGGAGGAAAGCCAGCCAGGCAAGCCCCTTGTCATAGAATCATAGAATAGTTAGGGTTGGAAAGGACCTTAAGATCATCTAGTTCCAACCCCCCTGCCATGGGCAGGGACACCCCACACTAAACCATGTCACCCAAGGCCTCATCCAACCTGGCCTTGAACACCGCCAAGGATGGAGCATTCACAACCTCCCTGGGCAACCCATTCCAGTGCCTTACCACCCTTACAGTAAAGAATTTCTTCCTTATATCCAATCTAAACTTCTCCTGTTTCAGTTTGAACCCGTTACCCCTTGTCCTGTCACTGCAGTCCCTGATGAATAGTCCCTCCCCAGCATCCTAATAGGCCCCCTTCAGATACTGGAAGGCTGCTATGAGGTCTCCATGCAGCCTTCTCTTCTCCAGGGTGAACAGCCCCAACTTTCTCAGCCTGTCTTCATACGGGAGGTGCCCCAGTCCCCTGATCATCCTCGTGGTCCTCCTCTGGACTTGTTCCAACAGTTCCATGTCCTTTTGATGTTGAGGACACCAGAGCTGCACACAATACCCCAAGTGAGGTCTCACGAGAGCAGAGTAGAGGGGAAGGATCACCTCCTTCGACCTGCTGGTCACACTCCTCTTGATGCAGCCCAGGATACGGTTGGCTTTCTGGGCTGCGAGCGCACACTGAATCCAACTCATGTTCATTTTCTCATCGACCAACACCTCCAAGTCCTTCTCCGCAGGGCTGCTCTGAATCTCTTCTCTGCCCAACCTGTAGCTGTGTCTGGGATTGCTCCGACCCAGGTGTAGGACCTTGCACTTGTCATGGTTAAACTTCATCAGGTTGGCATCAACCCACCTCACAAGCGTGTCAAGGTCCCTCTGGATGACATCCCTTCCCTCCGGCGTATCAACCGAACCACACAGCTTGGTGTCATCAGCAAACTTGCTGAGGGCGCACTCAATCCCACTGTCCATGTCACTGACAAAGATGTTGAACAAGACTGGTCCCAACACTGATCCCTGAGGGACACCAGTCGTTACCGGTCTCCAGACGGACATCGAGCCATTGACCACAACACTTTGCATGCGGCCATCCAGTCAGTTCTTTATCCACCGAGTGGTCCACCCATCAAATTGATGTCTCTCCAATTTAGAGACAAGGATGTCGTGTGGGACAGTGTCGAACACTTTGCACAAGTCCAGGTAGATGACATCAGCTGCTCTGCCCCTGTCCATCAGTTTCATAGCCCTGTCATAGAAGGCCACCAAATTGGTCAGGCAGGATTTCCCCTCAGTGAAGCCATGCTGGCTGTCACCAAGCACCTTGTTGCTTTTCATGTGCCTTAGCATGCCTTCCAGGAGAATCTGCTCCAAGATTTTGCCAGGCACAGAGGTGAGACTGACTGGTCTGTAGTTCCCCAGGTCATCCATTTTCCCCTTCTTGAAAATGGGGGTTATATTTCCCTTTTTCCAGTCGTCGGGAACTTCACCTGACTGCCATGATTTTTCAAATATGATGGCCAGTGGCTTAGCAACTTCATTCGCCAGCTCCTTCAGGACCCGCGGATGGATGTTGTCAGGTCCCATGGAGTTGTGTACATTTAGGTTTTTAAGATGGTCTTGAACCAGATCCTCTCCTACAATGGGCCCAAGGTCTTAATTCTCACAGTCCCTGCGTTCGCTTTCCAAGACTTGGGTGGTGCGGTCAGAGACTTTGCCAGTGAAGACCAAGGCAAAGAAGTCAATAAGAACCTCAGCCTTCTCCAAATCCTGGGTAGCCAGTTCTCCCGATATCTTCCAGAAGGGGCCTACGTTGTCCCTAGTCTGTCTTTTACTCGCTACGTACCTATAGAATCCCTTCCTGTTATCCTTCACATCCCTAGCCAAGTTCAATTCTAACTGAGCCTTAGCTTTCTTAATCTGGTCCCTAGTTTCCCAGACAACATCCCTGTATTCTTCCCAGGCTGCCTGTCCCTGCTTCCACCTTCTATAAGCCTCTTTTTTCCTTTGAATTTTCCTGTGCACCTCCTTATGCATCCAATGAGGTCTCCTGGCCCTCCTGCTGCACTTCCTTCCAGTTGGGATGCAACACTCCTGAGCTTGGAGCAGGTGATCCTTGAATAACGACCAAGAGTCTTGGGCCCCCCTGCCCTCTAGGGCTGTATCCCATTGCACCTTACTAAGCAGGCTCCTGAAGAGGCCAAAGTCTGCTCTCTTGAAGTCCAGGGCAGTGAGCTTGCTGCACGCTCTTCTCACTGTCCTGAGGATCTCAAATTCGACCATCTCCTGGTCACTGCAACCAAGGCTGCCCTGGAGCATCACATTTCCAACCAGCCCTTCCCTGTTGGTGAGCACGAGGTCGAGCATGGCACTTCTCCTTGTCGGCTCCTCTATTACTTGCAGAAGGAAGTTGTCTTCCACACAATCAAGGAACCTCCTGGATTGCTTGTGCCGGGCCGTACCTTCACTCCAACAGATGTCAGGTTGGTTGAAGTCTCCCATGAGAACAAGGGCCTGTGAGTGTGAGGCTGTTCCTATCTGCCTATAGAGCACTTCATCCACAGATTCCTCTTGATCAGGCGGTCTGTAACAGATCCCCACAGTAACGTCTCCCATTGCTGCTCTCCCTTTAACCTTGACCCACAAACTCTCTGTCGACTGCTCACCCGTCCCCAGACAGAGTTCCATACTCTCCAGCCTATCCCTAACATAAATAGCAACTCCCCCTCCCCGCCTGCCAGGCCTGTCTTTTCTAAAGAGCCTGTAACCTTCCATTCCAACACTCCAGTCGTAGGAGCCATCCCATCATGTTTCTGTGATGCCTACTATATCATACTCCTGTAGTCGTGCACACATCTCTAATTCCTCTTGTTTGTTTCCCATGCTACAGGCGTTTGTATAGAGGCACCTGAGCCGAGCTCCAAATGAAGCCATTGTCAGCGAGGCAAAGCTCATTCTACTGGCTTTCAGCCTTCTGACAGAAAACTGTAGGGATCTGTGATGAGATAAGCTCAAAATCATTGCTATTACAGGCTTTCACAAAGGCTGCCTAGTCCCTAGAGGAAGTAATGTCCCTGGTCTCCCTTCATATTCACAGCTGAGATAAGTATGTCCTCAGTGACTTCCCCAGAGAAGTCCATTTCTCAGCAAAGATTAGAGGATCAACACTGGTGGTAAAACTTCAGGAGCTAAAATCTGCCTCCATGAGTTTGCCCCTCTCCAGCTAAACCACAGGTGTCACAGATTTGGAGGGGGTGCCTTCACATTAAAAGCAGCTCTGTCAAGCCAGCATCCATCTTCCACCGAAAAGGAAGGTCCTGCTCCCTCTCCCCTGCCTCCTTTTCTCAGCTGCTCTCTCCTTATACTGGCTTTGGTAATTGAGCGGCCTTAGGGTGACTCAGCTCAGTTGACAGGTTGACATATCTGGGAGCAAGCTGTTATTTTATTTATTTTTGCATATTTATTTATATGCAGTGTTAGATTTCCACTGGGTCAATTCTCTGAAATTATTTGCCCCAGAGGTATCTGGTTGCTACAGCCATCCTAAGGAGAATGGGGCAGGAGCATGTGGCTAGGGAAGGAGAGAGGATGAGGAGCAGGATTTACACCCTCTTCCTTGGCAGGACTTGGTGAGATATGAAACCATAACCAGATGAAACTCAATGACAGCTTGATGTCCAGCTTGCACCCGCTGTGCACTCCCATCCTGTCCTTGCACCAGCTTCCAAAGCTGCAGGAGCCAACTTTGCAGAAAGCTCAGTTCTTCTTTGCAGTTCTTGTTTTCAGCTGCACAGGCAGAAATGCTCTTCCCTACTTGCTGCACAGGCAGGCAAGAGCCCACTCACCCTCGTGGAAGGGAGCAGGCAGGGCAGGAGTACAGGACCACTATGGATAGATAGGATGCAGGTTTGAACTGCTTTGGAAGTGCCTCTGAGATATCCAGAGGAAATCATGAACTCTAGCTGTGAAATCACATCCTTAAGAGACCCCTGGAAGTGTTCACAGTGTCTCTCTTCTCATGTCACCCTCCACATCATTCTCCTCTTAAGAAACACGTCTCCTTATGGCAAGAGCAGTGGATTGATTTTAAAACACATAAAGCCAATTAAATCCAAAATGTATGTGACAGCTATCACATCTTTTGCAGAGATGGCAGCCTAGATGTCGAAACAGTGCTGAAAAAGTCAGATGCACTGTAGTGGCAGTCGTCAAACCCTGATATGACGGGCGGTATCCTTTCTGCATGTATACACAGGCATCCCAGAAGCCAGAACTGTCTTTCTACATCTGGCTTATAAAAACTTACTTTTTATGCTACACATATCGATTTAGTTTTGTTTTCTTCTGTATGATGAGCAAATGTGAGCATTTGGGTTTAGTAAGCCACAGCTGTGAAATACCTCTGACAGGGAATCTGCAAGACCAAATCCCCAATCTGATGAATATTCTCAAAACTAAGCAAATTCAGGCTTCTGTACACTGAATATCACACAGGCTTTCACAAGATGTAAGATACTGGCAAAACAGAAGAGTAAGTTTGATTGAAAAACAAAAAGCAACTATGAGAGTAACTATGACAGTAAATAAGAATAGCTAAAAAAACCAGATTAACTATGCCTTCTTGTGATGCAGAGGATTAGCTGTACAGGCTGATTTATCACTGTTTTATACTGATTTTATGCTGGTGTGAAAACAGGATGATAGAGCTATGCTGAATGTCACTAAGTATGCATCCCTTCAGTTCTGTCATACACTCTCACAGGCATAAAACCAGCTAATAATTGAGCAAATCAAAGAAGATTGTACTAAAAATGAAATGGTAGAAATGTCAGGTGCAGGGACAGTCATTATACTCCTTGATCCATGAAGTTTTACAGCAATGATCCAGAATGAGAAGCACAGAAATTTATTGAAAAGCTGATTTTTAGTAAGACGAAGACCTCTTGCAAAGCAGCATTAAAATGCCTTTGAATAGTAAATAAATCAGGCTGAAAGTTTCTTAAATACTCTAGAGTTAAATATACACCTTACATATTTGATCTTCTCCATCTTACCACATCACTTAATGCTTGTGGCTCTTCGAACACTGTTCTGTTATTGTTGAGTTTGTTGTACAGTGTTTTATTGGTTTAGGAGACTGTTGGATTCACAGTGTCTTATGGAATAATATACTATTCAAGAGAAGCAAGCGTGTGACCCTCTTTATAACAGCAGCACATTCTGAGAGGATAATGTGCCACACATGGCAAAATCTATATTCTTCACAAGTCATATGTTTCATGTCATGAGAATTCATATTTCTCCTTTAAAATTATGCACAAGGCTTTCTCAAGTGCAAAAGGCATTAGGAAATGCACTTGAAAACACTCTGAAGTTCTGGAAATGCAAAGGAACCTGATTTCTAAGCGTGTTTATTGCAACAGAAATGTCAATATGTGCAGTGATTGCTAGGCTAGAACAATGCAGGAAAAGATCTTGCAAAATGAGCCAGCATGGCTGGGGTTAGCATATTGTGAGAAAAGTATACCTTGCATGGTAGCAGGACATTAAAATAATGCAGTAATAAATGGTTTTGTTTAATCACATCTACAATTGGTTTCTTTTAGCTATTTAAAATATTGCAAATGTGATTGCAAATATTCTTTATGTGATTGTTTCAAAGAAATATTTGGCTTGCATTCTGTCAGTAATAATAAGTGGCAATGTTACTTTTACCGTAAGTGTTCATGAAGTTTATGAGCGACGGCACAGTGGAACATAAACATATCTATTTGGTATTCCATTTTTATGAGTTTTCTCCAGCAGAAACTTCTGAGAAGCCTATTTACTCATGTAAATATCTATATACACTCATTTACTGTAAGTGAAAGCAGATTTGTATCATCTGTTACATTTATTTTGATTGACTATAGATATTTTGCCCTTTGATTGCTGTTAATGTTCTTTGGAGCCATTTGTTTTCCTGCAGAGTTAATGGTATTAAAGGAGAAGGTATTGCCTTCTTTTCAGGATTAATCCATTTTAAAAGTGTTCTTGTTTAAAAGGGGAAAAAACCCCAAACAAACAGATTACCCATTCTCTCACCTATCCACTTTAGGACAATAGCTGAACACAGATACCGGGGACATGGAGCTTGTTACGGACTTAGAATATTTTTGTGAGAAGCCTTCTGTTAAATTAATGGCAACAAATCACTTGTCCCTCAGGACACATAGCACTTGCTTTTCTACTGGCAAAACCTGGAGGGAACCTGGTCTAAATTTATCTACTATTTATCCTGCAAACTTTTAATAAGGGCTTAATTGTAAAGGGATTTTCAAGTAATGACTTGTAGCTGGTGAATGTATCCCAGTTCAGGGAAAATAACTATTCTGCTGCCTAGTTCATAATCTTTGAGATTGAGACCATGGCTGGTGGAATCTATGCAAAGAAGTGTAAATAAATACATCAAGATGTGATTGTTTGGAGATTGTTTCTCATTCATCCTCTTTCTCCTCCTTTTGTCTTATTCTTCCTTCTGCAGAAGTGGGGCAGACTGGGAGCCTATGCAGACGCAGGGGCTGGCTGCTGGCTCACCCACAATCAGGATGGGCTGGTATACAACAGCCGATGTGCTCAAAGGGCTCCAGCCTTCCAGGAGAACCCTCTTCAGGAGAAATCAAAAAGAAAAATGAAGGTTAAGGGTTTTGTTGTCAATGTTAACCAAAGAAACATGCTATACCTGCTGCAGGTGAGAGCTTTGTCACCCTGCAGTGCTGCTCTGCTGCTTATCTTCCTTCCTTTGCTTTCTGTGGAGGACTTTGTTGACAACAGACTTTTCTCCACTTGAAAAATTGAAGCAGCTTTACTCTTCATCTTTCCCACTGGAGTTTTCCAGTGGTACATGTGCTGCAGCAGGATGAGAGAGCTTGAAGTGTCCACTGCGCTCACACCACAAAGACAGAGAAAGGCACGTGGGCTTGAAGAGCCTTTCAAGAGACTCTTAAACCTAAACTTGGTTGCCTCTGTGCCTGTTTTGAATGAAAGCAAAGAGCCAATTGGTCATAATGAAACTGGTATTGCAGCAAAGACAATTTAAATCCTAAGCATATTTTGCTTCAGGACTATACAGACTTTTTCATTTGATGACTGATCTGTCTTTTTATTCCAGCACTGTTGTAGGAATATAAATTAGGACCAACAAGGAACAAGATGGCTTCTGTGCCTAAGCAGATGCTTAAGTTATGGCCATCAGATTTAAGCTGTAATTATCATTGAGGGAAGTGAGTGCTAACATTTTTTCTTTTGCTTCAGATGGTAATTATCTCATTTTACACCTTCATGGTCATTGCTTGTTTTCATGGGAAGATTTTGTGCAGTCCTTTATGCTATGTTAAAAAAGAATCTGAAATTGCTAGCACCATAATTAGGACTGAAACTAGGAACAGCTATTCCTAATAATTGCAGATATGATGAGTAATTGTAATTCATGTTGGCTTTTTATGTCACCATGAGTTTTACAAAAAGCAAGCAAACAAAACCAGGTTGACAACCCCATACTTTCTTTTTGCCAAACCTGTCCCCTCCCCTCCTGGTTTCTGCGAGCTGTGGCCACACTATGGAGCTGTGGGCTGAGCATATCTGTCTATCAGGTGTTATTGCATCTTTCCAGAGCGTAACACCGGCATGAACTACACTGGAGCTCATTCAGCTTACTCACTCCTCCCTCTGTGTCACATCCTCAAGCAGTGCCCTGACACAAGAAGAAAACTGTATGCATATGGAAATGAAGTGGTGCCTTTCCTTCTCTTGAAGGATGAGCATTTTTGCTTTTCTTCCTCTTTGCCTCATAAAAGAGAGAAACCTGCAAAGCAAATGAATGCAGCTTTCAAAATAACCATTTTAAAGCCAGGCTGAAAGGTGTAAACAAGCTGGGCTGACTTCCACAGAAGATAAGTGGAAGTAAGCTCCGGCCATTTTCTCCTTGGCTTCTGCCTCCTGCCAGGCACTGCCAGCCTGCCTGCCTGCAGACCTCTGGTTCGAAGGGGAGAGGAGCCCTGTATTCCCACTCAGCAGCTTGCAAGGGTGTAATAACTGAGCCAGTAAAGTCAGAGGACCTAGTGGATGGGAACCCAGGAAACTAAGCTTCTTGCGGAGCCACAGGAAGCCAACACAGAGATGCTTGGCCCCAAATCCTCCTCCCAAGCATGTCTGCTGGGCAAGGGTCCATTGCAACCTCTCTTATTTCAAGGTATTGCAAAAGTACTTTAGGCAATTGAAAAATTATTTTTCAAAATTAAATGTTTATGTTTGGGGAGATTGCAAGCTCACTTTTTTAGAGGCAATTGTACAAAATCCCAGATGTTTCATGTTTCAGTCACTTATCATAAATCTTGAGGTCTGGTGCTGTACTCAGGCAGATCTTAAGGCACAGAGGCTTGCGACCACTGGGTAGACCATCCATATGTTGTCACTCTGTCCTTTCAGTGATCACATACACATTAAAAAAAAAAATAAATCTCACTTTTGCGATTTGTCTTTCAATTTGTTTTACCTCAAGGTACAAATAAAACTCATGAAGTTATTAGATATGTGAATGCATCATTAATACTGGTTTTGAATGACTAAGATTAGAGTGCTTTTTCTCCTCCCCAGCATTTCCATGGAATAAGAAACTGGTAACATGTCTGAAAACCCTCTTTTAAAACGTTGCTTCACAATCACTGACTAGAAAGATCAGAACATTTCCTGAAATGTAGTGGTTTGCATATGATCACAGTAAAGATCAAATGGAAAAATTGCACCATTTACCAGTTGAGGTACGTGAGTCTTTTGAGCACTATATTTGCTCTCTTGTAATTTTGAATATTTCTTGGCAAAAGAACGCAATCAAGATACCCGTATATATTTTATTATGTGTATTGGTATTTACATACATACTCATACGTATATAGTAAGCACAAAGATTTTGGTTGTTTCAGATGCAACTGCAAAAGTGAAGTTACTTCAGAAAATGAACCAGTAATAAAATGTCATTTTTGTTTGAAACACAAGGAAGTGTGACTAAAGATTAGAATTATCAAAGCAAAAATTCACCTGGAAAAACATGCCACTACAGTAAGTACTAACTATTGTTCTTTATTGCAGATAAACTGGATAGTCACCTACATCTACAGCAGCGTGGCAGGTGCCCTGGAACACTGCTGAGGTCTGCATGCTAAAGGCTCTATGCTTTTCTCAAAACTGCTAACTGAATTATACAGGAAGGTAAATTAAATAACATTAAAGGAATAGCAGCATGGCAGTCCTAGTAGTGCAGTGTAAGCCATAGAACTACAACGTGTTGCCTGACTTGCAGCATATCTGAAGTTCGTCTAAAAGTTGGAAGGGGCCGCAGGAAGTCATCTAATACACCTAAGAGATAATAATGTAAATAATTTTTTGTGGCAATTAAGGTGTGTGTGGTGAAAACAAAGGCAGATGCATGTTTAGATTAGTGAGTTACACTAGGTATGATAGGTGTGGAAACTTTGGGAATTGATTGCCAAATCTGTTGTTTCCATTCTGGGCAAATAGTTGGGAATATGAGAAGAGTCATTAACATCACTTCTCTCAACACGTAGCAGTGTAATGATTAGCAAAACACCTGAAAACATGCCATGCAGCCCTCTGTAGAACTGGCTGCTTACACTACCCAATAATTTTGTTTTACATTTTGGCATGTTCTCTCTTTTGCCTACTTACAGAATGCTTTTTTTTCACCTTTTTTCTCCTAACCCTTGATGTTGGAGACTAAAATGAAATATATGGCAGAGCCTTCAGTTCTCTGGGTCAATAGGAATATTCAGTTGCTGAGAGTTAATAACACATCAAAGAAGCATTTTGAATGGTCATTTTAACCCTGCAACGTTCTGGCATGTACCAAAGAAAACTGTATTGGCAAGGACCAATGTTATTCACAATGTTATCTCACCTGCTTTGTTTATGGCAAGAACCTACACTTACAATTTATCATAGTTCACTTCTGAAGTCTGATGTTGTCAGGTAAAGCCAAACAGAGCAGGTACTGTGATGATGATGACGATGAACTTTATTATTGATGTTGTTTACAAATTAAAGCCTGTTTAAGAGAACAGTTACATGCACGCTTTTGTCTCATGGAACTGAAAGAACTGCTGAGCTACCCATGCATGTTTAAATGCTATTCTGACTAGGGATGAGCCTGAACATATATATATTTATGCTTCGTTGAACTGAAGCTTACTGGAGGTATGGAAAGTCTTGTTTTCTTCATGGGATGAACCTTTGCTCATTCCAGCTAGACAATGCAGGCACAAATCATGTTGAACAACCAAAGAAGTATCTCCCTGCATAAGTTCCTGGATTGCTCAAACTTAACACCTAATTACAGAGCTGGTGAACCTAGATACACTGAAGGCGGTTTGAAAGGCTGCCTGAAACATCATGGGTTGAGATGCCTTTGTCGGGAGCATTGTGCTATGATGTGTAACGTGGGTAGATTCCTGTGGGATGTTGACAGTTTGTGGGAAATGCATGTAGGAGGAACCAGGTTAAGAAGACCAGGGCTTTTTTTTCTCTCTCTAATTGTACTGTTTGTGGGCTTGGGGATCTGGAGGGCTTGTTTTGTTTTGTTCTCTTTATTCTCTTTGGTTTAGTTTTGGTTTTGGTTTTCGGTTTTTGGTTTTGTTTTTGGTTGTTTTGTTTTGTGGTTTTTTTTTTTTTTTTCTCTTTAAGGTAGGGGAAATGGAGATATTCTGGTATGGAGATATTCTGGTTTTGGAAAAACCTGGCCAATACATGCAGCATGTCTTGAGCCACTTGCTCCTGGAGGTTCGAAACTACAGTGGTCGCACCCTCCCAAAGGATGCTGGTCAATGCTCCTGAAAGATCTGATGTTCCTTTTTTGCTTATGGCATTTATATGGAATGATAATCACTTGATAAGCAATGGATTTATGTAGTAAATTAATCAGCTCTGCAGTGTTTCCTCCACCCTCTGCCTGTCAGTCTGTGTCTACTGGGACTTGCTCATTTTTTTCCAAAGAGTTACAAATAAGTCTCAGTATTATTATTTTCTTTTAATCATTTGTCAGGAAAATGTTTTTTCCTCTTCACACAGAAGTGGATTTTTGACTCTGTGTTATTCTGGCCTGAGGCACAGAGCAGGCATGATTCAGGTCTGCATCAGCAATGGGTTCTCCGCATGCAAACACGCAGAGTTTAAAGTTCACTGGCTTACAGCAATGCAGGGATAGGGCCACAAGCTTTGCTATTAGAAAAGGCTCAATCTTAGCTTCATGAAAAACTTGTGACTCTTGCATCTAATATCAACAGGGCATGAGATATCGTATCTGAAGTAGTAATGCCATTAGCTGCAGAAAAAATATTTTCATGGCACTCTCCCTCCCACTTCCTTTTTCCTTTCCTGAATGTATGCTGGAATTGACATGTGACATTAGACCAGGATCTGTTTAATATAAAAATGGTGTACATAACTTCTTGAAAAATAATTCTTGGACTTAATGAATTGGCATATTCTAATTTTCTTTCTAAGTGTTCAGGCCATTTTAATCCTGCTAGAACAAAGAGTTTCAGAGAATAATTTTTTATTTGTGTTGTGTAGAAAAATGTAGTCTTTTATCACTCTTTACAGATTTCTGCCATGTAATATTTTCACTTTTTGAATGAGAGAAATGTTGAGTAGAAGCACAGGATATTTCGTTTGTATTAGAGTCATCAAATTGCAACCTTTACTATATTCCTTCTTATTTTGTCTTTAAATTAAATGCACCTAACCCTTTTTATCTTTTCATATAGAAAATTCTTGATTCCTCTACTTATTTTAATTATTTTTTTTATCTGAATTCACTCTGTTACTGTATTATTTTTATACAAGCACTGGCCAAAACTGAATGCAACATCCTTGTTGGCAGTGTGTTATTCATTTACCTATCATATTATACTGCTTATAATGTATTTTCCACTCTGTGTCTTATGCCTCATAATACATCATTTGCATTCTTTCTCTTTTTTTTTTTTTGCACAGATGCCACACTCTACAAAAGCTTTCCTGCAGAGCTGCCACCAGGAGCAATTCAAACCTTTCCCGAGTGTCACAGTTTGTAAGTCAATAAAGTGTCTGTGACCCTCCAATCATTTCCACTAGTGGTCATTGCTTTTTATTTACCAGTATGTACTGAGCTGCCATTCACCTGTCCTTGTTATGGTCCTTGCCATGTTTTCCTCGATTTTGGCCCAATACTTGATACATATATATGTGTGTGTGTGTGTGTGTGTTCTGCAGACGCTTCTACATAAGCACATAGGTCCTTTCTTGAGTTCATTCCTATCAACAGCCCTGCTTGAAGACATGAGACGCTCCACCTCAGTTTTTGCCAGGCCATCTGGCTTGGTTGCTGTTACACTTCATTCCATGTGTCTATACCGTGCTTCAGTTCTCAGTGCAGAGCTGTTACCAGAATTCATGCAGGCATATCTGCCTTTGAACTTTTTAGCTCAGGTGAAGCTGGCAGCGTAGGTAGTGTGGGAGGCTGTGAGCTCTCCTGGTTTGCACAGCCTCTGTTAGGTAGCTGTGATGATCTCTGTGCTGATACACCTACCTTCCTGTGGTACAGGAACAACACTAGCAAAAAATGACTTGTCTAAAGCTCCTCAACCTTCAGCCACACCTCTGAATGCAACTTATTCATGGCCTTTGTATCCCAGCCATGAGGACAGTTTCTCTGGAATCAGTCTTCCACATGTGTTAAACAGAGTTTCTGGGAAAAAAACCCAACACTTTATGAAAGGCTTTTGGATCGTTCTAGTGCATTATATCCACTGAGATAACTCCACTGATTCCAGCTTTATAGGTCTCCATCTAACAAAACTCATAATCAGTTGCTTAGTATTAAGCTACTGCTAGTGGGTTTCCTATGCTCAAGTGCAAATGCATGCTCCTATGCTGTACTCAGCAACAGCTCTCTGTTTAAGTTGCTCGCTGAAGAAATAGGCTATTTATGGGATGTAAGTCTTTACACTTCAATTTCTAAAGAAAGTCCCTTCTGTAGCATGCAGTGCAGGTACAGGTTCTGTGGTTCTGTGCTATGAAGCCTACTAACTGATATCTGGAAATGTTGACTGCACTATCTTTATAAACTCAGGCCAAAACCACCTTTCAGATTAAGCAATAATTTGACCAAGATTAAGGGGAAGGGAGAGAACACATGGCCAGTTAGTCACCAGAGGTACGCACGTATTCAGAGTAAATCCCCAACCTGCTATAGTAATGCACTTAGTTACTGGAAATGCAATGTGAGATTACTTTCATGAGCAAGGATGAAAGAACTTGTTTAACCTTTGTACAGCATTTTCCACCCACACAGAAAAGTGACATCAGATGCTTCGTATAGATGAAAAACAAGTCAGCATTTGGGAGACTTCTGAACAAGAGACAGAGATACCCCATCACCCCTAAGTTTGTTCACTTAACTTGCTTATGGTTCACTTACATGTTTACGGTGAGTCACTTAAAACTTCTTGTTACCTATTTCTGGATGTTAATGACTCTGACGCAAAGAAAGAACCAGCCCTTCAGCTTTGGATTGGAACCCTTAAAGCACTGGATTGGAAACACTTCCTAGAAGGTATTTTATGTTTGTGTATGCAGTATCATGTAAGGCTTTTGCATTTAAACATGTTTTCCAATATGCTGCTGATTGAACCATTGGCATTGAAGAGAGGTTTTCACAAGGTCAGTCATTAGCTGGCCCTTAAGTAAGAGCATAAAGCCTTGGAATAGGAGTTTAAATGAGCATCACTGAGACAGCTAAGATGCAGGCTGGACATATCTGCCTCTATGTAACAAACACCTGAGTGGATTTCAGTCCTCTTCAGTGTCACCTAAAAAGTATTGCAGGATTTCTGAAGTTCAAGGTTCCTAATCTTTTCAGAGCATCTCTGTGCTAATATTTTGTTACTTTCAAAACAGGTTTGGGTGTAGTTCCTGCATGTCCCAGCATACAAGAAGAAAGGATTTTGTTTTAATTGACATTTTTGACCAATGTGAGCACAGTTACACCTCGTTCCTCCCTCCTGACCCCTGAAAGTGTTTGAAAAATAAACTTTGAAGTCCTGGGAGAAGTAGCATGTCTGTGAAGGGAGAAGATGGGGGTGGCGGAGGTGGTGGAAGGAGTTCAGTTTGTCAACACGACAGCCAGGAAGCAAGTTATTTATAACGCTTGTGGTAGAGACGGGGCCAGCCCACATGTTTTCAAAAAAGAGCTTAACTAATCACATGGTACAGCTAATTCTGTTATTTGTAAATATGTTTCACTTGCAGTCTTGGTGGACAGAGGGAGTAGTGGATAAGGGGATCACGGTACAGGGCATGGCCAGTCTGGCTCAGCATGTCTACAGCTGGGTGCTACCCCCATGCCACTGTCCATGTCTCTCTGGATGGGCTTCAGACATGCTCCTGAAAAGGACTTTGCTGTCCCTACAGAAAGCATGAATGGAGGCACACAGGAACTGATGCTTTCTCAGAATACAAAAATCATGTACTTAAAACGCAGCTCTGACAATGCACAGCTTAAATTTTGAATGACTTGTTAAACCACAGAATATCTAATTTTCAGCTGGTTTTCAGGACTCTCTCAAAGAGGAAGTTAAATGTGAGAGGCACATGACCATGAGACTATACTGGGCTGGGCTGACATCAAAAAAAGTGAATTTTTGACACACAAAGGATTTTTTAAATTACTGCTTCAGTACAGTCACATTTAGATTTTTTTTTTTTAAGTATAGAGCATATATTGAGCTATTCTTGTGGACTTAATGACACTCTAAGTCCCATGATGTATGCATGACATAGACTTGACACTGATGCTACATTCTTTCAGTTCAACAGCCGTGTGAAGGATATATCGTCCTGAGCTTAAAAAGGTCAAAAAATTAGCTGTATCTCAAGCAAGAAGACTACCTGCAATTTAATGCTTGGCCATGCAAATTCAAATCACATGCGCGCACATTTATACGTGTGTATGTGTGTGTGTGTATATATATATGCATACACACAAACTGATATATATATGCAATAGTATTATTCAACACAGATATATTTTAATTTTCTCATAGTAAACAAAACCACAAACAAGTCCACCTCTTTTTTTTCCCTGTAAGCAGCAATAAAAGGCCTAAGCATATGATAGCAGATTAACTTTTGGGGAATATGCAAGAATCTGTCCCTTAATTTATACTTGAAAAGTAGATAGAAGATGACTTTTTAATAAAATAAAGGGATAAAAATCCATACTGATCTCTAGGTTGTTAAAGAAAAAGTGAGACGTTGCAAGAGGTGTTGCTTTAGCAACCTCCCTGAGTTCTGTCCATTTACTGGTTAGAAAACTATAATTACTTAAGGTCATGCCCTACCTTTCTTATTCTTGGAGTCCTCCTGCCAGTCCTACAGAGGTCTGGCAGTGCAGCAGTTGGGGG
Source organism: Psittacula echo (assembly GCF_963264785.1). NCBI lineage: Eukaryota > Metazoa > Chordata > Aves > Psittaciformes > Psittacidae > Psittacula > Psittacula echo. The sequence goes on from NC_137736.1 coordinate 36,035,192, forward strand.
TCTGGGTGGGGACATGTTACGCACCCCAGGGCAGCAGCTTCACAGGTAGCATGGAGTGAACTTCCTGGATGAAATTCTGGCCCTATTGAGGTTGTCAGGTGTTGTGGGACTGGCTGCAATGGAGCCAGAATTTAATCCTCTTTCTCCGGAACAGAAGCTAGAAACCAGAATTAATACCTTGGTACAGAACTGCAGTAGTTTTATATTTTTTGGTATTGGGGACTTGCTCTTGGCCTGGAAGATCAAAGGATGAATCAGGAAAGGAAATGATGGAACAAAAATCAGTTGTTATTTTGATGATTTCCTAGAGTTCCAGAGAGGTAGGTAATTCGGATCGGTGGTATCTTATACGTACATTACTGGTGAGATTTACTAGAGCTTTCCCACACCTGAGATTAAGAGAATGTATTTGACAACTTTTGCTCTCATTAAAACATAACGAGGCAAAACAAAACAGAAGACATCCAAGGCAAACTTGGAAAGCTGTATTTTGAAAGCTCAAAGTTTTTAAAGGAACAAACATTTGGAAAAGATCTTTTAGAAGACAGACACTTAGGTACCCTAAAATGCAGGACACCCTGTGCTTTTCCATTTTACGATGATGGAAATTGCTGCACCCTCAGCATCATCGTTAAGTGTCTTAGCTCATAGCTATCAGAACATGACACTGGTATGGCACTAAAAGGAGCATTTACTTAGAATTTGTATCCCATCTAGGAAGTCTTACAAATACGGAGTCAGAGGGATTCCCACTAGATTAATACATATATGAAAATAGATATTCTAGTAAGCAACTGTTTCACTTCTTGGGCCAATGAGACGGAACAAAAACCTATTTAGGAATGCATAGAGAGTGAAATTATATAATGATCTCTACAAACTTCCATTTCACCCTTCATCTTATTTTTCAAGTTTAATATTTCTATTCCTGGATTGAGACAATGTATCTGCAAAAGCTGTCCTGGCTACAAAATACAAAGACTGGCTCTAGTAAACTGCAAGGTGTCAAAGCCCATTGTTCTTCTCTGAACAGTTTGTTCAATGTAACACAGTGCAGCTCTTCCCAGTGGGTCACAATGTTTTCTCTGGGAAGTACAGGAAGCTTCTTGACCTTAATACTCTCCCACACTTAATCAGGCTAATCTCTATGCTATGTCCTTGTGATACCTTAAATAATTAACAGCAAGCAACATCACCTGGGTCTCCCAGCTATGATTTCTGGCAGATATATTTCCCAGAATAAATTCAGGCAGTCAAGTCCCAGCTTCCTGCTCCACTTCCATTGTAATAATGCAATTTTATACTCTCAAAATGTTGGATTGTAATTTCTTGGGATTTTATCTATGTTTTGAACCATAATCAACAAATGATGAACTGATATCACCTGCAGATACTATCAGTCTAACATGTTACAACAGTTATGACTAATTCTTTAAATTGATTGAAAAAAATTTATAGGATTTTCTTTATCTTAATTTATTTCTAAATGATGCATAATTGTCTTAAATTGGGAAAGTGTTTAAATTGGAAAAGAAACAAATGGAGACAAATGTCTCAAAATCATGATCTCTTTTCTAAGAGAAGAAATGCTATAGTAAGACTGGCAGTGGATGAAATTTTAAATTTGTAGGATTTACTTATACAATGGCCCATAATATCTTTAACAGCATTAGTCAATACATTTCAAGCTAGTATGTTCTTTCTAGACCAAGTATGGCTCCAAACCAGAAGTCTGTGCTTCCCAGGTTTCAAAAATGTTTGGCTTTAAAGTTCTGGTTCTCTATGCATTATGTGGACGTTCAGTAGAAATGGATCAGAAATCCTATCGAGAGCAGTTTCAGCACCAGTGATACCTACATGAAGCTGCGTGCTAGTATTGATCAGGCTGTGTTGCAACTGTTGTGAAACTGGAATATTTGTTTTGAAATGGCACAAATCCTGAAGCTGGAAAGTATCTGTCTTTTTTTTTTTTTTTTTTTTTTTTTTTTTTTTTTTTTTGTTAACAAATCATTTCTAGCACTAAAGCACTAATTTTTTCTTCTTTCTTTTTTCCTTTTTCTTTTTCTTTCTTTTTTTTTTTTTTTCCTGTACAGAACACAGGATTGGCTTTTTAATAGAAAATTAAAATTAGCCTCAAATTCATATTTTCTCATTTATATATTTGTAAGGCAGAGGTGGCATTTAATCAGGAAAAGAAGTGACCGGGGCTTTTCATTCACAATCTACCAAATCATGGTGCTGCCTGGCTGCCCTGCAGAAATCCCTCATGCCTTCTGTGCACCAGGCAGCAGCCAATGAGCCCATTAGGTAGTTCTTCTTGCTCAGATGACCAGATGGGTAAGAGTTAATCCTGTCATTTAAAACAGAACTGACAATTCAACAGTAACCAAGGGACTGCATCTACAATGCACAATGAAAGAGAATCTGAGGAGGATTTGAATAAAAAGGAGTCAAGCTCTGTGGAGGGACAACATGGAAGATCAAATGGAATTGAGAGCGCGAAGGCTGCCTTTGTGTAAATATGAATGTGTGAAAAGAGATTGTGGATAGAACTGTATTACATCAGGGAAGTGGACTCCCAAAGCACGGGCACTATGGGCTAAGCTTCCCTATCAGGCTTGAATTTTGCCAATGTACAGCACAGCATGAGGAAGTTTCAGTCAGAGTCATGGCACAGAGAAGCAACTCAGGAGGCCAAATAAACTAAGAGAGTACAAGACACCTAGAGAAAGCACACATTATAATTTTTTTATTTTTTCATCTAATGATCCTAGAAGACAAACTCTGTTCAAGATAATCCGACAAAGCAGATTTCAACCATGCTGTGCTACCATCCTCGGAAAGTCCTTGCCCAGATGTGGGTTGATTGTTAATATTAAAAAAGGTGCCACCCCAGAATGGGCTGAAATATACAGGCTAAAAACCGTAATTCAAAACTATGTAACGTAGTATATTAGGCTTCTGGGGATCTGTAGAGTACCCTGATGTTGCATGACCTAGTCTAGCAAGAGATGTATGCAAACAAAACTTGCATGTAGAGTCCTTAGAAGGCAAAGAGTACATTAAACCACATCAATGCCTCCGTGAGCAACTTCTCAAATGTTAACAAGCAGCTTGCTTAAAGAGCAGTGGCAATGATAAGAGAGACAGAGAGCGTAATTGGCTAAAAATAATTTTACTGACAGAATGCTCTTTTGAACTGCTCAGTATAGCTTCACAGAAGTTATTTGCAATTTCAGGCTGTATTTAGCAAAGTTTCATTTGAAACAAGAAAAGACGAGCAGATATAATCCCATCCGTCTGCTAAGTAAATAGAACTGACAAGAGGAACGTACGATGACCAGCAGTGTTACTAGCTTTTGATCTTTTGGAAAAACTTAGAATGGATAAAATGAGAGGTCTGAAAAGTGTCTGATGGTGTGTTACTGAATGTGGGGATGAGTGTCTTGTGGTAGTTGTTGTTTTTAAATTGTATTAAAAAAAGTTTGCAAGCATGATTCATATGGTGGCCGTGTCCTTCCTGAGCTGAAAGGAAGAGGAGTCAGTCCCACCTGCAGCCCTTCAGCTCCCATCATGGTTGTCAGAGTCAATGGGATACAGGGTTGCAGTCCCCAGTGAGGCGCTGAAAATGAGATTCTCAGGAGGCATCACAACAGCCTGGCTTCAAAACAGGCAGTGTGATGCACTATCTCACTGTGCCACAGCTGTGCTTGAACAGGCGTCTCTCAAGGTCAATGGATCTCCCTGAACTGAAATGGATCCTCAAATGATGTTAGGGATGTGCTGCTGATGCATGACCCACTAGCTCACCACTAGCCCTGCCATTTTTTCACCTCTCTGGCCCAGGGTTTGCTCTCCCAAAGTGGGAAAATCAGATGGCCATGGTGCGCTGTGGCTCATGAGAAATAATCTTCCCATCTTGGATCATTCAGGACTATGCTTTAATTAGACACAATAGTATTGTTTGAAAAAGCCTGTGACATGTTTGCCATGGCTGATGTTAAGAGAAACGAGAGAACTACAAGACTGGCTCCCGCATACGGCTTTTGTTTATTGTCCCTATGCAACCCAGTGCCTTCAGAGAGTAGCTGTGCTGTTTGTTTATTATTGTTATTAGCTTTTATTGGATTCAATGCAACCTACCTTAGAGTGCCTCCTGGTTTTCAATTTCTGGTCTGACACCATTATTTGTATTGAGGAAAAGTTCAATATATTGTAGAAATGATCATAGGATAAATTATTATAGGATAAATTATAAAATTTTTTATATAACATTTAAAGAAATAATAACCAATTGTTGAAAAATATTAAATGTGAATACTTTTTCAGCTGGCTGAAGGGATAGGAAGCAATTTTAGCAGCTATGGAAATGTTTACATTTGTGGTATCTACAGGAAAACTGAGGAGGATTTTCATACAAACTAAGCAATACTTTGATTCAGACACAGTTTTGAAGTGAAGATCTGTAGCAGTTCTAGCAATTGTTTGATACTGCACTACTGATCTACCACTGTAGATGAAACACTTTCTTTTTATAAATGTAAAAAAGCTATAGAGATTAATTATATTTGTTTGCTGTGCAATTGAATAGCTAATGCTGACATTTCAATTATCATCATTAACCTTCAGCTTGGACACCCTACTGAGACGAATGGGATCAGCTTACGGCCATGCAGAGAGACCTTGCTTCAGGCTGTCTGAAGAGTTGGGCATAATTCCCCATGCCGGGCTCCTGTTCAGCTGATGTCTGGAAGGTTGCTTCTGTTACCACAAAAGATGGAAATGATGGCTTAGTTCCTAGTGCAGTTCCTCATCCTCTTTTCAATCCACTAAAAAACCAATTCCAAAAATTGCAGGTGCTGGGAGCTGTGATGACGGGTTGCATTCACTGCATTTCTTGAAACGAGACCCATGTCCCCCTGTTGTCAACTTCTTCCCCGCTCTCTCTAAAAACTTTCTCCTCCGTGCCTCTCCTGCATCCTCTATTCCCAAACCTTCTTTGCTCCCACATCTTGCTGCATATGTGCCACACCAGGGCCCTGTCCTGCTCTGACACAGGACCTGGTGCATCTACTGAGTGGAGCGAGATTGCGATAACAGGCAGCCAGGAATGTATGACTCCTGTGGCATACTTACCTGAGTCTTGCAGGACAGCCTGTGGCTTACAATGTGGCCAAAAGCCACCACCTCTGCCCTGTTCCATGCTGTGGTGTGATGCATGCCCATGATATGTTCCCCTAGCCAAGCACAGGCACGGTGATAAGGATGGTACTGAAGGTGGGGGAAGAACAGCCAATGGATGTACCTACCAAAGCAGAGTTGGCAGCTTTGTAAACAGACACAGCTGACACCAGAAATGTAGATGTCCAGATGGATTACCCAATGCACCTCAAAGGTTTCATCAGGAAAATGCAAGAAACACTTTTTTCAAGAATGGAGAATTTAGAGCAGTTTTGTTCTGTATGGTGAGATTATTCGGTCAGGAAAGCAGATGCAAAATTACAGATTTTTATAAACTACCTCATACTTACACATATCCGAAGTTATCACTCTACTCACATGCAGTCCAATTGCACTTCCAGCTATGAAGATGCCATCCACACAAGAGCAAGATGGTGAGTAAATGCACTGAAAGCTGCCTGGCAAACCTGTGCAAAGGGGGGCTTAGTATAGCTGCAAACCCTCTTCATTCAGGATGCCTGTCACTCTTCCTCTCCTTTCTTTGTGGCTTTTATTCCTAGTTCCCTTCCTGCAGCAGTGGGAAGAGCATAGGCTGACTACAGTTTGTGTATGCTTAGCAGTGCTAGCCTGGGCCATTTGGGAGATTTTACATTGCCATCTCAGCCAGATATCTATTCTGCAAGGTAATCCAGGTTGTCTTTAGCTGGGTGAAGAGATGGCCAGCAGCTCTGCACGAACCACTTGGATTCTAGCTAACCTCCTTGGCTCCAGCTCAAACCCACCTATGAATGAACAGTGTGGGTGTCCCTGCACTGTGCTTCCAATACCTGCATGACCTCAGTGTGCAACTTGTCCCAGCCCCTGATCCTGGAGAATACAGAATTGATTGTAGTGCAGAATTACACTGCAAGTGTTGTTGCATTGGCAGGACTGCCGGTGTGGACTATCAAATTCAAAGTGACAATAACCTTTTCCTACCTTTCTTTCTTTACCTTATGAGCATTTTTCTCTTCTTGCAGTTCGGCAAAACTGATGCAGAGGTAGTTCAGGTGATTTATACAAAGTCACTAATCAGGCAAGTATCAGTCAAAATATAGCCTAAGTTGTTTGAATCCCCTTATAATCAGCTTTTGTCTCGTATTTTGGCCTGACTTAGCATCATCTCACCTCCCAAGGACTTTTGAGTGTATATTGTCTCCAACAACACATGACAGTGGCCATGTGACATTTGCCAGACTCCTGAAAACTTAATGCAGATAGTAGTGATTCTGACTTACACATTTTGTGTACACATGAAATCAAACCTCACTTTAGTATACAGTCACAGTAAGTCAGATTTATCCCCATCATAACTCTGTTGGCTTTAATGAAGCAGCACCAGAAAGTAGGTTTGGCCACAAAAAGTTAAAATAAGTTTTGGAAATATGTTTTTCAGCCCATGTGCAGCTATTTTCCACAGTGGAAAGAATACATTATTTGGCCATTACATGAAATAGAAACACCAAAATTTTGAGTGTAATATTGACTAAAGTAAGCTTTTTCTTCATCTGTTCTCTTCATGTGTTGAAGAAAAGTGAACTGGCTGTGTTTAAAAATGTGGCCAAGCACATCTGAAAAGTAATTAAGGAATATATAAAATGACTCAAGAAAAAAAACTAGGGCATTTTCAGCATTGCTGGCAATCATGCTTTTAGACCAGAATTCACTCTAAGTCCAAATGGACTTCTGTTTGTTTGGCTTAGGTTGTTGTTTCTTTCTTCTTTTGTTGTTTTTGTTTTGGTTTAGGTTTATTTTTCTGATGTAGGTTTGTGGTTTGTTATTTTGTTTGTTTGTTTGTTGGGGGGGGTGTTTGGTTTTGGTTGGGTTTTTTTGATTGGTTGGTTGGTTTTGATGTGGTTTGGGTGGGTTTTTTTGTTTGTTTTGGTTTTGTTTGTTTTTGAGGTTTTTTTTAATCCAGCTCAGGTTTTTGAGAACATGCGGAACATGGCTGAAAGAAAATCCTGTCACAGCATTTTTTCACTGTGAGGGAGGTCACGGTGGCAGAAATTTCACAAGAACAAATGACATCACCAGATCTCCACCTTTCAATTGGCTTGGGGCCAAAACAGTTACTGATTTTTCACTTTATGCTGGAGCTTGTAAATAGTGTCTTTTTTCTTTAATAATAACACTAGTATGATATTAATTAGATAAAACAAAACTGGTTCTGATCAAATCTTAATTTCTCCCTCTTACCATTAGTCATGTCTATATTTTGCACATTCAATCACATTTGAACTCAGATAAGGTACCTCTAGTGAAATATTAAATAAATGACAAAGATATATGGAGAAGTTTTTATGTACTTTTATGAGTGGTAAAACCAAAGAAAATTGGTAAATGAGTATTCAATTCCTCTATTTAAATACCTATAGAAAATAAGGTAAATATAAATATATTTGACAGTGAATATGTCCAGTGGGAACACTGCCTTGTGTTTCACGTTATAGTGGCTAAACATTAAGTCAAGCCTTTAACTTGAATTTAATGTATTAAAGCAATAACAATCAAGGCACAAGGCATTTCCTGGGACTTAATGACTGACTGGGAGAGTTGATGGACCAATGTGAAGCGGAGGGCCATTAACCTCGGCTAGACATTAATTTCCCTGAAAATTCCCTATGCTGCAGTTGTTAGTGCTTTTTATTATCTTTTTATATATTAAGTACATTTTCCCTCCTGTCCAAGCAATTTTTTAAAAGATAAGGAAGGAAACATTTAGGCAATAATGCTGTTACCTTTTAGCTTTCCTGACAAATTAAAAAAAAAACAATGGCAAAACTAAAGAAGAAACAAACCCAAACCATTTTGGAAGCAAAGTACAAATTCCATAAATGAACACTGTAAAGATTGTTTGAGAACTCTAGTACAGTTGTGCACAGAGAGTGAGGCAGACTGTCAGCTTCTGCAGTCAATAGTGCCTGCGTGGCTGCGATGGAGCTGCTGGCAGTAATGCACCTCCTTATTTCTTCCAGAGATTCTGTAAAGTCAGGTCTCTGACATCCCCTGCCCCATTGCTGCCTGTTCATTGCCAATATCTCACTTTTGCACATTTCCCCAGGAGCAGAAGGTACCAAGACCCCTCCAAATTAATTCTAACACTTGGAACAGAAAATGTTGATTCAAAATCAACATTTATCAAGAGCCAGCAAGTCAAAGGAGGTGACATTTCCCCTCTACTCAGCACTGCTGGGACCACACCTGAAGTGCTGGGTCCAGTTCTGGGATCCCCCATATGAGAAACATGGATATACTAGAAAGAGTCTATCAAAGGGCCACAGAGATGATGAAGGGACTGGAGCATCTCTTGCCTGTGAGCAAAGAGTGAGAGAGCTGGGACTGTTCAGCCTGGAGAAGGCTCAGAGGGATCTCATAAACATACATAAATAGCTGAAGGGAAGAAGACAGAGCCAGGCTCCTTTTGGTGGTGCTCAGTAACAGAACCAGAAGCAATGGGCACAGACTGAAACATAAGGGACTCCATCAGAACACTGGGAAACATTTTTTCACTGTGGGGGTGACTAAGCACTTGCAATTTCCAAAAGCAATTGCAAGTTGTTGCTCTTCCTGGTTTGGGTTTTGTTCTTTTGTTTGGTTTTGTTGGTTTGTTTTTTGGTTTGGTGTTTTGTGGGGGTTTTTTTGGTGGTGTTGGTTGTTTTGGGATTTTTTTTGCATGTATTGATTTTCTTATTAGATAAAGTGGTTACCAACTAGTGCCTTGTAACTTGGCCAACCTGTTTTCAGGAGTCATTCATTCATTTTAAAATTGGCAATAAAATGTTCCATCTCCTCCTGTAGTTTGTTTAAAAATCAGTTATTGCTAACAACAAATGAAAACTCAGCATGTGGAAGTGTTAGCAAAGGATGTGGAAGCATGTATAGGGAATTTGATTCATCTTGATATTTTTGTGTATCTGTGAAGTAATTGGGGCATATGAGTCCACGATTAAATATATATGGTAAAATAATTTCAACCCTGTATTAGATCTAGTGATGAAATTACTCACTTCATGTAAGGAATACCCTCTACATTAACATATTTAAGATACAACCCTTCAGCATGGAGTAAAGGAAAAAATCCAGGATCAGCAAAGGGCTACTCTGAAGTCCAACTTCTGTTTAGGTAGCATTAATACATATTTTTTTCCATAGCTCTGCTAATTTTCATCATGAATGCAGCCCTCACAAGCAAGCAAGGAATGCAACCCTGGCTCGATCTGACCAGAAACAAAATAGGAGATACCACCTCCCTCTTTGCCCCATTCTGACTGCAAACAAGAAAGAGGAAGTCTAAAGAGGATCCTAAACCAAACGCACTGATACACACATTAAGCAGACTCCAGGGAAGTTGTGACCCAAGTCGCAATCTGAACTTTGTGGCTGATGTTTCCCTCTCAAACAGGCTAAATTAAAATCTAAACTCAGAAACTGAGGTTGAATTGACAGAGAGGAAAAGACAACTCAGATATATACTGTGTTGCCTCAAACAGTGGCAAATTATCCAATGCGAAACTATATAAAGCTCTATCAGTGCCTTTTCTTTTTGGCAAAACACCATATATTTGACAAAACTATTTCCACTAACTGGAAAAATTGCCAGTGAGGAGGCTGTATTTTATCATTTGAGATGTCACGGCAGCTGTAAGAGTTCTATTAGATTGTCTTGGCTCAGTGTTTGGTATTTATTCTTACCATTTAGGAGCATCAGATGCTTGTAGCTTCGAAGACATCTATTGAATGATGGTAAGTGCTTGGTACTCACGCAACAAGTGGTATCACTGCACTGGAGTTAACTCGGTTTCACAGCTTGTGAGTTCAGAGCATCATCACAAAAAGAGCTGGGAGTTTATTTATATCAAATTGATCCATAATTAAGTTTGGCACTTGCTTATATAGAATTTGGGATTTCTCTTGTGCTTTCCATCAAAAGATATTCAACAATTCTTCCTTAGGCAGTTAATCATACGATTATCCTATTCATTGCTATTATAAAATAGTCACTTTATAAATGTATATATTGAGTGGGGAGTTAGAGGCAGAGTCATTGGAAATAAATTTTAAGAAAATATTCTAGAGACTTGTAAAGAGATCCAGACTGCTGGAAGGAAATAAACTGAAGTGTTATGAGCTGTATTCACTGCAGAGAGCAGAAAGAGGAGCCCTGTAACTTCTTTTCCAGCTGGCTGTGGAGTTGCTAAAGAAGCGTCATCAGGCAGAGATGTGACTCATTAGTATGGCAGCTATTTGGTTAATCAATTAAGAAATTATATTGATCCGCACAGCAGTTTTTAGAAATACATGTCAGTTTTATTGCTGCTGCTTTTAATAAAGCAACAGTGTCTCTAGGTCTGGTCAAAGGAAATGGTTGCATTAGAAAACAGATTAATAAATTCAGACAAATATGACTTCAGCTGTTGGTGTGAACAAAAATGGACCATATTTCCAAAGGAATTACATGGTCATGGCCATCTAATCTGTAAATCCATCGCTAGCTATGATGGGTTGAAAAGTAGATAAAAATTTCTAATGATTTCACAGTTTGCCAGAACTGAGCTTTTCTACTGTAGATGGAAAACACAGTTTTTTGAAAACCTGTATGGGAAACTATATGCAAGCTGTGTTGCTTTTTGGCTTCCTCTTACAGATGGCTGCAGTGAAACCCATGTGTTTTCCTCTGAAAAAAAAAAAAAAAAAAAAAAAGTGACTTGAGACCTCGTAAATCCACTGGGAGAAAAGCGTGGTAAGGGCTTGAGCAGAGCTGTGGTGAAGACCATTCTAAGAAATAATATTAATTCTACTACATGTGCTCAATTTACAAGCTGCACGGATTGTGAACCTGTTGTACAGACTGCAAAGGAAACACTTTAAAGAACAGCAGATGAGTTTTACTAAATGGTTGTGTTTCCATGGAATTGACACTCTAGCCTTACTTTATTTGAGATGGGTGGTTGTTAGCATGATCATATTCATTGTGAAGAGTCCAGAAACAGTCAGTAATGAAGAAACTGATATGAAGGAAAATCTCTCTCTCTCTTTCCTGAGCTGCTAATTGGAGTTTGCATATCTGAAACAATGAGTTTGGAAGGATTGTAACAACATCAAATTGTAACAGCCAACTTCACTAAAGCCTCGTATCTTAAAATGTCCATTAAGAAAAAAATATTTTATGACTGAACATAACTCTCAGATATTCTTTTCCAAACAAGTAGAAAAAGACTTTTGAGGGCTCTAGTAATAGGATGATTATTTAACCTGGGATGAAAGATGTAGCATGAGGATATTGGTTGTTGTTATAGGCAACTGTTACTCATTACCACTGATTTTAGATAAAGCAGATTCTTTGAGGGAGAACTTGTTCTAGGGGAGCTGAACAGTTGCCTTTCTGGGTTTTCAAGCCCTGGCTGGAGACACAGCCTTTGTGATGTCATCTGCTTAGACATAGTACGCAGGATTATAGCATCTTCTTACCCTTGCAGACACTTCTTCCACTACCACCATGAACCATTCCTTCCCACTGCTAGCTCATTCCCTTTGTTCTGAATACTGTGTCAAGGAACTTAACCTGTTCTCCAGTTCTGCAGTTTTCTGGAGTGAATTTCAGTACTTGCTGACAAATTAATGTCTTTAAGCAGATGTTAGTACTAAATTAATAGTTTCAACTAGAACAGCATTTTTACTCTTGATTGCCATAGCTCTGCCCATTTTTCTGTTGTCTCTCATGTCCATTTGGGAATGCTGCAGAGCTTGCACAGAGGTTCAAGATATTAAAGTACCCTCATTGCACTGTGTTGTTTTTCACTATACATAGCAAATTGAAGCAAGAGGGGTGCCTGAAATTAGGATGACTTTCCAGCTGCTTGCAATACATTTTGCAATGCATAGTTCATAAGGGCTATATAACACAGATTTTTGATTAGCATAATATTCTTGCATGTTAAATGTTTCATATGACATTTTTTTTTTGCAGCTACTGTGGGAAATAAATAAAATGGCTTTACTATAAGAAAATGTTTTCTTGGTAAATGTATTTATGAAAGTGTTTTAACCTCTTACTACTACTCAGAACCACCATGTGCTATTCTAACTGTGTCTTCAGTTGTGCTTGTTCATCCACAAACATCGAAAAGCCCACACTGCTATTCTTCCTCAACCAGCTGTTGGTTTTATCATGCCAAATTTTGGTTTCCGTAGCATAGATGGAAGTCATTATTTTGATTATAAATGGATCAAAATTTGCTTCATCACTTTCATCCTGACTCTGAAGGAATTTTGCATGTAGAGAAAAAAAGCATACTCTTCCCCAGAAGTAATTTCTTGAAACTACCTTGTCATAAAGTAAGAGAGCTCTGTGCCGAGTGTCCAGACTCATTTAGTCAATAAACTAAGAGGTATGGGCCAGGCTGGACAATGGAGAAAGCTTTTAAGGTGATGACCTGCACAGCCCATGTTCTCAGAGATACAAGTACACTTTGGTACCAACTGAAATTAGGACCTGGTCTAGAAAAATGCTAGAGTTTAAAAGCTTTTACCTGATCTGGTCTCAGATGGACAAAGCAGAGCTTGGTGTGGTAGATTAGACCCACAGGCACAAGATGGTGTTTAATAAGTTCTAGTGGAAGGAAAGTGAGAGATGATTTACCACCACATAAAGTAAATGGATGGCGCATTGAGGTTTATCAGTAGGAGTACTGAGTCACAGCTCATCATCTGGAAACCTGGAAATTTTCAGTACTACAGCAACCCAGCAGTTGCTGTATATATTTTGGGAGCAAGGGAAAAGTGACAAGTAATGTTTTTTTGGAGCATATTATAAAAGAAGTAGGTTTTATCTTCTGGGTGTTTCCATTCTATAAGTTTTCTTGTCAGATTTGGGAGAACAATATTTCACTTGGCTTTCATTTTGTCTCTGAATCATTGTAACAATGGAATATACACTTGCAAGCTTGAATTGCTGAAGAAAAAAAGGCAGAGCTGTTTCGGAGGTGGGTGGGAAAGAGGAGGGGAGGGCAGAAGAATGAGAAATGAGTGATCTAATTTTCTGTACCTCACAAACTCAAGGCAAATATGATAGAATTTGACTAATAGTCATTGTGAAGCCACCAAATGCTTGTCTTCTTTGCTTGAGAGCATTTCTCCTGTGATAGGCTAGCCTTAAGAGCAGCTTTGTTTAAGACCTGAAAGGAGTGATGACTTTTTTTGGTAAAGGGAACAGCCTGTGCAGTGGACTTGCTTCAGTGAAAAAGACAAGAACTTTCTGCTAGAATTTAATACATTTGTAACAGTTATAGGAAAGAGACCTGCAGGCAAAACAATACATTTATGGAAGATTTAGTGGAAAATGCCCGAATTCTTCTAGACTGGAGGCATGTCAGTGCAGTCTCTATGGCCAATGTGCTGCTGGAAGAGACCAGTTGGACTAGCCAGCCTTTGAAGGCAGTAGCAGACCTTATTGTAGATAACTATGGAATGTCAGAGTGATATTCACTGGTCAGTAACTCTTGATAACTGCTGGTTACCTTCAATCAAAATTTAGTTGAGGAGGCAAAATTGGAAAACCTATCACATTTTTCAATTTGTCTCCTGTATTATAATCTCAAAGAGAAAGAGAATAAACATTCAATCTAGAGATAAAATATTCAATCTAGAGATAAAATATTCTTTATTACTTATTAGATGTAAAAGTTTGTACTATATGGCTAACAAATGCCTTTGTAAGCAGAGCTATGGCACCCAAATTTTCAATGTTAACATCTTTTTCTAAATTACTGCACCAGTGTGCTGCTAGGTTGTAAGGTTTTGGAGCAGAAGACCAGAACCACTGTGTAGAATCACAGAATCATAGAGTCATAGAATGGTTTGGGTTGGAAGGTATTTTAAAGATCACCTAGTTCCAACTCCCTGCCACAGAGATACCTTCCACGAAACCAGCTTGCTCAAAGCCGCATCCAGCCAGGCCTTGAGCACTGCCAGGGATGAGGCAGCCACAGCTTCTCTGGGCAACCTGTTCCAGTGTCCCACCACCTTCACAGTAACGAATTTCTTTTTAATGTCTAATCTAAATCTGCCCTCTTTCAGTTTAAAGCCATTCCCTCCTGTTCTGTCACTACATGCTTTCATAAAAAGTCCCTCTCCAGATTTTCTGTAGGTCCCCTTTAGGTATACAAAGACTGCTCTAAGGTCTCCCTGGAGCCTTCTCCAGGCTGATCAATCCCAGCTCTCTCAGCCTGTCTCCACAGGAGAGGTGCTCCAGCCCTCTGATTATCTTTGTGGCCTCCTCTGGACTCTTCTTGGAGTAATCTCAAAATGCTTTTTCTAAATGCCCGTATAATTTTTATCCTCATTTCTATAAGTTTATTTATAATGTTTGGTGAAAGCCTTGCTTGATTTTGATCTTCTTTACATTATGAATAGCTTGCAGATGTGCTTATATATAATTAATGTTTACTAATGTTGTGAAATTAAGCTGTTTAAACTTCTTTCACACAAGTAAGTACCTGTCTATGTTGCTATTAACAATTGTATGTTACACTTGCTACTTGCATACAGACTTCTGGTTTACTCCTCATTAAATATTCAGATAGCCTGGTGTCTCGCTCAAGAGACGTAAGAAGCAGAAGTGAAAATAGACTTAATTGTGCAGAAGACTAGACAAAGGCAAGTGACTTTATTTTTATACCTTACTTCTTAGTACCACTAGACTTCAGCAGGGTATCACAGTCTATAACATAACTGCATGGATTTCTGGATCACCTTGAAAATATAGGGTTCCAAAAATAGAGAATTATCCCCAAATATTATTAGAATAAAATGTTTGGGAAAGGTAAAGATTGTCTTAGGCAAAGTGGAATCTATCATTGTGTAAAGAATGAAGGTAACAGATTTATTATACAAATTTGAAAACAGTATTTTGTTGGTGTGATGCTGCCATCAACACACCCAGCTCCTCCCAGCCCCTTTTGAAGTTGTTTGGACTTGCTGGATGGTGATAGCACATTCTTTTGGTGTCAGTATCACAGCAAAGACCATTTGAACAAAAAGATACAAACCCAATAATTTCAAGACATCGTTTGTTTCCAAAATGCAAATACATCAAGCAAAAGACAGAGAATGAGAGAACTGTTAGTAAGGGGTGGACTGTTCTTCCATCAGTAAGGGAGCTGGGACAGCACATACACAATCTCGAATTTAACTGCAGTTCTAGTCACAATACAGACATTTTCCTAACGATTCCTTTTATGTATTTATCTGCTTCTTTTGCAAAATGCGTAAGCATTGCAAAACCGATTCTGAAGATCCCGCCACCTCTAGCTAAGTCACCTCTTGCCCCCAGAGCCACCAAGAACCGGGTTTCCAGCATATTCCTGAGCATGTGCATTATCCGTAAGGGGTCAAGACAGCGCCTTTGCTTTGGTGTCGGAGCGAGGGGCGCACTTGGTACTTCCACGACGCCCCGCAGACGGGATATGGACATCCCAGCGCTCGGGACACAGGTGGGGGACGGCCCCGGTTTCACAGCGTAGCCCACACCGCCCGCCGCTCACCTCCCCCCGCGTGGCTCAGCGCGGCCCCCGGGCATGCCGAGCCCCCGCCCGCCTCGACTCTGGCCGGAGCCGCAGCGCCCCGCGCTACCGGAGGCCGCTCCTCCGATGCGGTGACCGCAGCCGGGGCGCTGCCGGCGGCCCGTGGGCGGGCGGCGGCGTGTGCCGCGGAGCGGGGTGCGGACAGGTGGGCTGGCGGGGGGAGGCGTGAAGGAGCGAGCGAGCGCGGCGGCGTTGGCGTTGGCGGCGGCGGAGCCGGGGGCGGGCTGGCCGTGTGTAGGCAGCGGCGCGGTGCCGGGTGGTGCTGCACCCCGCGCGGCGGTGGCGGCTGGAGCGGCGGTGGCGGGAGCCCAGGCCCCGCGATAAAAAGAGAAGGGGCCAGAGGTGCGCGCTGCGGGTCCGTGCGGCGGCACCGACAGAAACGTGCCTGGGAGGGAGGGGGCCAGAGCAGGAGAGAGAGGCTGTGCCGAGCGACGAGCCACCTCCCTCCATCCCTTCCTCCCTCCCTTTCCTACTCCCGCCCGCCCTCCCGCAGGAATCCCAGGCGGGCGGCGCGGCACGGCAGCACCCGGGACGCGTGGCTCCCCTTGGCTGCGCGGCGGCGGGAGGGAAGGAGGGAGGGAAGGAGGGAGGGAAGGAGCGGCGCTGGTGAGAAGGAGCCGCCGCCTCATTCTGCGGCAGCGGCCGGCGGCGTGAGGAGCGCGGCGAGCGCAGGTGGGTGAGCAGCAGCCGCTGCTCCCGCAGCGCCGGACCCTCGGGCTTAGCGGTGCCCCGCTGCCTCCGGCACCGTCCCGGTGGGAGGCACCTGGCCGGGCGGCTCCGTGTGCGTGGTTGCGGTGGGGGTCGCGGTGAGGGGCTCCGTGGGGCTGAGGGAAGGCTGGGGCTTGGGGCTGTGGGGGGCTTCGTGGGGCCGCGGGCGCCGCGGTGGGGTCGGGGGTGCGGACGCGTGGGACCGCGGGTTGCCGGGGGGGCGGCGGCGGGTGCTCGTGGACGCCGGTATCGGGGCGGTGCCCGGCTGGGAGGGAGGGCGGTGGGGTCCCCGACGGGTCTCCGCGGCCGTGGGTGCCTTCCCGCCCGAGGGAGACGGGAGGGTTACCTGGAGGTGCGCGTCGGGACGCAGGCAGCCCCACCGGTGGCTGGGGCTTTATTAATTTATTTATTATTTTATATATATATATTAAGAGCAACTTGTTCTTGAAAAACCGCGTTTGATTTCGGTTTCCATTCCGGCGTGAGGTTGCTGGCTGAGGCTGCGATCGCTGTTGTCGTAGGGCAGCGCAGGGTTGCGGGTCCCCGGCGGCCGCGGACATCCGTGCGCTCGCCGTGGCGCGGTGAACGGAGTTAGCTTGTCTCCTTAATGTGTTGAGAGCGTTTTCCCAGACTGGGACATAGTGGGAGCGTTCGGCCGACTGCTTCCAGGGATGGCAGGGGTAATTCAGAACTGGAAGAAGGGGGAGTGCATGTGCGCGCAAAAGCCACTGTTCCCCCCGAGCTTGTACTTTGAAACTTAATTATTCGGTGGACCCCCTGTTCTGAACTGCTTTTTCCAGGAAGCCCTGAATTTTCTGGTTTATCATGTTTTCAGGAAAGGGTTAACTTGAGGGCTCTTCTTACTTCGTGATTGAGGTCTTATTTTGGTGTAAACGGTTAATTTAGTAAAATCAGTGGCATAGTCCTCCAGGTACTGTAAACTGGGCATAAACCAGTTTCATTGTATGAAAAAGTTCAAGATCACTTTTAGTTCTATGAGATATTCTTCCAAGTACTAGCGTGTTTTTTTGGTTTTGTTTTGGTTTTTGTTTGAGGGGTGTGTGTGTTTGCATGTTACTTCTTTACAACCTGTATAAGGTAACTAAGCTGAGCATGGAAATTACATTGCTGCAAAACTGTGTTAATTTTTTTTTTTTTTCTGATGGAAAATCAAATGAAATTAGTTCTTGTATTTACCAAATAATGAAGTGCAGGTGTTTTTTGTGTTACTGCTTCAGGAGTCACCTTGCTCTGTCAAGGTTATGATGTGTCCACTGAGCAATAAGGATAACTTCGTAAAGCCCATATCTGTCTTTGAGAGTTTTAAATGTTCTGTTGGGTTAAACTGAGTTGGGGCTGTGATTTTTTTTTATTTTTTTTTTTTTACTTCCTTCCTGGAATTTATTAAAGAGAAAAATTACAAATAACTCAGTTTGAGTATCTTAACACACCTTTTACAAAGGAGAATGCTTTAGAGTGGTTGTATAGAAAAAGAAGGGAGCTGAAACATTGTGGTAATAGGATTTGCAACATAAAATGTGGCTAATTTCTCTCGTATGACTACAGGTGGCAGTGTAGAAGCCAAGAACAAAATTTGGCAGAAATTACTCGTGTACAAGAAAATGAAGAGTGTACTCATGACTAAGCACAGGAACCTGGAAAACCACAGGTATGTGAAGTGATTCATGCAACTGCCTGTGGTGCTCCCAGTATTTACTGTATTCTGATGTTCCTAGCTCAATAGGTGGTTTTGGACCAATTATCACTTAATGTATTCACAGTAAGAGCCTAATCAAAATGTCATGGAAAAATCTGTATTTGATCACTAAAAGGAGCAAAAATACTTTGAAGGCAGTATGCAAGGAGAGGTGGGATTTTCCCACTTCTTTATGGTTTATTTTAAAGATAAAGAATTGGAGCACTAGGTTGCATGAAGGTTGTTTTTTTTTCCTCCTAAATAAATAGATTTGATATTGATAAACCTAGCAGCATTTATTGGCCTGCATATACTTGAGAAGGAGAAAAAGAAGAAACTTTAGAGATGATAGGAAGATTTGCAGGTCTGGATGTTTTGGATGTCCTTTCAGTATCAGTACTGTTTTTATGAGCAATGAAGAATCGAAAGCTCAAGGAGAATTACAGAATTAAGAAGATGTAACTAAGAAGATGTCATTTCACATAACTGTCCAGTGGTGATGCATATGTGTTGTTAAGGGTTAAATCTTATAAGATTAAAAAAAAAAATTAAAATCTGTAATGTTGTTTTCTGTTAAAAAAAAAAAGGTAAAAATAAACAGTACATAATAAAAGCTCATGATGAGCTTTCGTATTTCAATCCAAAGGGAAATACTAAATTACCTTCGTAATTATTTTTTCTCATTAATTAGCAATGTTAGAGTGAGGCAGACTTTTTCTTGTATGTTTACATCGGTGTGCACAGCCTCTAGAAATTAGTCCATGGGTCTGCATTCCAGGATTGCTGAGAAGCCATGGAGGATGGGATGAACTTGGAGCTGGAGCTTGAGGATTTTTTTGGAAGTGATGAGTGGGAAGTTATCCTGGTAAGATTTGTCAAAGTGGAATTATCACTGTGTTTATGAATATATTTATACTCTTGCATTTGATGGTTGTTATTCTAGTCTGAGAAGGTTTTTTTATTTAAACCTTTAAATTGCTTCTGTGAAGTTGTGGTTATACCACAAATGTCCACAGATGACAAAGTCTCCTTGTGTCAGCTATCCTGCAGTAACTGGCCTTAGCCACAGTTTTAGTTCTTCCCAGTTGTGAAGTAGGTTGCAGAAAGAATGATTTATTTCACTGTTAGAATGTCTAAGAGTGTACATCCCATCAGGTATAGCCAACAGCTGTCACCAGTAAACTCTTAAATGATGACAGCTTGGCATCTTGAGATTCTGAAATCCAAATCAGAATAAATTTTTATTTTTATTTTTTTTTTTAATCCACTGTTTAAAAAAGCATTCAGGAAGCTACACTTCAGGTATAGCTTTGTGGGCACCTGTACCCTGGAACTGTAAGCTCTGTGTAGAGAGGCTGTATCTCTGTTGATAAATAGCAAGACCCTAATCTGAGTTGGGTTTTGTTAGTGCCTTCATAAAGCTTTCAAAATACCGTGTGCCTTCATAGGGTACCCTGAAGACCTATTGCAGTTCTTAACTCCAATTTAAATATAAAGAAGTGGATAAATCAAGATCTTTGGGGCTGTTCTGCAGGGGACAGCTCTTGTAACCACTTTTGGCCATCATGTCACTGGGTTGTCACCTGTTACTTCTGAGTGGGGACTCACTCTGGCGTAGCTTTGGAGAAAAAAGCATCAGTACTAATTTCTATAGAGCCCCACAGTTCTTTTATTATTATCTCTTATTGAGCAAAACAGTTAAGTATACTTGAAAACCTTAATAGACCTGATAAAGCCAGTTGAACTGTTCATGTAGTACAGGTCAGCATATGCTTATGGCTGCTTTGAACATTATTGAGTTCATTAGTTTCTGCTAACACATTTAGAACAGAAAATGAAAAAGTCATTTGTCTTTGGTACAAAATTTTAATGGGGTCTTCCAATGCATCAAGTGTTCAAAATTTTAAATAAAAAAACCTCTGGTAACTAAGCAGTGTAATGTTCAAGAGTTCAATTTACAGACACTTGTCTGTGCTAATTATGAAGTATTGACATAAATGAATGAAACTATTTGTTAAAGTGCCTTCTGCAGTGTATAGCAGTTATGTGTTCACAAGATGATTCATAACATTCTGCAATTTGTGATGAGTTTCCCTGCCATTACTGGAGATTACTAAGTATCTAATGTATTTGCAGTACACTGGGTTACTTTAAATTAGATTTGATGGTGGAAAGGAAAAGAGAACCATTTACTATCAACTGAAAAATCAGGCCTGTTTTATGAATCAGTTAGTATTGAATTTCCCTTTACTGTATGGTACAATTTATCCTTTACAATAAAATGCAAATGTTTAATCATCTTGCCTATAAATACAGCCGTGACAGTGTGTGTGGGAAACCCTCAAGAATTCTTTTGTGTTTAAAGTTGTGTACATTATAACTAATAAAATGTAGCAGACTTGGTATAAGTGAAAGTAGAATTCATAGTAAGGAATCTAATTTTGGAATTTAAATGTGTAAGGTCCCATTTTGAATTGACGAGTCTTGGTTATAGAGAATACTCTTTGATTTGATGTGGGATGTATTTGTAAGTACAGCTCTCATTAACAGTTCAAAAGATGCTGCATCTTAGAAAACTGTTTTGAGCTGAAAGTTGTGGCTGGTTATGTGTCTGCTGTTGTCCTAAGAAAACTGTATTTAAGGCCTCACACAATCAGTCATTTCATACGATCATAAAGATGGCTGTAATCCATTAGATTATAAAGCATGATTGCCTGGCAGTTATTGGAAATACCTCTTAGCAATACCAGCATTTTACACAAGAAAAATTAAACTTTCTTGCTCCTTAGTACCTGTGGAGGATTATCTTGAAATATATGGAAGATATATATGGAAATATATGGAAGATATATGGAGGAATATCTTGAAAATGCTTTGTGGGAACCTAGAGGATGTACTAGGCCCATGGATTAATGATGACAAATGGAAGGCAGATGAAGGATTTTTTTTTTTTTAATATATTGATTTTTTAAAGCCTTAATAGGCCAGTATCAAAGGTAGATTTTTAGAAAGCCACTAGAATGTCTATCAGGAGGATGAGAATGGTCTGAATCAAAGTTGAGGGCAGGGGGAAAGGGGAAGGAGGCACAAAGTGAAAACTTCAGCTAAAATACACTGAGAGTAAGCCTAAAACACAAGGTGTGTGCCAAGGCCATTAGCTTGGACACTTCGGTTTTGCAGGCTAGAGGTTGATACCAGGTCTCCAGTTAGAAAAGAGTAGCATTTTGTTACTCTCAACAGTATTAATACAGCTGTTAAACCAAAGAGATAGTTACGACATTGCAAGATGCCATTGTAGATTACTATAACTGAAGCGGACTCTTGTCCACTTCAAAAGTCACAACATGCTCAGTGTATGTGTAAGGAAAGTATATTTAATTAGCAAATGTGTAAACTAAACCTCTAGGCATGTAGTCTCACTGCTTATCTCTAAGCAGGCTGCAACTGGGCTTCTATGAGGGGTAACTCCTAATTTGAAGGACATAAAACCTGTAAAGGAGAAATGATCCTGAAGTTTCATCCTGTAGGTGAGACCTTGCTCTCATGTGATGGCCAACTATCCTTTTGCTCTGAGAATGCTATTGCATGGTGTTGAGTCTAGGTGATAGATGGATATCTCCTGACAACTAAGTGGAGTGCAGCTGGGTTTATGTTGCTGGAAGGGAGCATACCTTCCAACTACATGCCAAGGAGGCTTACAACAAAAGAAGTCTAGGCTACGTTTCTGTGCTGGAGAAGCAGGTGGAGAAGTGCTGGTGACATAGAAGGGCTACCAAAATATGCTGGAAGCATCATCTGAGTAGCTAGATAGAAGGTTAAGAATAAAGACCTCTGCAGCATCAGTTTGCCCTGTAATCCCAATATTCTGAGTGAAGATAAGCAGAATCATAGAACAGTTAGGGTTGGAAAGGACCTTAGATCATCTAGTTCCAACCCGCCTGCCATGGGCAGGGACACCCCACACTAAACCATGCCACCCAAGGCCTCATCCAACCTGGCCTTGAACACCGCCAAGGATGGAGCATTCACAGCCTCCCTGGGCAACCCATTCCAGTGCCTCACCACCCTCACAGTAAAGAATTTCTTCCTTATATCCAACCTAAGCTTCCCCTGTTGAAGTTTGAACCCGTTACCCCTTGTCCTGTCACTACAATCCCTGATGAATAGTCCATCCCCAGCATCCTTGTAGGCCCCCTTCAGATACTGGAAGGCTGCTATGAGGTCTCCACACAGCCTTCTCTTCTCCAGGCTGAACAGCCCCAACTTTCTCAGCCTGTCTTCATACGGGAGGTGCTCCAGTCCCCTGATCATCCTCGTGGCCCTCCTCTGGACTTGTTCCAACAGTTCCATGTCCTTTTGATGTTGAAGACACCAGAACTGCACACAATACTCCAAGTGAGGTCTCACGAGAGCAGAGTAGAGGGGCAGGATCACCTCGTTGGACCTGCTGGTCACACTCCTTTTGATGCAGCCCAGGATACAGTTGGCTTTCTGGGCTGCGAGTGCACACTGAATCCGACTCATGTTCATTTTCTCTCTCCAACTGGCCCTTAGCTTTCCTAACCTGGTCTCTAGCTTCCTGGACAACATCCCTGCATTCTTCCCAGGCCACCTGTCCCTGCTTCCACCTTCTATAAGCCTCTTTTTTCCCTTGAATTTTCCTGAGCAGCTCCTTACCCATTCAAGGAGGTCTCCTGGCCCTCCTGCTGCACTTCCTTCTAGTTGGGATGCAACACTTCTGAGCTTGTAGCAGGTGATCTTTGAATAACAACCAACAGTCTTGGGCCCCCCTGCCCTCTAGGGCTATATCCCATGGAACCTTACTAAGCAGGCTCCTGAAGAGGCCAAAGTCTGCTCTCTTGAAGTCCAGAGCAGTGAGCTTGCTCTCAGAAAGAACACACAGGTCAAGATGACACAGCCTCTGGGGTTGAAGGCCTTAACATTGCTGTGCATATGACAGAAGTTGATGAAGGTCATATAGAGAACATGAAAAATTAGGTCAAATATAGACAGGAGCACAGAAGAATAGGCAGTCAGATGAGAATAGAACTGTTCTATGCCAATGGTAGAAGACTAGAAGATTAAGATGGAGGGAGTGAATGGTTAGTTCTAAGGTAAGTTATTGATGGCATAGGTCTACCGTAGAGAAGGTAGCCAGCAGGACATTCATTAGAATTTCTATGGAAAACCTAGTAAGGGGAACAGTCAAATGAGTAAAATGCTTGTAGCCAATGTGGAGAGACTCAGAACAAATGCATATCCCCAAACAAATGCTGCTCTGACCCTCAACCCATGGTTGAGCAGGCTATAAGAAACAGAAAACTTCAAAAACTTATGTCCAGAAAATAAAAAAAAGTGAAAATTGGGTAAATTAGGCATAAAATACACAGTAAAACAAGTTAAAGCCTGATAAGTGATTTTTAAAAGGCAGAGAAGCTTGTTGAAAGTACTCTTTCAAAAACATCAGAAACAGGAAGGCCATTGGGTCAATAGATAACTAAGGTCTAAAAGAGCTCAGAAAACTCATGCTCGCTGTGTAGGACCTCATATTCCCAAAATCAAATCTTTCTCCTGTGGGGAGAGAAGCACAAGGTACCATTGAGGCATCTCTTCCAAATCAAGAGATGTGACAATATTTTGGTTTCTAGAACAAAATTACAAAAATAGGTTACAGCATTTGTTACAACAAAAATTGCCAAGTCTGAATGCACTCAAGACCTCTGGAAGAGCTCTCTCTATAATTGCTGAACTGGTAACAGTGGTGTTTAACAGCACAGTACTGCTGTGGTAGCAGTCAACTTGAGCGTGACAAAGGTGTTACCAGTTTCAAAAAGGCATCCAGAAAGCCTGTAGGAAAGAACAGGACAAGTATGACTGGCATTCATACCAGTCAATTTGTTGGTAAATACAGTGAAGAAGAAAACTAATGGATTCATGGACAAATATGATATACCAGGAAAGAGTCAGAACAATCTCAGAGGTTTGGTAGAGTTCTTTGAAGACACTGTTTAGGTTATAAGTGTGATTTAGCTGATGCATACTCTTCAGTTTCAGAAAGTCTTTTGGGAACTGTTTGCCAAAGGTGCTGAGCGAAACTGCTCTGACATAAGAGGAAAGTTCTCTCATAGACTGATGGTTGAAAGATGAGGTAGGAATAAATGACCTGTTTTCACAGAGGGAACAGAGGTCACTGGTGGAGTTGCACATGGATCTGTGCTAGGCTTAACACTAGTCTGCGTATGCATTGGTGATCTGGACGAATGAGTGCAGAATGACTCTAAGTTAATGAGGGTAGCAAAAATGAAAGCTAATTATGAAGAGTCAAAGATGGATCTTGTGATGCTTAGTAACTGGAGATGAAGCTTGCTGCTGGTACTATGAAGTAATGCATGCAGGGGAGAACAATCCTGCTATTACTGAGGCTGTAAGCTATTAGCACCAAAGGAAGTGATGTAGAGAGCTTACTACAGTAAATCCAAACATTGGTTAAGTGTTTAGGACTGGTCAAAAAAAACAAAATCAGGGAAGAATGGCCAACAGAGCTTAAGTCTGCTATGCCAGTCTATAAACTGCCTGTGATTTTGTCTTGACTCTGGGAGCAGTTCTGATCCCCATATTTAAAGGAAGGGTGAAGGGAAAATAAAGAGAGAGATAATAGAACTAGAAATGGGTGGCAATGATAAAGAGCAATTAAATAGATTAAGGATCTTCAGCCTAGCAAAGAAATAGCTAAAGATGAAAATGATAAAAATCTATATAGGAGTGTGATGGAAGAAATGAACAGGGAATGCTCATTAACTGTCTGTTGTAGTACAAGACCCAGAGGGGATCAAATAAAATTATCAAGTGGCAGATTCAGAACAAGTAAGAGGTGGTATTTTTTCTTCATGGTGCATAGTTTAACTATGAGCCACTGTACATAGTAAAAGTTTACCTGGCTGCGGGCTTTCAATGCAAAAGAATCAATCCTTGCTTTGAAGAACAGAAACCTCAGTCTGTGAAGGCTGGGAAGGGATCCTGAGGTGTATCCCTGCAACATCTCTGCAAACAGGGAAATCCCTGCTTTCCCTGGCCCAGTGCTGAGAGACCTCTGCTGTCAGCCTTTGCTAAGGATATGGTATGGGGATAGACATGTCTTTGGTCTGACTGAATATGCTATTAGTATTTAAAATGGAGACAAATTGCAGTCCCCTAAAGAAAATGCTGACCATATGCCATTCCAGATGCATGAAAGAATTATTGCTGAAGAAAATGTGTTGATAAGGACAATTTTTTTGGGGGGGCTTAATAACTTCTCCCCAAAAAAATAATACCAGTTTTCTTTAAAGACTGTACCAGTCCATATTATACCATGTTGATACATGAAGTTTAGTGCCTGTGCAATGGAGTTGAGATTCTTCATTCTGAGGTGTCAGTGTTCGGCTTTAATTCTGTGCTTGCTCAGAGTAAATTGAGTGTTTGTTATTCCTTGCAGTTTATCTTCATATGGACTGAATTAAAAACCTAAAAGAAAAATAAACTGGAAAAGTTTGGGACAAACTTATGCATATAATGAAATGTTTACCTATATAATAAAATGAAAATTACCTATATAATAAAATGAAAAATACAGTTCTTGAGTCAGGAACATGGAAGATTAAATCTCTTTTCCTATAAATATGGTGAGATTTACACTTAGGTTCTTTCCTTATCCAAGCATGCAAGGACTAAAGCTATATTAGACTTGGACTGAATGAAGACTTGGCAAAAATAGCTTATTAAGAGTAAAGGATGACTTGACCGCTAGACATGAAAGTTGTATTTAAATATTAAAAGGATGTAGAAGTTAGAAACAAAAATTATGTAGTAATCCAACCAGTAACAAATGGAATGAAAGAAGACTCTCCAGATTGTAAGGCTTATGAGCTTGTGTGAGTACAGCCAGCTGCGAGGTACAGAATTGGTGCAAATGCTGTGCTACATCCTACAAGGAGTTACAGGAATAGATGTTGGGTTATACACAGAGGTTAACTCTAACCCAGGAAAATTAGTCTTCTTGGGTTCCCGTGGTCAGTAACAATAAATCAGTATCTCCAGCATGTAATACAGAGAACCCCAAGCTGGTTTGTGCTCTGAATTACCATCTAGAGGAGCCTTTCTCTGTCCACAGTGGCTACAGACTGACAAGGGAGACAAAGAGGACTGGCCTCCCTAAGTCAAAGGTGGCCTTTGAATATACCCATTCTTTATGTTAGTGTCAAACCTGATTTATCTAGAGGTTTTAGTAGGTCACTTTTTAAATCCAGTGGTACTGAGATAAAAATACATAGCAGGACAGTACTGGCTAAACCCCTTTTTAAAGGTTCCATGAAGAAGTGCTTATTTCATACTTCAGATTGTCCCACAAAGTTTTCCACACTTGCCTGACAAAGATGACAGCTGTATTAAAGAAAAAGAAAAGTAAAATCAATGATTTTTTTTTTCCTGAAAAAAAGAGGATGAATCATGCAAAAAGAGATCATCCTGAGTTTTGTAAATTACAAAAGCTAAGCAATAGAGCCTGTTGAAAGGACAGGTTAATTAGGTACCCCACCAAACATCCCCAACACACTCTTTTCAGGAATGGGAGAAGAATCATCCTCTTGTTATCTCAGTTATTCTGGTGATCTGTTCTTTAGAGTATTCCTATTTCTTCAAAAACAGGAAAACATACTTCTAAGAGTATATTTTTCATTTTCATTTCCTGTAATGAAATATGATAGCAAAGGAAATAAAAGTGTAAGAAAAAAATCTGTTTCTCCTTTTTATTTGGTAATCAATGTAGTTAGGTAGTGAAGCTGAACAACTGGCAGTCTGACATTAAAGGAGATGTTGGTCAGCACAGATGACAGTAAGTTTTAAGTTTTTCTGGAAGTAATTTGGTACCAGACACTGTGGAACAGAATTTCACTAGTAATGCGTTTGGAGGGTTAGGCATTCACATCTGTTTAAAACCATACTTTAACCATAACACATAGTCTTAAATAGATAACAATGCAGCAGCCATAGCACACTTCTCAAGCAGTATTTATTCCAATGTTATTTCAGGAAGTGAACCCTGCTGTGGGTTTTTGGTGGGTTTTGTTTTGGTTTTATTCTTTGGAAATAATTTCTTTGGAAACTATTTCAGCTGTACTTTTCTAATGCAAAATCCTCTGAGAAAGCAGGCTGTGAATTTCAGTATTATGACACTCCTGCATTTGTACCTTTTTTTTTTTTTTTTCCATTTTTAAGATCAACTAGACTTGGTGTATTTCTCTTTATTTTGGGGACATGGCCAGCTCTGTAGTTATTCCCTAATGCCTTACAAATAGTTGGTTGTACTTGTTAGTTTTTATCTGGGTGGTTCTTAGTGTTCGTGATAATTCAGGTGATTGTGCACTCTATAATAATAATAAATGGGAAGTCAAAATGAAAGGCACATGCTGTCCTCAACTCAGGTTTCAGTTATATGAAATCTCTGTTGCTTACAAATAAAGTTGTAAATTCTCACAAAATCTTCAATAAAATGGAAGCCAGAGCCCAAAGCAGAACAAAAAACAAAAAAAATCAGGTCTGTTGAGCCCTGTGGCCTGGCACAGACATAGTTCTGACATCACCTCCTACAGCCTTACATCTTGCTGGCTCCTGAGGATGCAAATAAATTGCAAGTCCTCTCGTTTCAGAGACCGAAACCATTGCTGATTGCCTTTTCTCCTTTTACATATGCCTTCTTCTCTGGTTTGTTCCTTTGCTTTTTCTTAGCTTCTCTGCAGTTTTACCTTTAATCATCACCCAATTACACACGTTACAGAATTTCAAAAAAATTATTACTTATTTTGATCTATCTTGGTGTTTCCTGAAACTTCTAAGTACTGGCTCCCTCTTTCCTTTAGTCTGTGCACAAATAGTTTCTAATCGGAATGAATATTTAACAGCATATTGAAGATACAGACATAATGGCGCTATTTTCGTTGACCCAAATCTGGTCTTTTTATGAAGTTTAAAGAAGTTTTTATTTCGCTTGTTCAGTCATAACAAGCAGGGCTACCCTAAGTGTTAGTGTGCTGCATTAGTTTTCTGATGGCAAATGCCTTTTGAGATTTACACAGTTTAATAGATTTTACCTCACCAGATAAACATGCATGTGATGAATTACAGAGACCAAGACAGTACTGGCAACATCTTAAGCCATGTTATCTCAAAAGTTTGCCAATGTGGGCATTTGCATGTTAGATAAGGAATCTGTGAAGGTGTAAGCTTTTGTCGAATATGGTGAAGATGGTTTTGAATGGGGCGCAGTGTCTGTTGAATGGCTTGTTTTTTCCAAGACTGTAGCATAAGTAGCTCAGACTCTGTCCTATGTTTCGTTTAATTTACAGTGTTCCTGGGAACATAGTTGTTGGGAAAAGCCAGAGACCAAAGAACTCAGGAATCTTCTGATTTCTCCACATTAATGCTAGCTGTGGCTCCACTTGCTCTCACTTTCTGTGGTCCTGTTCTTTGCTGTGCAGCTTCTGCAGTGAGTGAAAGGCAAGGCTGCTCACTGCACAGAGTTGCAAGCCTGAGGGTTACATTAGCATCTTCAGAGATATAGGACGGGATTGAGATCTAGGATGGGATTGAGGCTGTGGTCACATAGCCGTTTTGCCAGGGAAGTACCTGAGCTACTTACCCATCTTTCTCTTTAGACCGTTTGAAAAGAGTCATGCTCATCTGTTGAAAGAAATGAGCATAGGTACCTGACCTTGGGAGATGATTTGGGTTCTAGATGGCAGGTGGAAGTAAGGCCCTGACCTGCAGACAGCATCTAGGCTAAGGTAGGATTTAAGATCAGTGTCGACACTTGGGAATGTCTGGGTTGTTTCCAGCTTTGGCCAGGCACTCTGGTTTGTCCTTCTGAGATTTAGCCTGTCCTACTGCCTAGGTAAGGAGCCCATCTGTCTGCTGCAAAGCTCTGACTTCACTTTGGGGACCAGTTTGCCATCAGTTAGGAGTAGTAGTGCATGGCTTCCATTGGAGCCTTTTATTTCATCTAGCTTTTGGACCAGTGTGAGCAGGCTGGAATTTCAGGGAGCTGCCACATCCAGAGACAGTAGATGTTTTGGGGCAATATGTTTCCTCATCCTTTTTCATCAGCCTTATGCTTCTTAACTTTTAACTCCCAAAGACTGCCGTTAATTCACATCTCTCTGCTATGTTCAGCTAAAATGTGAGACCTGCTGAACATTGTCCAAATGATCATGTGTAAATCCTTGTCTGTTGACAGCTCCATTGCAGCAGTCACTTTTGTTTTACCTCATCACTGGAGATTATGACTAGTTAGATGGCAACTGAGAAAGGCAAGACTAAAACCAGAACTGTAACCTTGAATTTGGTCTATAGGTGAATGCTACAAAAGGAAAAATGACTGGTTAGGTGTAATTTTGTGATTTTTTTTCCCTTTCCTTTCCTTTCCTTTCCTTCCCTTTCCTTCCCTTTCCTTCCCTTTCTTTCCCTTTCCCTTCCCTTTCCCTTTCCTTTCCCTTTCCTTTCCCTTTCCTTTTCCTTTCCTTTCCTTTCCTCCCCTTCCCCTTCCCTTTTTTCATACTGGGCAGTTAAGGGAAGAGGATGTGGTAAAACCAGTGATGTATTTCATAACTCCACCCCATGTCACTTTTTAGATATTTAGACTCCAAATGAAAAAGTCAGCTCATTCCAGCATAGAGCCATGGGCTTTTCATATGAAGTGAAGGGGCATATTATGACTAAGATGGATGGAGATAAGTATGTAAATAAGACTTTGCAGGGCTTGAAGTCTTGGTGATTTCTGTAAAGCGTTCTATGATGTTTGCTGTGTGTGTTCCCTCCATCCCAGTGCTCTTAAAATCAGTAAATCAGGACCAGTTTGTTTTGGATGAAATACATAGCTCTAGTATTTAGAGAACCTTCTATTCAAAATAGTAACTTCCAAGTTTAGCTCCGATATTGTCCTACAGAGCTAAAAAATAATTGCAAGAATTACTGAATTGCTGAATATGAGCTGGCAGTGTGCCCAGGTGTCCAAGAAGGCCAAAAGCATCCTGGCTTGCATCAGAAGTAGTTTAGCCAGCAGGACCAGAGAAGTGATTGGCCCTCCATATTTGTCAGTGGTAAGGCTGCACCTCTAATCCTGTGTTCAGTTTTAGGCCAGTCATAAGAATAAAGAAACTGAGGAGCTGGAGCATGTCCAGAGAAGAGCAACAAAGCTGATGAAGGGCCTAGAGAACAAGTCCTGTTGGAAGTGAGAACTGGGGTAGTTTAGCCTGGAGAAAAGAAGGCTCAGGGGAGATCTTGCTGCTCTCTACAACTACTGAAAGGAGGTTGTAACATGGTGGGTGTTTGTCTTTCCTCCCAAATAACAAGTGATAGGATAAGAAGAAATGGCCTCAAGTTGTGCCAGGGGAGGTTTAGATTGGATATTAGGAAATTTTTTTTCACCAAAAGGGTTGTCAAACATTGGAACAGGCTGCCCTGGGAAGTGGTTGAGTCACCAGCCCTAGAGGTATTTAAAAGATGTGTAAAGTGTTGCCTGGGGGACATGGTTTAGTGATGGACTTGGCAGTTCTGGGTTAATGGTTGGACTCTGATATTAAAGGACTTTTATGACCTAAATGATCTTGTGGATCTTTTCTTTCATAGTCTTTCACTAAAAAGAAACACTTGGATGAGGCTTTGAACGACCTGGTCTAGTGGAAGGTGTCCCTGCCCATGGCAGGGGGATTGGAACAGGATGATTTTTAAGGTCCCTTCCAATCCAAACCATTCTCTGATACAACTTTTTTTTTTTTTCCTTAAATTTGAAACTTTTTTTTTTTTTCATAGATCTGGAAAATTTCAACCTAAAAAAGAATTGCTTTGCATTTGTGGGGCTGGAGCATGGCGGAGAGTGGTAGTAGTGCTCATAATGAATTTTGAAGATAGCAGTCATTCAGAAGATAGCAGTCATTCCAAGAAGCCTGCTATAGGTCCTTTGATTCAGCAAAACTTAGAAAGCTCGTAAGAATTTGAAGCCTGATGGACTACTTGCTTAAATACTTTGCTGAGCTGTTCATAAACTGTGACTGGTTTAACAATTAGTCTGACTCTAATTTCATTTTAGTGATTCAAGTTAGAATAAAGTTTTGTCCCACAGAAATTTCCTTTTGTTTTATTTCTCATTAATTAATGTCTTGGAACATAGTGAAAAGCTGATCAAACCTATGGATTATATAAATCTGTGAAGCTGGAAAAATCTTAGGTGGTTAGAATTAAATCCAACTTAGCTGTGAGGCTTTTGGGGAATGGTATGATGTAAAAATGAAGTTTTAGAAAGAAAACCATGTACCTGTTACCAAAATCATAGTCATTAAGTAACTTAGTGAGCACTGGCACTCAGGGAAGAATTTTGAAGCTAGCGGTAGTGGTTAAGTTTTTCAGTGGGAAAGAGGAAAGTGTGACTAGATTTCATGTCCATGGTGTTACATTTAATGCAGTCAGAGGTTGTGACAAAAATATATCAAAATGTCTAGGAAATAAAACAACTCTCCCCACACCCCCCAAAAAAACCCCAAAACAACCCAACAAAAAAATGCACACCCCCCAAAAAAAAGAACCAACTGAAAAAACCAAAAGACAGCCCAGGCAAAAGACATAAGGGGTGAATAGCTAAACGGATACTATTGAAAAGGTCCTTTTAACAATCATTTTGTCAAATAGATCTTGCTACACAGGATTCCTGTTTTTTGCCTGAATTTTGACTGGTACTTGCGCACTGAGGGGTTTTTCCTATTATTTTTCAGTGGTCATGCTCTGTCAAAATACGTTCATCTAATTGCCTACATTTGAACCCGGAATATTTTATTCAGAAAATGCTATGGATCTTCAACCCTCTTATAGTATTTTAAGCAGAAATTAATCAGAACTGATAAAAAGTTTGTCTCTTAGACCAAACATTTCTGAAATAGCACAGGACTTTCCTTAAATGGCAGTTGCATCTTTTCTTGGTTGTGTGATGAAAGAAATGCTGTTGTCTTGTTAAAGTTTATAGATGTTTTTGTTGCCTGCTCCATTTGCCTCAAATATTCTTTTCCCTTTTCCCTTTCCAGCCTGTGTTACTGTAAGATCTTTATGAGGAAGCTTCTCTTCTTTTACAAGCTAGTTACATGGTTACCATTTAGTCGCCCAAGTTTTCCACCAGCTCTGTTAATAAACACATTTGGCCTACATGACACTTTGAAAACTTAGCTTTTTTTTTCTCTTCCAAGGCAGTCACTTTACTGTGATTTTTTTTACACTGAATGTTAATCTCTCTCAAGCCCGTTTACTGAAATGTTCATTATTATCATCCTTTTCCTCCCCCTCTCATAAATTCTTTCTATGCTTCCACTTTGTCAGGCAGGACTTTTTCCCCCCCTCTTCTAGGCAGCATTATTTTCTGCTGGAGTATTAGTTGAAGGGCATTAGCTTTGATGACTTTGGTGGGGCATTCACAAAGGCTGCCTTTAGTCTCGTGGGAATACTGACTGTGTTTCCTCCCTGGCTAATGGAAAATGATTGGGGTTTCTAGGGCAATTCTGAGTTTCCAAGTTAGACTTTTTTTTCTTTTCTGAATTTCCCTCCAGAGAAAGCCACAGCTTTTGCAGATGGTGCCAGCTGCAGCATCCCTTCTGCTGTTCTTGCAGTGCTTTGAGCAAAGGGCAGAAGCTCCTTTCTGACTCCTGTAGCTGCAGCAAGGCTGGATTGAATTGCAGCTGATGAAGAGCTGCATCTCCCTGCTTATGGTGGCTGGATATATTGGGAGAGGAGAAATAAGATGAATGATTGAGAATTATGCAGCCTTGTTAGGTTACAGGTCCTGAGTGTTTATGTTGGCTTAAACTGTGTACACTTGATACAAAATACACCATACCAGTGTTGTGGTGCTTGAGTTGTTTCTGTTTTCAGTGACTGATGGAAATTGGAGAATCCAAACAGTTTACCTGATATTTTCTGAGGGTGCCTCTCATGTAATTGGGCTGCAAATACTTGGTGGCTGGTGTCACTGGCTTCATAATATAGTCATCAATTTTCATTATAGTTCTGAAATCTGTCCTGATTTGCCATGTAGAAAACTATTTCTGTCTCACCTGAATTGAACAGACTTTTGAAGCTGGTATGTGGCTAAAATATTATGTAGTGCTATTACAAACTTGTCACTAATGAATTAATTTTAACTCGGGAAATTTTGTTCTTGTAGTATGTCTCCATCTTTGTTCTGGTTCTGGAAAAAGTTGAGACTTCTACAGAGACAAAGCTACCTTTGAGACCTTGGAAGCCTTACTCCTAAGAGTCTGCTTGAGGTCTGCTTCCAGCCTATTATTAAATCAATAATTATTGTTTGCTACTAAGGATATACAAGATACTTCACACTGCATAGATTTTGGCACTTCTAGAAGAAAATGGTGTCTCTGCTCTAAAATAGCTTTTTGTAGAATAAGGGAGACACCAGATAGATGAAGCCTTGCCTGTGTGCTCTTTTGCTTTCTCTTAATTAATTTTTTTTCTCTTCCTCATCGTATCGGTTTATTAGTCTATCTAATCTCATTTAGAAAGTTTACCTCAAATGTATATACTTTTGTATTTTACAAATACAAGTTTGGAATTTAGCTGTAATGTTTCTGTTATTTATATTTCATGTAATTCATGTAGAAACTTATTGTTGAAACCTGAATGGTTAACTTAATTGCATTAACAAATTTTAATGTGAGTGGGTTTTATGTTTGCAGTTCTTGACCTTGCTAATCTTTTACTGATTCCTCTCCCCCACCCCCCTGCCCCCACATTTCTACATGTATTTTAGTTTTCTTCTTTATGTTTTCCTTTCCTATGTTAATTTTTCTGCACATACTGGGAGGGGATTGAGAGTGGAAGAAGTATGCGGAGATTTGCAGAGAATCATTACCTTGTGAGGCATAAAATTAAATTGTTTATTTGATGTTAAGAGTTTGCTTAACACTACACCTAATATCTATGTTTGGAAGAAGAACATGGGGAATTCCTTTAAAAAGTGACACAAAAGTAGGAAAGGATGTTAACAGACAATGATTAATTACTTTATTGCAAAAGGGGAGCTTTTTGTATTGCTTCTTAGTTTGAAATGAGTTGCCATATGTTGAGAAGAAGGTAGAGACTGGCAGAAGACTTTCCTGTCTTACTAAGCTATGAGATCAGGAAATAACTAAATTTACCATGGGGAGTTTACCTAACTAACCACAACCTTTTACTAATATGTTCACTTTGTCCTTGCATACAAATTTTGAAATAAAAATGCCAGTACTCATGTGTCGCTGATGGGAAGTAAAAGGCAACATTTTGGTCATAACT
Organism: Psittacula echo; assembly: GCF_963264785.1. Taxonomy (NCBI): domain Eukaryota; kingdom Metazoa; phylum Chordata; class Aves; order Psittaciformes; family Psittacidae; genus Psittacula; species Psittacula echo. The sequence continues at coordinate 36,069,755 of NC_137736.1, forward strand.
GGTAGGAGGTGAGACTGACATTCACATGAATTTTCCCCAATTACAGAATGAGCGCACAATATTTCATAGAAATTAAATTATTACTTAAAATTTATGTCGTGATAACCTGGCATTTGGAAATCCTTGTGCTTTTCCACTCTTAATGCTTAGTCTTTAGAAGTTGTTTTCTTTAAATAGGAAATACATTATTTGTTTAAAATGTTAATTTTTTTCTTTAGATTTCAGTCTTCAGCTTTAGCACAGCCTTCAGAATCTTTTTTTTTCAAGGCCAGAAATATCCTCATGCTATCTTTTAAAACCTCCTGCATACCAAAGGACACTGCAGTGTGCACAGCAATGATTCTGCTGTGTTCGGTATCTTGCAAAGACTTAAGGGGATGACAGAGAATCCATCACTTGGCTTGGTACTCTGTTCAAACAAATCATCCTCGCTGATAATTTATACAGACTTAAATCCCTAAGTCTCACTTGAAGACAATTTGGTTTTTATCCCTTAAATCACTTGGGCACTCTTTTTTAGCACCTTCTACATATAGTTCCAATGTCTATGTATTCTAATATTGATCTCACTGTATGTAGAAAAAGGCAAGCTTATTTGTGCTAGGTGTCTAAGGATTGCCCTAAACCTTTTCTGCCATAACACTGCCTGCAAGGTGTATGTTAAGTGATTTTGTCAGTGATCTAACACCTCCATGAAAGTAGCTGCCTTCCAGGTTATGGTCCCAGGTTTCAGATGTGCACCAGCTTTCTCTTTTGTTAGGAGTATAACCTTGCATTTGCATTACAGTTTGCCTTGTTTTCTATGTGTATGCAGCTGGGAATTTGGGGAAATACCAGGCCTGATTGGAGATAAGTCTGCTTACATATTTGAGTCATCTAGCACTCTTCTAGACTCAATTCTACTGTGTGAGCCTTAAGAGTAAGAACTGTCCTAAACTGTGACTTCTCTAACTCCTTGCATTTTGTAATAATTTAAAAATGAGTCATCTACATGTCATTTAACATTACACTTTGCACTTGTCAAACTGTACTTTCCTCTTATGTAGAAAAAAACTAGAAAAACTTTACTTTGGTTTTTCTTTTCTATACACTCTAGGAGCTCTTGGGAACTCCCCTGTTCTGTTCCCAGTTTGCCCCTTCACAATCTGAGTCCATTTTTCTGTTAAGTTAGAATTTTATGGGTTTTTTTCCCCTTATGCTAGAGGACACCCATACAGGCTGCTGTTGCTTTCTTCTGTGATCTTGACCACCTGCAGTCATGTATCTGGGGTGCCTTTGTTAAAGGGTACAGGTACTAACCTGGCTGGTTGGCTGCAAAAGCTGGTTTATCTGCAGTTGTCAGCTTCCTGACTGTGGGAGGGGGAGAGTTAAAATGCCTCTGACATTTCATGCCTTCTGTTCATATCTGATACATCAGCTACATTTTGGGATGCCGTCTTATGAAGTAACTCCATAGTGTCTGGCACCTTGTACTAAATCAAGGTTATGCTCTATATTTATAGAACCACTTTCTGGAGCCTTTCGAAGCCTGCTCAGAGCTGCTTACAAGTCATAGATTCATAGAATGGTTTGGGTTGGAAGAGACCTTAAAGCTCATCTAGTTCCAATGCCCCTGCCATGGGCAAGGACACCTCCCACTAGAACAGGTTGCTCAAAGCTTCTTCCAACCTGGCTTTGAGCACTGCCAGGGATGGGACATCCACAGCTTCTTCGGGCAGCCTGTTACAGTGTCCCACCACCCCCACAGTAAAGAATTTTTCCCTTACATATCTAACCTAAATCTTATGTTTTTCAGTTTAAAGCCATTCCCCTTTGTCCTATCACTACATGCTCTTGCAAATAATCCCTCTCCAAATTACCCGTAGGCCCCCTTTAGATACTGGGACACGTACACAAACTTTTTCTGAGCCTCTTACATGTTGCAATAATGATTGCCTTTGGAAGCCACCAAGTATTCCTGGTGTGTGGTGGTTGCCTGTAACAACTTATGCTCCCAGAAAAAGGGCTGTAGAGCTTCAGCCTGAAGACTTTTTTCATACAAAAAATGTATTTGGTATCCCTATCCAATATAAACTAGACTAGGGCTGCTCAGCTGCTGAAGTCTATATGTGGCTTGACAGGATTCTTCATATAACCTTTTCTCCCAGAGGCTTCTTCAATGTAGACCATGGATTCAGAGGTAGCTGATACCTGTTGCTGCTGCTGTTTTCCCTGCAGCCCCTCTGTTGTCACTCCTCAGGAAAACACTATGCCTGCATATGGGTTGTCAACACCAGCATAATTGAGTTTGCGTGGGTCCCTTTCTTACCTATGTGTGAGTTGTTGCTGGGGATAACTGAGGCTTGCTTACAAACGGTGTGAATTACCTAACGAGTAATTGCCCATTTCTGCTGTTGTCTTCCCATCCCACAGGGTAGATAAGGATACAGACTGTGTATATAATGTATGTTTGGGAAGTCTGATGCTTTGAGGGAGTATCCAGGATTTGCAGAGGCTGTGTTGTGCTCTTGTGAATTTGCACTGCTATGATGTACAGAGCCCCCATAGGCAAATAAAGGGTGATGCTGTTGGGGTCTCACAAGATGTGTGCAGGGCTGGGGCAGGAAGCATAACATCATGGTATTTGACAGTGCCATGCTGTCACATCTCTTGAGTGTGGAGTGGAGTTTGGAGAGGCTGGGAGCATTGTCTGGGTTCCTCAGCTAGTCCAGTTTGTTAGGTGGCCATAGACTCTAGTTTTTGAGGAAGTGTTGAAAACTGGAAAATCAACTTACAGTGGGAATACTGGGACTCCCTTATTTGTCCCCCTGGGATATCAAGTTGCTTACCCTAGCAGACCATTTTTGGACGGGTAGGGGAGTTCACATCCCCCTGCCATGCTGCATTTGTGCTTTGGTTTTGCCCTTTGGGAAAAGGGAGCAGCGTTGCAAAGCATGAAACTGATCTTGTAATTGGGAGCTGGGAAGGGACAAAGGCAAATGCACAGCAGGGGTCCATCATGCAAGGCATGTTCAGGCGAGATGGCCCAGAGTGAGAGTAAGCAAAGCACAAGGTCTTACAATCTGGTACGGCTTGGGACTGCAGAACTACTGTCATGGTATAACTGGTCATTGTCTTTTACTGTATAGTTTATTAGTGTGTATGGAGAAGGCCTGGTCAAATGTAACAGGGAAGGAGCAGTTACCTTTCTCAGCAACTGGAGGATGTGAAGATTTCCCAGCTGTAGATAAACTCAATTTCTGGAGGAGAGGACAGTGAAAAAAGATGGTAACAAACAATGGAGTGAATACACATTATCAACGCCTGCAGTGTTAAATTGACCTAAAAATAAGCGGTGCAAAATTTGAGTTATGTTACTTTGAGTTTTTGAGACTTAAGTGTGCAAAATACTAGAACTCAGAATTAAAAATGGAGTGAAAGTGTGAAAGCTTAGACCTGTTTGTGACTGAAAGGAGATCCGTCTTCAAACTATTAAGGCATCTGAAAGCAGAAAACCACTGTCGAGAGCTGAACAGGTTGCTTCAGGTAAAATTCTGTAGAATATATTTAAAAATAGTGAACATGCTGATATTTTTCTGGAAAAATTACAGATTTGTGTCAGAGCTAAGTGTTTAAATTCATAGAAAGGGAAGGAATCACACTATTGTATATTTCATGAAAAACAGGGGAACAATGTAGATCTGGACTGCTATTCCCAATAGTTTTTCTTTTTTGTGTTCTCCAGTACATGCTAAAAATATTTTGAATATCTTAACATCTGCATTATTATGAAAAATGGCATGTCTTTGTTTTGTTTCCAGCTGTGTCATTCTTGCATTACATCTTGTTCCATTTGCTCTCTTCAGCTGGGATGTGAAGTCACTTTCTTTTGTCAGTTGTAGGCCTAATTGCTCTGACTCCAGAACTGCACTGTGTACCACTTGGAAGAAGTTATTTCTTTTGTTCTGTCTCAACCCAAACTGTGGATGTGTCTTCTGTTTGGCAGAGAGGGGCAGAAAATAGGGTAAAAATAAAGGGAGCTAAGCTTCTTTAAACGTAGAAAACATAAGGTTGAAGAAAGACTGGGTATGTGAGTGTATTTTGCATACTACTATGTATTAGCACATCTAATCTTAAATGCACCAGTGAGTCCCATTGATTTCAATTGAAGGATGGATGAATGGATAAGGTAGACCTTCTCATGTTTGTCCAACCCCCTGGCAGGCTCCTAAGGACCATGCAGCAGAGGAGGATGGGTAAGTGAAGTTTGGTCACCGTTCTGATTCATGTGTCAAATATAAACAGCAAAACAGGCAAGAAAGAAATAGGGCCAGACTTGCTGTCAACACAAGAAAGGGAGATGTTGAGACAGAGTGGTAATGGGGACAAGATGGCAGGGGAGGTCATTAGCTGTTGGATGCTGTTGCTTTCCAGTAACCTGCCTGGAACACAAGATTATTGGGTTCCTTTTTCTTGCCTAGTCTAGGGTACTGCAAAAGATGATGCCTATGCACTGGTTTCTTGATTGATTCAAGCAACAGAACTGAGTGTTAATATTCTTACTCTTTCTCTCAGGTGTGCACTTGTGAATAGGTTGTCACAAAAATGGAATTTGACTTCTTGGTTTGATCTATGATTAATTTTTTTCCTTCTAAAGTTGAAGAAACTTTGCATATACACAATGCACTTCGAAAGACATGTGAAGGGGGCAGAGCCAGGCCACCAGAACTCAAGGCTTGGCTGAAATCAAGGTTGCATGTGTTACTTTAATTCTGCTTCCTTGGATGTATATGTTCGTGCAAAACCTTCTAATAAATGGTAAGTATTGGGGTGGGTTTTGTTTTTTGGTTTGTTGTTTGTTGTTTTTTCCCAGAAGAAACTCACCTGTGATGAAACAATGGTGTTTATGGGATGAATCAGGGATAAGTAGTGAGTGAGAAGATTGAAGATACTCCTGGGATGGTTTGTTTACACAACACTGTAGGAGACACTTGGCTGCCCTAGGCAGCCTTCTCTTTCCAGGGGTTCCTGTCAGCTGCCTCTATCTTCAACTCCCCTCTTCTAGGCAACAGCACTCATGGCAACAGCCTCTGGGACCTAACATATAGTGCCCTCTCTTAGAAAATCCCTAGGTAGGGGATTCACTTTTTTGGTACCCTTGCAGTGAGCCAGCAGTGTGGCAGCAGTTCCTGGCTTCATATAAGCTTCCTGTGTACTTCAAAGGAGGTGCTAGGCTGCGCAGGCAGCCTTCATTTATCATTTTAAAGTAGCCAGCATCCCACTAATGGTGCATGTACTGTACTTTAGGAACATCTCATCTCTAAATTTCTTCTTGTCGCAAGAGTGGGAAGGTGTGAATGACAAGGCATTGGGCAAAGACAGAGGAGGGTCCCATGGTTAAGACATCAGATGGTATGAGAGTGAGCTGAATTTTGGCAGTGCTGCCTATACCACAGAGTTCCTGCGTAAAACTGTCATTTTTGTGGCCAGCTGCTCAAATGCTGGTGTGTGTCTTGTTTTCTAGATTTCCAAATCAACTCCAGGAGCCGCACAGCCAGTTTTAGACAATTTGCTGTGAGAAATTCAATAAAAGGCACAACCACTATTAAGGAGTAATAGGGAGTAAGACTTAACTAGTGAATGTGTTACGTGAGACTAGAAGAATCGGACAGTCTGATGTCTGAAATGGTCTTGTGCTTGAATTTGCAATTTCAGGTCAAACACAACTTACTGGGATTTCCCCCCCTTCCCCTGCTGCTCCCCCTTTTTTATATTCCCCAGAGAGTGGTGCACTTAAATCACTTAAGTAGAAGTGATTGAAACAAAAAAGGCAATAGATGTGTCAGTTAATCTATACCTCTTTTCTATATTAAGTTAGTTTTAAATAGCATTAAAGGCTCAATTTAGCGAAGCACTTAGTAAGGCATCTAACTGCATATTTGAATTGAGGCCAGGATTGATAAACTTGGATACTGTGTGATAATACATTCTAATGAGAACACTGCATCCACAATGGTTAATGTGTATGTTCCAAACAGGGCTGTGTCTTCGTTCTGCTTAGATTTGGGGTTGCAAGTTTCTAAGCTGGTTTATTTGTGGTTTTGTTTCACATGTTTCCAGTAAGAATGGGATACAAAGGAAATTTTTTAAGTAATCGATATACAAGCAAAGAATATTCCCTAATTTCCCCAAATACCTGCTGTCTGTCACAGACACTTGTTTTGATTGTTTTAGCAGTTTAATTTTTCCAATGCTTTTTGGGTCATACAAGTCTGTATGGTCTTTTTGGTCTGTACAAGATCCAGTTACAGCAGATTTTTGGAAAGAAGCTTCAGAGACTTCAGAAAACTGGAAAGGAAAAAACATCCTTCTTAATTTCCACCAACCATTTCTCATTCTTAGTTTATGGGGAAGCATTTAAATTGTCTGAAAGGTAACTGTAATGGGGCCTTTGCAATTAAAACTAAGACACTATTTGCTAGTTGTAAAAAAAAAAAAAAAAAAAGGGCAAAAATATTAAAGATAAGACTTTAATGACTTCCAAAAGATAGACCTGTGCACAGTTATGCTCTTGAAAGAAAGGATAAATATTAAAGGTCTCTAAAACACAGGAAGGAAGAACAAGAGAGGGAAACTTCATGAAAGGAATAAAGAGTGTAATTAAGACCTATCTATGGAAGAGTCAGAAGATGGTGCCTAAAATATTAAAAGTTTTGAAGTCTTGCTAAACTCATGCCAACTTAAACTACTGTAAACAGAAACAAAATTAAAAGATACCTTATTTTCACCTGACTTTCAAGTGGAAAAGTATTAAGGTTTTTTTATTATTTTATTTTTATAATTATATTTTTAGATTCCTGTGGAAGTTTTAAAGTTATTTCTTGTGGCTGGGGAAAGAGCACCTTGGCCAAGTGTTATTATTTTAAAATCTTGTGAATCCTTTGTAAGTGTACCGAAATTAATATATTTTAAAAGTGTATTTTCATTACCTTTGTGTATTGAGTTACAATTTTAAAATTGAAAATTAATCTCAGTGGCTCCATCCCCTTGAAGTCTTTCTGTAAATCAAATGAAGACTCATCAAAATGCCATGCTTTTCTAAATGAGGATGGTGACTTCTAAGAGAATAGTGTATTTAGGATATAAAAGAACTTAACCAAAATGTGTACATTGAAAACATAATAGCTATTATAGCAAGGAAGAATATTTTGATTATTTTAGAATAATTTTGTTAATAGACCAATGAGGTCAATATGTTCAGAAAATCTTTGATAGGAGTGAATGGGTTTCCCACTGTATCCTCATCAAACAAAACAAATCAAGTAATGTTTGGTTTTCGTGGTGCATTTGATCAACATGTTAAAAAATATAATTTGAATCAGAATTTAATAAATCTATTACCTCCTTCATTTATGGAAACAGAAAATGAAGTTATTTCCTTTTTCACTTATAATTTGTGATCCTCAGCTGAAGAATTCTGTCTGGAAATCCTCTCACAAATTGAGCATAACAGCTGATAAAGTACAAAATAGTATTTTACTGAACAGTGGTAGGGCACTTTGCTTTAGTAGAACAACCTTGATTTTGAGGCTCTGTGGGGACAAAATTACCATTTCTTTTCTGTATTTCTGTTAATCTTTTAGTAATCATAGTTAAATCACAGGAAATATTAATTTCATATTCTCACCTTTTTTCTTTAAAAAGAAAGCCTAAGTAAATCTTATTATGACTACTTATAAATAAATGTCTCTGCTAGGCAAACTACCAAAATAACGAAGTATAACTTCCTTTTGTCTCTTTTTAGATGTTATCATAAAAGTAATTATATCACTTTATTTCTTTTTAATTTCAAAAATCTAGACTCTTATTTTATCTTCTATGTGCATAAAGACCTAATTCCTTTTATTAAAAACAAACAGGCAACAATGATGTAAAGTTTTGGGTTTTGGTTGGGTGGGGTTTTTTTGGTATTTTTTTAATGTTTGTTTTTTGGTTTGGCTTTTTTTTTTTTTTTTCATCAGGAATGTCATCCTATATTGGCCTGTCTGGCTGGGGTATATTCCTCTAGTGTGCAGCCCCAACTGGCTCATAGTTGTAGAGGAATTGCATGTGTACACAAAGGTGATTATGTCCATAAATGAGAATATGCTTTAACCCAACAACACTTAAAACAGTCGGCATAGAAAAGTAATCTGTAATCTTCCCTCTCCTTTCTGGAATAATCATTCTAGATTTTTTTTTTTTCACTATTGTTTTCTTTTGTAGCAGACTCAAAAAAGACAGGTAGCCAATATTGGTCTAGTGAGTCCTTTTCTTTTCTTTTCTTTTCTTTTCTTTTCTTTTCTTTTCTTTTCTTTTCTTTTCTTCTTTTCTTTTTTTTTTTCTTTTCTTTTCTCTTCTTTTTCTTCTTTTCTTTTCTTTTCTTTTCTTTTCTTTTCTTTTCTTTTCTTTTCTTTTCTTTTCCTTTTCTTTTTCTTCTTTTCTTTTCTTTTCTTTTCTTTTCTTTTCTTTTCTTTTCTTTTCTTCTTTTCTTTTCTTTTCTTTTCTTTTCTCTTCTCTTCTTTTTTCTTCTTTTTTCTTCTTTTTTTTTCTTCTTTTTTTTTTCTTTTTTCTTCTTTTATTTTCTTTTCTCATCTTTTTTTCTCTTTTCTCGTCTTTTCGTCTTTTCTCTTTGTCTTTTTTTCTCTTCTTTCTCTTCTCAAGCTCTCATGAATGTATTGGACCATTTGGATATTTGTTTGCTACATATCCCACATGTTTTATGTGCATGTATATATTTTATATATATACACACACACATATATATGGGGGGTGTGTGTGAGTATATATATATATAAAAAATGCCAATCCAACTTCCTCTCGTTGTTATCATTGTAACTGAGGCAGAATGTTTTTTCTTCAATGATAATGCCTCTCTCACTAGGTGATTTGTAATTTTAGTTGTTCTATGTATCTAATTCCTCTTTCAGAACTACCCCTACAGAGAACATACTAAGGGAATATTGCTGGGTTTGATTCATATGGACAAATAAAGAACAGCAATGCAAATTTGGCAGAGAAGTCAATTGCAAAAGCCTTATTGACTGCAGTGGAATGAGAATGTGTGGAGAGAGGATGTACAGTAATACACTACTATTAAATCACCATTGCCCCCACATGTACTTTTGTGCTGCTTCACCACGAGTCACTGTGTTTACCCTTACTATTCACCTTATGAAAACTAACTCAAGTTAAAATACTATTAAAAAGGTGTTCAACAAAATCAACCTCAGTTAGTTATAAGCTTCCTTGAAGACCTTGTTCTGTCATGTGCTTTTTAATTTTTGGAAAAAAAAAATCAGTTATAAATTCTACAGTGAAGCAATGATCAGAATAGGCATTGATAGTCAGCTTAGACTTGAGAAACTTAGTGGCATTACATGATGAAGAGTGGTGAACTAATACAAGGAATCTGGGGCCATTTAACTTGGAGTTGCTGTATTTCTAATGCGTATCCTTCTGCAAATAACTTCACCCTTAAGTCAAGCTAGTATGGCTGCTTACATGTGTACCATTAAAAAGTTATGCACATGACTAAAATCAGCCCTCTGTAGCATAGTCGTTAAATCCTCTGGTGCGTACTGGGACTTTGGTGGGCTATGCAAGTGCTTAGATGTCAAAATTAAAGCATATGTCTCAGTCCTTGCTGAATTAGTGCTGCCTTTGTGAACCTGAAGTCCAACTGGTTGAGTGTAAATGGTATAGATGGTGTTCCTCCACATGACTCCAGTTAAAAATGGGGTAGGTTTGAAGCATGAACCTAATGTTTTGTTGTGAGCTCAGTGAAAAAATGTGAGATGTTACAAAGCTGCTCATTGCTTTTTATCTAAGGAGAGAGTGGTGTATTGCTCTGAAGAAAATGATAAAACTAGAAGATAGCATCTAGAATTTCAACATCTAGTATTTGTGGCATTAAAGTATAATACAAAGTAATGTTACGATTAGAAAAATGCAATTTGTTCAGAACATACGTATTAATCTTTTGAAAATATAAAGCCACATACTTGGAAGTTTACAGATATGCTAATTTTGCTAAGAGTTGCCAAGAAGAAGTTGACAGTTTGAACCAAGGATTGCTGTGGTTGCTATGTGCAAAAGCCTAGAACAAGCCAGCGGGAAATAATACCAGGGTGGGAAAGTATTGCTATGGTTACAGAGTGTTCTTTAAAAGAGAGGTGGATAACACAGCAAGAGTCACTGAAACTTAGGTAATATAGAAAAAGCAGAAAGACTGAAAGATAATAACTGTCTTGTGCTCTTAATGGGCATTTTTTAGTTTCCAGCAAAGAGGGATTTAATTAAAGTAGGAATGATTTGTGAAAGCTTTGTTAGAAAAATATACTTAGCTTTTATTTTTTTGTAAGTGGAATGCTAGCACAATATCTTACATATTTTGGCTCCATCCCTTTTGTTTTTTGAAACAAAAAGATTTTAATTTTTTTTTGTCGGTTGGATTAAGAGTGCTTTTAAAAAGAATAAAAGTGTAATTAGACCCAAATAATTAATGTAAACTTTCAAGTCAGCTTTTCAATACATTAAAAACTGTAACTTGGGTGCATTTTGCAAAAATATATGTGATACAAAAATTATTATAAAATACAATAAGAATGTAATAATAAAAGCCTGCTCTAAGTGGTGCAGTAAATCTGAACTATAAAATTAACACAGGAAACATCCTCTTTTGCTTACAAACATCCCTTAGGGTTTAGTTGTAATCACCTCTGCTGGTTTGGTCCTGCAAATCAGTAAGTAGAAGACCACTGTACAGCTCAGTTTCCATTCTGATGTTTGGGAAGATCCTCTCCTCTCCCCTGCCGTGTTTATCATGAGATATGGTGTGAAGCATCTGGGTGGCATGGGATGGACAGTGCCTAGCTCACCCTGCCCCACCAGTGTTCAGAAATGCTCTGCTGGAAAAGTTGGAGCTGGGGATCAGGTAGTCTGGTTGGAAGGACGGGTCAGGTCTGTGCTCAAGGACCAGGAAAAGGGAAACTCCAAGAAATGGCTTTTTTTTTCCTTCCCATGGTCACTCTCCAATAGCCATGCCTCTGAATCCTGCATTATTCATAGAATCATAGAATCATAGAATAGTTAGGGTTGGAAAGGACCTTAAGATCATCTAGTTCCAACCCCACACTAAACCATGCCACCCAAGGCCTCATCCAACCTGGCCTTGAACACCGCCAAGGATGGAGCATTCACAGCCTCCCTGGGCAACCCATTCCAGTGCCTCACCACCCTCACAGTAAAGAACTTCTTCCTTATATCCAGTCTAAACTTCCCCTGTTTATTTTTTAACTCGTTACCCCTTGTCCTGTCACTACAGTCCCCAGCATCCTTGTAGGCTCCCTTCAGATACTGGAAGGCTGCTATGAGGTCTCCATGCAGCCTTCTCTTCTCCAGGCTGAACAGCCCCAACTTTCTCAGCCTATCTTCATATGGCAGGTGCTCCAGTCCCCTGATCATCCTCGTGGTCCTCCTCTGGACTTGTTCCAACAGTTCCATGTCCTTTTGATGTTGAGGACACCAGAACTGCACACAATACTCCAAGTGAGGTCTCACGAGAGCAGAGTAGAGGGGCAGGATCACCTCGTTGGACCTGCTGGTCACGCTCCTTTTGATACAGCCCAGGATACAGTTGGCTTTCTGGGCTGCGAGCGCACACTGAATCCGGCTCATGTTCATTTTCTCATCGACCAACACCCCCAAGTCCTTCTCCGCAGGGCTGCTCTGAATCTCTTCTTTGCCCAACCTGCAGCTGTACCTGGGATTGCTCCGCAATCAACTACACAATTCAACTGCACTTTGAGACCCACTGCTGGAGTTCATTTGAGCCTGAATGATAGAACCAGATGTACAAGACAAAGCTCCTGAACTGCATAACTGTACTGAAGGTTTACACCTTAGTCTGACTGATGTGCCATCTTTATTCCTTGTCCATGCTGAAGGCGTGGGGTAGAACTGATTGTGCTGGGGGGTGAACGATGGAAAGAAGCATAGACAGATCTCTGCTCACAGGAGCCAGCTCTCCTTTAGAGCATGACTCCACCACGCCACAGAAACTGTTCATGTCATATCTCTGCCTTGGGCACATTTTGTTGAAGGTAAGAAGAGGGAGGATTTAATTTGTGAGCTGAAATATGTTCAGCTAATTGTGACTGTTTTCCATAGTTTTGTGCTGTTTTGCCTGTACTATGAGATAGGGATTTGAAACTTGGAGGTGAGACAATGTCCTTTTACTTTGCTCTTGACAAGTAAACCTAAATAGGGAAATAACCTGCTTTACCTAGTGGTGCAGACCTTGGCTATTACAACTGGGATCAAAGAATCTCTTTAAGGTAATATTACACCTTTGCCAGAAAAATCCTAACTTCTGTGCAGTGGACACATAAGATGGACTGTGAAGTACAAAGGAGGGAAAGAATGGTCCTGATGAGGACTGAGTACACTGGGGCTGGACTAAAGTGTAAAAAATCAGTGTAAAAACACTAAGACAAAGGCCCCAAGGAGAGAAGTCCAGGACAAAGACCCGAGATGGGGAAAAAGCAAGGGAAATGAGATTAATTGGGGAGATGAGTAGCCAGTTGGGAAGGAAAACAAGCAAGAAGTCCGAAGAGGGAGTTGATAGCTGGGATTTGGAAACCTGATGGACTAGAGACTGTGACAAAATGAGAACTGGGGACAGTGGGAGAGCTTGATAGTGATGAGGGCCAGTGCTTGGAAGCTTAAGAGTATATGAAGAACAGCTCTTGTAAGGAAGAAACAAAGGTTGTAAAAGAAGATGACATCAAGGCTGAGGAAATGAGTCAAAAGTTGCATACACTTCAAGTACACTGATCTGTGCTAGGAAGAGACAAAGATTTCTGAGCATACCCCTACCATTACTTCCTAGATGTCTTTTGTAGCCGATCCACTGTCAAAATGATGGCTTACATGGAAGAAAGCGTCTTACTGATGCAGTTGCTCCCTCCATTTGTACAAACGATAAAGGCTGTATTGTAGACCCAGCTGTTCCACGCTGCTATTCCATGCTGTGGTCAGGCCACTTTCTTACAAGTGTTTATGTTTTTTCCTGGGGCTTTAAAAATATACTGAATAAAAATGCATTGAATAGTAAGGTAGTAAAACAGTAAGATAGGCGCTAAATTATTATCCAAAGTCAGAATTAATTTTGGCAATGCTGTCTTAGCTCACTTCAATTCTGATTATGTAGCCATGATAGAGGATCTAGTTACATATTCACATAATATTTATTCCACAGGATTTCCTTCTTCTACTCACTACTTCAGGTGGATTTGCATAGGGATGCATCAAATCTGACAGCTATAGACTCTGTTCTACAACACATCTGTTTCAGATGTGTCAACACATCTGAATGTGTTGTGAATGAGAGAAGTTTGCAAAGAAAGAGTGACTTAAGGGAAGGACAACTGAGAGCTGCCCAGGGACTCTATCCCTGCCTCTGTATCAGAGGTCTGTGAGACATCCTCTGACCAGTCCCTTACCACTGCTGAAAAGATGGTTTTCTACTAATTTATGCCATTTTCAGAACATCTGACTGTTCTCGATGTTGGCAGTGCTGAGCAGTCTGTTCCGTTGGTGAGGTCAGTGATAGCTGCATTTTGAAGGCCTCTTATTGCTGGCTGAAGACAATTTTAATGAGCGATTACTGCCCCTAGCCAAGAGCCATTGCTGTGGGGATGGCTGAGGTGGCTTTGAAGCAGCTGCTGAACCATTTCAGTTTACAGCTCAGCCTGTTAAGATCACCTGGCACCTTTTCTCATTTTCTTTGCTATAGATTAAGTTGGATGACTACAGTCATCCAAGCCTTACTCACTTTACATCTCAATTTCTCAGATGTGAAATGAAGATAGTTCTTGATCCTTTTTTCATAGGGAGATCATGCTTAGAAATATTATGGAAGTCACTTTCACAGGTGGTGATAAGCCCATGAAGAAATTTGCTGTCAAAGCTGGAGTGAAATAGGTTACAGCAGGAAAGTCCATGGCTGTGTGAATGGCAGAGTAAATTGAAATACCATTTTGCTCATTGGAAAAAACAACTAATGATCTTGTGTGCTAAATGGGATGGACCTGTAAAAGGAAAAGAAAACCTAAACCAAAACAAAACAAAACAAAACAAAATTTCCCCTAAACAAACTCCCACCTACCCCCACCTAAACAAAAAACCGCTAGGTTTTGAACAATAACTAAAGACTGTTTTCATGTGTGCACATGTAAATGAAGATGGACTTAAAGTTGCACAGGAGTCCTTTAGTCTGGCCCCATCTGCCTTTTGAGTGCTCAACTTCAGTCTGTTCAAGATAGCTTTTTGTGCATCATACACTTTTAGAACTATGAGTATTTTACAGACCTGTATATCTCTTTACCATAAAAACATTAAATAACTGGGAATACTAATTCAGCAATGTTTATGTAACAAACCTCATAGCAGCCTTCCAATATCTGAAGGAGGCCTACAAGGATGCTGGAAAGGGACTCTTCATCATGGATTGTAGCAATAGGGCAAGGGGCAATGGGTTTAAACAGGAGAAGTTCAAGTTCGATATAAGGAAGAAATTCTTTACTGTGAGGGTGGTGAGGCACTGGAACAGGTTGCCCAAAGAAGTGGTAAATCACAGAATCATAGAATAGTTAGGGTTGGAAAGGATCTTAAGATCATCTAGTTCCAACCCCCCTGCCATGGGCAGGGACACCTCACACTAAACCATGTCACCCAAGGCCTCATCCAACCTGGCCTTGAACCCCGCCAAGGATGGAGCATTCACAGCCTCCCTCGGCAACCCATTCCAGTGCCTCACCACCCTTACAGTAAAGAATTTCTTCCTTATATCCAATCTAAACTTCCCCTGTTTAAGTTTTAACGCGTTACCCCTTGTCCTATCACTGCAGTCCCTAATGAAGAGTCCTTCCCCAGCATCCTTGTAGGCCCCCTTCAGATACTGGAAGGCTGCTATGAGGTCTCCACGCAGCCTTCTCTTCTCCAGGCTGAACAGCCCCAACTTCCTCAGCCTATCTTCATACGGGAGGTGCTCCACTCCCCTGATCATCCTCGTGGCCCTCCTCTGGACTTGTTCCAACAGTTCCATGTCCTTTTGATGTTGAGGACACCAGAACTGCACACAATACTCCAAGTGAGGTCTCACGAGAGCAGAGTAGAGGGGCAGGATCACCTCGTTGGACCTGCTGGTCACGCTCCTTTTGATGCAGCCCAGGATACAGTTGGCCTTCTGGGCTGCGAGCGCACACTGAATCCGGCTCATGTTCATTTTCTCATCGACCAACACCCCCAAGTCCTTCTCCGCAGGGCTGCTCTGAATCTCTTCTTTGCCCAACCTGTAGCTGTGCCTGGGACTGCTCTGACCCAGGTGTAGGACCTTGCACTTGGCATGGTTAAACTTCATCAGGTTGGCATCAGCCCACCTCACAAGGGTGTCAAGGTCCCTCTGGATGGCATCCCTTCCCTCCGGCGTATCAACCGAATCACACAGCTTGCTGTCATCAGCAAACTTGTTGAGGGCGCACTCAATCCCACTGTCCATGTCACCGACAAAGATGTTGAACAAGACTGGTCCCAACACCGATCCCTGAGGGACACCACTCGTTACCGTCTCCAGCCGGACATTGAGCCATTGGCCACAACTCTTTGCGTGCGGCCATCCAGCCAGTTCTTTATCCACCGAGTGGTCCACCCATCAAATTGATGTCTCTCCAATTTAGAGACAAAGATGTCGTGTGGGACAGTGTCGAATGCTTTGCACAAGTCCAGGTAGATGATGTCAACTGCTCTGCCCCTGTCCATCAGTTTCATAGCCCCATCATAGAAGGCCACCAAATTGGTCAGGCGGGATTTCCCCTTAGTGAAGCCATGCTGGCTATCACCAAGCACCTTGTTGTTTTTCATGTGCCTTAGCATGCCTTCCAGGAGAATCTGCTCCAAGATTTTGCCAGGCACAGAGGTGACATACTGTTGAAAAAGTTAGGCTTCTAGCCATGAAAACTGTGAACAACTATTTGAATTTTAATTAACACATCACATTTGTAGAGGATAAGTTTTTGAACTAAGCTGTTGAAACTTTTTAGAGGGAAAAAATTAATGTCAAAGACCAGAGAACTTCAACTGTATTTCTTTTTTTAAAGACAATTTTCTGGATATTGTGTAACATGTTTTAATTTTTTGATACAGCACCAGTAAAAGTAAGTGTAGTTCTTGTGAGAACATCACTGCTTGTTAATTATAGCTGTAATACAGCTTGGGCTAAGAAGTCCAGAGACCAAGGTGATTGATTACTGGTCATCAGTCTGTGTTTATGCTGTTAAGTTTTTGATGTCCTGAATAATCCTGGTGAGATAACACTAAATAAGAACAATCAATAGGGCGTCCCTGAAATATACCTGCTCTCCTACTGGGAAATGCTGTAGGACTTTTCATTTTGAGTATAATCATTGCTTGAGATTTCATAACAAGATACTATTAGGCTGAAAAATACCGAGCAGATGTTCCTACAAATACAAGAGAAGTATTCTTCCTGGGTTTGTATATATGCAATAAATTTTCACTTGTGTAGGAGCAGTCCAGGTATGAGAGAGATATTTTTGTCCTTCTGTTTGTGTGCTTACCTATAGCAGAGTGAGAATGAGATTATTCCCAGACATGTCACATAAATAGCCATTAACCCCCCAAAGGAGGCTTTAAGGATAACCATTCATGGCACAATCACAAAATTACTATTGTATATCAGACAAAAGATCATAACCAAAAGCCTGAAACTACAGTATTCCATGATAACACTGCAAAAGAAATGAGAGTAATCATTGGTACTGTGTCCCTTGATTGGCCTTTCTGAGGAAGCAGAGTACATGCCAATATACTTGCACTGCTGCTAGTCCCTGAGGAGTCAATTCAAAGCTACAGTATCTCTGCACCTCTCTGAGCCAAGTGGTCAAGTTCATTTTCTTTAGACATGTTTGTCTGGAGATGCTTTTCATTATTTTAAAAAGTGTATTGATAATAAAGAAAAAATACTTGAAAATACCTGTCCTTTTTTTTTTTTTTTTAATTAAAAAGTTCGTGAGTCTGTAAGTATTTCAAAGTATAAAACAGGAACTGAAAATATGGAAGACACTGGAAAAGATCTGAGGAAAATCCAAGCTCTGGCAATATTATTACTTTTGTGTGACAAAATCTATGAAATTTCCTTGGTGATATGAAGCAGCAGGACCCTATTATGTTTTGGCTGATTTGCTTGTGCTGCCAGTACCTGAAGTGTTCTCAGTGGACTTTGTGATATGGGAAAGACAGTAGGTCTCCTAGTTTGTTTCATTTTTTATGTGGTGGTAAGATGGCCTAGATTTCCCTCTGTTCCTTTTTGAATTACAAGTAGTTTCTAGTTTATCACTGAACATTAATTGCTCTTGCTTTGGGGCAGACAACATATACACTTGTGTGAATAAAGAGATTTTGTTGTTTTTTAAGAAGGGAAGGATTACTGCAATTAAGGAGGAAAGGAGGAAGTTGGTTGCAAATGGGAGCACGAAGCTCAAGTCAGCTGATTCTTCTTCCCTGTCTCTCTCGACTTCTGTCTTCTCAGAACTGTTTTGTTGTTAATTAAGAGCACGGAAGACTGAGTGTCACTTTATGCACATCTCATCACACTTACTTAACTATGTATATGAAAAAGAGTCACACTGTAATTTAGGTGCATAGGGTGGGTTTCAGTTGCCTACACATCATTGTCTAGTGATCTTGAAGGTGCCACAAAGTGTCCCAGGCCTTTGCACTGGGTGTACAAATCTTGAGCCTTTTGGAGTTTGGAGAACTGGCTGCAGGAGGTCAGGGGAGACATAGCACTTGGGACCTGGACTGAAGGAATAAATTGCACCTGTAAAATCTGAAAGAATTTGTTGTCACTGGTTTTGTATTGGTGAAGTTGTTTGTTTTGTAACTAGGTATCCGATTTGATAGTTGATTGTCTGATAATGAGACCCAAAAGAAAACATTTTCTACACTCCCTAGCTTCTGATGACAGTTTGACACTTCAGAGACTGCAATAGGATGCTACTAGTTCATCAGTCAAACTCAAAGAGTGCTCTTGCTGCTTCCATTCTGTTTGAGAGCACAAGAACATCCTACAAACAAATATCTGAACAAGTTTTCCACTTGTACTTATGTAAATGTCTTACATATTTATTTCTGTAAGTTCACTCTCCCAAAATGCTGGAAAGCCGTGGAAGAGGCTGAAAACGTCAAGGTAACAGAAATAAACTGTCACTAAAATCTTAACTCTTCTACTCAAGGGGATAACTCTGGTATTTGAGACAGACAAGGAGAGAGTAATGAGCTTGAGGGATTCCTTGTCAAGGAGGAAAGCAAGTAAAACCTCTTTCTAAAGTCCAGCCTGTAGTTGAAAGTAAGAAACAATGGTGTCCAGTTCTGGGCTCCCCAGTGCAAAAGAAACATGTATGTTTGTCCAGAGACATACTGGAGAGAATCAAGTGAAAGGCCACAAAGATAATGAAGGGACTGGAGCATCTCTCCTGTGAGCAAACGCTGAGAGCTGGGACTTTTCAGCCTGCAGAAGGCTCAGGGTGAATTCATCAATGTGTTCAAACACCTGAAGGAGTGTTGCTAAGAGAATAGAACCAGGTTCTTTTTAGGGGTGTCCAGGACCAGAGTTATTCTGCACAAACTGAAATACAGGAAGCTCCATCTGAACATCAGTAATCACTTTCTCACTGCGAGGGTGGCTGAGCACTGGCACAGGTTGCCCAGAATGATGGCGGAGTCTCCATCCTTGGAGTTATTCAAAAGCTGCCTGGACCGAATCCTGGGCAGTGTGCTGTAGTCATGCATGACCAGGCAGATTGGACCAGATGACCTCCAGGGGTGTCATCCAATTTCAAATGTTCCGTGATCTTCTTGTGGTGAGATGCCACCTCTACTGTATTTCTTAACAACAAAGAAGGTGGAAATTACCGTTCTACTGCCCTTCACTACTGTTGCTTCTGCTCTGTTTATTTAGCCGTAAAAATGTCTTCTAAAAGATATTTTTAATTCGTAACAATTTATATTAATGTATAAAAATTATTTCTTTTAAAAGCCATAGTTAATAGTTCTACTGTTCCTCTGTAGTACTGAAAGGATTGTGAACAATTCCGGTATTTGTGCTGCATAGCAGAGTCTACGTGACTGATGCTTGCTGATACAAGTAAACAACAGCTAGTATGGCAGAACACCACTGCTCTGTGCAACATAAGTCTACTCATTTTATAGCTTCTTAGAAAATAGCTACGATTGCAGGCAAACCAAATATTGAAACTCTCTAAACATGTCTAAGCCCTTAGATACAAATTTGTGTACATTGTCTGACCAGACTTCTGGCATACTGCGATCAGATGGATTATTCTTGGACAGTTCTTTTCCCTCTGATTTCTTTAACTTTTTCTTTTGCGCTTGTTTGCTACCTTACCATTACTTTGATATATATTTATAAATAAATCTATTCATTCTTGCTTAGGGCCATAATGTAGTTTTGAGACAGTCATGTATCCTGAACAGTGTACCAATCTGATAGTTATTACTGTACTAAAGTCTCACTTGGTACAATGCTACTCCTTTCTTTTCCCATCCAGCTTTCCTTGGTTGTCTGAGTAGCAAAATGCTGATTAATTTCCTTGCACTTGGAAATCTATTATTATTATTTCTTTTTACCTATCTAGAAGGAGGTAGAACTAGCGGTAAACTTTCTATTCTGACATTGTTTTCCCTGAAATAAATTATTTGATGCTGCTTGTTCTCAAGAACACTTGTGTTTAGGTAGTGACTTGGTAGCTTGCAAAAGGTTGCCAGTTTGGTGGACATACGCATGATAGTTTACATCAATGGAGAATTTCTTCCTGTAAAGTTGATTCAAGATAGATATTTTGAAGATAATAAACTTGAAGTGTTTGTAACATTCCTTCTTTAACTGCTTTTTTGGGTGCAATTTTTAAAAAGTGAATTCTCATGTCATATTTGGAAAAGTTTTCATAAGTATTTTGTGGCATTTCCTCCTCTTTCTTCCTGCCAGAAGTTATCAAACCATTAATGGTCATTTGTGCTGAAATAGTCTATCAGTGAACCTGCTTGCTGTGAACTGTGCTATGTTAATTATATCTAACAGCCAAGCGTGGGTTTTTTTATATTTGTTTTGTAGTTCAATTCTCCCCACAGTTCCTCAGGGACTACAAACTAAAAATATGTTTAACTGCACAGATTGTTCTAGTTGCTTAAGAGCATTTCCTCATTCTTGTAAGGACCTGCTGTGGGATCAGCTCTGAGTTGGCTGAATGGCAAATTTTTGGCAGAAAAGTCATCCATCTAATACCAGATCAGGAAAGCATCTTTGTCAAGTAGATGCTACTGGAGTAAATTCTTTCGAGAACTGAAAGTTTGAAAGTCACAATCAGAAAAGTGGCAACCAAGGCTCTGCAAACAAGGTGACTGGTTTAAAAAGAAAAAGCCCAGGAGCATCAGTAATTTGATCAGTGACATTGTCCGGTCTTGCAAAATTACACCTAATGTTGTCATTCTGTGCATAATGGTCTACTTTGGGGTCATGTTTTTGTATCTCAGTATTAATAGGCTTTCTACCACATATGCAGTGAACTTGTGGCAGTGGGAGCATTGGAGTAAGAATTGCATTTCAGTTCATCCCAATAGTCCGAGAGAGTAGGATGCCTACAAGAGACCCATGTGTGTGAAGATATTTGGGATGTCTTTTGCTCAACATTATAGAATGCTGTCCCTTTGACAAAATTACTTTAAAGGTAAAATTTCTTGAATTTAATTGTTTTAAGAACCAGATGTTGGCTCAAATTAAATCTGAGAAGTTTATCAATGTTAGTGTACCAGTTTTTAATGTCTTGAAGAGTTTGAAAATGTATATTATAAATAAAATGTATATTATAAATAAATGTTTTTCCAGGCACAGAATGTGCCTTTCCTGCAGCAGTGAATTGTGAGCAGATGTACTTTGCTATTCCAAGCCAAATTCCTTGAAAAATGTTATTCAAACCTAAGTTTGTAAATAATTCTGGTGTAAAGTTGGATTAATGGATCACATTGTTTCCCTATCCCAGCAGAAAATACTGGTGCACCACAGTTCATTTTATTAGGTTAAAACTTGCCAGACTATTGAACCTTGCGATGCTTGTTAGTGTAAAGCAAGGTAGTTAGTCCTTTTGTTGGGCACAGGACTGGTAACCAGGGGATGAAGCTCTGTTCTTGCTTCTGTCTCCAAGCCTTCCTGTATGATCTGGAGAAAATAATTTAGTCTTCTTGAAGCATTATGTTCTATAAACAGGAAAAAAGTATCCTGCAGGTACTCAGTAGTGAGGCCTTTTAATTCCTAGGTGTTGTCACGATGCTTTGGGATCCTGAAAAAGAAGGTGCCAGATAAAGGCAAAGGACAGATTGCTATGTTCTTCCTTTTCAAGATTCTAAAGCGAAGTTTGGAAAAGCCTCTTGACGTCCCGTTTCCTTAATATATCCATCATCAAACATAAACACTTTTTTTTTTTTTTCCCTCCCTCCTCTCTCTGGCTTGCTTTTCAGCTTTCATTTCTTACTTCTCAGGAAAATCTCCTAAAATTGGTCCATGTGTATCTGTTAATTACTACTTTTTGCCATTTTAGAAAAAATGAGGAATAACTAAGTAGTTAAAGGAACTAGGCAGTAAAAGGAGTAGCTTTTGGACAATTCATGAAATAGTCGGTGCCTTTTAATGGTAGGGTACTTCCTCTGCTCATGAATTATTCATTTTAATGCTTTTGTTATAATGGCGACAGTGTTCACTCTCTCAGGCAGTTCTGGATAGCCTTCCTCTGCTGAAATACTGCACAGCAGCAGCTACCATTTGTTTTATAAACTAATGAGTCCAAGTCAATAACATAGTAAATATATTTTCATGATCAAGAAAATAAGGGAAGAAAAATAGTATTATAACTAAGAGGGTCTGTTTTACTAAAGGATTCAGTTTGTTTCTTTTCTGGGAACTATTTAGGAAAATAATATAGAATAAACATTTTTACAGATTATTATAGTTTAGTATTAGATGCAGATTATATCTGTAATGAGAACAGACATCAGTGTCTCTATATAACATTGTGCAATAAAAAGCAATTTAAAAACACTCATTGTACATAAACACATCAAGTTTTTCTTAAAACTCATGTTTAAAGGTCTCTTTGAGACAGTTTTTTGAGATGAAACATAACATAACCACATAACCCACACAGAAAATATATCTGAGTCATGTGCATACAGAAATTAAAGTTTCTTTGTGGTATCTAGTATCAGTCTTTCATTAAAGCATGGACTTTCCTAAAGAGAAATTCCAATGCAGATGGTTAAGGGTTCTCCCCCTCTTCTCTCCCCACCTCCCTTCCCTTTTCTGACGCTGACTTAAGCCCCCGAGTTTTGCAGGACGTGTTAGGGACGGTCCCTGCGCAGAGTGGGAAATTCAGGGCCAGAGACTCTGTGGTACTGGTGTCAGTGGACAGAAGCATGTGCTCCAGTACACTGCATTCACTCACTCTGATGTGAGTTAAAAGGGGTGTTTTCTACTAACCCGTGTACGTCCTCCTAAATGCGCGTGGAGGACGGAAGCAGTGAGCAGATAGATGAGAGATTAGGTCATTTGGATTAGGACGGAGGGGTTTTTACGCTGAACTCTCTTCTTATTTCTTGCTGATCAGATTCTCCACATACATGGAGGGTTGAAACTACGTAAGTAGAGAAAAGAAAACTCCATAGATGGGTATAGTTGCAGAACTATAAGGAACACTGAAGAAAAGTTTGAATTGAAAGTATATGTGGTTTCGGGGAATCTGAATCATGCAGTATTACTTTCACTTTTTCTAGGCTTGTATTTCCTACGAACAAACCATCGGGGAGATAGAAGTTCTGATTTAGATAATGTCTTGCAGTCTTTGGAATAACACATTCTGCTGGAGGGGGATTCCTTTTGGAAAAGGTCGCGTTCTGTGAGCTGGGAGCTTTCTCTACTGCCCACATCCACATTGTTTCTGCCGGGAATGATAACTTTGGGCCTTTTCCTGTGAAGTTTTCATATATTTAGGTGGCTACCCCACATAAAATGTAAGCACCGATAGGAACCCCTCCTTTCCTTTTTCCTGTAGCTCTGCTCAGCCCATTCTCTGTTAGTATGGTAGTGGTACAAAGTGTGTGGTCTTTCAGCTCTGACTAATGCATTTTGTGCTGTGTGACTGAAAATGCCTCGTAGTCTGCCAGGGCTGACTGAGGGCTGTGGAATGTGGTGCCTTTTCTCTGTTTCTCTCTGATTTTTTTTTTTTTTTTTTTAATTTTTTTTTTATTTTATTTTTTTTCCTCCCAGTAGAAGTGTGTAGGCAGCTTGTTGAGAAACCTCGAGATGCAGGGGAAATGCTTGTACGCTGTGGAATGCGGCTTCCCCTGGGAGACCCTGGCCGAGCGGGCGGGCAGTGAATGAGCAAAGTGGAAGAATGAGAAAGGGAGGAGGCTGGAGGCAGGGACAGATAGGAAAGAGTGAGAGAGGAGGAAGGAAGGAGGTGGAAATGGAGGGGCCCATTTCCCTTTTTCTGAAGCAATGACAGCTGGTTCTGTCCTGCCTCACATGACAAAGTGCTGTGGAGAGGAGTATTTAAGCTGGAAGCCAGTGAGCAAGGGTGGTCAGCTGATTTTATTTTAATTTCTTTCCAGGCTTCAGTCAGGTGATCGCTGATGACTAGTCAGCCCACCAAGAAGGGACTTCAGCACACAGGTAAGAGAGAAGCTGCATACTCTTACATGCAGCTGGGGGGTGCAAGGGGGGAAGTAAACAGCCCTGACATTGTTTGAATAGTTTAAAAAAAAAAAAAAAAAGCCTGACTTGCTTGGGTGTGTAACCCTTTGATTGTCTCTAATGCATCTACTGCTGCTGTTCAGTCTTGTTCTTGCATTTTTTTACTCTTTTTTTAAATCTGTCTTTAATTAGACACTTTATTGGGGGCAAAAAAAAAAAGACCAATTGTGTGCTGCTAAATATAGTCCTGGGTATTGCATGAATGTTGCATTTTGTTACTTTCTGAATAAAATAACTTTCCATAATGCAAGTGTGTCAAACTCATATTTAGAGGGGAATTCCCAAATACTTAAGCTATGAGTCATAAAAAGTTAAAGGACCAGTACAAGAGTTCAGGATAAAAAATCCATTCAGCCTTGGGTAGCTGCCTTTGTATGTGTTGGTAGTTAAATATGTCTTAGAAAAAACTCAGAGATGTGCAGAAACTGAAGCAGTTACAACTCAGCTGACCATAACCCCAAACATAGGTAGCAGAGGCTACAGATGACTGAGGAGGAGGATTGTTCAAGTGCTCTTGGTTTTTCGTCTTTCCTTTCATTGTTTGTATCTAAGAACCTGGTGAAAAAGTCTTCTCACATGCTTAGGGTGCTTCGGAGGGCTCTGACTCCCCAATTCCTTTTATATAATGTCTTAGAAAGAAAACAAAGCAGAAACCCACTAATAAGTATGCTTACTATTAAGTGAGAAATTGCAAAATAAAAATACCTAGTGCATGAGACAGATAAGAGTGCTTTTCAGCTGGTTGTACGCCTAGCTATTGTGCTACACTCCTTTCTATTTAAACAAAACTATGTAATGCGTTCTTCCTTACCTTCTGCTTCTCTTTACTAAAAGATATCATATACTCTCTGAAATTCTGAATGACTCATATTAAAAGATGTGCTCAAGAGTTTCTAAGATGAAAAGGACAGACAAATGTTCCCAGCTCCCACCTGTAGCTCTGAGAAACTCCTTGTAGTTTAAGGTTGAAGAAGGCTGTGTTTTGAAAAGCTGTCATACAAATTTCCAGATTTTACTGGTAATCTTATTCCTGCCTACTATTCTGCAGCATTTAAATAAATATTATTTGAGACATACTTTTCCAATCAGTATTTGCAGTGTTTCATAAGATGCTTGTGCTGTACACAAGAGGGATAAAGATGCATGACTTTCCAATTACTTTTAATTTTGTTACATTTCTCTTTTCATTGTTAAATCATCTCAACCCATGGCAAGCTGGCTGTGGGATGTTAGTATTGTCTTATAACAACAGCTGGTGCATAGATGCTCAGATGTACTGAGGCTTAATCTGGGGGAAGGAGACCCTGGAATAGGGTAGTGGGGTAGGTGGTGGACTTCTGTTGACTTCAGTGGACCTGTTATCACACACAAGCCTGAGGAAACACCCAGCTTCCAGTGACAGACTGGGATGATAATTACAAGAAGCATGGGAAGCATCGAAGCATTTGAGAGTGGTAACTGTATTTACAGCAAGGGATAAGAGCTGTGAAATTAGCTTTTGTACTAGATCGTGGCACAGAGAGCATTCTTAGATTTCAAACACTCTTTGGCAATAATTCTCTACTAAAGGATTTCAAGACATTTTCCCCTTTTTATGGGATGGGAGGAGGAGAGATTTCACAACGCGAGGAAAGATTAGTGAAGTGAAACAGTGTCAGGCAGTAATGACTGGTTAGCAGAGATTGCTCTGAAGAGACTATTCTACTTGCCATGAGGGCCAACAAGGCACTTGCTCTTCAGTCTTCCCCTTCTCAATGAGAATTGGGAATTGCACAGGCTTGGGGCTCTGGAGAAATTTGCTATCGAGTCTGAAAGTACCCCAGGTTCCTGTAAGCTGTTCCACATTGGCTTTGTCTTCAACAAAGTGATCTTTTATGAATGGATGCAAATCTTCTTACGTTTCGTGCAGTTGTCCTTAGGGGAATTCCTGGCAGGTGGGCTTGTCCAGGCTGCACACTGCAGAAATGCTGTCAGTGCACGTGCATGAACAGGGTAGTTCATATTCTTACATATGGGTGCTGCTGTGGCGTGAGAAAGGATCAGACATATAAAACTGGAATGGGTAAATATAAAACTATTTTAGAGAGTACTGATTTCCTCATTTTTGTGGTGGTTCTTTTTTTTTTTTTTTTTTTTTTGGCTGTTGTCTTTTATTTTAATCTGTGGGGGTTCTTTAATTTGTTGATTGTGAGCACTAGCATCTTTACACTCCTGGCAAGGTATCCTGTCTATTTCAGATATGTCTCGAAGATAGGAAATATTTTAATTTCAGGTATATTTCTGCCTTTTTATTTGTGTTTTTAATAACTTTGCATCTGAATAGAGGGGTTTGTTTGAAAGATTTCAAATGCAGTTCCTAGATTTCCACTTATTGAAATGAGAATATCTCTTTCAAATAACTTCTGACTTGTGATCACTTTAGGTCATGTTTATTTAACCCTGGCATTGCCTAATGATCATGATTGCCTTGAAGCTAAGTAGGAAAAAAATAAATAACTTGCCTGCAAATGAGGAACTGATTCTGTGTGTATGGCATTATGAAGGATAACACCTGCAGTATTTAATTTTCCTTAGAGTAGTGGAAGAAGAATTAAGACTTCAACAGCTGTACTGAGTAAATTTGCAAGAACATGAACTCTTAACACCTTTAAATACAGGAACACTTACTAATATCAGTTTAAGAATGTCAAGAAAAATCTCAACGAGGAATAGCTGAATCACATTACTTTAATTAAATGTTTATTTATTATTAATTTTATTTATTTATTTATTTATAATATATTTATTTATTAATTATTTTAATATTATAATGAAGTGTTTTACTACACATTTTCTCATCGTTTATTTTTATTAACTTTGTAGACTGAAGATCACATATTTTGTTTGTTGGGGTTTTATTGCTAGATAAAGGGCAGACCACACTGTTACTAGTTTTAGTAAGACGCCTATAGTTGTATATAAGGTCTTAATTTAATACCAAACCAGTCATTACTTAAGTGTTATATCCCACTTTTCTTTCAGTCAGACAGTGTTTTAGTTGTTTAAACCCAAATCTCTTTCTTTCCCTTCTTTCCTAGTTATGAGTGCAGGCATTGGAAATCTGGAATAGTATTTTCCACTTCTGAGGAACTAAGGAGCTTAGACCTTTTTGGTAGCATTCACATGGATCTCTTAAGGCTTTGGTTGCATACTAAAACTCAAATAACCTTGTGAAATTTTACTATTGCCAGGCAAAATCCTTCTTGTGTCTTTAAGATCCTCTTAGACGCCTTATTTGATAGTTTATTGCGCTGTTTTAACTTCAAAATAGTCCGGAGGCTTACTGATTTAAGTCGCTGTTATTACTGCAAACCCAGCCGTGCAATTATTGGCTTTCCTTAATGGCCCTCAGGCTCCCGCAGCTCTCGCCGTATCCCGGGGCTTGCAGCGGAGCTGGGGCTCGCCGCCCGGCGGAGGCACGGCGGTACTGCACCGCGCCGCTCCGCACAAGCGGGGATCGGCCTCCTCTCCGCCCCTCACCTTACAGCCCACAGCTTCCCCGGCCTCGTGACTTTACAGCTCCAGCAAGTTCAACATTCCTCTAGTTTTTCGCTTTTTCTCCGGATTTTATGTGTGTTTTCTGTGGTGGAGCAGATTACGTGATAATCATATATAGCGGCCTTCCAGTACCTAAAGGGGGCCTGCAAGAAATCTGGAGAGGGACTTTATACAAGGGCATGTAGTGACAGGACAAGGGGGAATGGCTTTAAACTGAATAAGGGTAGATTTAGATTACATATATGAGGGCAAAGTTCTTTCCTGTGAGGGTGATGAGGTACTAGAACAGATCGCCCAGGGAAGTTGTGGATGCCGCATCCCTGGCAACGTTCAAAGCCAGGTTGGATGGGGCTTTGACCAACCTCGTCTAGTGGAAGGTGTCCCTGCCCTTGGAACTAGATGATCTTTAAGGTCCCTTCCAACCCCAAACCATTCTATGATATACTGCAAGCAGTGGTTAATTGTGTGCAAAGATATACTAAAAAAAAAAAAAAATCCACCTTGATGAAAACTGGTGTTATTCCAAAATGATGAAGGACTCTTAAGGAGTCTCTAGTTACTGAAATGTGACATTACTATTAGCAAACCAAATTTAGTCTTGATGCAAAAGCATACCAGCAGAATAATTTTTAATATGGCTGGATAAATAGGAAAGGCTGTTTGTAAACTTCTCAGAATCTGCTGGACTATAACAAAATGTTAGAAATACGTAACACTTCCTAAATCAAGTATTTCTTGTTAGTGTTTAACATCAGTATACAGGAACTATTTCCCAAATCAATTTTGCTTTCCCTCTTAGCAGTTGAGAAGAAAAAAAAAATCTCTTGCAACACTGGTAGAAGTAATAAGCTTCTAAAATAGTCATGAGCTCTGACACTTTATTACTCTTTCTGGTGAATGATTATTCAGAAGCTAAAGTCCTGCCACAACACACAAATCTCAGCTGAAAGCTGTCACTGCAGCATGTACTCTAAACCTCAGTTACGTAGACTGAATAGCCAGTCAGCCCACCATGGGGAAGGGATAAGCAAGGAACTGTATTTGACATTAAAACGCCCCTGTACTTTTGGAGCATCCTAAGAATAAAGTGGATACTGTATAAAATGCAAGAGCTAGATGTATGGAACTGCTTGCATGGGACTTGTCTCTGGCAGCTTGCCATTCCCTCCCCCCCGCCACCACATGTACTGCTTTGACCAGCAATAGCAGATTGCGCTCTGTGGAAGCTGATGAGAAGGATTTTTCTGAGCCTGAACACAGAAGGTGCCATAACAAGCATTGTAAATGTCCCATATTATAAAATGACTAAAGATGAGGGAGTATGAAAAGAGTTAGTAAGTGATGCTAATGATGTGCAAAATTCTTCAGCAAAATAGGGTTCAGTTCTTGCTCACAGAAAGCAAAATAAGACTGAAACGAACAAAAATGAAAAATGCTGCAATTTGAATGAAGCAAACTGGATCTTGAAAGGGTGTTTTGCTGTTTTCTGTTCATTCTGGTCATATTTATGGTGAATCCCCTCTTCTGACAAATTTATTTGTGCGTGCACTTTCTTGAAAACAGTGTTATGTCATTTGTAAGAAGAGAGTATGGGTAAGTCCCAAAATGGTGACCTGCAGCTTAGGCTGGCAACTATATAATCATGAATGGTTTGGTTTGGAAGGGACCTTAAAGATCATGCAGCTCCAAACCCCTGCCATGGGCAGGAACACCTTCTGCTATTCGAGGTTGCTCAAAAGCCTCATCCAGCCTGGCCTTGAACACTGCCAGGGATGGGACAGCCACATCTTCTCTGGGCCACCTGTGCCAGTGCCTCACCACCCTTTACATCTTAACAAGGCAAATCAGAAAATTCACATTAGAGGTGCTCTCCTAAAGGCTGTATTCCAAGCTCTATACTATTACTGTATGTTCTGAATCTCACATTTAGTTTATTATTCAATCAGAATTCATACCAACAGAATCAACATATTATGACAAGTTAATATAGCCTGGACTGTGCAGTGCCTCAAGATGTTTTCCTGAGGAATTTTTTCCTTAAAAATAGAGGCCTGAGTTTGTTGCACATCTTCTCTTCTGTCATAGTAATAGAAGCTCAAGACCTACTTTTCCAAATGTTTTCTCATTTATGTAATTATTAAATATCCAAATGTGCACTGTGTGATAGAAAAGTTTTAATCCTCTAAACTCTACATTTCATCTGCAGTACAAGCTCATTGCTGTTTTTCAGATAAGACTTCCCACCACTTAGGAGCTCCTGGGTGGGAATTGCTGCTGTCCCAAGTAGGGTATCCAGTCTTGTTCTCTCTAAACCTATGGGAAGTTTGCTCATGAGGAGAGGCCAGAACTGAAGTGTTGCAATAAATCTTGCAAATAGGCAATTGTAGTTTTAATTGTATTTTAATCCACGCATGCTCAAATTGTACAGTTGGTTCTGAGCAATGGCTACATGGGATCTTACTGACCACTCCATGAAAAATTCATAGGATTGTGTATTTTTCTGAAGAACTTTGAAGAAATTCATGTCAGTGGTTCACTAAACTTAAAAGGTCTCCTATGGAATGAATTCTTTACTGACTACTATTGTGAAAACTCTGAAGATGTGATGAAATAGACGTCCCCATAGTCCAACCTGTTCATCTCCTCACTGAATTCCTTTTCCTTTGATGAAAAATGAGCTGTAGAGTTAAAGCTTGAACATTTGGCCCAGCGGGTAGTGGTTGCACAAACTGCTGTCTGATATGGGCATACTTTACATGCTAAAGCTGAATCTTCTCTTTCACTGGAGACAAAACCTTTTTTCAGAACTCCTCATCAGTCTCTGATGATGCTGATGTATCAGAGTCACAGAATTATTTGGGTTGGAAGGAACCTTAAAGATCATGGAATCACAGCCTAATTAGGGTTGGAAAGGACCTTAAGAGCATCTATTTTCAAACCCCCCTGCCACAGGCAGAGAGAACTTTCACTAGACTAGGTTGCTCAAGTCCCTATCCAACCTGGCCTTGAACACTCCCAGGGATGGAGCAGCCACAGCTTCTCTGGGCAACCTGTGCCAGTGCCTCATCACCCTCACAGTAGGGAATTTCTTCAATATCAAATCTAAGTTTTTAAATTTAAAGCTATGTAAATGTTTCCTGAAAATAGGTCGGGGGAAGGGGAAATCCCCTTTCATCCCCCAACCCCCCCCCCCAAAAAAAAGGCTGGAAAAAATGCTCAGCCTGGCACGTTAACACGGGAACTCACTGGCAGGGGGTGGTGGCTCTTGTGCGCTTTGGGGTTCATGTGGGTTCGGTCTGTTCCTGAGGGGCTTTACGGCAGCCCCCGCCGCGCACCGAACCCATGGAAGGTCACTTCGGCGTTGCCTCCGGGCAGCCCCGGGACCGGAGGGTGGCGGCAGGGCCGGGCAGGGAGGGGCGGCCTGTGGGTGGCAGGATGTCGGGGGCAGCGGGCGGGAAGCGCGGCGCCGGGGCCGGGCGGCGGCCGGGGGCAGCCGCGCTCTCCCCCGCGCGGGGCGGGGGCTCGGGCACGGCGGCGGTAGGCGATCGCGGTATTGCATCCGCTTTTCCTCCGACGCCTTTTAAAGGCGCAGCCCCCGCGCCCCGGTGCGCTGGGATCGCGCTGCTGCTGTCGGGCTTCACATCTAAAGTCGCCTCGCTGTATGTATAGGAATAGTTTCGGGCAAAATCTAAAGGTTCCCCGCACTCACCCGGCGCCCCGCAGCTCCCGCGCAGCAGCGGAACGTTTCTTCGGCCAGGGGCTTCCTATTTCCCATTAACTTAATATAAATTAAGTAAACGTGCTTTCTGGAAGCAGAGTCTTGTAGGTAACATCTTAGGGTAAGAATCGTTCTCTTTCGTCTCGGCCAAGGTGGAGAAAGATGTGTTTCTTTCCCTTTTCAATTTTTTTCTGCCTTGCTGCAGCTCTGAACATGTCTTCGCCCAGTATTTCTGCGAGCATTTGGTTCAAGAGTGGTGAGCAGCTCGTTGTTTCTGGTGCTTGTTTCCTCCTGAAGCACACAGCATTTTTTTAATTTGAAGGAATAACAAGAATTTGCCTCAGACTAGTAGAAAGCACTTGCCAGTTTAAAGTTCTTTCAGTTATGAAAGTGCATAATAATAATAATTGCCTACTCTTTGTTCTTTTTGTCCTGTAAAAAGCATAGAAGCTGTTACGGATGAAATACTTGTCAATTTATTCCGTATTATTACTGCTTGGCTTTGAGAAAATGCAGGCAGAGAGTGGGTTACAATACTCGGGTTGGTTTGGTTTCCCTTTTTATTAGGCTTATTCTTCAAGTAATAATGTCCAGTTAGTCAGCTACTGGGTGGACAGGATGAATAGATTCCAACTTTACAAATGTTAACGCACATTGTGACAGCCTTGAGTAATAATGCATGACAGTATAAACCATTCCAGTACCACTCTGCTATGTACTTTTGAGGAGAACATATGCATTTCTCAAAAATAGGAAAGAATCTGGTACATACAAAAAGCTGCTGAGGTAATGCAGCTTTTTTTTCCTGAGGAAAGCAAGAGGCAAAGTCTTGAGAGGTGGCTTCTCCTCCCAGTTAAGTACCTCAGTATGTGTGATACCATACCTTCGTTTTGAGATTTGGTGGCTTTCTGCTTATGAAAAATATTACTCTCAGTCTTCAGCCAGTTTTCAAGAGGAAAAGTGAAGCAGTTGTGGATTTATATGTGCAAAACTGAATGAGGCAGTGACATTCCTCTGATCTTGTAGCTGTTTAGTTAGTATGAATGATACTTGTCATATGTCCCTGTAAGCATGAGCTGACATTTGTTTATTCCTTGCTAATTTAAGCACAAACGTCTCATAAAGTTGTTTAGTCCTTACTGGAATAATATAGGTACTTTATTAACCAATAATGAGAATGAGAATTCATCTGCTCTTTATTTTTTAATACAATTATTTAACATATATATCTGACATTTGGAAACTTTAACTGAAATTAATCTATCTTAAATGTGGTTGCCACTAAGATTTAAATGGGTTCCAGTATATTTGTTTCATATAGTGGAGGAGGAGGGGAAGTAACATTTGAAAGTTGTCACTGCTTGCCTGGAAGTACACAAATGCTACCATATGTCTGGAGGTTTTACATCATATATTAAGATGAGAAAATAACCTAATCGCTCATACTTTGAACAAGAGTAAAAAATATCAAGAAATTAAGTAGGACTCTCTGAGAACACTCTGAGAACAGTGTTGTGCAGTCCATGCCTAAGAGGTAAGAGTGATGTGCACTGGCTCTGAACACAATATTGCAAAATAGCAATACAGCAGGTATTTTTAAGCTGTAGTATGAGGAGGAATCCTTTAAGGTACCAGCACCACTTGTCTTTCAGACTTGACTGAGCAGACTTAGTTTAAAATAAGTTTGTTATAGTGTGTTTTTAATCTAACCCACTTCTGAGGACGCTCATTTGTGGACGCTTATTTGTGGATGTGTGTAAGTGGTTACCTGTCCTGGACTTATATGTGGGATAGTTGGAGCTTGCAGAAAATTAAGATTCCTGGGCATAGGATATATAATCCCTTGCCAAACTTTGCTGCATCTGTGTCACAAGAGGGCTGCTGTGGGACAGAAAGGTGGAAGCAGAGCTCTTGGTCTGCCTAAGTGCACAACCTTTCTTTATGTGTAAGTTTTGAATCAGTAGCCAGCATGCCCTTAATGGCCACCAGTGTGGGTGAGCACAAAGTGTTGATGCCACATGTTCAATAGTGTCTGGAGTTGGCTTTGGGAGGGATTTAGCTGAAGGATTTCCCTTGTGAAAGAGGGTGATTTGGGTGTTGGGGGCAGGGAGCGTTCAGTAATAGGACTGATGATTTCCCTAACACGAAGCAAAGGAAATACACTGGTTGCTCTCCAGCTGCTTTTGAAGGGTTTAGTAACTGTTTGCACACGTTTTCCCAGTGGAAGTCTGTGAATGAGATCTTTAGGCAGTTGAGCAAACAGGGAGCTTAAAGAGTTTTGGTGAGAAGTTACCAGGGTGGTGCTTTTGGGACTACTGGCCAGAAAAATGCTTCAAAGATTGTGCAGAGTTCCCAGCTGCTTAAGGAATGATTCAGATTTGTCAATGTAATTGCAGTCATGGTTGTGGCATGACCCCCTTTAAAAATGGGGTGAGTATGTAAGAGAAAGGAAA
Source organism: Psittacula echo (assembly GCF_963264785.1). Lineage (NCBI taxonomy): Eukaryota > Metazoa > Chordata > Aves > Psittaciformes > Psittacidae > Psittacula > Psittacula echo. The sequence goes on from NC_137736.1 coordinate 36,103,383, forward strand.
TGTTTAGGGATATGGAAGCAAGGAGTCATCCTTGCAAACCTGTTACTCCTGGACCTTTCTTTGTTTTGTCTTTAATTGCTGCTTTGCTGTTCATGCTCTCTCCTACATGCACACATATCACATGCTACAGGTTGATAGGATTTCCGTGTGTTTCACAATTGTCCCTGTGTGTTAAGGGTGATAATCAGACAAGGGATGTTGTCTTCCAGGGCCATATTTGCCAAGGTTGTCCCTGAAAAAAATAGGAAGCAAGCAAGGACCCAGCCGACCCAGCCTCTCAAACAGTAGTGATTGCAGAGTGGATAGTGTGAGGATAGGTCAATCTCTGCTCTTTCTCCAAGCCCTTCCTAGCCAGATTTCCAGCAGGTTTTCCTTAGGACAAGCTTAGATTTTCCTTAGGACAAGCTTAGATTTTCCTTAGGACAAGCTTAGATTTTCCTTAGGACAAGCTTGGATTTTTCTTAGAACAAGTTTAGATTTTCCTTAGCTGTCTTAGAGCAGAAGTTTTAGTATTGTGTGAGTGTGTTTTGTTTGGAACTGAATATTTCTGTAGGGCTTTTCTGCATATGTGCAGAGTAGCTCTTCAAAATGTCATTTTGTTGTCATTTTTTGCTAGGGAAGAGGTTCTACCTGAGCAGATTTTCAGCCATAGTCATGTGTCATAGCAGCCAAGGTGTATATGAGGAGATGCACCCAGAGCTGGCTGTGCAGGCAGGTAAGAGTCCCTGATTAAGTGCCTGATTGCTGGGAACCCTGGTTTTGATTCTTAGTTGGCAGCATCTGCAGAGGAGACTAGGCTGTTTGTGGAAGCTGAGAACCATGGATTGAGAAACTAAGCATCTCAGCTTTGTGCTACAGGAGGCTGGCTGTGGCTTGGATTAAGGCTGTACATCTCTCTTCTAGGTGAGGAGTTCTCCGAGCCAGGCTCCCAGTGTTTTGCCTGGCAGCTCCTTGTAGGTGTGATTATGCTGGCTCTTTTGAATACTTAAGTGACACATAGGTGTTGGAGAGTGGTATTATGGACCAGGCTCTGCTTCACTGTCTTGCAAGTTACCTGTGGACAGTTTTGGTCAACGTTTTTCGGGGACAGTCTGTGATGCGCAGCTCTCCAGACTGCCTCTGGTGCGCCCTGTGCGGAGAAACCAGTTGGATCTTTGACTTTCCATCTGTTTTCCAGTTGGGGTACTCTCAAAATGTCTCTTATTGTGTATAGTCAAGGAATTCAGCCTTGACAGAGTTGCAGGGTAGTGAAAATGCAGCAGGATGTAACTGTTGTTAGTTCACTGGTCATAGTGAATAACTCTGCCACCCTGCCATTACTCTTTAGTGCAATCTGCTTGCAGTCCAGAGTATACTATTGGATGAATAAACTGATGAACTACTTTGGAGGAGCTATAACCCTGCCTCCTAACCCTGGCAGTTCTGCATGCAGGAAAGGGATCCCCTTCTGAATTCCCTATCAGCTGAGCCCCATGAACAGGGTGAGAGCACTGGTCCCCAAGACTTGAATACATCAACGTTCTCAAAGGGGCTCCAGAATTACTTGGTGCAGTAAGTCAAAGGATGGATGAAGAGGAGGACAGGAAACCTGCTGTTACTTTTTATGTGACGTGAAGCTCTTTCTCACCAGCTTTTGGCAAGTGAGAACATGATGTAGATCTGGAAATAAAGTTAATTTAAATTGTCCTAAATAAAAACAACATGCTTGTCAATAATGACATTTTGATTTAGCATCCTGTGTTGAGCCAATTGGAAATTAATCTTTTAGGAAAAAGTCTTACCTCAGCATCTCTCCCTTTCCTATTTTGTTTTTTTGTTTGGTTGGGTTTTTTTGGTGTTTTTTTTTTGTTTGTTTGTTTGGGGTTTTGTTTTTTTTTTTTTTTTTTTTTGAATTTTTTTTTTGAGAAGTGTAGAGTACATTTCTTATCTATGTACTCCACACAAAAGTACTGATGTGTTGTCAAAGTCACATGGAGATTGTTCGTCCCAGTGAAGTAACTATGAGATACCATACCTATACATTTCAAGTGACTCCAGATATGGAGGAATTCCATGTTGACCAGGCAATAGAGCATTTCTCAACCTTTGGGGCAAGCAAAGTTTGTAAGGTGTTTTTTATTTTTCCCTAAGTGATAGAGCTTGGTTTGTTTGAACTTTAATAGTTGGGATAGAAAAGGGCACCTGGCTACATCCCATTTTCCAGCTTAAAGAACTAACATAGAATTACTGCTTTTAAATTTTAAGCGATGTTTAGATTGTTAAAGAACAAAGTGATTAAATTATATGATTTGGATCCTCTGAAGCTTTTCTAAAGATCTGAGTATTGTTTGGTTTCACTATGCTTGCTTTAGCGTGTTGGTTAGGGCTCTTCATAAACAAAATACAAACATTATCTTTATTACTCACAGTACTGCTGCATACTTGCGGTTTAGCTTTTGCCAACTATTTGCATTGTATAGCCACAGACTCTGGGTGGCATAAACAAAACCAAAGTCTTTCTGTTCCTATCAGGACTTGTTTTTTCAATTAGGCGCATTAGCGTATCATTAGGTAGAGAGGTAAGAGTACGCCTGTGTGTGTGACTCCTCTCTAGTCTGAAGTGGCAAAAAACCACATCAGAATAGATTTACATGGATCCTATTAGCCATAAGCACCCACAGTATGATTAATGCTCTGCAGGGGAGACAGACAAGAGCATCTCAGCCCCGAGAAGCTTACGGTCTAACTCTTGTAAGACTTGCCTAGTAAGTTAGGAGGTGTGACATTAATTTGGTGTTTACTGATATCATGACCTTCCTCTGGATGTAATTCTGGGGAGCAGAAGCCATTGTATGCATGTGAATTAGCCTCCAGTGGCTTCACTGACCCATGCAAATTAAATGCCTCCTTTAGTTGTGTATAAGGTGCAAGATCAAAATTGCGTCTCTTCCATGTTAAGACTTCTCCTGGAACATAATACCCATCTGCAGTACTGTGTTCATCTCTGGTGCCCCCAACATGAGAAGGAAATGGACCTGCTGGAGCAAGTCCAGAGGAGGTCCACAAAGGTGCTCAGGGCTGCAGCACCTCTGCTATGAGGACAGGCTGAGAGAGCTGGGCTTGTTCAGCCTGGAGAAGAGAAGTTTCTGGGGAGACCTTAGAGCAGTCTTCCAGTACCTAAAGGGAGCCTACAAGAAAATTGGAGAGGGACTTTTCATAAGAGCAAGTGGTGATAGGACAAGGGGTAGTGGCTTTAAACTGCAAGAGGATAGATTTAGATTAGATACAAGGAACAGGTTGCCCAGAGGAGCTGTGGTTGCCCCATCCCTGGAAGTGTTCGAGGCCAGGCTGGATGGGGCTTTGAGCAACTTGGTCTAAATGGAAGGTGTCCCTGCCTGTGGCAGAGGGATTAGAACTAGATGATCTTTAAGGTGAGGTCCCTTTAAACCCTAACCAGTCTATGATTCTATGTCTTAAAACAAGTTTCAAATAACAGGTTCCAGGAATCAGGCTAACTTAAATGTTCACATGTATATCCATTATGAACTCACCAAAAATCATAGTCCTGTACTGTCTTTAAACTTAACTGGGCAGGGAAATTGCAGTAAGGGGGCAAGAATTAGCATGTACCCAAGGCTGTACTATGCCTGTGAGTTTTGAAGGAAAAATCTATTTGTTATTATGAGTTTAGTGGTGTATTATGTTCTTGACTACAAGAACAATTTCCTCACATTCATCCATGTCCCCTGAACCTTCCTATAGTTTTATTTCATAGGACTGGAAAAACAGAATATATAATAATGGAGAAATATTTGTGCTTCATTTTTTATCATATTCCCATCCAGTGCCTCAAATAATATTTGCAAATGTTGGCATTTTCAAATGGAATTACCCATCAGTTTTTCTTGAACTATTTTAGCAATTCTAGAAATGTACAGGATGTGTGATCTTTTTTTTTTTTTTTGAAAGCAAAACAGAATTTCAGTTTTCAATAGCTGCTTTCAGAAATATCTCTTAAGCCACTGAAGTAAATAAGTATTAGTAATGTATGTACTAACGTAAAGCCTTCGAGTTTACAGGAGTTTTCCTGCCAAAATCTGTGGTATTTAGATAAATCTTCAATGATTTTGCTAAGTGTATATTTTTTCTGTACTTTGATACAAATTACTCTCTACTGTGAATCTGATTTTGTAGCCAAAGTGGCTACGTAACAGGCTCCCTTTGGAATTTGACACTGAGACAGTTGAGAAGAGCAAGTAGCAAAGATACTTTCTAGCAACTAATTTAAAGTCTCATAGCTAAAGTATACAAAATATATATATAATATTATTCCAAACATGATCAGTATTGGGACTGGGGTATAAGAGCTTTCTGCTTAGTGGCTGGGAATGCTAGTGTTCTGAGCTATATTGATAAAGAGTGGGGGTTTTTTTTCCAAAGAAAAGTGTTCTTTTATTCTCTGAAGGTATCTGTCTAACAGCTACCTGAAATGTCAGCTATTTGGTATGGAAAGCTGGGGATTAACTTTACCAAGTGGCATATATTGTCTGGATATTTAGCAGTCCTACTAAGCTCTGACTTTACCTGTCAAAATAAGGAGGAACATTTGAGAAAATTGGTTTATGCACAGTAGTTGAGAAATAATTTAACCAGAAGTGTAAAAAGAAAAACCAAACCCCAAAACTACAAACCACCACCTGTGGTAATCTATAGTGTGGTGTTATAAATAAAGATGACCACAGATAAAGATGCTGGTTTATCCTTCAATAAAAGCTATTCGGCATCTTGTCTGGCTAACCTCTGGCAACTTGCATTTCATTTCTACTTGGAGCTTATTCTTCATTCCAAGTAAAAGCTGTAATTAGGGAGCATCACTGATTTCTGTCTTGAGGAAAGTGACGAGTATTCACCTTCCTTGAGATTGTGAATATAAAAAAAATCCTGTCTTGTATGCTTATTATACCACCACACCAGTAAGCAGTCTTAAAATGGTGGTGGCTACAGAGTGGCATTGATCTCTTTGCAGGAGAATTTCTATTACTGTGTTTTAAAGGATTTTGAAGGTTTGTTGGAGAGTTTCAATTGCTAAGGTTTACAGAGTGATTCCAGTGGATGCTGTTGTCTAATAATTCTTCAGTCCTAGGTGATATATTGCAAAGCAGTCTTCTGAGTTATTTTGTTCCCTCTCTGTGTATGTCCTGTGTGTGAGGTAAGACTGAGATGTTTTTAAGGATGTGAAAATCCACACAAGACATGTTTGAATGTGCCTCTCGCCAGGCACTGATAAGTCCTCTGGGCTTTCATACTACCTGGCAACTGACAGACTCTTGGATGAAACTGGGTACTGAGTGATATTGCAAAAAGGTAGGGACAGCTTCCACAAGCCAGCAAGGCAGTTGTCTAGCCAGCAAACTTAATGTTTGAAATGGTCAAAGGGGGCCTTCCAGCAGAAGAGTTGAAGGAATTCTCACGTGCTAATGGTTATGAAACTTTCTGAATACCTGTGGGCAGACCATCTGTCCACCAGGTCTCTAAAGTGACCATTTAGTTCTGGGATTTAAGTGATAGATTGACTGTTCTTGAAGACCACTCGGAGACATGAGCAGGAGCGAAGCTGGCTTGCACGCTGCCATGGACACCAGTGGTGTGGCATCAGCTGGCAGCAAGCAGGAGCCTCAGCCACTGTTTTTGCTGGAGCCTGTGACCTTCTGCCAGTGCAAGAGCAGGCTGAGAGTAAGACCTCACTCCAGAATGGGTGTTGGCTTCCTGTTCGCAGGCCAGTTTGAATGGGGATTGTAAAACACATGCACGCACACGTTATTCCTCTTGGGGCTTGGCTCAGGTTACCCAAGAGATCTTCTATTTTCTTCCTTCCCCCATATACACCATTGGAAAGTCACAGCAGCTGCAGAGGTCTCTGCAGAAGTTTTCTGTCTGTCTGGGAATCACATTTTTAAGGCTTGTGGTTCAGCTGAATTCCTAAACATGCTGTATACCAGCCCTTTCTACAAAGATTTTTGCTGGGCACGTGCAAGAGAATTACTATGGGAAAGATCTGGAGTTGTTTAGGGGGAAGAATTGATTCCAAGTGATGTCTTGCTGTAGCTTTATTGTGTTTTTCAGACAATGAATTAAATACCATTTTCTCCATACTTAGGAACTTGGAGGCAAAGACTCACTACCTTTTTAATTATCATAATCAGTGGTTGCTTACCTATTACAAAAAATACATATTTATTTGGTTATTTATTTAGCCAATAATTACTAATGTATGGGTTTGTTTCCAGGTACCTATGTTGGACTCTTTCTAAAGATGTTTTATGTTCTGAGTCCCTTATGGTTTTCCCAGAATGGCATACTTAAATGGCTATTCCAAAGTGCAAAAAATCCAGCGTCTAACTCCCACTTTTCTGTGAATTCATGTCACTTTTACAGGAGAAGACAAAACAATATTGAGTGATTTTCTGTTTGCATTTTTGTTAAATTAAATTGGTTTTAATTAGAATGCCTAACAAAGCACCTGTGCTAAAGTGGTAAACCATGTACTCCATGGACCTTCATCCTTAAGCTAGCGCTGATTGACTAGATTACATGTGGTCTAATATCTACTTTTCTTTATTAGGAGCAGTTCTTTTGCCACTGGAGCAAAAGGGCATCTAACAGACAAAGCAAAATTTTGTTTAAAGATGCTAATCTTTTGCTGTTACAATAGGAAAAAATTAAAAGGAAGAGGGAAGTAATTGAAAGGTTTTATTTCCTGAGGTTTTTTTAATGGATTATATTGATTAACAAAATTGCTGCATCTCATGGCAGAAACTTTTTATAAGAAGGCAGTAATTGTAATTAATTTTTCGTCTGTGCCACATATTTGATGATAGCTCTGATTCATGCTATTATATTCTCTCTTCCTTCACCCACAGCAAAACAAATTTAATTTGATTCATACCCTTAAGAAAAAAAAAAAAAAAAGAAACATTACTCACATGGTTATGATTCAGCTCTTGGCATAAAATTCTGTCCTCCTCCATCCTCCCCTTCTCCCACCCAAACCACCCCCACCCTCACCCACTGTATATTTATGTCATTGGTCTGAAGAAGTAGAGTAGTTCTTTAAAAACAGAGCAAACGAAATCCTTCTTTGAGTTGCTGTATTACTTAGGTTGATACAAGTCTAATAAGACTTCCTTTTCACAAGTAGTATGGAGGCAGCAGCAGTACTCTGTTTTTCATGTCACCTTAGCAGACAACAGTACTGCTAAAGTCTTGAGATGTGCTTGCTTTTAGCAGTTGAGCAAAGCTACATGAGCGATGCTAAAATTGCTTAAATGCTTGTATTTGTGAGCCTGTCTTAAAAAAAAGAGAAAAATTTATGGAAACTGCGGGGGGGGGGGGGGGGGAGGGAGGATTCTGATTGAAATGAAGTACCAGAAGAGCTTACCAATATTATTTTTTGTCTTTTTCTGAATTAGTCATAATGATCTCCTTTTTAGACCTTAACAAGTTCTCCAAGAAGAAAGAAAAGTTGTGCTTCTTTTTCTATACAAATGTATAGCAGTGTATCCTGTTTCCTACAACTTGTGTCAGATACCTTTTTGTATGAGTGGTGACAATCTTCTGTCTTCCCTGAGTGCTGGAAGTATGAATGTTACCGTTCTACTCACCATTGTATGTGAAGAGCCATGGCTTCTAAGAGCTGAAGGTTGAACACAGCTCAAGTTCTGTGATCAGACGCTAGAAATGTTTAGAGGAGATGTTTTACGCATGAAAAAAAAGACATTTATGGAGATGTGGTATGTAGAGGTGATGCAGTCCAACGATCCCAGTGGACATCAGAAGTAGTTCAGTACCTCTGAAAGTTAACGTTTATTTATGTGTGTAACACTGAGCACAGAGGTTTTCATGCACACTGATGCTATGAATCAGTCACAGTAAGTACCACAACTTGCCTAAGTTGGTGGGAAAGTGTATTTTCAGCCAATTGTGCTAATGCAGCCCTTCCACTCACTCTAAAAAAAGAGCAGATATCAAAGGGGGTTTGAAAAAAAGAAGGGATGTCTCAGAACCTAGATCACTTGTTTACCCAGAAAAGATTAACTTACTAACTTTTTAGTTAAATGATGTTTCATTAGCCGTGTGTTTACAAGCTTTACTTTTTCGGTAAAGGAATGAGTTATCCCAAGGAAAGGAATAGGATCTATAGGGGAGAAAAGAGGAAATTAATTTCTTCCTCCTCTCCCTATGATCCTTTGCTTGTACAGGTACTACAAGGAAACTATGAATATATGCACATCCTTGGTCTGTGACACTGTATCTAGTTCTGACATCCCAGTGATGCTGGGTGCTTCCCTGTGGGCTGGGCTCTTCCCCTCTGGCAGAGGTGGGCCTTCAGTGCAGTTAGCATTAAGGGTGGTGACAGTTTATTGTGGAGCTCACTCCCTTCCTCAGGGAAACGTGAAGGATGGAGCATCTGCTCTTTTCCCCAGTCCTGAGGTGACTCCCATATTTTGAGTCCTGGTCACAAAGTACTGTCATGAATAAACTTGGCCGGGTGAAGGAACTGTCTGTCTGTATGGTGTCTTTGTGGACTTTTCCTCTCCCTCTCCTACATCATTGCTTTGTGCAAGATTGGAAGATGGGAACTGTCTAACTTGGGCTGTCTAACTCCCTAGGGAACAAGAGTGGCCTTTGGCAGCACTGTGATGTGCTGAAACCTCAACTGGATCAGGCTCTCTTGCCTGTGGCATCAACTGGATGGCCCCTGTGACAGATATCAGTGATGAGCATCTTAAAAGGAATCAGGCAATTTATCCCTTGCATTTGGACCAAGACAGAAAGGTGAGAAAGTCAAAAGGCAAAAATAGGTAAACTCCCTGCTGGGAGAGGAGAGTTGCTAAATATCACAGGAAGCAGGCTCTGCTGGAACAATGAACTAAAACAAGTCTCCTGAGGAAATAGTCGACAGAGAGAAACATAGGAGAATAGGTGGGTGCTTTTGTCTGTGAGGGTGCATGGAGTAGGATGAAGAGAACAGTTCTGTCCCTCTCAACATTCCTTGTTCTCTCCCTTCCTGCTCTAATTGGGTTTTTGTGTTAAAATGAAGTACCCTTCTCCCAGAAAGCACGACAGACAGAATCCAGCTGAACTTCAGTCATGTTTGCATAGCCAAGTTCTGAAATGAGAACATCACTGCCAGCAATTTAGTGATGCACCTTTCTGTGTTCCTTTTCTGCAGTAGGACAAAAGTCTCAGCTTCTGACTCTGATCTCCCTAATAAAAGCTAAGATACTAATCACCATAAAATACACAACCAAAAAAGTCTTTCTTAGCAATGAGGTCCACAGTGAAAGCACATCTTCCCCTATTAGGCACCAGCTGCTATAATTTTTGAATGTTATGTTTTAGCCACATAGAAGGCGACTGCAGATCATCCAGCTCGGCATTAGGCTGGAATCAGAAGCACAGCGTGCTCCAGGAGATGCGGTGTGGGACAGGGAGCCAAGAGCTCCTTAGGTGCACCTTCGTTCCTGATGGAAACTTCTGTGATGTTAGTCAAGACATTTTAAGTATTCTTGGTCTGTCTTTTCTCATTTTCTAAAGGAGACCCAAGTCTACCATTTCACAGGGATATTATGAGGATTTACCCTAAAATGTACTTCTGAGGTATTTATAATGGTTAATCAGCTTTTCCATTATGGAGTACTTAAGTTATATGGCTGGCTTCAGCCACGCGAATTCACACAAATGCTATACATAGAATACTTCGGAATATTTTGTGTTTGGCTCATCTGAGTCATGGTTTGCACTCAAGAAAAAAAGTGAAATAATTTGGTTATTTTAATCTAAATTATTTTCATGAGGAACCTCATAATAAATGCTTTAGAGAGAACTCAAAGATGAGCATGATAAAATCATTGGGCTTAAATATCTCATCAGAATCAAAGGCAGATATGACTGCTATCTACCAACAAGCTGCAGGATGGAAGAACGGGGGCATTTGTGGTATAGCACAGGAAAAGAAAAAGTGCCATTTTAGCAAAGGGAGGACAATGCTGGTCATTTGATGTTGTGCCAACAGCTGGCCCTGAATAAGTTTAAGATGGAAATTTTGAAAAAAAGGTCTAAACCATCAGAAGCTACCTCTGGAACAACCTCTCAGTTGCAAGAGCTGAGGGGAAGCTGCAGCTTTTTTCAAGATGGAGATACACTCAGGTTCAAAAAATCAACAGAGGAGTGTTGGCTGGTTTGCTTTCCAGTCCCTAATTTCTTCCGCTACACCTGTTGTCCCAGTCTCTTCTTCAGTTGTTATCTACCATTAAACTTCCAGGAAGAGTGGGCAGCTCATCTCCCATTTTTTATGTTAACAGAAAACCCATGGCCACTTTGAGAGAGATTTATTCACTGCCCCTCAAGAAGCTGGAACATGTAATTCTCCAGAAGATGACCTGACTATGTTACTTATTGGCTTCATGCTCATGACAGCATAAAGACTAAATTTTTGAAGTATTCTGATATCTTTAATCAAAGATAACAAACACCACCTAAAGGTTAAGACCTACAATCATTTTCTTTAAGAAAAATTGCGATAGATGAAAAGTCAATACTGAACTATATACACACAGAGTGTGAGTGTGAAATTTTTATTAGGTCATCTGCCTTTAATTAAACGTAACATTTTTTGTTATCCTCATGCTATTCTAGGATAGGATGTTTTTGTCATTTTATGGTTTCATTGGGCTGTGGAATATTCCAAACAATTTGAAAATGTGGTTAGATTAGTTTTCCCTTGGGCTTGACCTCAGTAAACTTATCTTGCAGTAAAACTAGATTTCTTTGTCTTTATTTCATTTATCATTTCAAGACAGTTGTTGTGTGTTTGATTAATGTAATATGAAAAGGGGGGAGGAGGAGATTGGGTGTTTTCTGCTCTGTTGGGGTTTTTTTCCCCCTATCCCTGAGAGCCGCTTTGAGTCATTCCTCCAAGAGGTCCTACTCCCCGTTGCTAAAGAGGGCTGTTGTTCTGTGGAACAGGAGGGTGGGGGAAAGGCAATTTGAGTCATCTCGACTGGTTTGTCCTGGCATATGTTTCCTGCCCATAAATTGGGATTGGCAAGGCTTGTCGGTGGCAGGCAGCCTTGCCGTTGTTCCGGTTGTGCCTCGCATGGCGTTTGCTGCGCCCGTGGGGTGTTCGTGGCCTTGTGTGTTTCTTTAGGGCAGGAAAATGGAGATGAAGGGTGGCTCAGTGGCACGTCTCAGGCAGGAGCTGAAGGCACTTGGAGGTGTTGGCTTGTGTTCCTGGAGGGTTTGCGGGAAGGTGAGGCTTTCAGTATTGCTTTTAAGTGAGGGTCTGTTTCTTATATACTCTTCACTTCTTCTTGCAGCAACTCCTCAAGATACAGACGTTCAGTGTTAGTTTGCATGGGCACATTTTTCTTGCAGGAGTCTTTCCTCGCACAGAGAGCTGGTAATTGCAAATTGTTAGGGTCTTTTGGTAATTCTCCTTTTCCTTGACTTGCGTGATCCACTGCGCGCAAAAGTTTTTCAGAGCGGTGGCGGCACACCGCTCACCACCAGCCTTTGCTTTGCAAGCCGCTTCCAGTCTGCTTGAACAGCTAGTTGTATATATGTAAGAAACGGGGGTTCTTTCGGTGGCGAGGCGCTGCTTCTCGCTGTGCCACACACCCCCTCCGGCCCAGCCTCTCCGCAGGGGGAAGCGAGCGAGGCCATGGCCGCGCAAACGCAACGTCGGGGGCGAGCGCAGATTAGCGCGATGTGCGCCAGACATTCCTCCCGCGGAGATGCTGGCCGGTGCTGAATGCGGCCGTGTCTGTGTGAGGCGAGGGAGTTTCCTGCTTTAAATCACCAGCAGGCTCCGGCTGGGCGTTCCCGCTCCCGCTCGCTGCCCTTTTTTCCTTCCCCCTCAATGAGTGTCCTTTGTGTAACCCCGCTAATTCAGAAAATTCTCCGCGGTAATTGGAACTGCCCCGTCACGTGGCTGCCGACCGACGATTGGCCGCCCTTAATTGGCGGGTCTCTATAAGAGCGGCGTGCGGCGGTGGCGGGCGTGCAGCGCTGTTCCGTTCTTGTACGGTTGGCTCTCTCTTTTTGCTGCCGCCGACCGGGGTGGAGGCGGGTTGTGGGCTCTGCCGGAGGTTGCGGAGCTCTACCGGAGCCCGCCTGTGCCGCCGCCAGCCCTGCCCTACCCGCCGCCCCGGTAACGCGGCTGCTCCTTGGCTGGGGCGCTCGGCGGGGTTCGCAGGAGACTCCTGTCATCAGGAAGCGCCTCTCCGCTCGGCACCGGTGGGTGAGGAGCGACTCGGCCCGCTGCAAGGAGATTGTTCGGATGGTGGGATCGGGTCTGTGCTGCTGCCGTGCGCTCCCGGTTAATCGCGGGCTGCGAGACGAGCGCAGTTATAGGGGAGGGAGGCTATCGGGGATTCCCTGGTTTACGCCTTTCTCCCCTTTTCGTGGAGGGGGAAGTTTCCCTGGCATTTCTCGGGTCTCCGTCCGGATAAAAGTCACCGCGACACGTGTGGCCACGACTTCCTTGTCGCGGTGAGCTCCTGTCCCGGGAAGGTGGGAGCGCGGGTCTCGGTGCTCAGGTGCCAACTGCGCGGAGCGAAACGTCTCTTGTAAGCAGGGAGAGGCTGATGCTGCTTCCCCCGGGAGGGGAGGGCTGGAGCGGTAGCTCCTCACCGGTTGCTTAGCTGGTGTTTTTCGGATGTGGAAGTTGGAGTGATTTTAAATCACGAGCTAGGCAGAATCGCTTGCTTTCTGCAGGTTAAAACTAGATACAGCTTCCCACGTGCCTGTTACTTAATATCTTTTTAAGTATTTAGAAAAAAAAATGTAATCGAGTTCAGAGGTATTATTCAAGGTAGAAATATAATGATACGTGTGTCAATCTCAATATTCAGGATTTTGGTTTTTACTAGGCTCTTGAATATAGTGTGATCCCAGAAACACTAAAGAAACCAAGCTACCGTGTGAGTGCATATAAAAATGGTTCTTTCAGTTATGTTTAAATAGCATAGAATGCTTTGGGTTGCAAGGGACCTTAAAGATCATTTAATTCTAACTCTCGCCCCTTGGGCAGGGGCAGTTTCCACTAGACCAGGTTGTTCAAAGCCTCGTCCAACATGGCCTTGATACATTAATTGTTACTGTGAAAACTGCCTGCCAAGTCAGATGAGAGAGTAGTGCCTGTAATATATTATAAACCTTGTGTGTTCATCAATAAAGAGTGAATATATTATGTGGAAACTGTAGCTTATGTTCCAGATCTGCTGTTGTGAGCTTTATTTTTGCTTTCTTAGCTGTAACTTCTAAAAGATACATTTAGAAAGAACTTTGGCTGTAGCTTAAAAGGTGTCATCTGGAGTATGCTTTTCTCTATTGGTTCTGATGCACGAAACACTATTTTTCTTATTTTTAAATCCCTTGCTTTCATCTGTCATGATTGCCCATGTGAAGATTTTTCCAAAAAGGAAGAAAAGAAACTTGCTGGAGTTGAGGTTACATTTCTGTTCCGAAGCTTGTCTCAATTGTTCAAAGGCCTTTCTCTCTTTCCTGATACAATGTTCGGAAGCTCTTTGAACAATGCTGTATATAAAAATAGAGCTCAAGGTTGTTGTGTAGCTAAATTTATTGCAAAAATGAGTAGGAAATGTCTAATAAGAGAAGCAATAAAAAGACTAGATTTTGAGATAAGCATGTCTTCTAGAGGCTCTATGCCTTTGCAAGTTGGGAAGAGCATAACCTAACTTCTGTGGTCAGAGTCCCCTTCTTCGTTCAGGTGTGGCTGGACACCACCTGAGGAAAATGCTCTATTTTTAGGCTTGAGCAGTCAGCTCCGACGTTCGGAGATTGTGGTGGGGCTGGGGAGCAGCTCCCTGCAGCTGGGTACGTTTTTACTTATAGATTTACCAATTAAAATTCCAGAGGAAGAATTCATAAGGTTAGCATTCTTGCCAGAGGTCCCCCTGTTCCCTTCCCCCTGCTCTCCCGAAAAATAAAAAGCACGTACTATTCTGCTTAAGTAGTCAAAGCTTGAAAAATGTAATTGTCGTTGATTTGTTGTCTATTAATGAAATGATCAGCCACCTCCCACTGGGTTTCACTCACCTGTTTTGGAATACTTGTATGAGGTGAAGGCTGACTGATTTAAGCATAAACTGAATTTTTGGGAATTAAACAAACATGTTCCAGTCTAATTCTGTTTAGATCATGTCTATTACTTGTATTTTGGTTTGTGTCATACTGTTGACTGTTCCAGTTTATTCATCAAAAAAAACCCCTTACGTTTTGTAGTATATGATCTCATGCAAAACCACATTTTATGCTCATTCTATTAGTGTGGTTTTGCTGTCTTTTTTGTGAGCATATGTAATGAAAAATTTCTTACAGAAAGAAAACACTTGGAATTACAAAATGCTGGGAGGGAGGGAAACCTGAAATTAAAATTACCCCAAGGAAATTTTTCTATATGTCATAATGATAATTTTCATTAGTTATTGGAAGTGGTGGTGCTTTACTGATGTAGAGAAGGGCAGGCATGAGCAATGCATAAAACTAGCTTTTTTTGCAGTGGCAGATGTAGTCTGTGTCAGATGGCATCTGAGATACTGAAAGGGTTATGTGGCTGGTTCACTTCTAGCCCTGGTTTATTCATTTGTTTAGCAGCACTTCAGCAGTGGATGGATTCTATAAAATACCTTGATTGTGTGGATGGCAAGGCAGTATGTATGTATGAAGATGCTTGCCTCTGTGATACAACAGTGCTGAATAGTGTTATCCATAATTGTCAGATGACAGCAAATTCTGGACTCATTAATTTTATTATTCTTAGCCAATGTGCTGGTGCATGTCACGCTTTGTTCCTGTGTCACATATACACACACGCCCACCTCCTGGATACAGATAGATTTTTTCCAACCAAAGGGGTTTTGAGTGATGGAAGATAAGAAATCATTGTAATAGGTTCAGTGACCTATGGGAACTTCCAGTGCATGGGGTGTGCCCCCCCCAGCTTGTAGCATCTTGAACTGGTTAGATTACATAGGTCAATTCAATGTCTGAATAGATTATATACCACCACCCTCCTCACCTCCTGCCAAAAAGTGTGGCAGTGGGGGATTGCTTTTGGTGGTGCTGTGGCTTACCACCTCTTAGAGCATTACTCTTTCCTGTGCTCGGGAATTGTTTTTTGGGGTTAGGTGTTAAACTTCTAGATAGCCTTAACTTAGGGGAAGCTTTTAACAGGAAAGGATGCTTGTTTCCAATCTCTGAAGATATATTACATTTATTATATAGTAAAGGGAAGGAGTTGCTTCTTAGTTTATTTATCCTGACTGCAGATTTAAGCAGCAAAGTTATTTTTTCCCTTTTATGTTCTAACTGTGCTGAGGTTTGAAAACTGGATTCTTTATGTGAAAGCCATTCTATATAAATGCAGGAACATTTTGTTCACCCATTTGTAACTATGATAACTGCAGATAGTTCTTCTGCACCTTTACCTGTTAGAAATGCAGCGTAATATGACTGAAATAGTTTTCTTGAAGGGTGATCAGGTTATTACACGTGAATATTCTTACAAATTACCACGGCAAGAGCTGAAAAATTGAACTGATGTTACTTGGGTCCTTGGGATTTGTGAGGAAGAGGAAACACCTTTCAAAATACATATGTAAGAGATGTAGCTCTTGGATAAGCTTGTGATAGGCTGTTAATATTACTTTAAATATCTTACTGAAATTCCTCAACACTAGAAAAATAAAAGGTTAAAACTAAGCTGCTGGATGAGCAGACTGAGGTGGAGCCTATGGCTAAATACTCCTGTCCCCTACACACATGATAAATGAAATTGTAGTGGGTTCAGTTCATAATGCCAGAACATCATCATCAGTTCATTTCTGTGAATATCTGGTATTGCTCATGAAAGCTGATGAGCAGTAAAGATTTAAGTAAATGATTACTGGTACAAATACCAGTATCTTAGAAATTCAACAGTCACAGGACAGAAAGTCTGTTTTTATGGCTCAGATAGATGAAGCAAAGTTTATAAATGAATTGACTCAAGACACCTTACAGAGTTGCTGTATGGCTTTGAAGTTGATGATGAAGTGATGACCTACAAATAGAGGGTGTAAAAAGAACTATATGGTGCATAAGAGGTTCTCTGGACCATCATCCTGCCCAAAGGGTTAGGTTAACTGTTTTTAAGCAAATCTTGATGGCTGCATTTTTGACCTCTTTTTAAAGATAACTGATTTGGGCATTTTGTACAATTCCCTTCAGAGAAACTTGCCTTCTATAGGCTTGCCAGACAAAGATGCTGCCTAACCTGACTACTCCTAGGGATAAATTTGAACTGCAACTGTTTGCCCAAGAAGAAAAGTTTAAACCTCTTTTTCTGGGTGGGTGGTTTTATTTTTTTTTGTGGGTTTTTTGTTTGTTTGGGGGGGTTTTTTTGGGGTTTTTTTGTGTGTGTGTGTGTGTGTGTGTGTGTTTGTCTTTTGTTGTTGTTGGTTTTGGTTTTGTGGGGCTTTTTTCCCCAAGCTGATATGCTTGTGCACTGTTACATCCCCTGCAAATAATAAGATAATTTTGTGGCCTAAATAGAGATTGGGAAAGGTGGGACTGGCTGTGGTTCACAGGAGAGCACTGCCTGTAATCTAGAAATTACTGTTTCGAGAGAGTCTTTCTTTTTTAAGGTGAGAATTTTCATCTCTGACTGTAGTATACAGCAGCTGGATATCAAGCATTTTAAGTTTAGGAAAGAAGCTGTAGTTCTTTTTTTGGTCTTAAAAAATCCCCAACCAACAGCATAGTGGCACAGCTCATACAGCCTATTATAAGGTGGGGTATTGAACCAGGGAAGCTGATGATCTGACAGAATTATTGTCTAGAAACACTGAGCAGGCAGTATGTTTCTAAATGGAAATATTCGCCTGCTTTTTGTACACCTCTGTTTGGATTCTGTGCTACTCCTAAAATGTGCTGTATTTCTCTGTTGAAGCACAAAATGGTTGATCTGTTCTAATGTTCACTCAAGAAATAAAGTAAGTTTCCTAGGCCAGAGTAGTTTTGTTGCAGGTTTTGCTGCTATCTTGTTGATCACATTCAGAAGCCATGTAGTGTCCTATGCATGTAACTTAAAACATTTGGCTTTGTCCTGAGCCAGGCCAAACTCTTACTAGTGCATGCATCCATGCTGATAATTTCTAGCTGTCTCTGAAGATCTCTGTAGATGAGGGAGTTTAAAAAAAAAAACCCAAACTATTCTGTATACCTAAATGCTTATTTGCATTACAACAGCACATGCTTGCTTCTAGTACTCAACAGTGATGCAACTCTCCCAGTGAATCTGCAGATTTCAGTTATTCTCTAATAACTTTAGTAATGTTAAGTTATTATAAAAGTTAAGGTCAACAGCTAAAAGAAATTTTTGGCCTTTTAATTGTCATTCTAAACCCTGTCTTTACAATAACTGTCTAATGCATGTGTGAGCATCTTGCTGCAGACATTTAGGTTCCTTCTTACGTATTGGCCTCTGCTGTTGAGAAGTTATGTTCTGTAGTTATTGTGTGATGAGATTTATCTGTTTCATAATCATCTTGAGCCAGATGTTTCACTTTTCTTCACTGTCAGAAATATCTACTATAAATAGGTGCATAGTGCTGTGCAATTTTGTAGCTGTCTTGGTCATGGTGAAACTGCATGTTTATAAATCAGTGCTCATTTTAAGAGCAACATCTGGTCTGAATTTTGCAGCCAGCTGTTCACACCTTAAGTGAAATGTCACAGGTCTGGATGACTTGTGAATAATTAAATATTTGTATTTTAGTAATCTTTTGCTGCCTTTGCCTAACAAGTGTGTGGTTGGGCAATAAACATGAAATGGTTTCCATTAGAAATTGCTGTCTATATGTTCACTAAAAATACTTGAAGTAGTTGTGGTTTTGAGATGCCTGTTTTGCTTTGTCTTCTTAATTTGTACTGGGGGGGAACAGACATTGAACAAAATCCTGAATAACAGTGAAAATATTTAAAAGAACCAAGTTATACTTTTGTAGTAAATTTCAGGCTCAGTTAAAAGGTATGATACTGTGATAAGGAAGGTTCAGCATTTGGAAGTGCCCTTTTCAGAATGGTTTGTATGCTTTGAATGGGAGATGATCATGTAAATATATGAACATTCCTAATTTTGTGTTAAAACCAGGAAATACTTGCCAGTATCCACCTGCAAGCAGAAGAGAAAGTTTCTGTGCTAGCAAATTGGTAAAAAAGGATGAAAAATTCAGGAATATTATGAGATGGGTACTTGAGTGTCCTGATTGTTTCAGGAGGCATCAGAAGACCTTAAAATACGTGAAAATTTGGTCTCTTTTGAGTTATTCCCTCAAACTAGTTAACACATGGGAAGATTAAACTTTCAGGCAAATGTTGCAATTTGGAAAAGTTCTAACCAAGTTAACTACTTAGTAAGATACTAACCTTTGCATGGAGGAGATCCTCATGTAGCATTAATAAATATTTAACTCTTCAGATCTTCAAATCCATGCCCAAAGTTAAGCTTTTGAATTAATTAATGAGGTGTAATATATAAATACTGTCAATGTAGCCATTAATGATGAGTAACACTAATCACTTATTGGTGTGTAATTCTTTCTAAATCGGTTGAATATGTCTCTTCAAAAGCTTGAGGGTATTTCTTGTGCTTGATAAAGTGCTGACTTCTCAGAAAGTAAATGAGTAATAGTGTTCTGCTGGATACTGGTTGTGCTTTGAATATATGTGCTAGTAATAATCAATTTGCACTGTGGTTACTAATGAGCCTCAAAAATGAAGTCTACCCTTGATGTAGTCCCTGGTGAATGAGAAGATTATTGTCAATAATTGGCACTTCCAGCTTACCTCTAATGACAGCAAAGCCAGCCTTCAGGGTGTCAGCTCCCTAAATGGGCAGGTATTTCATTGCAAGAAGCAGTGTGCAGGCAAAATGCCTGATGTGGCTTGGTGGAGTTTGGTGGGTGGCAGCTGAAGTAGACACATTGCAGTGGGAACTGCTGCAGCTGGGCTGGAGCCCTGGCTGGGAGAGCTCTGCCCCTCCTCTGAAATTCCTCAGGGGAGGAAGGAGTAGATGGGAGGCCTCCCTCCCCAAAAGCAGCTGTGGAATGAGGATGAAATCCAATGTTTATCCTTTCTTCCGCAAACTATAGGAAATGTCGTGCTCACATAAGTTGCATAATAGTATTTGCAGTTGTGATAGGGAGAGCCTGAGTAGAATGCAAGGAGAGTGAGGTGTTAGGAATGGTGGTGCTCTTGGAGGAGGAAAAACTACAGTATGACCTGTGAAAGTATTAAACTGCTTTATAGGGGAACTGCCCTGATCCTTGCTTAAGGGTTTTTTTTTTTTTTCTTCTGTTTTCCGAGCATCCTTAAAAGGTTTTTGACCTTTGGTTTTTAGATGCCAGCTACACTGTACTGCCGTGCAGTGTCATTAATGCTCGGGATTAACTGTTACTGCAAGTAGACAAGAGGATGTGACTCCTGACTGGGGTGAGGAACTGGAAATCAAGTGACAGCTTTGTTTCCACTCTGCTGCCTAGCATAGGTAAACTTTTGACGGAAGTTGTCTGTCATTTATGTGTCTTTTAAGGGAGTTGTCTACTTAAATGCTACTACTTGTCCTTTCTCCACTACTGTTGTCAGAAGGCCAACTCTACTTTGTGATGCTTGGATGACTGAGAGGTTGAAATGACTGATGATACCCAAGCTTTCTGTCTACACAGACAGAACATAAAAACGCTGTCTTGGTCAAACAGGTGCAGTTTGAGCTTGACTCTTAATAGTGGCACCACTTTAGCTGGGCAATCACTTGCCTCTCTGAAACTGTTTAGAAACTGTTAGCTGAGGAATATTGAACAGGTCTCACCTTCTGTAATACAGAAGCTGGAGAAGACAAAAATCGCACTTCATGTTCAGAAAACCAAAGTGCTTTCTCAGAACTGGTTTATGGCTGTAAGAAGAATGAACATCTAGGATTCTAAATCTGTATGCAGTCTTGGTGAAAGTACATTGATGTCAGGATGATGCTCAAGGTTGCAACTGCCTTGCTGGTTTTGTTCAGCCGTTTTCAGTAAGCAGAACAATGGGAAGGAATGGTTCATTTCTGAATGTGAAAGGCGATGTCTTCGAATAGCTACATTTAGTAATAGCAGTGAGGTTACTGTAGGAGGTACCTTTATGTAATAAACTGAAATGTACCACTTGTTTCTTAGGCCACAAAAGAATCCTCTTATGACTTATCCTACCTAGATGTCTCTTCTTGGAAATGTTGTATTTTTGTAGAACTGTTACATAGCAAAAATTCCTGTGAGAAAGATACATGGATCATATACTAGAAAATGAGTACAGAAGGTGGCATTATATTTGAAGAAGAAATCTGTAATTGCCTCTTAACCATGAAGTAGCATGGCCTGTCTTGCCCTCCTGTTAAGCACAGAACACGTGCTAGGTTATCTGGTCTGTTATGGAGGGGAAAAAAAAAAAAAAAAAAGCTGTACTGACAAGCAAAGTGCTGTATCTTCACTGAGAATTTCGACCCAAAGAGGTGCACGTTGTAGCCAGAATGCCCCTTTGATAATGTGTAACTTCAGATATTATAACCAGACTGGCTTGAGTATTTTCAATATACTTCTGCTGCCTGCTGAATTGTCCTACTGGAACTTTCTGACTTTTTGACTGACATTAAGAGCTGGTAATTCTGTGGTGGAGGAGCAGTACTCAATTCAATACCACATAAGAACACATCAATTAAAAAATGCCTAGATATGGGCAGGAAAGCTTAGTCAAATATTCCTGTATGGGGGGGGGAAACCTAAACAAAACACTTGCATGTTTTAGATAAAGCTGCTGCTTTGTGACAGTCTGGAGAGCCAAAAACATTGGGGAGAACTATCCTGGGATGTCAGGTTAACCTTTTTTCTTAAAGGGTTGCATTCAGAAGCCGGGTTAGATACGAACAGCGAAGGTTTTAATGGGTATCCTGAGCAATGTAGTTCTGTATTGAGACCAAAGGTGTTTTCCTCCTGGAACCCATGTTTACCTTCCCTTATTTGGTGTGGAGATGCTTCTTAGGCATCTTGTAAGTGCAATTTTTATAGAATTTAAGAGATAAGTCTTACGCTTTTGGAATATAGTGATAACCAAAAATTGTTAAAATCTTGCTTAGCAGACACCTTGATTTAAAAACAACACACCCACTTCATTATGATGCTATTCAGGGAAATGATTCAGTGCAGTTTCAGTGGGTTTAAACAATGACTTAGTGTCACACCTATTTTGTAGAAAGCTGGCTTTTAAATGGAATTCTTGTTTTCTGCAAGTCTATACATAGCTAACAGCTGCAAGGTGATAGTTGGTAGTATACAAGTCCTGTACAGAGCCTCCTTCACTGCATACTGTTTTGCCATGCTCTGAAGATTGACAAGTGAATTGGAAATGTTGGAATGATTTGTTGAATCCTTCAAGTTTCCCTTTCAGAACTGTTTTATCTTGCAGTAAAACATAACTAGGATTGAGTGATTCACAGTATATACAGTCAAGTTCATTTGAAAGGGTACACTTGGGTGTTGGTTTTTTTTTTTTTTCCACTCTTTGTACAGGTTGTAATAGTATGCTAGCTCATATATCTCTTTGTTCATGGCCAGTTTGAGTTGCTAATAGTAAAATACACTGTGGAGTACTAATGGTCTTGAGCACCATTCAGTCTTCAGTTCTGCATATAAATGTGTTCAGAACAGCAGTAGGAGAGCTGACACAGACATTGGCAACATGTAGTGATAAAAATTCTTTGTGAGCACACCTTTAGGTAGAGTGCTGGCATGTCAATACAAAATCCCTAACTTAAGTTTCTCAAAATCAGAATCTTGACTGCTTTATCCCTGCCCATGTGCATGTCGGGCACGCATCTGAGAGTGACTGTGCAGTGGATGGGTACTGTACAAATGAGTCAGTTCCTGTTCCTTTGGCTGAAGCTTCGTTAGGAGTTCTCAAAAAAAGTATTTCAGAATGTGGATGTGGTCAACATAGTCATTTTCCAGGCATCTTAAAGGAAACCCACATCAACTGTGAAAGTGAACTTTGAACTCCTCTGTGCTGCCACTAACAGAAATTGAGCAGTGCTGAATGGGAATGCTTGTTTGCTTCTGTCTTCCCTCACAGTTTGTGCTTCTTGTCCTTCAGATTAATTGCCTGTTTATTTTTCAGGAGAATTTCCAATGATACATCTGTGTACAACTGATTCACTACTCCACCAGTGGTACATCAGCTAGGCATGTAGTTAGAAACAGCTTCTGACAAATTTTAGTCCATGTTTAATTGTTCAGCACATTTAAGTAATACCAAAAGCAGTTAAACCCACCAGAACCTGTAGTGTTGTTTCCCAGTTGTTATGGCAAAATGTGGTACAAACCACTTTACTTGTACTGTACCTCCAGCGTTTAATATATAGCTTTAGATGAGTAAGTTCTCTTGAAGGTATCAATTATTAAAAGGGAGTCTCTCTTACTTTTTTTTTTTTAGATGTCAGGTTTGTTACTTTCAGTGAAAATATTTACCTTGTACTCTGAATCTTTCCCTATTTAGAATGGCTTATTTTTAAATAACTTTACCACAGTTCTTCCTGACTTATGCAGTGGTTTGGTTTTTTTTTGTTTTTTGTACGTATACTACTTGTGATTATGCAAGCTATGAATACACCAGGATCTAGGCTCTGAATGGCATTTTCTCCAAAATGACTGTTTTAATAGACTTCCGCTACTTTACTGAAATGTGCAACTCTGCCATCTAATTGTTATCTTGTGCTGATGTTTGTATAGTGCACTGGATTTCCCTGTCGGTTACCCAGTGATGCTGGAGGAGGCATTCTGCCAACAAAAGGGAGATGTTTGCCCTGGGAGCCTTTAGAAGGCTACTACAGTGGCACAGTGAAGCAAGTCTCCAAATGGCAACATACACTTCATTTAGAAGAAAACACTGCTGATGCTGTTCAAAACACTGTGTTGGAAAATTAAACTCCCAGGTCTTTTATCTGGAAACCTGTGCATTATACGTAACGCTAACTGTACTGTAGAGGTAGAAAACAATTAGAGAAGCTTTGTTATCAGTAACTCCAGAGGTTGTAGGTGAGTGACTCTGTAAGGTGTTCATATGGTTTTTGACAGGAAAAAGGAATTTTGTGCCTTACTTCACATGTCCACAGCAGTAATTGTGAATCTGTTATAGGTAGAGAGATAAAAAGAAGTAAGACTGTCTGAAGCTGATCATGCCATTAGCAGACACAGAATGGAAAGTCAAGAGTGCCTGGCATTCTTGCTGCCTATCAGAAGTATTAATGTGCATGGTTTTGTTTGGGCTTTCCCCCACACCTTTAGAAGAGAGTGAGGATTAGTGAGGCTGGCTATTTGGCAGTGGTTCCTGTGTTACTGCTGTGCATTGCAAAATACCAGGTGTACCTAGACTTCACCAAATGGTTTATCAGGACAAATCTACCTGGCATTTTAAAAATGTTTTAATAGTTAGAATTTTAAATTGGAATTATACTTCAAAGACATCTTTCTTTTTTAATCTGATATGAATGAAAGTACGCAGTGTGAGATGTAAATTTAATATGGCCACGTTTAAGCTTTCTTAGTGTCGTCATGACCTGTAATAAGAATCTTGTTCTAGAGGTTTTGCTTCAAAGATGAAATTTAATTGCAATACTGGATCTAACACATACCTGACTAAGTAGTTTATTTTGCAGTGGATGTAACTTTCTTTCTTCAGGTAACCTTGCTGCTACTAACTTATTTATTTATTTATTTTAAACAAACAAAATGTGTACTGGCATACTTATGTCAGTATGTCTTGCAGCTGTAGAGGGGTAGTGACCACCTCACTTGTTAAACCATCTTTGTTCTGAAGTGCCATCCTCACTCACAATACTGGCGCAAATGCACATGTGAAGTGGTTGGTCTGTATCGTCTGCTTGCTAATTCATACTTAACTCCTAAGTTGGCTTTGAGGTTTGTGCTTTTGAAGTATTTATAGCATTTAAATGTACAATAAGGTTTTTGTTTGATTGGTTATCCTGTCTGTCCTGCTTGGATGCTTGGTCTTTACAACTGTACCTTCAGATTATACTCTATCATTTCTTTGTGCTGTATTTTTAGTAATGAAAAAGCCCTTTTGGGTAGAGAGGTATTGAGTTGGGGTAAGCCTAATTAAAAAAGGCCTTTGTTTAGTGTACTGTAGATAATATAGTATACTGTATGTAATACTAATATACTGTAGATAAAACTGTTTAATATACCGTTCAAAACTGAGACCACTTTGATTAGTGTAGCCTACTGTTCTATCATAACCTGAACCTATTAGCAGTTTGTTCAAGATTAAATACTATTGATATTTTGTACCAGTCAGGATTTCCCTTCAAGTGCCCTTTTTCAAACCCAGTGGTATGCTAGTCCTTATCCTTTTCTTAGTACTGTGAATTCCTGCCACCATAGTCTCTGCCTGCCCTGAATGAATTTGCTGCCTTCATTCTAAGGTGACTTAGCGAAGGATGATACTGCTTCCCATTTGTCTGTTGTGGTTATATTTTTGAATCTGTGAATATTCCTGAGGTATCTCATGCCAGTGAATTGGGTACTTAACGAGCTACCTTTTGGTTCTTTTCAGTTACATTTTAGACAATGATAGCCCTTGGCTAATTTTTGTCTTTTTCCTGGAAGTGGTCTAAAACCAGTTCATGTTATGGAAAAACTGGAAGATAATCTTTGCAAGATTCTGAGTGGGTACAACAGCCTGAAGTTTGTATCTACTATGGGAGAAGATACTTCTCCAGCTGGTGTCTCTCCTATTCTGTATCATGGTAGTTATATCACTTGCACCATTTCCACAAGTTCAGTCTTTTCTTCCAGGTTCTGTATTTGCCCTTTTTGAGGAGGTGATCAAGTGAAAGTTAAATCATCATACTACTGTGTGGTCACACATACTTCTTGACTTGTTGATTTTGTGGCTTTATGTATTTTCTTCAGTATCCCATTTATCTTTCTCTTCTAGTGTTAGGTTGCTAAACCACACCAAAGTCATCTTTGTGTTACAGGTAGCCTTTAATTTAGCAGCAGCTGTAGTAGTATTGCCAGCATCTCTTGCATTGAGATTTACCCTAGACTTATGTTCCTTTTTACCTTACTTACTGTGACGTTTTCTAAAAGCTGACCAATTAATAGTCAGTACCTACAGAGTGCTTTTGCAGTGATGGATGCAGCCTACCTCCTAATTACCTGTATGATGTCAGGCACGAGAGGGCAGTAAGCAGTCTGGCTTTGACTTGCATATGTCACTCCAATGTTAATACCTTATTAAACAACTCTGCTGATGGCCCATATAGTACAGTCCTGGGTCCAAATAGGTCTTTCTGCTTAAATGCTTAAAGAAGGTAAAGTAGTACTGACAGCCATCTATCTCCCCTGCCAGTGCACTTGTTTGTCCATGTTTACCTCATCATTCCAGTGCAAGTGTTTGTACATGTCTGTATATTTATATATAGGGAAGGGGCAGGAGGTCTTCATTTAAGTGATTAAGACACAATCTTCTCATTTCCCTATGGACCCTCAATCCTTTGTATGTTTCAACCAGCAGAGGGGTTTTAACTTGTAAAGCTAGAGCTGTGTGACTTTTTCTACAGTGTGCATGGAAGTACAAATCTGGAATAAGAAATTAAGTATCAGCATTGATGCTGCTGTCCCTTGCACATTGCTGTATTTGCTTTCTCTTAAGTTGCATATAGAATATAGCCTGTCTAGAGCTGTGTGAATTGGTGTTTGTAACCTGTATGACCTGCTGGTGTGTATTATTTCATGTACATTTACTATCAGTAAATATTAGCCCTGGTCCTGTTGAACAGATGTTTATTTTGGGAAGCTTCTTAGCACATTGTACTTGTTCTTCTGCTGGTCTGAAAGAAGCAAAGGCATTTGAGCTGTGGAATAAACATATGCATTTAGGTCTCTGGCATAGTAGCATGCTGTTGTCAAGTGATAATCTTCAGGCAAAATAAAATGTGCCCCAGGCTTTCAGATTTTTCTTGTAAAGATTGCTTAACACTTAAATTATGATCTTCAGTTCTTGCTGTTTTGAGGTGCTTTATCTTAAAAAAAAAAAATAAAAAAATAAAAAAATTGGAGAACACTTACCTAGAATACTGATTCTGGTTTAACTCCAAAGTTTCTGAAGACCTTAACTGCATCTGTACTGTAATCTGGGTCTTATGTTCAGATTCCCAGGCTTCTAAGAGCTTTAATGCTCCCTAATAACTCCTCTTAGATGTCCACCTTAACACTACTTAAGATGTATGTTTTTGTTGAAGTTGTAGACTCTGCATTTTCTTAATTTATATGTGGATAAAGTAACTTGCCCCTTGGGTTTCCAGAGTAAAGCTTGCTGCTGCATAACTGGTTTGACATCTTAGGTGGACTTGTTTTCCCTTTTGTTGGGATGGTTTTAGCATTTACTAGGGGAAGGAGGGTGGCTGTCATCTTAACTGCATGTGTCAGAGGGAGAAAGCAAGTCCCTCTGAGTCAGGAGGTGAAACAATGCCCAAACCATGCCTATAGTCCATGTTCCTCATCCTACAATCAGGCTTACAACTGATAGGTTTAAAATTTGTATCTAGATAGTCATTGTATCTTTTGCTAGTCTATCCACTTCTTGGGGGCCTGACTTATTTTCCCTGTAGAATAGTAAGGTGACTGGAAACAGTATAATTTCATGGCATAAATATAGTAAACTTCATATTACATTTGGTTGAAAGTGGGGTGTGGTGGGGGCTAGTTTACCTCTGCCAGTTGAATTCACTTCACAGGAAGGCAATTAGGAGGAGAGGGTGGGGAACAGGACAGTAAACAAGCTTATATTCACCACCCTTCTATTGCATAGGGTGTGATACAGGACCAGGTGGCTTTGTAACATCTCCATAATTGAATAATCAAGTGCCTTATATTGCACAGTTCAAGTAACACATGAATGTTGTTCTCCTCTGAAGTAAGTACTAACTGCACTTGGAAGAGTAATTATCTTTAAAGTAGGTCCTTGAGGAGTATACAGAAGGTTCTCACTGTCAGTGCTGGGAATTAGTCTTAGGAATTACTGCCATTCAACTTGTTATCTGACTTCTGGATCAGATTTTTTTCTCATTCCTGGCATGCTTTTACTTATTCACTAGGTTGCCATTTCACATTGGTATTTTCTTTTGCTGATATTCTCTGCACATAGGTACCCAGCATGAATAAATGATGGAGCTGCCAAAGATTAAGGTCCCTATTTTCCTTGCAAACTGAGATCTGTGCAAGCTTACACTGCATGGTAGCTTGAGTTAAATGGCATAGTAAGGACATAGTAGGGTTTTCATAGCCCAGCCATTAAAGGTTATGTGCTGTAGGGGTATTGAGAGGCTTGTTTGAGTAATTTCGGCCAGCATCAGAATTCAGTAATGTTTAGTGTTAATCTCAGAGGAATCATATCTGCAGTATTTTGTGCTTAACTCATTTGGTTTCTGCTCATGTTTCAGTTGGATTGCTAGTCAGATTGTTAATATTTGGCATGCTGTGGGTGTGCTGTTGCAAGGTGCATGCATGCTATTTAGAAAAAGATAGCTAAATATCTGATAAAATTATTTGGCACTTGTGAATCTCACTTAGCATCTCTACTACAACAGTGTTGATACATTGTGAGCACCAACTACATGGCTCTTGAATGGCTGGGTGGGCCTCTTTCATATATGCACTATACTCTGATGTATGCCTGTAACATCTGTGTGGTAAGTCTGGCAAACCTGTTGGACATGGGGGTTGCTGACAGTGTGTGACTCAGGGTCCTGCAAAGGTCTGTGTTGAAGGGGAACCCAGGGGCGTACAGGCTGGGAAAGGAGGGGAATATAGGTGGGTGGTTTTGGTTTTTTTTCACTTCCCACCTCCTTACTGTTTTGGCAGTCTCCTTGCTGTAACCCTGCCTTAAGCTTAGAAACACTGGGTTTGTGTCCACACAAACAGATCTAGCTGTAAGTGTTTCTGTAATGCCAGGTAGCAGGCAGCTACCTTCCATATGTCTTGTAAAGAACTGAGCTGAAATCTTCTGGCAAAGTGTTTACTTAACACTGTGGGCCTAAACAGAAACTTCACTGTTGCTGTGTGCTCTCTTTACATTACCTTACTGCTCATAAAATTGAGATTTGGTGAATAAGTTAATTCAGTTTCTCAAATTATCATCCGGTGGACAGTTACAACACGCTGGGGAATGAGCACTTACTAACAATAGCTGATGACAACTGAATGCATATTGTAGAAAGGAAGTTCGTTACTACTTAGCATACGGAAGCCTCTGGCTTAGGAACATTAACTCATGCCTAATACCCTTCCATGGAAGTTTTGTTCCACTCTTTAAAGCTATAGGCTCAGTTATTCTTTATTCCATCAATTTCAGTGAACAGTTTGCTTAACTCCATATCAAATGTATTTATGCCTGTGTAACTTAGAGTTGATCTGTGGGGGGTGTTTTTGCATGCTAGAATAATTATTTACAGCATCCTTTTGGAGGTTTTACAATTTAGCCAGTTTCTTACCTGTTTGTAACAAATCCATCAAAGACTGTGAAGTTAACTCAAAAATAAGTCCTGGTTAAAGGTAACTGTGTTTGTGTTTATCAGCAATTAAGCTTAAAAACAACCTAGTTAGTTGGCCTCTGAGAGTGCAGGTGGTTTTGCCTTTAGGTAGTTGTTTCAGAAGGCTGTGCCAACTATGTTACCTCCCTAGACTTGCTCATACTAGTGTACTCTGGCAAAGCAATTTAAAAAAAATGTCTTGGGCACTATTTTCGTAAATCTGTTCAGCCCAATCAGAAGCTTCATTTAATGGAGCAATGTATAAATAGTGCAGAGTCAAGTGACCATCAGCTGGTCTGAATGGGCTTGACCACTGCAGTCACAGGGTCTGAGGTATGCAGGAGCTGGGATCACTGAAATCATGCTTTGCTGCAGAGATATCCTGACTGTGGCATAATTATGTAACTGCAGAGGAATTCATGTGTGTAAGAATGTTTTAATTGAACACCTGTATTTAATGTTGGTTTCACCTTCTGTATCATTACTGTGGGGTTACAAAAAAAAAAGTTACTGCCTTGGTTAACTTTTCCATTTCATTAAGTAGTGCATATTGCGAAACATAGCTGAACTCCACAGTTATGCATTTCCTTTATAAAGTGCATTTCCTTTTCTAAAGTGTATGCCTACTTGGTTGAAACAATGCACTGATCATTTTACTGAGTTCAGAACTTAAGATATAGTGGCTCCTTGTCTGAGTTCATATTAGGTAATTAGAAGTTCTTGGCATGCTTGGTAAACACCGAAATGCCATTGTATTGTGCATTAAGCATGGAGAAATATTTCTTCAGTTACAGTGTCAGTGCACTGAAATATAAGTGTTTTGGCTGTCCCTTATGATTGCATTATTAAATCTCTCTGCAAGTTCAGAGCCGACTGTTTCAGAGATGCTGACTGGCTTCCTGTTTGGAAAGTTGTTGAAGCTAACATCCAGGTAGTCACTTTTTTTATTGAAAACATCCATGGGCCCCACTTACAAATATCACAATATGGGTTCTAATCAAACTAGTAAAATGGCAACTATGTATTTGTATTTGGTTCATTTGACACTTGTGGCAGTGCTGTCCAGAACAAAAAATGTTATCAAATTCAACTTCATGGGAAGAACTAGATTTCAAATCAAAATAACTGGTATTTTGCTTCTTCTTTCCCCACTTTCCTTGGTCTTTATACTGAACAGCTTTTCCCTCTTTTCATTACAAATTTTAATGCTTGCCAGTGCTATCCCTATGCTTAAAATATTATTAATCTGTGATGTGAGACTCTCCCACAGCAAAGCTGGTTGATGAGGACCTGTTTGTTCTCTTTACTGTCAATTCAACAGCTAGGCCTTTGATTAAAAACTTGAGTTACTGACTTTATTCAAACTGGAAAATGCGTAATCATAAATGCATTGGAGACCTTTCTTGCCCTGATTGATCTACTTAAAGATCATTCAATCATATTAAACATATCTTGATTCAGCAAGTAAAGGTATGAGTCTGTTAAGAGGTGATTCATGAGTGTGCTTGTAATCTGCCTTGTACTTGATGCACAATACACATCCAGAAGAGTAGTTTTTCCTAACTTCTACTAGATCTGGTGAGGGATGCAGTTGTGTCTTATATTTTTGGCAATAAACCTTCATATTAGTACAGTTCACCAGTGTCAAAAGCTTTACGCATAGGTTTTATGTATGACAGCTGATGGTTCTTTTTCCTCAATAACTTTGTATTTTTTGCTTTCACAAAGCAGTAAGACTCCTCTCTGCACAAATATCAAACCCAGACACTGCTCAACTGCATCTCAGGCTTCATGTCCCAGGGTTATGATACAGCTTGAGACTTCATTTTACATAGATGTGAAGCACTCCCACATCTGAGATGTTCACAAACTACCTCCCTTTCCTATTCTGCAAGAGCTCTGAACTTGAAGTAAAACCCTCTTTTTCTTCTGTGGGGTTTGACTTTCTCTTGTAGGGGGTACACAGGCACACCCCACTGCTTCAGCAGTCAGGGAGTGGTGAAGAAGTGCTGCTTGGTGGCTGCCCCTCAGCATGGCCTGCCCTAGACGGAGGGTGATGTCCGCATTAAAGGCTCTGCTCTTCCCCTTGCTCCTCTTAATTGCAAGGGATCTGGCTAAAACTCGCGAATGACTGAATAGTTGATAATAAATCAGAAGTTCTTTTGTTAAATTAAAAAATTCTAATTTAAAAGTAACACTTATAACACAGTCTTGTAAATCTTATGTCTGAACCTCTTGGCCTCTCTTTGAAGACACAGTGACTATACTTTCTCCAGCTTACTCCAAAAGCCTGCTTGATTGAAGATCAGAGAGGAGATATTCCCTCTGGCTTCCCTGAGCAGATGCAAGCTGGAAGTGCCAGTGGTGGAAAAGCTCTGTCCCTGTATGGGATAGGGTAGGATGACCCTTGCCTCCTGCATGCTACGAGGCTGGAACTGAGGGTGAAGCTGGCAGTGTTGTTTGCTCTGAGGTTGGGAATGGCTGGCCCTAGCCTGGAGCATGGTGGCAATATAGTAGAGGGTTATATTGGCTTGTCTTGAGGA
Organism: Psittacula echo; assembly: GCF_963264785.1. Classification (NCBI taxonomy): domain Eukaryota; kingdom Metazoa; phylum Chordata; class Aves; order Psittaciformes; family Psittacidae; genus Psittacula; species Psittacula echo. The sequence goes on from NC_137736.1 coordinate 36,134,610, forward strand.
GGTTTGAAGCCAAGGAAGTGTAAAACTGTTGCGTACAGAAGAAGGGAGAACTGGACAGGCTTCATTAAATGAGTTGTGCAAATCACTGAGGTGAGTTCTTCAGCAGAGAAATGCCAGTATTTATTTCCCAGCTTTAGTGCTGCTGCTCCCATGCTTCAGCATTACATACTTTATTCCTGGCAAGCTTCTGGCAGTTGTGCAAGCTCCTGAGGTTAGCATAGGTACTGTATTGTGAATTAAATAATGTTGATTCATGCTTAATAAACGCTGTTTGTGAAACTGTATTGTGGAAAAGTTCAGCAGGGCATGCATGCACCTCTTGTGTTTCTCCTACACTGGGAGGATAGCAGCTACCACTCTTTTCCAGGAATATATGTGAGAAAGCTGTTCCAGTTATTTCTTTTCCCATAGACCAGTCTTTTAATCACAGATATTATTGCTATACTCTAGTCAAAGAGTCAAAGGTTAGTGGTAAAACTGCTTTAAAAATTATTAAAAATACATAAAAGTGCTCTTACCATTACAGTTAGTTATGGTTATGTGTTTAAAAAAAACACTTATCAGGGCAGTGACAATGTTAAAATACTCTGTCACTAAAGTTGTAAGTCTCACCAGTTCCCAGCCAAAATTTTTATTTAAACAAATACTTGAGATACTTAATGAGCAGTTCTACTTGATGGTTATTTTTTTGTTTGTCTTTTATGTTGTAAGAAATAAGTCAGTAAATCTTAATGCTTACTCAAAAATTTCAAGGAGTTTCTTAGAGTATATTTCAGTCACCATCAGAAGGCCAACCTAGGCAAGTATCCACTGGGATTTTTCTCAGATGTGCTGTGCTATAGCAGTTTCTGAGCTGGTGGAGAGGAACGGGGATTCCTTCATTTGACAGCAGAGGTGAAGGGTTTTCAAATTGCTATGAATGGGAATTTTTATGTGAAGACTTGAAATGCTGCACTGATTTCTAATAGAAGTTAACTCTAAGCAGCTCCCCTCCTATCTGCTGGGTTATGTAGGAATTGTACTTCTTCACATTGTAATGTGGGATGCATTTCCCCATTTCAGGATTACCTCTGTGCCTTTACATTTACTTTTATTTACTGAATGTCCTTTCTGACAGGATAAGAGCAGCCTGATTTTGAATAATTCGTATCTTGCATAATATTGTTTGAGGATTAAGGAGAAATTTAAGGTGACTTGGTTCTGCTGCTATTCTGCTTCACATTTGTGAGCATTTTTTATCTACTTTTGGGAACACGTCTTTAATACAAGGGAATGAAACAGGTTATTTCAGAATAAAGATACAAGAACACTCCAAGTACTTTTTAACTATAAAAGCTAATGACTGCATACCTGAGGTGACTCTGTTTTGGCAACAGACTTTTTTCTGTTCACTGTCTACAAGAAACCTGTGCAATAGCAACTGTAGAAAATTCTTTAAGAAGGCTTATTTACAGAACTGTTTCATATACTGATTACTTTTTTTTTCCTAATTATTTTTGCAGGTCATATCGGATTAATGCTGTGGATCGGTCAACCCAGAACATGTAGTTGCCCATCAATCGCTCAGTAGTCAGTGTAGATTCTGTCTTTACAATCAGCAGCTACATCTGGCTACTGGGTCTCTGATGACATCTCGTATCTTCTATCTAGACTTTTTGTTGGATTTTTGTCTTCTCTCCTGGGTGCAGAGCAAGTTCACAGAGTTAACAAGTTAATGCCTGAGGTGGGGCCCCAAATAAAAGATGGGATATCTGTTGGATCTACTTCAATATGAAAATTGGATTAAATACAGATGGATGTTGTGTGTTGGAAACCAGCAATCTTTTCTGTAGCCTAGTGTTGGAGCTTATAGTAGTCCAAATTGATGAGACTATTTGCAGGCTTGAGCTAAGAAGATAGCTGGACTTCTCTCTTTTTTCAATGAAGAATCTTTAACCTCTCCTCAAAAGGATAGGTGTTGAAACAGGCACTTTGGCTTATTGTGTAACTGCTACTCATTAGGAGAGGAAATGCGCTGTGATGTGCACAAATGTACTGTGATGTGCACAGGTAGTTTTAGTTTTCCTTTTTTTTTTCCCCTCTTGTCAGTTGTATGAGAAGACTGTCCAGGTTTGGGGCATGAACCTGGCATACAATGTAGATTTCTGTGTTTGTTAAGCAACAGCTACATTGTCTGCTGGGTTTCCAGCTGCCTGGAAATACAAAGTGGAGGGTTATCTACGCACTTTTTTGTTGTGGGTTTTTTTTTTTTCCTTTGTTCAAGTTACCTCCCTTACATCTCTGAAGAAGACAACGCAGTAGACATCTGATTGCTGTCTTCCCCACTGGTCTCACACAAGGGATCCAGCCAGTGTCAACTAGAGCTCAGAGCCAGGGTAGATCTGAAACTAGTTAAGAAAAAAAAGTTCAAGGGATTGAAGTGTTCGGCCACCTGAGTGTGAGTAGCTGTCAGGCAGCAGTTAATAACTGCTGTCTGTGTAACCATTAGTTTGCCTTTTTTTACTTCAGATGGAGAGCTACATGTGTGTGCTGTACAGTTAGGGAGTTCTTTTTGGAGAAGAAAGTAGTGAGGAGCTATTTATAGGTATGATTTTTTATTTTTTAATGAGCTACACATAGTATGGCTTATATACAGAAAGTGATTAGAAGTAACTGGGGAGGAGTAAGATAATGGCTTGAGTGCTGATACCAGCTGGATCTCTTGTTTCTTGAGCAGCAATAAAACTTGTGGGCTTCATTTTTGCACCATATCCAGCCATACAGTGATGAAGCAGGCAGTTTCAATTTGAGAAGATTAGGCCTGGAATAGCTGTGGAGTGTTGTCCTTTCAGCTCTGGACTACAATCACAGTAGTAGAGGAGGAAGCTTGCTTGTGCAGCAATGTCTGTACGTTAACCATTCATTGGCAAGCTCTGTTCCATTTGTACTTCACCATGGAAATTGGGAGAGTTGTGATAACCTCTCAGAATGAAGCAATGTATGATTTGGCTAAGCTTGTCTGTCATTCTGGCCTATACATAGGTGGTTTTAGATCAGCAGGCATCCAGAACTCTTCAAGGGCAATACTTCAGAAGGCAGAAGTGTTCTAATTGAATGCTGCTGTTAAAAACTGTGCTTTTGTTAAAACAAATAAAACTTCTTGTGCAGAGAACTGTGTGTCTCTTCCTGTTTACTCTTATCAAACTAGGTTTGCACCAAGTCTTCCAGGACCTAGGGAGTATAAAAAGCTATCCATTACAGTGCCTACTGGAGGCAGCCCCTTGATACTTGCATCAGTCTGAGCTCAAGAAATTTGCATTCACTTACACATTTCTGCATTAAGTAAAAATGTGCAGACGGTTGCCTACAGCCAGTAGTTGGTGCAAATAATCACTCCCCATTGGAATAACTGGGTTGTCCGTATAGCTTTGAAAGCTGCTTGTTAAGGTTGAATGTTTATCCCTTGCTCTGTAAGTTGTTTTCCTCAGTGCCAGTTGCTTGGCATCTAGGTCTCTGACTTTGAAAATTTGGTAAAGACTTGGATATAATTGAGTCGTCTTAAATTAACTGGCACTTTCTCAGTGCTGTTACTGATGTTTCATTCCATATAGCCTCCTGAGTCTTGACCAACATATGCACAATAGTCATAAAAATGGCAATATATTACTCTGCACTGTTTCTGTGGCTCATTTAGCTTCAACAGTATTAAGATATTGGCAGTTTTTATAGCATTGCTTTGCTCCTATACTTATAGTTGTTCAACTTTGCTCTTAAGGATTAATGACAGAATAAGGTGTGTCTACCCCAACTGTTTATATTGCAAGCACCATAAAGCAATTCAAAAGTAGATCAACCTAATGTTTAGTATCAAGCCCCTCTCCTATTCAGTTTCACTTCCCTGCTGTGTTTCAGTTAAACTTACAATGTCGAAATCCCCTTTGTGGGCAGGTACTTCTGGTTCCTCTTATTTTTCTGTCATGCTAATTGCATTTGTATACAGACACCTTAAAAAAAAAAAAAAAAAGAAAGAAAGCTTACCCTGCTCTGTTATCTTATTCTGAGATTCTTGTTTTGTTTTCCATGTCCAGCATAGCTAATGGAAGTGTGTAAAAGTGGTTATTCCTCCTGCACTGATACTTATTTTTTAGTTCTTTGTTCTTTCTCTTCTGGATGGATTTCAGTGAAACTGGCATAAATGCCTATTCCTTCCTATCCCCTGCTGAGGGTACCATTACTACTCCTGATTAAATGGCTGCTAACAGCAGCCTGAAGCCCTCCTTCAGCCTCAATGGAGGAAACAGAATCCTGTGACATAACATTTTCCACGTGTTCGAACTTATTAGCGGGGCTCTAAGGGTTTCCATTTACCTTGAGCTTTCACTCCCAGCAATCTTGGATATACTTTTATAATGCCGAGGACTCACCAGGGTGCATGCTGTTTCTCAGAAGGGAAAGTGTCTTGCCTGGCTAGAGCTGTTCCTCTCATTGCAGCACATCTGAAGACAGGTCAATAGTGAGAACACAACTGGTAAAAATCTCAGCTATGTCTGCTCTCTAAAAGCCAGAGCTTGGAGTTTGGCATTCGGGCTTAATTCCCTCCCCTCCCCCCCTCCGCCCCTTTCCTGTGCAACTCACTAAGCATATCAAGCAAATGATGGGAACTAAGACAACAGTGGCAGTTGGATCTGTTTGGACCAGTAGATCGAAGAAGATCACAGCAGTTTCATAGTTTTGTGTTTTCTGTTGTGTCTCAGTTTATGTGCTATCTTCCCACACAGATATTTCTTTCCGTTCTCTGACTTTCTTTTGGAATTGACTTGAGTATCTATTTAAATCTTAATACCAGGAAGAACAATATTCACTCTCTACTGTTTCTTTATTCTGTGGTGAATATCTCTGGTCTTTAAGCTGTGTTTTCTTGGCTATGTTTATTTTTTCTATATGAAACAAGATTCAAAGAACTGAAAGGCTGTATCAAGTCTGACCTTGGCACTCTTCACAGTGCATGCTGTCATATCAGTACATGGTAGTGACAAATTAATTCTGTGAGTTTCTTCAGGAAAAACCTTGGAGTCATTAAATTTCTAAAACAGCCATAACAAATTTTAAAGGGTGGACTGAGTGGTGGTGTGATCAAAAAACAAAACCATGCTTTAAATGGAACAGAACAGTGAATGGGTTCCTTTTATTGCCCAATAGTGTGAACAGGTATTCCTAATAGGAGAGCTCCATCCATTGGGCAGGTAGCTTGTAATTAAGCTATAGAAACCTTCTCTAATTTGGATTTCTGCTTCTCTCCTGAATAACTGAGCAGATTCTGTGTCTTGTACACACATGCTTTCTCAGGCTGACTTCTCAGCTATGCTCAGCACACAGGAATTCCCTGAGGAACTCCCTATGGAAGGTCAGGGCAGTCTTTTGGAAACCTTCCAGCAGGCACCTCTTCTCCTCCTCAACATGAGCAAGCAGTTTTTAAAGGGCATATACACACCTGGGACTCCTTGCCAGAAGTACTATCTTAGCAATATACTTTGGTGTCTGACTTGAATGACATTGGTGTGTTTGTTTGTTTTTACTCTGTAAATATCCCTCAGAGTTAGCAGTGGAAATTGGTCTTCTGAAGTAGTGTTTCAGGCAAGATGGACAGCCCTGGCACTTCTGTGTCATGTCTCTCTGGTCCTTTCACATGGATTGTAAAACAAGTTGTGTAGCATACAAGTGCTTATACGCAGTGCAAGAGCATTTGTAGTGCCTGTCAGTTGTGGGGTTGTTTGTACTGTGAAATGTTCTTCAGTTTATTTAAAAAAAAAAAAAAAAAACCAAAACCCCAAACAAAACACGAAAACCCACAAAAAAAAGCCAGCTGGACTTTGGGTATATATAAACCAAAGCTCTGCCAGAGAGGTGTTGAGCTTAAGTGGTCCTTGGCATTGGAGAGCCCCACAACTTCTGAACCTATCCTGTCCATGGATAACCAGCTACTTATAAAAATACATAATCAGAATTGTAAAAACCCTTGAGATCCAGTTTAATACCAACATTTTGCTCTTGCTGTGTGTCTTACAGCTTCTAGTGGTGGCTCAAAAAAGATGCTGGATTGTTTTAGGAGAGGATCACTCTTTAAGGAAGTTGTACACCATTCTTTGGCTAATATGGTAGTGGCTGTTTGTGAGTTAGCAATTTTAAGGCTTTGAGGAACAGTTGCTGCTCCTACACATTAGCAAACTTTATCCTTTTAAGTTAGTAATTTTTCTAGCTCTTTATAAAGTTTTGTTCTGTAGGTTGCTAAGTAACACCCGCACATACTCTATCTTCCATGTGCTCTAAATGCCAGTCTTCCATGCAAAACACCTTTCCAAAATTAGTGTCTGTCAAGCTCCTGAAAGGTAGTGGTGCTGTGATTCAAGTCAATCATGTTGCCTGCTGTAGGTGTTAATTCTCCCATCTAAAGACACTTGCAGAATCATTAATATGGTGAATCTCCAATTCTCTTTTAGCTGCAAGAAAACAGTGTCTTCTGAAACACTTATACATTAATTCTAGAAAGATAAGTAAATTGCAGGGGGAACACTTACACATCACCATAATGAACAAATTGATACTATGTCTCCTTAAAGCTTAGTTTTATTTAAAGTGCAGAGTCCTGAAGGGACCTGGGCTGATTCATAAGGTAGTTTTCCTGTGCCCCAAAGCTGGCCAACCAATACTGAATGGATGCCGGAGGATGTTAGGGAGGGACAAGCATTGTAAAGATTTAAGGGAAAGGGCTGATGAAAAGCATAGGAAACTCTCCTTTTTTTTTTTTTTTTTTTTTTTTTTTTTTTTTTTTTTTTTTTTTTAATGTATCTCCTAGAAAGAAGGATCAAAAGCTTCCTTTTCCCCATCTCTAGAAATTCAGTATACTGTACCATTAGGCATACATGCTATAGCAGGTATTTTGGTTATTTTTCTTCCTCTCTTTGTCTGTATTTCTTCCTTGCCTGCTGTATAGTTTAGGCAGGTGGGCTGTGCCTGTTCTGTTATCGGCAGCTGAACAAGGTGTTGTGTGCTGAGACCAGGAGCTGCCGTTCCTTTCCTTGAGTGAACCTTCTCTGTTCTATGAAGTTCACTTAGGCAATATACACACAGAAGAGCATGTCCTGTAGCCTTACATGGAGCACTGAGATAACTCTGGATAATTGCAGACGTTGCAAAATATCCACATAAAAGACATTAAAATCACAGCAGCACAATCAAGAATACCTCAGCTTGTTAACTGTAGTCTTTCCAATAAGCAAAAAAATGAATGAATGTAAAAGTAACCAAACCTGCTGCTGCCTTTTGTCTACTTCTGTAAGCCTAGGCAAGTGCTGCAAAGCACGGTGGCAGTGTTTGTCATGGTTACCTCAGAACTGACTCATGAGCTGTAGGACTAGGAGTTGCAACAACCCTTCCTAATGCCTTCCTCTATTTACTTACAGATAGATCAGCTAGGTAAAGATGTGAAAGTTGTACCTGTTCTTGATTGCCCTGTCTGCATGCTTTGCAGAAGGTTCTGGATCCTTTCTGCTATTCAGTTAGTCCTGGGGTCTGACAGCTTCCTGAGGAGTGTGACTTCGCTGCTGATAGATGTTTAGCTGCTTTCAGCTATTGGTACAGCTTATGCTGTCGTGCTGAGTTGCACATTTTGGGTGCTCTTTTGTGCTGAGTTCATTCACTTGCTAAATGGAACTATCAGTTTTCAGGCAAATGCAAGTTAAATTGTTGAACTAACCTAGTATAGGTATTTAATCACACTTCGCTAACAGCTTACTGTGGCTTACCTGACGCAATAAGAGAGAGATAACTGAAGTCCTGTGATGGTCACTGTATGTGGCTGCAGCAGCAGCACAGCAGAAGTCTCTGAAGCTTCAAGAGCAATAAAGTATGTTAATCATGTTGTGGGTATCCCACTGGTCTTGTTATGAGTCCCCTGAAACTTTTATGCTATTCTCAAAGGTTAGTGGTACCCCACCATAGTGATAATGGTGATGGTGGATAATGATGAAAAAGGATTTGAGGTGCTGGTTAGAAGGTATTTTGGAAGCTAAATTTCTATAGAAGGTTTTCACTTCAAGTGAACTTTCTGGTAATTCAGAAAGACATGGATTTACATGGTGGAATAGAATGTCAAGCTTCTGGGTTTCCTTATGCTTAATAGTGTTATGAAAAAGACCCAAACATCTTCCAATAGCAAAACTCACTTCAGTTCCATAACAACAGGGACAGGGAGATTTAGTGTGCTCTCTTAAATCCAAGCTAATGCTATGTTGCAGAACCACAAATGAGAGTTGCTGTCCAGAATACATTCTAAGTGTGTGGGATGTTCATCTTCCCTGTGATGTCCCTGTTTTGTGGATGGGGAGCTGAGGCATAGTGAAATTAAGGACCAACCTTTTCCCCCTTCCCCTCCTCCCCACATGAAAACCAGGTTTGAATGGAAGTCTGAAATGCTGAGTGGCTTCTCAGCCCCAATGGAAGGAAGGTACTTTTACAAAACTTGCAGAGAACTGAAAGTTTGGTGTCTATATTTAAGAGAAGTTGTAAGGCAGAAGAAAGAATGTGAGTTTTGGAAGGCTTTGGATGCTGATCAGAAAAGAGAGTTCTTGCCTTTACTGCCACAGCCTATATCAATTACAATATAACCTAAGGAAGTGGGAGACCCAGACCAGACCTGTCAGATTGCTCTGACCTGTCAGTTTTACATTGTTTGGCAGCAAAGGGATGCATTCCTTCAGTAAAGTAACACTGCTCTGCTGCAAAGAAATAACTGTGTTTTAGTGGTCAAAACATACATGACTGAAATAGAGGGTGGCTTCAGGTAGAAAACTTTCTCCCCAGGACTGCTAGGCATGTTGCATTAAAAAGCTATTGGATGCAGCAGCCTTAAGAGCAAGATTGTTGCACTGGTGTTCTCAAGGACCTCCTTCTAACAGTATGTTTTCACCTCTGTTGAAGGACAGGGTGAGCTTAGTCTCTGTGTGTGTAAGGAGAGAGGGCACAGGACTGGAATTTTTCTTTCCTTCTTCCTCGTGATCCTCTGAACTTTGCTACTCTCTACCCCAGAGTGACCCCCTGCCGCAGTTTGGGAGGTACAAGACACTGAACCTGTGTTTATCAGGTTTTTAGTTAGTTAAAAACTCTAGATGAACAATAATACTAATTTTGTCAGTTTACGCACGGAGTCTTGAGAAAATGTAATACTGAGTTCTGAACTTGGCAGATAATGCTGCAGAATGTTTTCAGACACAGCTGATAGAGTTATATAGGGTCTGTTACATGAAAGCAAGCACCTCCATAGGTATTTATGATGTGTAGTACTAGCAGAACAAGAATATAAACTCCCTTAGAAAAGGATTTAACCACAGATAGAGACTTCCTTGAATGCTGTGTTGACATGCATTGTTTATCTGCTCAGACTAGTCATATTTGGAAACACTGTTCTATTCTGACATATGACTTTTCCCAGGAGCAGCAAGGCTCACAACGAGGATTTCACAATAAAGAAAATTCTGTTCATCTTTGTGGGAATGTTATAGTAAAGCCATGACAACTCATTTGGCACAAGATTGCTTTGCTTTCAGCAAGGATTCCCCTCCTCCCCCCAACTCTATACATTTTTTTTTATGTGTTTCCATGCGTTGGGAGTTTGTTTTGGGGTTTTGCTGAACTATTTTTTTTCCAGGAGGGTGGGGGTGGATCATTTTACGTTTAGCCTCCCAGCCATCCACTTAGAAACCATGCAGTAGCTATGAAGAGCCCGAGTCCAGGCTTGTGTGTTTCGGCGTCACCACCAGCAGTGGAGTTGCTCCTAATTTATGACCATGTGAACAAGTTCACCATCGGGCCCTTAGGATCTGCTCCGCTGGTACTGCACTGAAGTAACATCCTGCTCCAGGCGAAGGGTAGCACAAAATCTTGAGCGCGAACACATAGGCAATGGCTTAAATACAGGGTAGCAATTCTAAACCTGCATGACTGGAAAGGTTGACGTATTTGCAGTCACTAATGAGGCCACTGAAGGTCTGACACCAATATGATTCCCTGCCTCAGTGCTGATGGCCTGTAAGTGCAGGGTATATTTGGAAGTCATTGGTACTTCTGGAGGTTGCAGTCTGTATGTCTAATCTTTCTGAACTTTTGTTTAACTGCAATATATACTTTGGAAGTGGAAATTATTTTTACCCCATTACACAAGATCTTTTTCCAAAGTACCAAGCTAATTAACCAGATTACAGTAACAGGATAGCAGCCTAACAGCTGAAAAGTCATTAGGCTTTTTTGCAACCTTCCTTGGAGTTAAAGTGGGTATTTTGAGCAGAAAAAAGCATATGGTGAGATCTGGTTTTCACTGTAGTTCTTGGGAATTTTATGATCACAGTTTGTACCCACCTAAAATTCTTAAGTTATAAAGAAGGTGGCATTTTCCTGCTTCAGTGTTTATTGCCCTATCCAAATACTCTTCCTGTGCAGTTTAGAGCTGGAAGAAGCACAGGAGAAATTCAGGAGGTTTTCAAAGATGTGACTTCGTGAGGACGGCAAATAAAACCACAGTGGCATTGCCAACACTTCCGAAGCATTTCTGAAAAAGCTGGTAGGCCAGGCTTAGTCTGAACGTGTTTGCTGCATGTTGCTGAAACTATAGTTCAGGTTATGTTGCTGTTACTATTATAAACCCTAGGAAGTGGGTGTTTATAAGTGCAGTCAACATTCCCTCTGAGCAAAAAATGGCCTTAAAAGGGAGTTGTCCCAACAGCAAGAATGATTATTTAAAGAAAAAGAAAATGCTGAATTTTTGCTGTTAGGAGAGGAAAAAAAAAAAAAAAGGGAAGAAAAACAAGTGATGGAATATTAAAGCATTGCCCCCACACAAACATTTTTTTTTTCTTTCTTATTGTGTTTTTTATCCAAAAGACATTTAGCCAGTGATAGTTTGTCATGGAAAAGAAGTGAATTGCCTTTTCTGCATATTTAATTAACTGGTTTTGTTTAATTAGGAAAAATTACAGTGGTACAGCTCATAATCACTAAATTCAAGGACAGGCTCTGCTCTTGAAGGTCTTTTCCAACCCAGCTGGTTCTATGATTTGCACCTCTGTTTCGTTCATTAGCTCCCTAACATTTTGCCACTTCGCCAGGGGCATGGTTGTAAGTACTTACGGGGCTACCCACTCAACCTGCCACTCTAGGAGTGAGGGACACTGGCTCGTGCCTGGAGTGGAAGGCAGGAAGAAGGTGGGGATGGACAGTCCTAAAACTGTAGGAGCCTACTGAGGCAGCTGCCTCCAAAAATACATAACCACCAAGCAAAGTTTATTAAGTCAGTTTTAGCACTTGCATGGACTGCAACACAATCCATAATGTAACAACAGCAACTTGTAGCCCCTGAAACCCTACTTCAGAACTGGCTTTAATTAACATCATTAATAAACCAAATGCTTTCCAGAGATCTCCAGTTTTAATGATACCTATTTCTCTCCTTTCACGTCTGACACTTTCTGTGCCCTCTAATCCTTCTCTTGGGCCTTCCCCACACAGGGATACTCTTAAGGCACTTACTTTTATTGTCATCAGACAACAAGTGAAGCTGCTGCTGGGATTTCTTATTCATGAATGGAATATCTCTTTCCCTCCCCAGATGCTGTTTATAGCAAGATGCTCGCACTTTCTGTCTGCTTTTCCTGTGTTCCTTGACAAACTGGGTCCTTTCAGAAAAATCAAGTGCAGTGCTCCAATTGCATGTGTGTGGTTGTGCACATATTTATCCATCCAGCTATCACTAATGCACATGTACTGTGTGACAGGATGAAGCTCAGGAACATCTGCCCAGGATAGCTGGCACTCAAGTCCTGTATAGTACGTGCCTTATAACCCCAGCATCTGTAGTCCTCTGAACATAAGATCTTCTCTCAAGTGAAACTTTTAAAGAAAAACATGCTGAGCCCATGGGATTGTAAAGCCAGAACCAGCCTTTATTCCTTCTGAGACACGAAACAAAAAAAAAAACAAACCACCCCTTTGAGCTATATGAACTTATTTAAAAAAATTATTGAGTAGCGTGGGGAGGCAAAGAAAGGAGACAAGATTTTTTGCAAAGATTGCTGCACTGTTGAAGGGTTGCAGTCAGACCATTTGTACTGCACAGTATGAAATGCACACAGGGCTCCTCATGGCTCCAATTGAAAATGAGTCCTTCATGCCCTACCTCCTGCCATTTCAGGTTGTGTTTGCTTCCAAATTACTCAGGTTGTGTTTGCCAGTGAAACTTTTTTTCCAAAAAAAAGAGGGGAGCAGTGGCAGCCTGTACTCACTAAGCAGGGCAGAGCATTCTGTAGGGCCAGCTGTAGGACCATGCCAAAGCTACGTCAGGCTCTCGTATCTCAGCCGTACTGTGGCTTTGTTGTGCTGTGGCTGCAGTTCACTGTGCAGGGTGGTTCTAGCAGAGAGGGCAAACACAAGGTGAAATGCACCCAGGGTTACGTAGCTGACCTAGGTAAACTGCTGCAGTTAAAGCTAATTTGATGTGGCATTTCACCATGCCATCTTTGTATCATGGTGCTACCTGGTTACAGAGTGATGCTGAAGTTGGAGCTTTTGGGTGAGCCTGAGGGAGCAAGAAACAGCCTTTGTGCCTATGCATTGAGGCTTCTGTCTAGGTTGCTCAAGTTTGACTAACTCTTTTTTTTGAGTTGCGCTAGCCTGCCCAACACAGCAGGTCATCATGTTTGTTGCTCCCCCAAAACTGTAAGTACTGGGAAGCTGAAGGATATCACTGAACAGAGAAAAAGTCACAAGCAAGAAATGTAGAGAAATTTAGAACTCTGAGAATATTTTCTCCATTGAATATTCCAACTGGGGACATTACAGTGGAGGGTTCTGGGGAGGACTGCAAATTTCCTGTAGTAACTCACAAGGGGTGAGGCTGGAACTGCTACATCGTTTTTGCTCTTTTATGATCAGTTGTGATGTAAATGCTGATGGCTGCTTAACAGGCTAAACAAAGTAGGGAAATGATGAGTCATATGTACTCATAGCTTGTCTGAACAAGTAATGTGCAAGTCAAGTTTCATTTAAGTGCAGCAGAACTTTCCCCCAAGGATTGTGTTCTCAAGGCAGAGCAGTGGGAGGCTGACGAGGGCTTTGAATCAGCATCTGTGGACCCCTCAAGTGGACAATTTCCATGATACCAAGGCTGTCCAGGTTCAGCACCAATTGTTGTAGAGATACTGAAATCTGCATGACAGTAGCCTTCACTGAACTATGTTGTGAAATGTGAGTGGAGTTTTTTCTGTTGCTCTTCAAGGGCACGATCATATATCTCCTGATATGGGAGAGTCCTCCTAATGCAGAGGAAGCACATACAGGTCTATGCCAGTTGAGAAGGGCTGACTGGGTGCCCTTCCTATCTGAGAGGTTTAAAGAAGACTCAGTCTCCCTACCCTCACACCAAGGTACCTTAGGATGCTTTCCTCTCTGGTGACTGCAGCTCAGATGGCAAAAGTGCCCTTAGCATTTGTTTTTTGAAGCATCATCTAAATTATTTCCCTATTGGTTATCTTACATGCTTATTGCAATATTTTTTTTGTTTATTTCCTTTAGTAAAAGGATTTTCTTCAGCAGCAGCTGAATGTGAAAAGAGCTGAAAATGCTTTCATTTTCCACCAAGGGAGGGATATCTGTGCTGTCAATTAAAGACACAGCACTCATTAGGAAGTTGGTAGCACAACTTCAAGCGACTTCAGAACAGCCAGGAATGAAACTCAAAGCCCACGCATATCACTGCAGGTATCCGTAGGGCAGTAGCATGACCCTAAACTGTAACATCCATGGCAAGCATACCCATCTGTAGCACAGAAATATTGTCCTTTTCCTAGCAGCTGTTCTGAAAGCTGCAGTGAAGCCTGCCTGGTCCAAGTTGCCTGCTGTCAGCTGCTGGGATGTTATTGAAAGAGGTGCATGGGAAACAAGTCATGGGTTGTTCAAGCCAGCCAGAAATTGGGGAAAACGAATTTCAGAAACCAAGGTGCTCTGTGTGTGTATGCAGCAAAAGCACAATACTTTGAAACTGTGCAATGAAAAGGATATAGTTAGGAACATGCTGCAAAGGGAACAAGAACATAGTTTTGCAGTTTTCAAAACTACTGTTTGAGTAAGTAATCCAGTTCCCAATTCAGAACGAAAATAGCCTTCCTGTTAGTGCAGTGCTGCAGTCTGTCACAGTTGGCAATGAGAGTTTTCCCTTTTGATTGACTTTAAGTAATAACAAGAATATGCCTGAAATGCAGCTTCTCTTCACAAAAGGCCTTTTTTGCACATGATTTGTTGAAGGGCTGTCCCATCATTTCAACATTGTACAGTTACATGTTTTTGTAAATGCGACCTAATACAAGGTGCCATTTTAAACATGAGTGCATTTTCTACCTCAGTTTTGGTAAATGTACCTTGGGCATCTCCTCTCACTCCGAGAAAGTCATTTTGTACTTAATCACCTGGCTAATAAAGATTAAAGGTCTGATTCAAATCTTTCTTACAACTGGTGACATAAATTGGCAGGAGCATTACTGATTTCAGGTTTTTATTTACTTCTGGTTATATTACTAATGAAAACTTTAATATTACTTAATGAAAGCAAGTGCCAGGTAAGCAGTGGGAAATGTCCTATTACTCAGTTAATAGGGCTTCAGTGAGTCAGTCAAAGGCCTCTGCTCCTGGAACAATTTAGAAGAAGTTGATTGAGGAACCCAGGGAGTTTGAATGGACGCAGTGTTGCTGAGCAAGCACATACAGTCAACCAGCATTGGCCAGCAAAATGCCGGGGCACATGTGTGTCAGGGAGGGGCTCAAAACCATGTCTGGAGATTTCTGAAAGCAGGCATTTAATGAGACAGAATTGCAGTGTTGACTGGTACAAGAGATGGGTTTTGAAAGGAGGAGGAATAATCAGAAGTGCAGTTGATCCCAAGGTGAACCAGGAGTAGTGCAGCAAGGAATCAGTGTTCACGTGTCTGAAATAAACAGAAAAGTTCTCAAGAAAGCTTGCAGAGATAAGTGTCCAAGCAATCCTGTGCTTATATGAGTACAATGTATGAGTTGCTTATGAAGGAAACCAATTCTTTTGCTGAATTCAGCCAAACATGTGAAACAATCCATCAGATTTGGAATGAGATGTTGGACTGATTAAACACAAACGTAATTAGCTCTTTCTCTTTTGCTTGATGCTTATTTAAAATTATGAGGAAGCAGGAGAGAGGGCTGCTGAAGAAGTACTCTATTACACTAGTGAAAAATGCATTGTTCTGTTTACAGACTGCTCCGAAGCTGTAATCTTGAACACCAATAAGGAACTTTACCATCAGCAGAGCTAAATAAGAGCAACCTAGTCATTGTGTCTTAGTAGTTTGCTTATTGCTGTAAAAACACAAAGTTCTCATCTTTATTTATAAAGGATCTAGAGTGCAGTACAGGCTCCTGTGACTAAAGGAGCTGTCCTCCAGTGTAATTTAAACTTCCTTGCTCATTCATAACCACAACCACAAGGTTAAACTGACCTTCTCTGGTCTTCTGAATTTCATCCCTGAAAAATGCACTGAACTTCCACCCCTGCCAAAACTAAGGATGTTCCCTTCACACCAATTTTAAGGCCAATACAGAACCCTATCCCAGGTATGTAACTAAGTCTTAGTCATGTAAACAGAAGTATTTCATCTTGAATAAGCCAGTATGTGTCCTTCCTTCCCTCACCATGTGACAAAATTCTCTCTTGAGAATTACATCTTAGTGGTATGAAAATTAACGTATCAGCCTCAATCCTTCTTGATGACACTGCAAACACTGAAACCAAAAGAATGAAAGCTTGAAGGAGATACATTGTTCTCAGACCACTACAACAGAGAAGCAAAACACTGCCTGAGATGTCAGAGCAGGCCTCGTGAAGGGAGCCAAGAGCTCCAAAACGAAGGCTCTGTCCTCTCTGCTCATTGAGTGTCTGGGATCTTCCAGCATGCTCTCCCTTGGGCAATACCAATTCAGGAGTGTCTGACCCAATGCAGTATTTTTGACTGCGATAGGCAGTAAAGAAAGGTGTTTAGACATGTCCAGAAAATTAGATTTTTAGATTTGGAATTTGGCAAACACTGCTCTGATTTCTCACTTTTGAAACACTGTGCTGTGGGACTAGCACTGGAGGTTCACTAATAAATCAGTCCAGTGGCATCCGATTCCCAAATAACAGGATTGAGTTGCAACCGCAAGTTAGGCACTGATGGAGACTAAGCCTTGAATAGAAGTTAAATTTACGCATATACACATACATACATATCTTTAGAGAAGAAGCTACTGTACTGGATGCACTGACACATGGCTGTTATACAGAAAGGGGAAACATACCCATGACAAACAGGCACATATTATTATTTTCAGGCCCCGCGATGTAGTACTTATTTTCAGGCAGTATTGCACTAGGTTTCTCTTTCTTGAGTTTCTTTTTCCTCTAGAAGAAAAAGAAACTTAGCAAGTTCTGCAAAGCAGTCAATCAATGTCTGGATTGTGTCCAACTTACTCAAGTACGTGAGAATGCATGGGAGAAATGGGTTGATTATTAAAAAGTCAAGCCTTATAGAAAGTAAAGGAAAAATATAAGCAGTTATTTTAGATGTTCTTCTCACTTACTCTCAGTCCGTTAACCTGATTGTTTAAAGACATGTTAAACCAAGTGTGAAATGTATTTATCAGTTCCATTACACTGCCAAATTAGTGTCAATAGGAGATTCATTATATCAGAGACAGGATCTTCATGGGCTTTGTGGGATTTCGTTTTTTTAATACTCTGCAGCAAAAGCATAATCCATCACCATTCAGAGTGGTGAAGAAATTTAAAAAAAGTGAGAAGGGAACTTGAAATGCCAAATATCCCTGTTAGCAAGCTCTGGTCTATGACTTAAAACATCTGAATGTAAATGGTAATGAAATGGTCTTGAAATATCTCCAAGCACCTTTGTCCTTAGAAGACACTGCATGTATGTCACTCAGTGTAGGAGAGCACAGAAAGTGTTTACAGCACCAGCCTTACCCTGTTCTGCTAGACTTGCTCTCTTAACATGAGCAACATGATTGTTTTTTTATTCTTCATCTTTCTGATGCGAATTTCATAGTTCAAGCAACTAAGGCTACACCAGGTGGGACAGCAGGCCATTTGAAACACATAGCCTAGCTTTGGGTGATACAATACATGTATCATCTCCAGCCTTTGTATCAAAGGGGACAGATAAGGCAGAAAACAAATCATGATCCTACATCTTCACTTCCCAGCTGTGAGCTCACAGCTGTATTTTTGTCTACATTTAGAGAATCCAGCTCGTCTTGGCAGTTTCTGGTTCTTGCTCCATCTGGCACCTTGTCTGCTGCATTACCGAAGTGTGCAGTAGCTTGGCCATCTTAGCTCAAGCTAGCTACCTCAAGTTGCAAGAGCATCAAGGTGAGGCTATGCATGCCTTCAGCACAGGCTGTCAGAAAAGTAAAATGAGCAGAACTTGCATTTTTATCGTGAACAGTGTATTAAAAGCCCACGTTAGTACATTTTCACTGCTTCTGTTACCAGTGATAGCTTGCATAGATGTGCTATCCCTTCATTTTGCTATGTAGATAGATTCTTTCCACATGTCCCTTCCTCCCACTGGCCCTTCCATAACAAAGTGGGATTTTGTCACATTCTAACATATTTTTCTCCCCATCCTCACGTTTTTCTTTGAAAAAGCTCATAGCAGGGAGTGATGGTGCTGAAGCTTAGTGCGACACCATCTGTTTAGCAATCCCAGCCTGGTTTCCAATAGCCCACCTGGTTTCCAATAGTGCCACCATGGTGACACTCAGTCTTTCCTTCTACTGGAGCACTGGCTGGGCAAGTCACCTTGCTTCTTTGTGGTGTAAGTGAGCACAGCCTTCCTGAACGTATCAGTGGGGAGAAAGTCTTCTTTCACAGCAAACACTTGCAGAATTTTTCAGTCAGCTTCTACAGAGCCAAGATATCACCCCAGATATCCTTGCATCTGCCATCAAGTATTTCATAAGCACACCCATAATCCCAAGGTGGGTGATAGAACTGGTCCTGATAGTGCAGGACCCCTCTATGGCTACTCCAGCTTTCTCTAGCCACAAGCCTGATTGCA
Organism: Psittacula echo; assembly: GCF_963264785.1. Lineage (NCBI taxonomy): Eukaryota > Metazoa > Chordata > Aves > Psittaciformes > Psittacidae > Psittacula > Psittacula echo. The sequence goes on from NC_137736.1 coordinate 36,152,771, forward strand.
TGCACTTCAGTGCTGTAGCCAAGTCTTATGTAGCATGGTGTAAGGTAGCAACAGCAGAGCAAATTTTGCAGATCAGCAGCAGCATGTAGCCCTCCCACCTCCCACAGGGGGGTGGAAGATGAGGGCTATGCTGCTGGTACAATGACATGTGCCCTGGGAAGCATGCAATGCATAGAGAAGTGCTAACTAAGAGCTACATGGAGCTCCTTGGTACTTTAGCCATTGCAGCATGAAATAAACCCTAAGGACATATAATATGGCCTTTGCTAGGAAAGGAAATGAAAAGATCAAGAACAACAAACCCCTCCTATGCTGAATATTGTCTACAGATTCCCCCACAACCTGGCCAAACTGACCCCCTAACCACAGTCAAGCAAATCTCCAATTGGTGGGCACTAATTCATTCTGAAAAGTGACAGCTCCTAGTTTAGGACCAAATATCCTTTTTTCCCATTAATGCTCTGTTGTTGGCTTTATCTTTTGCCACCATAAACCATGAAAAGCAAGCAGGAAAAAAATAAATCTCAAGGAAAAGTTGATAGCATGATATGCTAATTAGCAAGCGTTCCTCAGAGTGTTAGCCCCACATAATAACTACTGACCTGTTTGGGTATATTTTCAAATGCTCTTTCTTTTTTGGTGTTGGCTTGTTCTGCAGCTCAGATTAAGCAGTTGCTTTAAAGCCTTCATTTTAAAGTATGCGTTGCACTCACCCATCTGGCAACTTTATGTTGTATAATACAAGGGAGAGCACAGTATGTGGCATAAATTACAGACAAGAAGAATGTAACAGCACAGCATGTAGGGTAAATTAAAGCAAGCATTCTTCATGGCCCATAGCAGAGAAGGACAGAACAATTTTGCATCATAAATACAGGAAAACATGTGTTTTAAAATTAGAAATTAAGAAAAAAATAAATAAAAAAGATATGCCTTTGGAGGCAGGCAGTTTGTTCCTAGTGGCAGCAGCGACCGTGCAAGACCACATAAAGGATGAAAGAAAGGGATAATGCTAGATAACAAGAGAGAACAGACTGCAGTAGAAGGACAAAGGAAGAAGCCAACTGCTGAGATGGAGCAAGCCCCAGTGGACTCTTAAAAACAAGAGTGCAAATTGAAAATGAAAGGAGCAAAAAGCACACAGAGATTTGAGGATAGAAACCATTCTCATTGTTTTTTGTGGCGTGAACATATGTAATGCACACCATTTGATAGTAACATAGCACTTAACATCAAAGGGTTCATAAATAGTATCTCTTGACCATGGCCTGGTGAACCCAATCCCAGGAGGTTTGAGTTTCTGCTCTGAAGATCCCAATCCCAGGAGGCTTGAGTTTCTGCTCTGAAGATCCAGAACTGCTGACCATTCTATGCCTCTGTACCATCATGTTGGGCTTGTGTGTACGTGTCTCTGTGTGCGTGTGTGCATGCACACATGCATATATAGGGAAGAAGGAGAAGGATAAATTTGGTTCCTGAGCAAACTCTGCTTGCTAGCACAAGCCACAGCGTTTACTCTATGTCTTATCTCTCCAGTCATGGGTATCCTACTTGTTGTAGGCAAGAGCCTGATCCTGTCTGAAGGATCCTCTGTGGAGTGCTTTGCTGTCACCAGGAAGTTAGGACAGGTGAAGTTTGCAGCACCCCAGAGCAAGGGTATGGTGCAGAGAGTGGTGTAGTGGCATGTAGCTCTGATACTGCACATTGCTTCCTCCTACTCAGCACTGAGCTTGTAGGGATGCGCTAAGTGCAGCCTCCCCATATGTGAGCTTCCATGGCAGCTTATGCCAACATAGAGCAGGGCTGTTGCTCTTCCACTGTCCCTCCATGGCCCTTCCCTCGTGCCAGCATTGGTGCTCATGTTGCTGCACTGTGAATCACTTCAGGAAGCTAATTCTGCTAAATTAAGTTTACCAGAAAAACGTGATTAATTTTGTGTCAGTCCTACTCTTCTTGCTGTGATGCAGTTACTCAAGCCCTGAGCCAGTTTAAGCCACTGAATGGGCAATTGGAGGTCTGTGTTGGAGGTGTGGGACCATGGCAACTTCAGTTTAGATGAGGTTAAACTACCATGGAATAGTATTCTGGTTCTGTTTTCCTTTCCTACCCTGAGTTGTTTTTGTCAATCTAGAGTGTGTTTTTCTCAAGGCAGGGAGTGTTTCCCATTATGTGTTTCTGCATTGCCTAGCAAGTTGGAACCCTGATCTGAGGTGGAAACTTGAGGCCCCACCATAGTACAAATAATAAATGTAACACAGTGAAGAACAGATGCATTCACATATGGTGTATTATAATTCAGACAAATAAAATTCTTATGTTGTATGTTAAAATCATTCTATATGTGCCACAGTTAGCATAAAATCTGAAAACAAAAACAAAACTGTGAAGAGTTAAGGCATCTAAGAGTGCATAGAATCATAGAATCATTTAGGTTATAAAAGACACTTAAGATCATGGAGTCCAACCATTGACCTAGCACTGCCAAGTCCACCACTAATCCTTGTCCCTTAGCACCACATCTACACATCTTCTGAATACTTCCAGGAATGGTGACTCCACTGCTTCCATGGGCAGCCTCTTCCAATGCTTGACAATCCTTTTGCTGAAGAAATTTTTCCTAATATCCAGCCAAAATATCCCATGGCACAACTTGAGCCCATTTCCTCTTGTTCTATCGCTTGTTACTTGGAGAAGAGACCAACACCCACTTTGCTACAGCCTCCTTTTAGGTAGTTCCAGAAGACGGTAAGGTCTGTCTTGGATCTCCTTTTCTCCAGGCTAAACAGCCCCAGTTCCTTAAGCCTCTCCTCATAAGACATACCCTACTTCTGCATCCACAAACACAGACTCTTTTGTGCCCAGTCCTCATTGCCGAGGAAATCATCGTGCAACAGTGTCCTTTATTGTTGCGCTGGTGGTGCTGTCATTTTTGGGGGGGGGGGGGGGGGGGAGGTTAACATTAATTCCAGCATTCCTTTCTAGCCTAAGCAGCCATCTCCTTAGCCAGCCAGCCCGCTGACTGCACATACACACATTAGGCTGTATATAAAATGTCTACAACTTCTTCATTTTGCATAACTCTCAAAGAGCACACCATTTTGTTCTTTTTGAGAACGCGGTCCCTAATGACAGCATCATTCCATGTCAGTTTAGGTTTCATTCCCGCTGAACAGGGAGTAGGGATCATTGAGACAGAGAGTATATTTTCCTGTGCTTTGCTAGCATTGGTAATAATAGCAGCAACAGCTCTTTGCAAAGAGGAAAGTTGTTTGTGGCAATCTCCAAAATATAATATTATTTAACTCTTTTGGAAGAGGAACCTTCAGACAAAAGAAAGAATGCATTTTTAGAGAGTTTTAGCCACATGGTAATTCTAAATTGGATTATGTAAGTCAAGATCTCATAGGCTGATGGAGGTAAAAAATTCTTAAAGTATGTATTTAATTTTTTTCATTTTTTAAAATCTCACTAATTCTTACTTTGCTATGTCGATTTTCTGAAAATTCATTCTGTATATAACACGTAAATGCTGTAAATTTTGGAAGGTTGCTTTATATGCCTCAAAAATAATTAAATGGTTTAATTCCTGTTTTAAGCACCAAATTCACATCAGGCTATAAAGTCATGAGCTTTGCCTCCATGACAATTAACATTCTTAAATATAGGCTTAGCAAAGCTGCCTTTCAAAAAGATGATGCATTTCAGGAATACAGATTTACACATACAAACTAGATAGACCAAACCCAGCATTTCTGACTTCTTGATACTAAGGTTTCACCAATTTGCATCCTTGCACTAATTAATGAAGCACTAAATAAAAATAGCAGTTTGGGCAGTTGCCAAAAGTACATCACAAGGAAGCATAAATCAAGGCCTATCATTCATTAGTAACTAACACTAAATTGAAGTGAACCTTTTTACAAGCAAGCAAAATAGGCAATCCTGGAAATTATTTTACTAGCAGCTCTTTATCCCACTTTTCCTTTCCTTGGCAACTAGAGGAAGCACAGTCTAAGCAACACATTTAGCACCGCAGATCTTACACAGTTTCCACTTTATCATGTGCAGAAAATAAGACACATAGGTAAGACACTTAGTGCTGAGCAAAAGTCATCACTCCTCGCCAGCTGTTGCCCAGAGGCAGTTTATTTAACAGGTATTTGTGATTGGCTTCTTTAGACACAAAATATAACATTACCACATCAGTCTCACCTATCAGCTTGAGAAATCCATTCTAACATTTACTTAGGTGTCAAACACTGATCGTACACAGGATCACAAGTATGCTTGAAGTGTTGGTGCTAGCAACTTGACAATAAGATAGAGCTGTATTTCTTCATTCAAGCTAAACTGATCCTTGCCAATACAGTGAAAATATGTGGGATTAAGTACTTGAAGAATAGGGCCAGACTCTCTCTAGCCAGTATATGAACTCAAAAGTTTATTTTAGGTTGGTGGAGCAGTGCCAGTTTACAACAGCTAAGGATCTGATCCCCACAATCTTTTCGCTTTTAAAACAGTGAAAATTAACTAAGATAAACTCTTCAGTCCTAAGTTAGGGGTTGCCTGAGAAAATATTTTGAAAGGATTCTTGCTCAAAACATGAGCATCTCAAAAAACTAACTTCTGGGCACATATTTGATTTATTATTAGAAATGCTTGAACATCCTATGTAATATGAGCATATCGTGCATCCTCTGTGGAAAACAAAAACCTACCATGTAGCCTGCAACTTTCTGGTGTTTTTGCAACAACTGCTCACTTAGAAAAGTGAGTAAAGCAGCTAGCATGCACTACTGGAAGTGCTAGCATGCTATGCTAGATTTATTTTTCCTGGATTCTAGCATGTAAAACCTTGCAAATTTACCTTCGCAAAGGACTGCAGGTTCACCAAAGCCTACAGTCTATCTGAGGCTTAGCTCTGACTAATGTGGGGAAACACCCTGGTTATCACCTCGGGCCTCTGTGGTCTTCACCAGCGCCCTGTCAGTACAAATGATGGTGAATAGCTCAATGAAGGACAGAAGAAATCAACCTCCCTACTTCAGAAGCATTCCTTATGAAGAGCAAACTTGACCAGACCTCAGATCTCACCTTCTCCCTCTGTCTCCCACAGTGAATAGTGAGAAGGATTAGTGAAAGGCCAGGATGAAAAAAAGTAGACCACAGAGTGCTCTGCAAATCACTGGCCCAGCTACTCTTCTCATGTCATAGAACAGGGTAAGACAATTGGTGTATGGCCAAGGGGAACACCAAAACAGATGTACTTCTGAGCCATGGTTCCTGACTTAGGTCCCCGCTTTCCTCTCCAGCAACACATACGCAATAGCATGGTGGGTGCTGGTGGTACTGTCTTATGCTGCTCAGTTCCTCCATAATCATTCATCAGCTCTTACTTATCTTTCTCCACAACTCCATTCTCTTTTCTTCATGTCTCTCTGTGCCACTATTTGGACATCCTTACTCTTGCAGTGAAGACTATCACCACTCACTTGTCACTCCTTTCTCTGATGTCCTCACAACCATCTTTCTACAGTGAGAACAACATGGTGTCTGGTGGGCTCTGGCTCCTATCCAGCTAGGTTTATCTTTTTAAGTTCTACCTTTTTTTTTGACTCAGAATTAATCACTGTTTAAAAAAAAAAAAAAAAAAGAAAAGAAAGAAATCAACAAAACTCTCTCCATCCCTTTTCTTCCATTTGCACATGGTTGGCAGAGTTGCTTGGCACTTAGGATCTGGTTCATTTGGTGAAGTCCTAGTGAGTCACCGGAGTAGATGCTGCAACCTTCTGAAGGCATTTTGGCTGTGTGCTGACCTGCTCCAGCCCCGTGTATCTGTTGGGCTCTCATGGGACTGCAGTGGATGAGTTCGCGGTCAAGGAGTCAGCAGCACACTGATAGCTAGGAGAAGCCGTGGTTTGGAGGCAGCTTCTTCTCTGAGCCTCCTTCTGTAGTAGCAGCTGGCTGGGCACTGAGCAGCCCCGGTGGGCCTGGGTTGCATGACATTTTACATCTGTGTGTGTGCAAGGGCAGAGTCCATGCATCTGTCAGCAGAAGAGCAAAGAGCCTGAAAGTGTACATGTGGAGAGGGAAGGAGGAGAATGGGGAGGAGTTGTTTGAAAAAAAAGGCTTATAACTGTGGTTATGTGTTCGTACACATCTGGATCTGTAGAAGAGAGAGACCAGCTTGTTCACTATAAGTGACAGAAAAGTTTTGTGATTCTGATTTCAACAGTTTTGCTGAAGATAGCTCACTGCTCCTTAAGCAGCTCACAGAGCAGCTGAATTTTTTCTTTTCCAGGGTAGCACTTTGAGAAAAGCCTTTCTGTGAATTTTTATGGTATTTTTCTGCTTGCTGTGGTATTCACAGATGTTAAGGGAGGTGGGAGCAAACAGGCCCTCTAAATCCATAATCACTGTATGCAGTTACATTAATGAATGTCACCATTGATAAGTACTGTATGTTATATAACCAAGCAAGCGTTACCCTAACACAGAACATTTTTATATGACCCATCAGAGTTATAAGGAGACATTTTGGTGCCGGGAGTACGTCCTCCACTCCCCGCTCCAGCCAGCACTTTCCCAACCCCAAAGCTCCTTCTGGCCACCACTGCTGCCTGCAGGTCTTCATCTTGGGTTACAACCACAGTGACAAGACCTGTTACTGGTCTGTTGCATTGTCCCCAGCTCAAAGTGCCTCCTTGCACCCTGCTGTGCCACTCCTGTCAATGTAAGCCTTGCACTCTCCAGTAAACTGAGTCCTCCCTCTCCCGGGAACAAGTCCTTGGTCTTGTGTTGCAGACTATCTGACTTGAACAAGTTCTTATTCATGCAGTTATCATGTGACAGAAGACATCTGAAGTATCTTCCAAAGTTAAACAATCAGCCTCTTCCACTGCAGTCAAGGAGAGATTTGCCAACAGCTATACAAAAATTGGGCTCAACCCCTCATCTGAAAGACAGATGAATAAAAAATGCAACAAGCATTGCTGCTGAAAATAGATAATTTCTAATTCCCACAGTGCTCTCTTTGTGGTTTAAAATAAGCCTTTCTGCATTAAGACTAGTTTTCAAACCAATAAAATTAAAAAACCAAATGTTCTTTCTGAATGTTGTTTCAATTACTATTCCATGAGTGTACATACTTTTGATGTGTGAATTTTCCCATTAGATTCAGATTACTTTGGTTTGGACACCATCGATGAGGCATACCCTGTACACTGGCAGTGGGATTAGACCTCTCATTTTTACATTTGAGGGACCAAAGGAAATGAATCAGCAAATTGGCAAGGTCCTCTCTGATTGCAAAACTGCTGAGTATTATCAGTCCTTGGGATTCAATACCTACTCCATGCTTTGCAGTTCCAGATCAGTCTGCTAAATGTTCATGGTTTCAGGGTTACAAATAAGCAGGTAACTTTCATTATGTATGCCATTCCTGTACAGGAATTTTTGCACGGCCCATATAGGCATTTTAAGGACTGTTAGTCACTTTAAGGAATATTACTCCTGTGATTGAATCAGCTGCTACCCAGAATCATTAAATTTGTGTAATGGATTGATGTTACTAGCAGGTTTTTAGTTAAAACAGACACCACAAATACTGTTCTGGCCACAGAGCAGCTTGTGGAGGAAATCAGAAAAGGATAACTTAAAGATTAAGATTTGGGGTAAACTTTCAAGAAATGGCAAAACATCTTCATTTCAGGGTAGAACTCGACCCATTTATGGAAAGGACTCTACATTGGCTCTGCTAGTAGCTGGACTATGTGGTTCAGAAGTTTTCTTCCACTTCTGTGTTCCCTGACTGCCACCTTCGGTGTGCATTAAACCTACTTTGTGCAGCAAGGTACCCAAAACTGGGTGAGGTGGACCAAGCATTTATTTGGCTTCTTTTCTTTATGCTCACCTCTATGGGCAGCAAGTCAAACCATGTCAAAGAAATGAAATGACAATATGGAAATAATACCATTTCCGAGGGAAAATGTAAAGAGCAGGAATACAAACTTCATTCTCAACAGCAATGAGTGTTCCTAAATTAGCCTTGAAAAAGTGCATTTTATCTAGATAAAATGCATTAAATGGTACAGATTTCAGTATTATTTACTCCTCTTTTCTGTCAAGTACATACTGTTTTGCTGACTATGGAATATAACTAGGTAAGGAAGGTAAGTTTGCTCTGAGGAAGTCACAGTAATTGCCTCTATATTTCCTTTCAACCTCTCTCCAGTTTTTGATGTCCAACTCCTCCCATTACATTATGCCTAAATAAGGTTGACAATCTATTCCTGTGGGATTTTGCTACTGATCTGAGTTGGAACAGGATTTCATCCCAGGAATGCCCAAAGCATGGCTACTAATAATGACTAGACAGCCTGTGTATCTGGGGCTCTGAGAGAGTTAAAAATTTGTACACAAAGAAACAAAAAGAGCGGCTTAAAATGTGATTTCCAGTGCAAGTCATCATTTACCATATGGTAAGGTATTTATCCAAACTATGTGTTGTTCAGTAAATCAAAGGGGTTTGTGGGGCGTAGGGGAGAAAGAAGGGGGTTGTTGTTTTGATTTTAAAGTTATGTGCAAGCAAACTGTCTCTGTAGATTGCTGTCATCGCAATGGCTGTGAACCAGTCTGCTGTGCAAGCCTGATTGGAACAACCCACCAGAAACACTGCCCTTTTTCCTCCTTCTCCCCACACCCTTGCTTTGCAGATGGCAAATGCCATGGTCCTTCAAAGCTGGGCTGGACACAGGATCCTTTCATGCACAGCACCGCCTTACCTGATTTGCAAGCAGACAGGACCTGTCAAACCAGACAAAGAAAGACAGACTAATACTAGTGTTTTCAACTTTGTTACTACTTTCAGTGGTGAAAAGCAAGTTCACCTTGTAATAGTCAACTGAAGTTGCCAGAAAGGCAATTATCCAATATACACCCACTGGCCACCTCTACGGAGCTGTGTGGTGGTGGTTGTCATTTATTTCTGTAGCTGGTACTAATTTTCAGTTTGTCATCCTTTGACTCATAGAAATTCTTCCTCTTCAAAAAGGATGCACCCCCCTGCCGACCATGGAAAAATTGTGGTATGCAATTGAATCCTTTTCTGATAGCACCGGAGACGAGGAGAGGGCAAGTTAGAACACCATGATGAGGAAGTTCTGTCATTTCCAGAAGGAAGCATGATTCACCATGCAGAGCATTTTTGGGAGTCTGAATCAGAGCTGTCGAGGAAGTCAGTTCTTGGACAGTTCAATGTTTAGTTTAACCCTGACTTTACCGGCGAAATGTGTGCCTCTCCCCACAGCCAGTGGGTATGGCAAGATCAGGTTACATGCCACCAAGGAGCAGGCATGAAGACCACCAAGGAAGTGGCTTTCAAATGTTTCAGATAAAGTGAGAAGTGCCCCAGAATATCTATCCTTAAATGTCACTGCAAAGCAGAGCTCTCCTAAAGCAGATTCGAGGGAGAAATATTTTCTCACACTCTTCCCAAGCACAGTGCAGGCAGTGGGAGGAACCTGCAGGGTGACCATAAGGAGCCTGCAGGGGGAGGGCCATGCAGCGAGCTGCAGCCGGGCTCCTTCCCAAAAGGTCTGGAATTAGCGCACTAGCGGAGAGATGGCTTCATTAGTCATGGCACAGACCTGCTAAGTAAAGCTATCCACAGAAAGAATGAGTTATGTGTTAGCTGCCAGCAGGCTTCAGGATGAATTCAAGTTGTTTTTAATCGCCTATTGTACTCTAAAAGGATCACAATTTGATTAATGTCGTGTGTTCCCCTCCACCCCCCCGCACACACCCCCTCATACACATGTGCCATATTGCAGAAATCAAGATTAGACTGGAGTGTCTTCCCTTGTTCTTTTGCCTCCCCAACTTCCTTTCTCCCCCAAAGGAAAGACAGACTTACTGGCAAAGTGCTGCACCTCTGGGAAGGGTCTTCAGTTCAGGAACTTGGCATATTCTTGGTCCTGCCACAGGTCTGTAGAGCTGTCTGTTTTGTAGCAGGTGGCCAACTATGCCTTTTCTCCCCAGACGTAGTTTAATAAAGTGGGGGAAGAAAAGAAAATCTATGTTATTGTATGTGATGATTAGCAGACTGCTGATGTGTTTGTGTCTCCAGGGGCATGTGTGTATCACTGGGGTTGAGAAGAGGGAACCGGCTCTTAAGATATTTACTGTACAGAAGTATACACAAGCACCCAAAACATAGTGCTAGAGGGCAGTGTTTATAGCCTGTACATTTAAATAAATAGAAACTGTCCTTCATACTTGCACTCTGCACTCTGCTGCGCAGAGATTTACATTTCTGGCCTCATGGATAAGGAAAGACTGAGTATCAGGGAGAGGCAGAGTTCCTATAGGATGTGAGAGGAGAATGGGATACACAGAGCATGCCTACGCATCCCTTGAAGACGTCACTCTATCTGGGAGCCAAAAGGTAAGGGAGTGGGTTTGCTGACTATGACACACGGTGGGAGGAGATCTGAGACACAAAAGAGTCATGGGTGTGAACCAGGAAACAAGCCCGTGCCCACCCAGCTTTTTTGTTTGCTTGAGGAGGATGTAAAATATGCTTACACCAGTTGTGCTCCAGCTCCAGCGCTAATTTTTAACAATAAAAGGTCACCAGAAAACAATTGCTGGGAACCAGAATTACACAAGGGGCCTGGGTAATGTGATCACTCCTTTGCAGGAGAATGCCATCCCGATGGGGAGTGGAGTACGAGATGATCCTCGGGAGTGACTTGCCAGGTCAGGTGAGGAAAGGAGGTGTGCACTCATATCAGTCAAACCTCCCCCCACCAACTCCCTGCTCCCAGATGCACATGCACGCACCAGGCAGTCTCTTTCAAGCTTATTTAGCCCTTATTTTAGAGAGTTTAAATGTAAGGCGAAGTGCTTTTCTTTTCCCTATTATCCTGAGAGGGAAATATTGGCTTCAACTTCTCTTCCTACAGCAGAGTTGGAGCTTTGAGGGGGAGTGCTGGTAGGTTTGCGCAGCAGGAATGAAAACTGCCATCTGGGGAAGGGCTGTGGTGAGCTGTAAGGCTGCTAGCATAGCCCAAGGGAAAAGGAGGGAGGTACTTCTCAAAGTATCTTTCCCCCTCCCAAAATACATCCATACTTCATGGGAGTGAGTACTGCTCAGGAAGAAAAGTTCTAAGTTAGCTTTAAATTTGTCTGCCTGAGCATCAGTAGCACCAGCAAGGGCTGAAAAATCCCTCCAGCATGTTGGGTAAGTACTTTGGCAACCCATCCCTTCCCCTGCCAGCTCTGTGTTGTTATGGCTCTCTGGTCTGCTTGCATATATCTACTTTACTTGCAACACCATCATTATAAAAAGTGGAGGCAAGAGGCCTACAGTTCCCTTTGAAGGGGTGCCATGTCTGGGGTCATGCAGATGCTGTATGCAGGTTATACTGTCTGGGGTCTGTGATGTGCCAAATACCAGTGCTACAAAAGAATTCGAGGGCCAGAAGACCCTAGGTAACACTGGTATTTTGACTGTCTATGAACCTGGCCCCAATGGGTTTAGTTTGGTTACAGCACATAAGAAAGATACAGATAATCTGGGAGCATTGTAGCAATCACCACAGCTACAAGAAACATTACATGTGGGAGGAAGACTGGACAAACTGCATTTGCTTACTGTAAAGAAAAGATATGAGAGGATACTGAGAATTTAAGTATCTAAAGTCTTTAAGTATCTAAACGGTTACTGCAAATAGCAGGAAATACGTCAGTGTTAGCCTGTGGTGAGCTGCTGAGGTAGGGAGAGTCTTAAGCTGGAATAGGAAAGATTCTCGTTAGACACCAAGGGAAAAAAACCCAACCTGTGTGAAAGTAGGATTATGGAGCCCTGTAATGGATTGCCTAGAGAAATTCTGGAGAACAGTAGCGAGGAAGGACAAGGATGTAGCTGATGCTACCATGGATAACTTATTGAGTTCCTTCCAGGTAGAATGCAAGTACTACAGTGAAGAAGAGGAAAAAACTATTTTCCAAGTTGTCCCTCATTCATTCCTGTTTCTCCCTGTAAAAATTTTTCATTCCAGGTGCATTAAAATGCGCAAAATCATTTCTCTGTTAGCATATGACTGTATGGTAAAACCCATGAGTTAGGAAAGAGTAGGTCTTGTGAAAATAGAGGATATGAAAAATTTGTACTTTTATTATGGTGACCAACTCCTTTTTCATAGAGTGGGTCTGATTTTGTTCATTTGCTCTTAGCAAGCAGAATTAATGGCACTGTTTTCTATAAAATAGAGCTTCCATTACCGATAAAAAAACCCCTCATTTTACAGCACACAGTGTTCACCCTATAAAGTTTAAAAGCTGTATGTAGAGTTTTACATTTTGAAACATTTACTTTTTGGTGAACTATAAAGATGAGTCTTAATGCCCAGTTTTCTGAATCAATAAAAATGCTCAAATGTCTTTGTCAGCAGGGTAGTAAAACTAAAGCCAAAATACCACTACACAAAAGATAAAATCTTGGATGAAATGCCCTAGCCTTTTCTGGCATTCGTGAGAAGTGCTGCCTCCTCATATAGACATATGAGCAAAAAGTAAGTCCTGCCACTGTCTTACCAAGTGGTACACTGAACAAAACGAGCCCTAAATAGGCCAGTTAAAATAGTGTTTGCTCTGTGCACCAGAGATTTTAGCACACATAGTTTTGATGAAAAGATCTTTATGACAGGAACTGTAGATACTTATTGTTATACTTAAGGTTGAATTCCAGCTTTTGTCCTAAATCCTACCTCCTTCTCCTCTCTGCTACATTTTTAGCTGCCTAAAACTTTTGGAAGCAATTCGTTTTGTGATTACAACTGTCATGTTTGCTGTTATCACTTCTGTGGTAAAAGAATCCATGTTAGATTGAATAACATTTTTTTCTTTTTTAATTATTAGGATGCCCATTAGCTCTAATTTGAAATGTAGCTCTAGCACAGCTCAGAACTAACAAACTAGACACCCCAGGGGGATCTGAAAGAGACTTGTGAAAGATAATCAGGCCTCAGACAATAACTGAATCTGGAAGGGTCCACTACCCACATCACCTTATAGGGGCTTGTGGTCAACAGTTGCAATAGAGATCTCAGTAAATTATTTTAAAATTGGAAGAAAAAAACTCCAGTGTTCAGTCCTGGAAAGTACTAATGTGACTGTGGATTTGAAATCTCACACTTTCTTCACCTAAGAGGGGCATGTGCATGTGTGTGCTCTGGTGGCCCTTAGGTTTGGCTCAAAAAAATGATGTCCCATTCTTCTAATGGTGGTCATAGATCCTGCAGTCTCAGATACTTTCATGTCAGGGGACAAATTATTTGAAGCATGATGATAAACATGGCTTGAAATAGGGCTTGAAATCATGATGGGGGAATGTACACCTTCTCAGATCTGGCTTTTCAGTTGCTGGGTTTTTTTCCTGCTATGAGTAGGTAGCATAATGTCTGTTCACCAAAAGCAGCCATAGCCTTCAAGCACTGTGACTGAAGAAAAGCCCTTTAAGTACCTATAGAGCTAGACTTTCAGCGAAAGTCAGGCACTCTCCTCATGGCAGAGGCATCAGTGAGAACCTCACAGCCAGGTCTATGCTGAAGCAGGCCCCATTTAGAAAAAAAAAGCATTCTTAGCATGTGAAGTTTTCTGATATCATACAGAGTCTGAAATACAGTCCTAGCTTTCCACAGGATGGGATTTCAGGAGCCTGAAAGAGAAGAAATTGCTAGATTGGTAGCAACCATTGTCTATGTTGTAAGCAGTTATTGTAAGATTAGTGTCTTTGCTGGGAAGGGAGGCGGGTAAGGATTTATCTAACATATATTTATCTAACATTTATTTATCTAACATATAAACATGTAGGCATCTATATCTCAGTGTTACCTGTAAGTGGAAAGCAGCCTAACCAAATTCCCTTCCTCAGGGCATAGCTTGCCAAGTGTGCTGCCTGTACTATCACGTGTGCACATCTTCATCGTCAAACAAGAACTTTCTCTGGCTGGAAAGCAGTAACTTGTAATGCAAAGCATGCCAGCGTATGTCAGCAGTATTACTCCCCTGGCACTGCTCCTCCCTGTTAATTGTAGAGTAGAAAACATTCTTCTTCAGGCTTTTCCTCTAACTACCCCAGTGTGAGAGCCAGAAACCATGGACATTTGTGTGGAGGGAATTTGGCAGCTGAAACGCGTGGAAGCCTGGCTCTGGCATGAGCATTTCCAAGAGCAGCATCTGGACCCCTGGTTAACTTCCTGACTGATCTCCTGCCTCAGACAGGATGCCAACCACGATAAGTGCACCAAACATAAGGGGGAGGGCTGTGTAGAAGCTTGGACATTTCTTACAGTTTTAAAAATAGCCGAGCAAATCCAAAGCACATTGGCAGAAAGGATGTAACTTCAAAACTCGACTGGAAAGTGCCTCCTCCAGATGATTGTCTTGCAGATTATTCCTGGGTTGATTTTCCGCCTGTTCCAGCAGCAAAGGCACAGCTGCAACCTCTCTTACACAAATAGGTGAATTCAGAGCAAAAACACAAGTGCATTTCTGGTGCATAGTGAACAGCCTCTTGGCTCAATTTACAGGGGCATCTATATCAAAGCTACTATGATGTCTGCAAAGTCCATCAGCATTTTGATTGTATGGGAGGAGATGGTTGCTTTGTATGTGCCATTTGCCTTGTAGAAGGAACTTTACACTGACTTTCCAAAATGAAAGGAAAATGGCCCCGTTTAGGTTAACCTCTCATCTGTGCATATGTATGCTTACATATGTATATGGGGAGGGTGCACATATATGTGTACATAAGAGGCTTTCCTTCAGTGTGGAATGTGAGTTTAGTCTATGCTGACTCATAGGCTACAGATGACTGCAAATTTATTGGGTTCTTTCACCCAAACAAATCTGTCTGCCTGACTGACTCATTCATTGGTAGGTGTTAGACTAAAACATAGTTTAGCATTGCTACCTGGCCATCCACCTGCCCAGGGATAAGTCTGTGTAGATGAAGAAGACGAAACAATAAGGCAGAGGGTCTAAGGTGGATGGCAGTATGTTATTCCAGTACCCCACTCCTGCACAGGGCTTGTACATCCCAACCAATGCCTGGCTTTCACCACCACAGTGTCTGAGCATTCAGGCAAGAAAATGTGACAAGGTTTCTGTAACTTCTCTGGGACCAGAGTCAATCACTTTTCCTGCACACCGAACCTATACATACAGATGAAAACATGCAAGTGCTTGCAAACTAGATAAACATCATACAGCATGCCATTTATACAAAAATCACCAATTTCTTTGTTGATTCACTGTTTCTCTTTTCATCACACAGAAGACTAACACTTTCTGAATAATAAATACCAAGTACTTTGCAAGTGTGAAATAAATGACATCAGATAAAAACTCTTGGTTCAACAACTGATTTATCTTGTGCTTCTGCTGTTCTTTCCATTACCATTTTTACCCTGTCATTATTGTCTAGAGGTGGGAAGAAAATGCTGTTATCCAAGAGGTACGTTGCATCCTGAGACTCCTCAGCACAAGTTAAGTTGATTTCCTGCCATGACAAGGTAGCAAGGAGGTGTGCCAAAGGAGGAAAATGATCTTTTTGCAAAGCAAACCTTGTCAAATACAACTTCATTACCAGATTCAAGCATAAGGAGTTAAGAAACTTCTTTAAATATGGTCAGGTGCAGGGTAGAAAGATGAAGTTAGGACTTAAAAGCATTCCTCCAAAATGTGACAAAAAGATTCTGAATTCTTATGATGTCTGAACACCAGCAGGTGACTAAATCATCTGCAGCATGGGAAAAAGACTTGCTAACGCTGTCTGTACATGGGACATGCCACTGCTTACATGAAACACTGGTATATCTCAGTCATTTGGCAATTCTCATCAGGCCATGAAGGTATGTTAGTCATGCTTTTTGTAACAAAGTTTTTGATACTTCTGCTCTGTGGCAAGCAGCAAAGTTTTCATGTCTGTGAGAGACACTCCCCCTTATAGATGTCTTGCAAAGAGTTGAGACTGAAATATCTTAAATTTTGTTCCAATTTGTCTGATAAGTGGGTGGCAATAGTTAAAGGCTAATTTGTGCTTTTCCGTCACGCTGTCTAGACATATTTGCAAGCACTGCTTTGCCTTGAAGAGGAAAGGGTATATCATCTATTACACAATAATGGGTTATTTTTACTTTTAATGCATTAAGAGGCTGTTTTCAATCAGAAACCGTTTGATATGACGGTATGCTCTGGACAATAAATGGAAAAAGTGGAGCATATCCTTTTTTTTTTTCTTTTTTCTCAAAGCAGACAATAGCCATACTTTCCATATAGACAGGAAATGGCTTAGGTTTATATATAGAAATCCAGTATCTTTTATATACATGCAGAACGTATTGATTTATTTAAAAACTATGTAATTGGGTGAAGCTGCAGAATTGATACACACCTATGTAAATTCTTTAGTACAGCCAAAGAAAGACAAATCTGGAAACTTTAAGAGAGATTCCTTCCAACCTGACTCTGAAGACATGACATGCATGGTGCTAGGGTCATGTGCTGTTCAGCAGTTGTTCAGCAATCTACTTGGTTCAGCATCTGTGTGTCATAACTCATGATCCCACTCAGCTCCCACAGTATCTTCTCAAAGGTATTATCTTCTCACCTCCTCTTCATCTCACCCCTCCTAATGGGGTACCAGTTCTTTGTTCTTACTGGTAGTGCAACCAGCAGCGCTGGGTCTGAGGCCTAATTTGTCTTAGGGCTGTGGGGCTGCCCAGTCCCGTACCCCTGGGTTACGTGGCACTGCTTTTGGCCAGGGAAGTCCACTGTCCTATTCTCTCCTGGAATCTGAAGAAAATGCCCAGCATTTCTTAGGAGTGGGGCATCTGCACAGCAGAGCACTCTCCTGCAGAGCCATTGTTCATGGCCACCCTTTCCCTGGTGGAGCGATGCGTCAGTTTCATGGAAGGATGACAGTTCCCAGGTGGCAGCTTGGTTTTGTAGTTTTGGCTTGGTTTTCTTATCTTTCTCTCTCTGCAACTGCAGCTTCCTGAGGACACTGATATTGGCACAAGTGAGCTGCTCCAAGGCAGGCACGTAAGCAGCTAAAGAACCTCTGCTTTACAAGTACTGTTTTGCAGTTTAACAGAGCTATGTCACTTTTTGACTCTGTCTTCTTGCAGAAGATAGATAGTTGGATTGTTTTAAGATGATTTGCCAGTAAGCTAAGACACCAAGAGTTATGAAGGCTAGGAGTTACGTGTTTAAAACTATGTTCATTTCAAATTGGATGAATTCCTGCTCACCAGACTATGATCCACAGACAGGCATTATGGTCAGATTATTTAATACATTAGCAAAAGTGAATTTGATGGACACAGTCACCAGCTGGACTGTGATCTGATAAGGCTGTCTCAGAGAAGACATATTAATAGGCCAGAACAAATGTATTTGTTTCTTTCAAGCACTGTAAACAGGTCTGGTTTTACTTTATTCCAAAGGACTCTTTTTCCTGTGCTGCCAACATGTAATCTTTCATTTGACTTAATATGTATTGAATTTTGTTTGTTTGCTTGTTTTTACATATGCTAAAATCCTTATTGGGATTCTTCACTCTTATATGTCATTTCATGCAGATAACAAGCTCCTTCAGTGCTTCTTTTTTGATTTCTTAAGCCCTGCATAGCCTTTCTTGCTCTTTTTAATACATTTTTTTCCCAGCTGTTTTTCAATGAAGTAAGGAAGTACAGTACTTCAGTACAGACTACTTCCAGTTGCAACCATTAATGGCCATGATAGGCAAAGGTTCACAAATCCTGTTACAGATAAGAAAATAACTCTCTACCATGAAGCTCTGATGTAAGGACTGAAATACTCTCTAAGCCATAGAAGTTGAACTTGGAGTGAGGAGAACTCCAGCTGTCACCTTGCATATTTCATTTGTTACAGGCCATCTGTGTGCATCATCAGGGATCTCAGGAAAATATTACTCAGCTGTCTTTTATCTCTGTCTAGCCTAGCTGGAGCGTGGGTAGCAGAAGACAGAGAAACAGGTTCCTAACTTCAGTCTGATGATAAAAGATGCTGTTAACCTAATAGAAGTAAATGTTTTGTATTGATTAATAATACAGGGCTATAACTCTTTGAATCTGCTGCACATGCAGCATAGTTTAGAAAACAAGTAATGAGTTTCTTCCTTCCTAATAAGCTCTTTATTACTTGTTGAAGTGGAATGTGAGAGTAGAAAGTAAAGCTCAGGTATCAAAAGAAGTGGTGATGACGGGTTGAGGGGGGTCACTTGTGAAAACAGTGGAAATCAAATCAATTAGGCCTGTCAGCTGGAAAACATCATGGGGAATTAACACTTGTTTGTCTGGATTCCTGCTGCCTGAACAAAAGTGCACAAAAAGTATATTCAGGTAACAAAGAAAGCGCTGTATGAAAACTGTGGTTTAACTAAAAGAAAAAAAAAGTGTTATGTGAGACTTACATCCACTGACAACTGAAATATGTAAATAGGGTAAACTTTAAAAATAGCAATGCATTTTTAGCCTTCAGAAGCAAATGCATCTGCAAAGCAACAGCAGACAGAGGTAAAGGTACCACCTCCGTAAACTTCAGGGCTCATAAAGAGTAGAACCTGGCAGGGCGCTGCTGAAAGTGGTGAGATTTTGCCTGGTTGCCGTGATACTGAAATTACAGCTGGTGGCATAAATTGAAAAAGCATGCAAAAAATCCTGGGAATATTTGGATCATGGGGCTACACAGGAGGGAAACCTTGGGGGCACAGGCATTCAGGAGTCTTTGGATCTCAGCCTCATTTCTGGTTTATTTTGTTTTCTCTCACTTCAAGGCTGAACTATACTGAAAGCCCCTTCCCTTTACTGCAAAAGAGTCCTTTTTTTTTCATATCACGCTCCAGGAGAAGAAAGATGGTGCCAGGGCAGCTCCAACCACAACTTCTACCGATCGCTGCCTGACTGAGGAAAGCAGAAATTCAGGATTGCAGTCTTCAAGGCCTCTGACCAAGCTCATTAAAAATTGGTGAGATGCATTGGCGTTAATTCCTTCTTCTCCCCTAACTGGCAGACACCAGGGAGCATCCCCCAACCCCTGGGCCTGCCAGAAGAGTGACTATCCCAGGAACAAAACAGGGATGCTCTCCTGCATCAACCTGGACTGAGAAGAGCACAGGTCAGGTTACCAGCACCAGGGGCTTGAGGTTACCTGCACGTGAACTGAAGTCCCAGGCTGCCAGATTTCATGGGTGCTTTTTGTCACTGGCTAATTTGTGTGGATTCTACTGAAAGACCCCAAAGTCCCAAGAAATACTGTAGGAATAAGCAATAGGATCAAAACATTTCAACAGCTTTCACTTATACTAAAATAGAAGGGGCTAGTAAATTACTTCTTTTTCTTTAAAATCGGAATGTACCATTACTAATTTGCAAGTGCTTTTTTCCGAGGCAAAGTGGCTGAGGTAACACTTGAAGTCTGACTGGATTCCAAAATAACAAAGGCAGTTGTTCTTCCCCTGTTCTTGCATTTCATATACTGACTGCACATACACATAATTGGCACACACTACAGTTTTTACAGTGGACAATTTTTAATGCAATTAGAAAAAGAAACAATTTCAAATGACAGGAATAAATTAAAGGAGTGGCTTGGAGGTACAAGTACTTTTCATTCTGAGAGAAGTACCCCAGGGAAAGCATTTCTTCTGACTGTCTAGCAGTCCTGGAATCACTCTGTGCAGTATTTCAAGTGCTGTGGCCATCTCTAGTTGTAGTTAGAATTTTCCTTTTTCTTTTTTTTTTTTTTTTTTTTTTTTTTGCTATGCTTGGGTGAAATAATAGAAGGGAGAAGTGTTGTTTAACCTCTTTATTATTCCAGCCACCAAAAAATCCCTGGTCACCCCTGCTTTCACATATTTTGTTTTACAGTGAAGTTGGGATATGAAGTTAACTAATGTGCACATTTTAGTGCAAATAAGATATAACAAAGCAAGGGCTAACTTGTGGCCCTTTACAGATCAGTGGTAGGGAAGGTGTGGAAAGCTACTTGGAGCTCCCCTGCTCACCCCTGTTAACACATGCATGTTTCCTTAAGGAAGTGGTGATTATACCTTGTTGTTGGCAGTGCAAAGCTTAGTAAATCTTTACATTTTCGCTATGGAAGAAGGGAATTTCCCCTTACTTCTGTGGGCAGCCAGCCAGCGAAAGGTGATGGGAAATACATGACATCCTGTTCTGCCTACCTTTCATCTTTCCTGCTCACGGACACATTTTGAGCCCGACATGCAGGTGTAATTAAAAACAGGTTGATGCCATGCACAGCTCAGCATATGCACTCAAAATTAGTACCTGCTGTGAATCCAAGTACATTGGCTTTTATGAAACAGCCAGGCATTTGCAAATTGTCTCTTGTAACTGCAATAATATCAACATAAGAACAAAATGGATCATGTGGCTTTCACTACCATAGATCGGCTCAATATTTAATGCTTTTCTCAGTAGTACTCAAAGTAATGCTAACTATGCTGATGTTTTTCAAATAAGTTATCAGTAGGGCACCGGTGCATTTCACACTTTTAAAAATCCCTCTTTTCCTACATTTACTGAACATGCTGCTCATGTAAGCAGCACTGCATCATCTGCATTCTCCAGATGGCCACTGCTGTGTGCTGGGGCTGGCAAGGGCTGGTGTGCTGGTCATCTTCCTTTGCCATGGTCTTTAAAAGATGTCTCTGAGAAGGATGCAGCTCTCCAGCCTACTCGCTGGAGGCATGTACTTGGCATGAATAATGAAGCTGCCATACCTTCTCTTCCCTAAGGGAGCCAAAAAAAAAGAGAGAGAGATGCAGGCAGGAAGTGTTTGCTCTGCAAATTACCTTGCCATACCCTGCTGCAAGCAATGAGAGACCATTGCCAGGAGAGAATTCTAGGTGGAGATGCACATCAGAAGTGGCAGAAAGCAGAGCTGGGGCCGTAAAATTTGATGGCATCAGAGCTTTCAACTGCAGTATTTTACATACATGCCACACTGGCTCCTCCCTGGCAACTGGCACCAAGAAAAACACAGTTAAAAAAAGCTCAATCTCTTCGTCTGCCCCACCAGCAGTTCAGGCAGGTTTTGTTGCTTTCAATACTAGGGCAATGTTGGCTACTAAAGTTCTCTCCACTTTACTTTAGTGATCCCAGACCATGAGTAGAAGCAGTCATTCACCTCAGACGAGTGTAGCATCATAAATCTGTTCAGCTGCACATTTTAGCTCTGTGGTGTCAGACAGGCATAATTAGAGCTCCAGAGTCCAAGTGCCACCATGCTAGTCTTGTAGCAGTGCAATTGCCCACGCTTTATGTGAGTCATCTGGTGGGAGAGAAGAATTAGGCCCAACATGTCTGGGCTGAAGCAATGATTTAATCAAACTGCTCCTTCCAGCTCCGACAAGTGTCTTTCTTTTTATGCTTCATGGTGTTTAGTTTGAAGTTGCCAGTTGGAATTTTTCACACCTGTGGTTTATTTAAGCACTTATTCTTCCGTAGCACTCACATTTAAGACAATAAATGTGTCCTGTAGTGCTCTGAAGTATTAGGTGAGGGAGATGTTTATGTGCAGGTGATGAGAATAAATGAATGATACATGCAATGCTACATTTGCTATTACTTTCCAAATACAAACTGCTGCCCATGACCTCCCAACTCAGAAAACCACTTTCAAATGCAGTGAGGAGCACCTGACTGAGTCTTCAAAGTATTCAGTGTGTCTGATCTGGTTATTCATGGAACTCAAATTTTCATAACCTATATAAAATATTTCCAAGAATGATCACATTGGTTGATTGTGTTCATCAGGAACATTTAATGGGAGAAAAGGAATGACTTCAATTTAATGCCATCACACCTGAGATCAAAATCTACTTAAGAGAGAGGAAATTGGAAATATTTACAGAAAAAAAAAAAAAATAGGCAGGCAACACAAGCTGATCAGACTGTAGGAGGACATTGCCATATTTGAAAAGTGGAGTTACAAAGTAACCCAAAATAATTTCAGACAGTAAAGACAATGGGTTTATCAAGACTTTAATGTACAGGTAAGCAGAAATTGATTTTTTTTAAACATTAGAAATTATTGGAGTTTGTTAATCATTCATTTTTTCAAAAATCCTGGCTTCCTCCAGAAGTTTAAAGTTAACCAAAGAATAAGCAATTGTATCTTTATGAATTACCTTGCTTCAGACACAGCTGAGCTTCCACTGTTAGGGGCAGGAAAAGCCTAATGCTTCCAGATTCCAGTCTTATAACAATTCAAACCGATTATTCAATAAATTAAAAAAAAATTAAAAGAAAGCAATATTTTAGGTTGTTATACTTCTTTGAAGGCATTTTATTCAGAACAGTTGTGGTCCCTACCACTTTCCTCAATGTCCCACTCATCTCCCTTCAACTACCATGATAAATGCTTTTTAGATGCACATGGTTGGACCTTGCATTTAAACAGGCTGTAATCATCATGGCCAGAGATACCATGAATAATTGAAATACCAGGGAATAAATAGTTTCACTAACCACGTTTTGTCTTAAATAATCAGAGCATCTGGTAGATCCACACACATTTAATTAATTTGCTGTTTGTTTGCTCCATTGCATAATTAACTATTTAATTTCATTGCCCTCTGGATTTGCTCACTAATTAGTTATCCCTTGCTAATTCATCGATCAGCTGCTTGTGCCTCATCTTGCTTTTCTAGTCACTATGTTTACCTTCTACTTCATTGTATCAGCTCTTCTCCCTTTTGTGTATCTTCCCAATTTCCATTCCTCTTTCTTTCTCTTCTCTGTTGTCATACAATGTGCTGCCTCAGCAGTGGGCCAGCCCAGCCTCTGTCAGGAGGACACCCAGGACACAGTGGACATGACCAGTCACCGTATTTGGTTGTTGGAGAGAGTGGGGACCTTGCTGACAGGGCAAAAGCTATTTGAAGTTTAACGATCCCAGGAGACAATACCATCCTGGTTACAATTAGCTAATTTCCAGTTATTAAAGCAAACATAGCTGGACTGAGGAGACATGATTTAGGACAACTGCAGCTTGCAGCTGTTTGAAATGGGAAGGATTTAATGACTTAGGGACTTGTTGTCCCCAGGACAGAAACTGTTTATTGGTTGATGTCTTAAACCTACTGTTAATGTTTTGTGGCATCCTGCAGGTTGCCAAAAACAACACTATGCACAATATAACCAAAAATTATCTAGGAAATTAGATCTTATGGGTGTCCCCAGGTCTTTAGTCATAAATAAATAACTAATGCCCAGAATACAGATTGTTTTTTCTTCTCCCCTAAGAATCAGTGTGCTTCTTGTCTGATCTGGGCTCACTTAATCCTCCCAGAAGTCTTTAAAGCTACTTCAACTAAGCTTTTTTTGATAATTTTTTTCTCACAAACTGTTTTTGTGAACTTGTGCTGTCTGCCACAACCCATTCAGTCAATGAGCTTTGGAAAAGCGATGGTGACTTTGAATTCAATCTTCTAATGTTAGACTCATTATCTAAGTATAGCCAATACGTTTTATTCCTGTGAAAGCTTGTTTGGATTTCCGTCTGCTCCACTCTCTTCTGGTTTAGATTTCTTGTCTGAATGCTGTCCAGAATCCAGTGCTTACGCTACCATTCACCATGTCACTTTTTGCTAATTGCTCCCATATTCGGAAGAGTCACGTGTGACAAGCTGCTGAATTATGACTGCACACTCAGGCAGCTACTAGCACCTCCCCAAAGAGGCAATTAAAACTAGAAGCATCTCAGGGGCAGGAACATTGCCTGTGAGAGACTCTGGGGGTCATCCAGCATTCCTTCAAAAATGTCTTTTTTGTGCATTTAACCTTTCTAAAAGAGGGGATATTTTTACTGCTAAATTTTTGTCTTTCAGCAGACTGAAAGGCTATTTCAGATGATCATTACTTGAGATGATAAGGCTATGTTCACTTTGACTGATGGCACAAGAGTGGCAGTTCTGCCCTGACATTGGTTTAGTGAAGGACTGAAGTAGGCTCTTCATTTCATGCACGTGAGGAACACCGCTGACCTCAGCAGGACTGTGTATGCCTTTGGAGATAAGTATGTAACCGCATGTCTTTATGAATTAAGCATTTTTCCCTGAGATTGCTCCTACAGGTTGATATCACTCTTGGAGAGAGGGCTTAGGCAACTAGATCACAGAGGCTCTGAAACAGAGCAAAGCAGGACCTAGTTACTGCTAAAAGATAGTCCTAATTATGGACTCTGCTTTCACAAAACATTGGCAGGACAGAGCTTTTTGTTCCTATTACCAATTAAAAGGAACAAAATCCCTTAATGCAGTACTCTAGGTAACAACAGGTGAACGTAGCAAGCAGGACTAAGGCAGATGACATTTCTGGAAACACAAAGAACCTCCTATGACTGAAGGAGCATCATTAAAAGTAGTAAAAATGGTGCTTTCAAAATTAGCTCAAACTATTGGGTCACACAGAAATTCATTTGGCTTATATATAACAGAGGAACTGGTGGGAAGAAAGAGAAAGAAAAAGCTTTCTGCCCTGTGCTGATGAGAATCACAGAATAACTCCACAATCCAGTCCCACATGTCCGTGGTGGTCTGAGGAGAGCACCTCTGCGCCCCAGAGCACCCAGGTTGGGTCTTGTTTTCCTTCAGCCTCCAGAAGAGCCTCCTCTGGCTACAGAGAGACCATAAACACCAAGAGGTAAGATGTTCATCTGCCTTAAACGTCCACTGAAAGCATCTCTATACAAAGTTTCATTCACATTACACCTGGACACATGTTTTTGGACATGTGTCTTCCATTTGAAAACCAGAAGGCTGAAAAATGTTTCTGGGCCTTTGGAGAGGGGAAGGGGAGGGAAAGGATGGAGAAGCAGTTTTTTCAGCATCAGGATCCTTGAACCAGTCCTGCAATGGGGTCAAGTATCTCTTTCTTTTATGCTGCTTTATATTTACCAAGGCACCTTCCTACACACCGGGAGCAGCTCAGGCCTGGCAGCAGTCACATCTAAGATAAATTGTTTGGTGCTGCGTAATAAGCACAATCAAACCCCAGCAGCTCTTGGACAAAAATAAGTGTATCCATTCACCCCAGAGGTGGAACCAGCTATAAAAAATCATTCCATAAAGATAAAGAAAACCTTCAGGGAAAAGGGAAAAGCTGTTTTCCAGCTAAAGTATTCCACTTCTCTATTTTAAAAACCAGTGAGAAGGAGGACAGCATGAGCACTCAGTAACTGATGGGAAAGGCTTCAGAGGTCAAGTCATCCTACAGCAGCAGAAATGCCCCTGCTTGCCAGGCATCGGCTGGGAGATACAGGCTGTCCCAAAGCATCCCCTTCTCAGCAGGATGCCAGAATCCCCAAAGAGGACAGGCCGGAGTGGCTGAAGTAAAACAAAGAAGCATGGCTGTGTGATTACCTTAACAAGGCCAGCTGGCCATAGATGGTCCATGGTGCCACTGACCTGGGGCACTGGGGAGCATTTAGTTATACCTGATGTCTGCACATCATTCTTGGAGGGCTAGAAATAACATCTTTTGCAGATTCAGCTCAGGTTTGCCAAATACTTGAGATACTTCTTTGTGTCTGGAACTGGTTTGCCAGTGACAGGATCAAGAGCAGCAGGAGTGTTCATACACCCCAGCTACAAAACAGGGCTCCACGGTGCATTCTGGTGGGAGCTGCTGCTGCAGTGGCTGAGCCCTTTCACGTCTGCCTCAGCTGGCCCCATAGAGGAAATGTCGAGGAGCAAGGAACAAGTGCAGATTTGTCTGGTTCAGTGGCTTTGAGACAGCACCTAGCAACATAGTGTGGAGACAGACACAAGCCTTCAAAAAAGTTGGCTCTGATCCATGGTGAGCACCAAGCCCTGCCAGGAAGAGGGTCCAGGCAGTGGGTAGTTTGCGGAACAGACATTTCTGGTGTAAGAGAAACCTAGCTGAAAACAGTTCTGTTTCAAATCACTTAAAGATATATCTGTTGTGGGAAATAATTCCAGAGAGGGTGGTCTCCAGCCTTTTGTGGGGGGAGGCCTGTCATGCAGGCACCGAATGACGCTGTGCATCATCCCTCCCTGGTTTCTGAGCCTCTTTGCCCCAGCTCTTCACTGTCTCCTGGTCATCAGTGCCATGTCTAGCTTGCTTTTCTCCACCACTCCCTACTGATTCCTTTGTCTTCTACTTTGTATCAGCAAATCCAGGCAGGTGAAATTCTGAGCTTTTCAGGGGAAAATGGCCACTGGCGGCATGCCATGGACCTCCCTCACCTCTGGCTGCACTCAATCCCCATCAAGTCTCTGGTGGTGGCAGGGGGGAGACAGCAGCCAAGTGAAATGCTTCAAGCTGTGAGACACTTTCTGTTTACATTGCAGGCCAGACCTCTTGGATTTGGACCAGAATGGCCACTTTGTGGAGGCAGATATATCTGTGCAGAGACGGAAAGCAGTACATATCCTGGTCACGCTGTTTTCCCAGGGAAAACAATAATGCGAAATAATGCTTTTTCTGCTGCAAGCTGTGTACTGTCCTACTTGACTGGAGCAATGGCTGGGAGAGCTGGCATTGTCCCATATACAGGGACAATGCAGCTCTAGGTTGCAAAAAGTCACCTCTGTACAAATGCCACATTACTTCACATTTTCCTTTTGGGGGGCAGATTACTCAGTAGGAAGTAGCAAGGCAAGCCTGGTGTCATGTGGAATAGCTGAAATTCCTCAAGTTCCTTTTTGCCAGGATTTCAAGCTGTGAAAGACACATGATCTCCACCGCTCGAGCCTATAACCGAGGATTTTCTCCAACAAAGATGAATAGGTAGCTGTACAATTATTTTTTTTCCTACAGCTGCCAAAAGCCATAGTAGATTCTAAGTTAAATCATTATTAGGGCCTGGATTTGGAGGCAGTAGCCTCAGCTGGGGTTTGTCAGAAGGAATATGCTACTCCTTACCCTCAGGAAGTGAGGTATACAATCAATTTTAGAACAAAATACAATTAATTCAAATTCTTGTTCCTTATCTGTCATTCACATGGTTACAGCACCCCTTGAAACTAAGGGCTGAGGTCCATTGACCTCAAACCCCTTAGTGCTGTATTTGTCTCAGCCAGGGTCTACCAACAAGCTGTACATATAAATCTCTCTTGCATGTCCATTTTCATGTTGACAGGTAATGAGCGTTAAGTACTGAACAGCTTCATGCTGAGATTGCTGATTCATCAGAAGTAGATAAGGTGGGGAAAGAAGCTTTACTCCTTATTACCTCAGTGATTTCCTAATTGTCCCACCCAGTCCATCTGAGGACACCTGGTTAACTGAAGAGGCATTGCTATTTTGGGAGAGAAGAGGACTGTCAATAATCTGTGGAAAGAGGTGTTGAAACTGCCTCTTAAATGAAGTTAGAGATCAACAGCTTTTGCGGAGGGGGTAAGAAGATTTGAATTTGAAAAAAACCCTGTAGGAGGCACCAAAGGAACATGGTGTAAATAAAGGTTACCAAGAAGGCCCTATGACTTTGATCTTTTTGAAAGAAAAAGAAGTGTAATTTGCTTTCACTTGTCTGTCATCCATGGCTTTATAAACCTTTGCAATTTTGTTATCTTTTCCAGATTTTTTTTTTTTTCCAAATAAGTATCCTTACTGAACTTGAGATCAGAGCTAATTTCCAGATTAATTACCTAATGGAAGCATTTCATGTAGAAATCAGCACTGTGTATCTGGAGCACCCATACAGAAGCCAACACCTTTGCAAGTTTCTCTGCAATATCCAAGGTCTCCTCTTCATATGCCTCTGCTTCCCAGGTGAGCTTGAGAGCTGACTGTTAGAGCAAGAATGAGAAGGGAAGAAGTATCTCCTGATGACCCTTTACTAACCCAGAAATACTGAATGACTTTAAGGAATAATCCTATATCTGGAGAAAGTTTGCCATAGACTTCACTTAGGGCCAGGATTTTACCCATAGTCTGTCAAGCTCTTGTCTGACTTGTGGACTGAGTGCTTTTGGAGCACTTTTGCCCCATGAATGACCAAGTCACAATATGCTGCTGCCAGCTCAGCCGTGTTGGCTGCCTGGAAATGCAGGCTTAGCTGCCTGCCTGTGTAAAAATAGGACAGGTAAAAGCAAAAGGTACTCTGACGCTACGCAACTTATTCCACTTTTACCCATAGCTTTGAAAGCAGCCAATTACTGCCAGTGAAAAGCAACTCTATCACTTCCATTCAACTTTTTTTTTTTTTCTTCTAATACAGATATCTACAGCTTTTTGTTATTGCCTAAATTTTGGAGATGAGAAAGGAGAACAGAGAAGGAATGTCACTTGTCCCTGATGATACAGCCATTGTCAGACCCATGAGGGGGGCTCTGAAATGCGTTGCTCTTAGTCTCGTTCTCATTCCTTTGGGTTACAAAGACATGACAGATAGAGTACATGTTCTGTTCTTACACTCTGCATAGCAAAATCAGATAATTAGGATGACTTTTTGAACATAAAAAACTAAAGACTGAATAATCCAGACATGTACTTTCTGTTGATTTCTTTATTTTTTAAATGAAAAAATTGTTTATTTAAACTCTGAGATAAATCCTGTGTATCTGCCACCAGGTTAAATCTGATTCAATTTCTTCAATTCTTCTCTTTAAAGGCTTTTTTTTTTCAGCTTGCATTACATTGGATAACAGTAAAATTACCATCACATAATGTTAGTCTAAAAATACGTGTACCATTATTATTATCAAATAGAGATAAGTGTGTGTTGCCAAGTAAAAAGAAAGCTGTGAAATATAATGCCATGTACAAGTATTTTTTTTAAGATCTTCCAGAACATGACGGATAGACATGGGCTGCCAGATACTCAGTTCTGATGGACAGATGCAACTGTGGTTTCCATAGCTATGCAAGGTTTTCTATAGCACCCATCACCATGGTATCTAAGCATCTGTTGCTGCTGCTTCACGCTTTAGTCTATGGTGTCCTGAAGAGAATTAACTGAAATAAATAAATAAGTAGAAGATCCTTGAGCCTGGCCATCCATAGAGTGGAGTGACCTAGGCCAGGTTCACTTCTCAAAGAGGTTGTCTTTTCACAACTCCCCAGTTGCTTTGGTGATACTTTATGGTACCGGCATCTCTTGGGCTGTGTGATTCAGTGGCTCAGCTGGCACCTCTTTCACAGTCTTGAGCACACAGCTGCTCAAGATATGACCTTTGGGCATGATGGAAACCACAGACAAGATCCTCACTTATGCATCAAACCAGGCTGCTCCATTCAATCTCACTGGCTTTTTCAGGACCTGTGGATCCCAAAATCCTGCTCACTTTTGCTATATGCTAGACAAGTCTTTTGGCAGAGACTAGTCACAAGAAGACACTCTTCCTCTGAAAGGACAATCATTCTGCTTAAAGGGAAGCAAACCTCACTAGCTTTGGACATGTTGTAGCAATGCAATGCCAATGGAAATATTTATAAAGTGATAAAGGAAAGTATCAAAGCTCAGAGAGATCCACCATGCAAAGCCACTGGAAATTCACACATAAAATTTAATGTCTGGTATCAGTTTTAGAGGTTTTCTTTCCTGGTCTTTGTACCTGAAGGCCTCTATGGATTCGTCAGGCTTTCATCCTGTCTGTGCTACAGGAAATCAGGGTCTTGGGAACTCTATTTTCCCCATGCAGTTAAGAGCCCTCTTTGGACTAAAAAGTCAGATTTTTCTTTTGTCCAGAAGATTTCCTTTAATCAGGGAGGTTTAGTTTTTCCTTTTACCAGACCATTGTTTCTCTTCTCCATTTTAACAACACAAATATTTCTTGGAGATGGTTTGAT
This sequence comes from Psittacula echo, assembly GCF_963264785.1. NCBI lineage: Eukaryota > Metazoa > Chordata > Aves > Psittaciformes > Psittacidae > Psittacula > Psittacula echo. The sequence continues at coordinate 36,182,641 of NC_137736.1, forward strand.
GCAGTTTTTATTGGCTCATATATTAAATAATTGGTGTGCTATCTCATTGTTGGCTATAGTCTGTGATGATGCAGATGCTCTTGGAAACCAGTATCTGAACTCAGAGCAAAATCTTCCTTTAATACAACTATTACCTTGTATAAGAACATATATATTGACAACCCTACTTTATGCATTCATATAAAAAGAATCATGGGTTCAAGCTTATAAGTCAGCTTTGACTGAGACCAGGTACAAAAGTAACTCATAATTTTGAGGCAGTAACAGGGCCTGAAGTCCACAGCTCTTTCTTTAAGAGAGATTTAGTACTCCTCTGCATGAAAATGCAGGTCTTGGAAGGTGTACAGCTGTGTCTGTACACCACTGTCCTTGTATAGCACTGGGACAGAGTTAAGAAGCCCTTTCTCAGCTCACAATTTCATAGATGTCTTCAGAGTACACAGGCCAGCGCTGTCACTAATGAGGCAATACCACCATCCCCCAGCACCTCTTCTTTACTCCATACTCTCGTTTTGCTTGAGCTGGCACAGACTTTTGCACCAAAGTGGTTTAAGGAAGTCACAAAGTCAAAACTAGCTCATACAGAGACGTTATTTTGAACCTGCCCAGTGCCCTGCTGCAGTTCATGGCAAAAAAATCTGTGCTTAAGGAAGGGAAGAGTATTAGCAAAAAACCTCACAGCTGTGACTGGAAAGCACCACTTCTCCTGATAGGAGCCCTAGCTAATTTCTGGTTTAAGGGAATCATGAAATTGTGGCATTAAGGAAGGGTTAACTAGCTTGTGAGTGCTGAAACAGGTAGGGCACAGACCAGCTAATTGCTGAGCCAGGTCAGGTGTTTCCTCATTAAACTCTGTTGTGTGAATCCATCTCACTGTGGATCTGTCACATAACCTGTTTTGACTCCCCTTGCTCTGCTCTTTTCATCCATGGCTCACAAATTAGGTGTAGGACTTCAGGGGACGGTTCCTTAACCAGCTCTTTCAGAAGAATGTCCATTTTAGTGGGGAGAAGTTACAGCAGGCATTTGTAGTACCAGTACCATTTTAGCTGACCCATTTCCTCCATATTTTTTTTTTTTTCAGCACATTGTCACTGGTTAAATAAAGCCTCATTAGGAGAACTGACCCCTCTTTGTGATTACAATGTCCAATTTTGCATTCATGGGTTCCTTTACAGTTTTCTGCAGTTCCTAAAAAAATCTGTCTGAATTTGGAGCAGAGAAGGGAAATCTGAAATGCTCCCTCTTAGTCTGCACTAACAAATATTGTAAAAATCAGATTCTAAAATTCCCCATAAACTTGTATGTTTTGAGAAAAGGCTGGAGCCTATGATCACAGTCAGGTGGGTGGATGTCCTGCAAGAGCAGCAATTGCTCTACAATAAACCAGTCAACATGTCTTGTGTAATTAGCATAAGTGTTTATTATAGGAATATCTATGGTGCTGATAGATCAGGCGAAGACACCCTTCTCCACACACACATACACACTTAATAGGGCTACAAGGATGCACCAAAACGGCATCCCCCCCAGCCCCAGCTGAGATCATGCTCCCTTTTCTTTCACTGAGCACCCACCACAAGGCTGGAGATGACTGGGTTTGTGGGACAAGTGAAAAGGGGACCCAAGAAAGAGATTTCTTTCCCCACTCTCCCTCTGCCTCACCCAGGCCCAGAGATCAAACGGGTGAACCAGCCATGGGCTGTGAGCAGGGGACTGCCACCCATGTCTCTGAGCTCCCCCTGTGTCACTTTAGCACTTGCAGAAAGAGCTGTCAATAACAGCAATGTCCTGTTCACACAGGTACATAATGCTCACATCCGCTGTTTTGCTAACAGGAGGGGAAAGACTCCCTTTTTACCACTTGAAATCTCACTTGAAACTTGAAAAGAGAATGAGTGGGAGAAAGAGAGAGACAGTAATACAAATTGGCATTTAGATTTTCAATTCAGTCTGCGAAGATTCACTACCTTGGATTTTTGCTGTATCACTCCCTAGTTATGTTCTTTCTGTCCTGCTTCCTTCTGCAGGATTTGCATCAGCCTCCTGTACGCATTCTGCCCTGCAGAGCACCACAGATAATTTTCTGGTTTTTATTAGCTTTCTGAAAACACATGGAGCTCGGCTCCTTCACTTCAGTCCACTTAAAGTTTAATAGGGTGTCTATTGTACAGCTAACTTTTTCATTCGTTTGCTCATACAGGGAATATTTCCTTTGAACAGCAGGCATGTTCCGCTACAAAAATCCCTTTGGGAAAATATGAAGCTTTGAGAAATGTTCTGTCCTCCCTCAAAGAGGTCCCTTCTGAACACAGACAACTTTACTGCTATTTAACTATCAATAAACCCCCCCTGCTGTACCCGTATCTGCTGAAGTACTAAGCTCTGCAGCAATCCCTAACTTCCAGTGAAATGTAAGCAATTAACCTGATTTTAATGCTACGCAGGTATGTTACCAACAGTCATCTGTGATTCTTTAACATTCTTCTCAGTGTAAATCACCTCAGAGGCAGGGCAGCCGCTTTCGTGAGAAATTTCAAGAAATGCTGAGTTAAAAGCGAAGGAGCAGAGAAATAACTTCTTTTAAAAGGAAAATATACCTCAAGATTTTTCACTAAAAAAAAAACCCAACAAATCCACGGTAAAAGCCTTCATTTTAATTTAATTCAAAATGCAAAAAGGCTTGATAATATGACTGGCCAAGAGAAAGATTCCAAAGAAAATCTTTATAGGATATATTTTAGCTAAATAAATTTCTTAAGACTTAACATGATTAAACAAATATTTCTGCAGATATGAAGCTTGAAATGCATTTTTACATTTGAACCCAAATTTTTCATTTGCTCAGAGACCACATAGGTACATGATACGCAAGTGGGTGCTGGGTGAGAGGATAGGACAAAAGCTTCTCTTTCATTTACTTTCCAAATCAGAAATTCAGGCTTCTGCATGTAGGATCAAAACCCAGAAAAGCATTCTCCTGCATGTTTGGTCTCTCCCATGTATGATGCCACCAATGCACATGTTTGCAACAGCAGCACATGAATTCCCACTATATGCGCTGTTCCTCTCTCATTGAAGCTGTCCCCTAGAACCTCTCTTGCAACGGGAATGGAGTAGGCCAAGCTCTATTTTCAGTGTCACCCTGGCAACCACTTTCTCCTCCATCTGGGATGTCACATCAAAGAGATGTTCCTGCCACCTCTCAGGTTTAGCATGAGCCTTACAACAGCAGGGGAGGTCTCACAGCCCCAGCCCTGGAGACTGGAGAGTATTCTTCCCCACACCTCCCTTTTGAAATTGTTGAGCATTTAGCTTTCACACAAAAACTGCCAAGAAAATATGGCCTAATTATACTTACAAAAAAAAAAAAAAAATCAGAAATCAATAATATTTTTTGGTTTTTTCATGATTCTGAGTTTATCTCTAGATACTGGGACGACTGAGGTTAGCAGCACTGCCCACAATTTAGCCCAGAACTTTGAATTTATATTTCTGCAGCTAATAAGTGAAATAGACTTTTCACATATTTTATTGGAGCACCTATAAGGAAGCTATATTGTTTAACTATCATAAATATCCAGGGTAGTGGGATGGGAGATTAACCTTCCTTCCCCCAGTCAAGTCACCCAGAGCAGTGCGTGCTCAGCCTCTTTGCCCCAGCCAGCCCCAACTACTTCTTCTCCTCCAGCTTTAGGCAACCCACCCACACTGTGCCTGGGCACTGAGCATCCTCAGCCCACACTTCTCATGCCCATATGGCAGTGACAGCAATAACATCTCTGCAAGTGGGTGAGAAGAGAGGGATTTCCACTAGCATTTTGGTTTATATTTGTTTTATTCCACTTTACTTCGGTGTTACTGATGCTTCAGAAGTCTCAGTCTAAGAATATTCCTTGCTTATAGAGTCACTCAAGCTGGAACTTCACTTAAGGTCATTCAAAATACCAGCAGAAGTCCTGGGTCAATCAAAATCAGATCTTCACTTGTAATTTTTTTCACAACCAGAGCTGCACAGCGCAGGGACAAATGGCCTCTTTGTGAGGCAAATGTAACAGATGTTCATTGCACACGGCTTAAAGCACTTTCCATGCAAGCTCCCTTCAGTGTTTTGACTTGGTTAAGTACTATAATGACCATTTTAAAAACAGGGAACCTGTAGCTCATGGGGTTTCCTACAGTCACACAAATTGTCTAAGATACACTTGAGATTGCAAGGAAATACCATATGCCTTCAGTTTTGGCTTTTCCTTCCATTGACTGTTCTTTATTGCATACCAGAAAGAAAAAATTGAAGGAAAAAAACCCCACCTCAGAACATGGAAAATGGGACCATAACTTAGGGAAAGCACTTATTTTCCCACAGCATCAATGAAATAATCCCATAGTTCATCACTGGGTCCACAGCTTCCCATCTCTCACTATTGACAGAGGAAACCAGTAACGATTAGAAACTTTAAGAAACTAAGCTATGCCAGAGGTGAGAAAGCAGCGTGTATCTTTCTTGCCTTTTTAGGTTGGTGACAGGAGATAGAAGTTCTTCTCTTTTGATCCACTCTGATTTCTGCCTAAGTTACCAGTGCCTGGGAAAGGAAAACTGGTACTCAGATTTCACACATGCACCATTGTTACTCCACATCTCAGAAGCTGCTTCTGCCCATACTCAGAGACAGAAGTGGTATAAAAGCAAGGTGGGTTGAAGGAGAATGATTCAGACACCTGAATGTAATTGTGAGGTGCGCAGGTTACGGTGACTGGTGCTAATGGTGAGCAGGTGAGACAGCCTGTGATGTGAAGTCCTACTTCTGTGTTGCTTGTCACAGGCAGTGTTTTAGGATACCAGAACAAATAAGCCCAGAAGGATCTAGAAGTCTGATCAACATCCAAGCTTGCCACGATTATGGATGAGTCTTATCTTCCACTTAGTCATGAAGTTTGAATGTGGGTAGCCACATGATCAGCCGGAAGTGCTGCTCTAGACCAAAACTTCACTTGTCTCTAATCTTGAAAAAAATAGAAAGGACAAAATCATCTTTTAGAGAATTAATTCACAGGCAGATTATTACAAACTACTTGAGAAGCCAGTAGAATCTGAGTGGAAAAGGAGACAAAAAAGCATCATTCTCTTTAAATTTTTGAAAAAGTCCTAAATCCACAAAGGAATTGTTTCTTTTAAAATGACATTTAAGATGCAGGGGGGAGAAAAAAAAAAACAAAACTAACAAAAAGCAACAAATGAACCTTCTCTGTAAGCTCATCAGTACAGTTGCCCCAGATTAATGCTGATATAACTGAATTCTACATCCCACCCATATAAGAAATCTGTAATTAGCAGGTGGGAGATCACACATGGTGCTGTGGAAAAATTATGTATACAAAAAATCATCAGTTGAGCAGAGCTAGTTGATTCTATGATTTCCCATTCTGGGTTTGTTCCCAATAGTACTTTCACAAAGGTGCAGGTTTTTTCCTCCTCCAGGCAGATTTTGGTTGTGTGAAGCAGCACAACTTCCCCTGGAGTGCACTGCAAAACAGCAGCTGCTGCCTGCCACAGGCTGCTGGTGTGCAGATTGCTGGGGCAAGAGTGAGAAGCGTCCAAAGCAATATGTGCCACCCCTTTAACATGGCTTTGGTGCTGGAGGTGGACAACGTGTGGAGAAACTGAGGAAGCACATTTTCTTTCAATTAAAGGCAGCTGGAAACAGGCACTGGACAGAAAGGATATTTCTGAAGTGCTGGGGTCCCACAAAACCCACTGAGCATCTCAGTACCAGGATTACACAGAATTTAAAGAGGAGGAAAATAAGTGGAAAAACAGAGTGACTAAGAAGTCTATCCAATCTGACACTCTACGAACACGGGAGACAACCGGGAGAAATGTAAACCATGCTTTACTCCATGTCTGTAAGCAATGAGTGTTAGTGATAAAGGATACAGATCTTGCTCCTGACAGTAGCTGGGTCTGAAAGCTTTGCTGTGTTTAACAGTTTCCAGTTTTCCCAGGCAGAGGAAGACAGCACAAATTTAATGGCTATACTCCCATCACAATGAAGCATGTAAGATGTTTGTAACATGAAGTTACAGAAATGAAGGAGAAGATTACTGATCTAATAACTAATCTTGTAATAAGGTCTGGAGAGGCAACTGTGATTTAAACAGGTGTAAAAAAACAACCTTGGGGATGGCCAGAGGGCCAAGGGTGTCCAGCAACAGAGCTGCTAGGACCACAGAGGAAGGGATGACGATGCTCTCCTATCACATCTGTGCTTGACAGGGAGCCTGAATGAGGTTGCAGAAGCCAGTGAAGCACTCATATGCTTCTTGCATGCCTCATTCTCTCTGTGGGCTCTCTGCTCCTCCTTCCTCATCAAAAGGGGGGGTGCACCTTGCAATTGGGAAACATTGCTGTAGGATTGAAACTGAAGGGTAGGCGAAGAGCTGGAGGCTGTTGCAGGGAGTGTTTTAGTTTGACAGGGTAAGAAAAAAATGGAGCAATCTGCAGTAACGACAAAGGAAAGTTTTGGTTTGTTTTGTTTGTTTTGTTGTACTTTTAAACTGTGCAACTCTTTTGCTGTTTCATTCAATTCCCAACCTCTCCCTCTCTGGTATTGCTCCATCCCTCCTCAGCTATCCCCTTAATGCCTCCCACTCACATGTTCGTTAAGGATTAATTATTTCCTTTACACGCATCCTTGCCAACCCTGGCCTTCTCCCCAATCTCAGAGCTTTGCCAAGCTCCCTCACCTCTGCACAAACCAGCTTAGAAATCCCCTGTTTGAGAGCAAACAAACCTCCATTCAACCAGCCAGGACCATTTGTCTCCTTCCCCAGGGCAAACCATCATCCCAACCTCAGAGCCAGACCCTCTCTTGACCTTGACACTGAGCCATGTCACCAAAAAAGCTTCACATCCCCACCATCTCTTGCACCTGGGCTCAGAAACCCTTTTGTTTCTTGTGCTGGCCCTGGAAAATTGAAGGAAGCAGCAGGAAACATCATGACCAGGCTTCATCTCAGCAGAAGTTGGTGCAGTCTGTGCTTGCCAGGGTCTCATGGGGATGCTCATACCCAGGGACTTGCAGCCCAGCTGCCCCAAATCAGTGTGGCCACCCAGGCTGCAGTGCTGATAGTCCCTAGCACTGGACACACTGCAGCTTGCAGGATAGCCCCCACACCTAACCCAGCCCACCCCCAACACCCAGAGTCTGGATAACTGCAGTTCTGACTTAGTTGCTGGGGTTTAGTCCATCACCTGTAATGAAGAAACTGCAGTGCAGCCACATTAGAATAGAGCTCATGTAGGGGAAGGCTGGAGGCAGGAGAGGGGAAGACACAAAGCATGCAGGCACAGGGAGGAAGAGATAATGAGGAAAGTAGGTATTTATAATTTTTCCCCTGCAATAACACCTACACCTTACCCACAACAGGAGTGTCAAACACTGAAACTTTGGTTTTTCGAAGGTGGGATTTTTGTCTGGCTTCTTCCCTTTTAAAGAAAGCATTGCTCCACCTCTCTAGCTGAAACTTAAGAAGCCCCCAGAGAAATGGGTAGCCCCTCTGCTGCCACCCAGTATGAATACATTCATTTAAAGGCAAAACAAATGTGTTTGTCTTTGAAATTACTATGACGCTGCTAGCTGGGAGAGCTGTTTGCATTTAAAATGGCCTGACTGCGTGAAGTGTGAAAGATGTATATACAACGCAGATTAACGCAGCCGACTCCTTTCTTCTCATTAGGAGGATTATTTTGGTTTTTGCCATTTGGAGCCACGCGTCACTGGGAAAGTAGATACTGATAGCGTTCTTCCTTTGCTTCCCAAAATGCAGGAGGGTGTTTGCCTAAACATGCAAGCACAGAAGCAAGGCTTGTGTATTTTGTATAGGAAGCTGCTTTTGTTTGCTGCCAGTAGGATACACAATGTGCTCTCTACAGGGGATCAAGATGTAGGGCTGTACAAACACCAAGCAGTAATACCTTACATAACTGGCCCTGGGGGAGAGTTATGTGTCATGAGGAGAAATAGTTTTGCCAGGGAAGGTAAAACACAAAAGGCGAGAATTCATGGAAGAAAACAAGAGGCCAGTGGGAAAAATACCCCACAACTATCTCTGCAGATTATCACCAGGCAGACCACACCGAGGAAAACATACAGAGATATGGCTGCAGATTCACAGTCGATTCACTGCTTATTGAAGCGAATGCATCTGTAACCCTTCCCTGGTGGGGGATTTGGCTTGTCTGCTGGTGCCAGGCAGGTGAGACAGCTCGTCTGACTCCTGCTGTGCTGCTCAGGTCCCTCACTGGACACCAGCCTCCACAGATGGGGTTAAAACAAACGGATGCTGCAGCAGTGCTGGAGCCGGGACTAGTTCTGGGGTGGGAGAAGAGGTCCACTGGCTGCATGGTTTGGGGAAAGGAGGTGATTGTGAGGTTGGCAAGGGATCTGGAGGTAGGTGATGTTCCCTGAGTCAAGAAGAGGACCAGGGAAGACCAAGGATGCTCGGGGGACCTGCTAATCATAAAATAGCTAGGGCTGGAAAGGACCTTAAGATCATGCAGTTCCAGCCCCAATGCACCCTTGCTCCTCTTCAGGGGACTGCCTGGATGGGGATGAGGACAAAGCACAGCAGGCTGCCCCGAGACCTCTGGTCAGGACCTCTGTGCTCCTGTGAAAACGGTTGCAGACCTACATGTACAAAATTACCCTGGAATGGCATGACATGGTGTATGTTTTTTATGTATAAATGTATAGACAGGTCCCCCATGGATGGCTCGGCATGGGAAAGGGAAACCCTCTGGAAAGAGGGCGAGTCTGGATGAAAGAATGAAATAGGCTTGTAACTTACTGGCAGTCTGAAACTCTGCTCTTAAGAAGGTCTCCCATTGCTGGGCCTGCTGAAATATTTGGCCCTTCATAACCAGCAGCAGCTTTTCTAAACCTGATTGAAGAAAGAACAGTGACACTACCGCTGACCATCCCAGGGAGCCCCTTGGAACTGCAGATAACTCTGATCCTCGCTGATGCATCAACAGTAGCTTCTTCCTTTTTAAGCCACTCTGGGACAGTCAGGGATTTCAAGTGACCTCTTGAAAGCCTTACAGACCACATGTACGGCCTCCTAGGAAATGAAAACCAGCTCTTCCCTTCTTCCCACTAGCATTGCCTTCAGGGATGATAGCCCTCTACACAGACATCTTGGCAATGCAGGATATTGTTAGGAGCTGCAGGTCTTAACCAAGACATCAGTAAACATCCAAGCTAAACAAACTTAACATGCTCTTTGATGAAGTACATTATTCCTCTCACTTCAGTGAGGGTCCTTCAACTGATAGCAAACGTTTGTTGACAATCACTACAGACAGAGTTTCAACAAAAAGATGGAAAACATAATGTAAGCTGAGAGCAGCAGTGAGCTGTCGTACTGTGTCTGATGTTAAGCAGGGAAATGGGCTTGATTTTTATGGATGTCTTTTGCACTTCAGAAAAGTACTGTAATTGCAGATACCAAACTGAGTAAGAAATAGCACTTCTGCTGCCAGTACAGACAAAACACTCCCCAAAGCCCATTATTAATAGAAAGGCAGTGGCATTGACAGCAAGATAAAAAGGTCAAGAATAACTTTTAGCCATTTTCCAATTAAAAAGAAATAAAAAAAAAGGAAATGAAAGTAATTCTGGTCATATTCTGGGGTGAAACAGAAGTGCAGATTAGACTAATAAGGTATTTGCGCCAGGCTGAGAATGCAAATGCAATTTAATGACCATTAAATATCTATGGAGCAATGAAGTCTAGGGCAGACAGCCCTGCTCCTCCCTGGCTGGCTTTGCAGCCCTGCTCCAAGCCCCGGCCAAGCTGGCACAGCCGAGCCCTGCAGCTGGGAAATAGGGAGTGCCACTGCCCTGAGTAAGAGGTTTGAAACCTGGACTGAGTGCACTGTAAAGAGCAGGTGATTTTTAGTATTGTTGTTGTTGAAAGCAGTGGAGCTTTGCTGAGGGTTCAAGAACAAGTGAGGAAATACTTTGGATTTGCTCAAACGCTTTCTCTGTCTGTGAAAAATGCTCGTAAGACTCAAAGCCTCAGAACTGGAAAAAACTTAAAAAAAAAAAAAAAAAAAAAAAAAAAAGAAAAACCCACCAGAAAAAAACCCAACACAGAGTAACTAATTAATTCCAAAAACCCCAAACCCCAAAATCTGAAGGAGGTTTGGGGAATAAAATAGTCTCCTTCCTCGAAAGACACATAATAAATTGTATTAAAAAAGAGAAAAACAAAACCACAGGAAAAGACCATGCAACAATTCTCAAGGAGATGCCTAAGCAAGATTTCTATAATAATTTCTATTAGAAAATGGCTTTGCAAGAAGTGAGTTTGCCTACTCCTTTGTAGTATGTTTTCTTATGTACAGTCTTGTTAAAAAATGAAAATATGGAATTGACATACCCTCCATCTGTCTCCTAAACCTGTTTTCTTAATAGCACTAATTGAACCGAAACAACTACCTGGAACCCTAGTTTTAGACAACCCTATAGAACCTGAATTAAATCTGCAATCATGAAAGAATAAAATATTTGATCCTGGATTTTGTACCCTCACATTAATGCTTTCAGGTCGGACACAACCATTAATTCTTTTTCAGAAGTATTTAAAGCCCTGACTCTGAAATTATTGGCAGTACTGGTTTAAGTATTTTCAGAATTGGAGCATAATATACTTCTGAAAAAAAAGATTAACTGATAAGCTGTAAAGAAAAGATACTTGAGCTACAACAGCAGGACAATTTTCAAGCATTCACAGCACGTAACATCTTATTCTGGCCAACAAGAGAAAATACTGCAAGTGTTGAAGTTGTTTTTAGAATTTTACCTGAAAATCTGATACTGCAGCATTTTTGTCAGAACCTTGATCAAACAGAAGTTCAATTCTCCTTACCAGACAATTTAAAATACTTTGGAATGTAACCTCAATAAATTAGGTCTCAGATTTATTCTTTTATCCTTAGTAGCTTGTAAAACTGTGTAAAATCCATACAAATCTGACAATGAAATACTGAGAAAACTTGAAAATGTGAAATATTCTTTAATCTACCATTAAAAATACATCATTATTCTTCCACCTTTCTAAAGCACTACAAATACCTTAATAAACCTGTTGGAATTACAGCTTTATTTCTATGTCCTTCAAGGCAGTATGCTATGATTGATAGGGAGAAACAAGGGTTGCCTACACTGGTAGGAAAGCTTTGCTCTTAACATCATTACATGATAAAATGGAAATACAACTGATGTAGTTCTATGGTTTAGTTAAAGAATTTATCTCTTCCAAGGTATATGTAATATTTGAAGAGGCTTTATTCCAGACTAAAAAATCTTAGACTCAATTTAACAGATTATATAAGACAGCAACACAACTCTAAAGGTCAGCTTTCCTTTTGCCATAAATCACCACATTTCTATCATGTAGACTATTCAGGATGCAACAAGTATTTGTGTAGCTCTCTGAAAAAAAAAAGTGTTTAATTAGCATGTTTTTATCTCTAACTGCATAACTGAGGAAGTATAAACATAATTATTTTAAAAAGAAGTAAAATGTCAGATGCTCGGCAAATGCAGTATAATTTATCATAATGTACTTTATCATATACGTTATTGTAACATAGCATTTCATTATGGAATAATTTTCCCAAAATGTATTTGATATTCAACTTCAAAACAATTCAACAATTCAAAGTGATATTTAAAATCCTACTTTTTTGAGGAAAAAAATAGAATTCTGTATCAGTGAGTGGGATTTTTCATACTTTTCCTTTACAAAATTAAGATAATATTTTTTTCTTACTCCTCCCCTCCATCCTCAGTAACATCCCCCTTTTTTTATTCATAGAATCAAAATAGTTTCAGTTGGAAATGTCCTTTAAAGGTCATCTGTCCACCCTCCCTTCAATAATCAGGGACAACTTCAACTAGATCATGTTGCTCAGAGCCTCCTCCAACCTGACCTTGAATGTTTCCAGGGAGGGGGCATCTATCACTTCTCTGGACAACCTGTTCCAGTGTTTCACCACCCTCCTTGTAAACATTTTCTTCATTCTATCTAGTCCAAATCTCTTCGTTTAAAGCCATTACCCCTTGTCCAATTGTAACAGGCCCTGCTAAAAAGTTAGGCCCCATCTTTCATATAAGCCCCCTTTAGGTACTGGAAGGCTGCTCTGAGGTCTCCCTTGGAGCCTTCTTTTCTCCAGGCTGAACAAGCCCAGCTTTCTTAGCCTGTCTTCATAACAACAGAGGTGCTCCAGCCTTCTGATCATCTTCATGGCCTCCTTTGGACTTGTTCCAATAGCTCTACATCCTTCTTACATTGGGGACACCGGAACTGAATGCACTACTCCAGGTGGGGCCTCATGAGAGTGGAGTACATGGGAGAGGATCACCTCCCTCCACCTGCTGGTCACGCCCCTTTTGATGCAGCCCAGCATACGGTTGCCTTTCTGGGCTGTGAGTGAACACTGCTGGGTCGTGTCCAGCTTTTTATCCAGTAGTACCCCCAAGTCCTCCTCTGCAGGGCTTCTCCCAATCCCTCCTTCCCCCACCTTGTATTGATACTGGAGATTGCCCTGACCCAGCTGCAGAACCTTGCACTTGGCCATTTTGAACCTCATAAGGATCACATGGGCCCACTTCTCAAATTTATACAGGTCACTACATTCTAACTTCCAGAAAAAATAAAGGCATGCAAATTTCCAACAATGTTAGATGGTTTTCAGTGTTAAAAATCCTGAATTATGAACACTCTTAAACCCTAGAAATTCCTGAATCAGGAAGTGTTCCACAGAGGCTGGAAAGAAGTGGCATGTAAGAGAAATGTCTTCTTTTCCCTAGAGGGAATGGATGTCCATTTTCAGATCTCTGTCTCGTGTTCTTTGATCACTCTTTCCTTTTCAATTTAAATAGAAAAAAAAAAAAAAAGTCCAAATGTAATCTGAAATGAATTCAAATCAAAACAGGCTCTCTGTGCAAAGCTGCTTGTACTTTGACAAGGTCCTTCTCCTGTCTCAGCTATTTGGGAGCAGTTCCCAGCCTCTCATGCAAGTTGGGGCAATTTTACATTCCCTATGCCAAATGAATACTGCACAAAGTACAACTTTATGAGAACTTAAGGATGTTTTGAAAAGCTACTGCAAATCATATGCTTTTGGTACAGCAGGCTAAGCAAAAGCAGTACGTGCTTACATGCATGACGTTAGTGTGTGGAAGCTGAGGACATGATACTGAGTTAGTCTTGAGTTGCAAGACTACCAGCATACAGGAAAGAGAGATTAATGGAGAGGATTTCCTTTACACATTTTGAGCACAAAAAAAGTCTTTAGGTGGTAATCTGATTTTGGACTACAATTAAAGAAAAATTTACACAAGGCATAGGGAATGCCTTTACTATCTTAATATCTTCGTATCAGTCTTAATATTAGCTTTGGGTGCCATGTCAATGTCGTAACAGAGGATGAAATCCGCTGTTCAGGTAACCGAAAGTCTTTATGTGTTGTGAGAAAGTCTGTTTCTATTAGATGAGTAGCACAGAGAACTTCCTCATAGCACATATGTTCCCTGAGGCAGTATTAATTTATACTACTGATTATTATAGATGACTATAATAGAAAATTATGACTAATAATTCATTAATGATTATCTTAAGTGTCTTGTTTTGCATGGATGCCAACCTTCTGCCAGGTACTGGACAACACACAGCAATCAGGAAAATATCTGCCGCCCTACTGTAACGTACTTAGCACTGCATTGATCTTTATCGTGCTCAAGGAAGTGGCCAACATGAACTTTTTACTACAGCAGCTAATACCAGGAGCTATTCCTTTGTTTCAAGTGGAAGTTCTCATCTTTTAGCCCTGAAGTTGTTGATTTCAAATTGCACTGATTCTGGGTGGGAAATACTATATCACGCATGCCAACTGTCCACATAGATTTTGGTAGAATGTCCAGTAAAAATACACAAAAAAGACCACCGGACTTCCAAATACTCTTAAAAGATTTAAAACAAACTATTTTAAAATAAGTGTTCTCAAGCACACCAACACCTCACTTTTTTTTCTTCTGTGCTTTCTAATTTTAAATTGCAGGCAATTAGCAACACTAATAAGGATGGAGCAAATGCCTTTCTCCAGGAGCACTGGCAGAATATTACAGTTTTGCTGGTCCCCTCCTGCCTGTATTACTCTTCTCCACCTTCTAAGCCTGCAAGCCGTGCTTCCTCTGGTTCAGAAGGTAGCTGATGACATAATTGTATTGGTTTCCTTCATCCCTCGTTCTTGGCTCACCTTCTTCCTTCACATCCAATTTAACTTCATGTTACTTTGGGCAGGGCTTTGCTGTCCAGCTCTGGCCCCAGGCAAGAGCCTAGCAGCAGGGTTAGTTCCCACCTCCACTTCCACTCCCATTCCTGATCCACATACTTGTGCGTTTTCCTTCCTTGCTTTCCTTCCTTGCATGTGTGGATACTTTCCTCTTGCTTCTTTTTTGGCATCTGGTGCTATCACACAGAAAGACTCAGTAGCACAGAAACTGGGCAGTTTCTCACAAATTTGCATTTCATGTGAAGCTTTATTACAGCAAGCTCCCTTTATTTATGCAGAAGAAGGATGCTGCTGTAGTTAGGACTGCAGTCTAGGCCTTCAGAGAGGTGTATGTACTTCTGTTTTGCCCCAGGCTTCTCCTGTGGCTGGAGGAGTGCAGAATCACCATGCCTTCGCCCTACATCTGCAAGGGAAATGAAAAAGCCTATATATATCTGTACCTATATAAATGTAAGAGCCTACGTATATATGTATACACCTTTATCAACCGAGCTATGAAAATATATTGCATCATCCTGTAAGACTTGGCAGACAGCAGCTGCCTGTGTGCAATAATATTTTTTTAACATTTCAGAAAGAGAAAGCAATTCAAACACATCTTTGTTTATGTGAAATAACAATAATTTTGATTCCTATTATCAGCATAGCCAAAACCTTGACAAAGCAGAAATATTGTGTCTCCCAAATGTCAAATATGAGACTCCAAATGCAAGCGAGTCTTTTCAAAGTTTACTGAAAAAATTCCTGACCACTGCTTTACTTCCCAGTCCCCTGTTTTCTACCCTTTTTAGATAACAGACTGAATTTCCTATTTCGGGTTGAAACTGTAAAGCTGGTCTTTCAACATCACCAGTCTGTGTGTTGTATCCTAAGCTTATATTTACTGACCTGGAAAATAAAAATCCCCATTACCTTCTGAATCAGCAGTCATTTCAATGATGTACAGAACTCACAGAAGTAGACATACAAAATTTAACACCAGTGCAAAGCACATGAGTGGCAATCAAAGCGATGGAGGGCTGGAACAAACGGAGTGAACCTGAAAGCTTCACTGGAAGAATACTGATAGTCCATTTGCAAGTAGGAAAACTGCCTGAAACTTCAGAGCTGATTTTTTGGGAGGTTTGTGTAGAGGCTTTTATTTGTTTTGTATTTCACTACAGAAAAATAATATGCTCCATTATGTATTTTGCAGTCACTTGTGCAAGAATGAGAAATGCAAAACAGTACACAAAAAGCAGACAAATGCAGCTCGCCATAAGAGTGTAAGTGCTTTGAGACAATAAATATATGAAGAAAACTGACAAAATATAAACATCTGATCTTTTGCATCAAGGCACAATGCAGTGCCCAGCATGTGATCTAGAAGCACCTCTATTACTCCACGGAAAGAGAAGCACATTTCTACACAAATTTTATGCTATGAAACTAGATGAAACTAAATGATCTCTGGCATATAAATAAGTCTGTTCACAGTAAGATCCAGACCTATGGCTCAGGGTCCAGGACACCAAAGGGTTACAAATAAATAACGTGAAGAGTGAATGCAGGCTTACTAACATGCAAAAAGTGAATTTTGTAAACTCTGTAGACCTTGATTAGACCATTCAGTCTCTGAAGTTTTGCTGAGGTTGTGTCTGAGTATGAATTTACTCTAACTTTCTATTTTGTGGACATCCTCAGGAATAGAGAGTGAACAGCTGAGAACTGTGGAAGTCAGTGAGGTACAACATTAAAAACACAGCAGGGCAGAAAGATGTAATTTTGTGCTAGGATGCTACAGCATCTAATCATCCCTGAAATGTTCCATTTCTGTCATGAACAAGCCTACTGTATGAGTGAGTAAAAGAAGTAGGAAGGAACAAATTACTCTTAAAATTCAATGTGGTTGATGAGGCACCATAAAAAATTATTCATGTTTAGTATAAGCAAACAGACATGACATTATGCTGGCTGAAGGAAGATGAAATGCACCATCAGTAGAAAAAGACATGGAAAGTCCACTTGAGAGAAATAGATAAAAAAAAAGAAACACCAAGAAATGGGGAACAGAGATAAGTGGGCCCAAAGGTGGGTTGGTAAGCATCAAACCTGGTTTGACTCCAGCAACCTGTCAGCCAAGTAACATTTTAAATGGATTAAAACAGTGAGGGATTGGTTCAAAGTTTGTATCCCATGAAAAATAGCTCCCCAGTTTTGTTCTGAAAGGAGGTTGTAATGAGGTGGGTGTTAGTCTCTTCTCTCAAGTAACAAGCAATAGGACAAGAGGAAATGCCCTCAAGATACAGCAGCTGAGATTTAGACTGGATATTAGGAAAAATTTCTTCACTGAAACACTTGTCAAACATTGGAACAGGCTGCCCAGGGCAGTGGTTGAGTCACCATTCCTTCAGGTAGTTAAAAGATGGGTAGATCTGATACTTAGGGACACACATGTAGGGTTTAGTGGTGGACATGGCTGTGGTAGGGTAATGGTTGGACTCAATGATCTCAAAGGCCTTTTCCAACCTAAATGATTCTATGATTCTATAATTCTATGGTTCAACATGCAAAATTGCATATGGGTGTGAAGCAATGAGGAAACAAACCCACCTTGGATACCTTTCCTTTTGCTTCCTCCCCCTGCCCTAGCTATAGCCTTTTTATATTAAGTTTGAGACAACTTTTTGGTTATCCTTAAGATACTCTGCAACAAGTCAATTTAAACATGGGGCAAAAAAACAATCCATGTTCTTGAAAATGCAAGCCAGGTATGCTTCAAAAGCCATTTTTTTCCTCCAAAATTAAAGCCTAGGCAGGATGTCTGAGCATCCTGGTGATGTGGTCAAGCCTTGGTTGGTAAGCATGCCCTCACGGGGTGGGGGTCCAATGTGACTGGAGCTGGGTGTCAGGTGCACAGGGTACCCTGGGGTGCCCCTGGTCTCAGCCCTCCCTCTCTGTAATGCTATACTGGCCTTATTTACATTCAGGGCTGCTGTCACGGTGTTCCCTTCTGTGCCACTGTTGCAGGGGTATGATCAAACTGGATCAGTGAGTCAGCTCCTGCCAACCCCACTCCCTCTCCCACCTGCACTCATGCAAGCACTCACTGAAGTGGGTCATCCCAGGCCTTTCTGGTTTGCGGGGTGGCTTCTCAGCTTTTGGAGAATGACTGCCTCCTCCGTACTTTAATTCTCCAACTGTTAGAAGCATCTGCCCTTTGCTGGCTCTCAATGCCAGGACCTCAGGGACACGAACTCATTTTTGAGGATGAATGTATTCCTCCCTCTCCCCCTCCACAGCTCTGCATTTCTCTCTTCAACCCACCTCCCCAAAGCCCCCACCCAAACCACACTGCCCGCACCTCCCATCCCTGAGAGAATCGCTATAACTCAACTGTAAAAAAACAGGAGGGGAAGGGGAAAAAAAAAAAAAAAGGAAACAAGGAAGAAATGGTTTCCATGGCAAATTTGCAGGATTTTATCTTAACACAAAAAGAAGAATTTTAACATTCTTTCCCTACTTTAGAACATGTTGGATAGCAAGGGAAATTGTCTGTTATGTGTTGGCTTCAAGGGTGTTGCAGTGATTTATGTCCACAGAGACTTCGTCCCATTATTTTCTTATTTTATTCTTTTAATCAGAAAGTTGCTTATCACTGCCCAGTGAAGAAGATTAACATAATTTAAACCAAGCTCTTTGTCAAAAGCTATTCAGAAGCCTGCAGAGCTTACTAAAAAATGAGGTTTCTCCCTCTGAAACTTCCTGTTGAAGCACTGATGGCAATGATATTATTTGCTATTTGGTACTTCCGAGTGGTACAGAACACCCTCGTGGAAATTACCCTTTCTTATAATTCTCCAAAGGTCTTTTCTATGGTGGCTGCAAATATCTCATTTGTTGGCATTGTGACCCAAGACACAGTTTATGGATGTAGCACAACAGACTTCAGTTGCCACTGGAACATCAATAGCATCACGCTGCTTTAGGTTTCAAACACTTATTTTTTCCTCTTGTAAATTCAGTCAAATTGATCCGGGAGGAGAGAGCCTTTCTGCCTGGCACCAAGTTTGCACACTCTCCAGTTTTGCAAGTACAGACATAAACACATTCAAACAAAGCCTGCAAATGATAAAAGATGATTAAATAAACGGATCTTTTGTCTTGTGTTTCTTTCAGCCTGGTAGCTGTTCTCAAATGTTCTTGATAAATAGCTGCTGTCCCACCCCTCAGCTCCACCTTCCTTTGTGATTCATACAACTTCAGTGGAGATACCAAGCAGTAAATCTTCTAGATATATTTTCAAAAAAAGCAGCATCCATACTGTTAATAAAACCACCACTATACTTTACCGACAATTATATTTCCTAGCGTAACACTCCTTTCCTTGAAGAAACAACAAAAAGGGGAAAGCCTAGGCAAACTCTCAGTCTGCATTTAATTTAAGTAAGTGAAAAAAGGGTTTTGAGTTGTGGTTTTGAGTTGTGTTGCTCCCGGTATCTGGAAGGATTTTTATGTAAAAGCAGAATCAGTAATTGTTTATTTGTAGATAACTCACTAAACGAAACCCTATATACTTAAAAAGGTCAACATGTACAGATAAAATTGAGTTACTTGGGACCCGATGTGTTCTTCAGCTGTAAGCACCTTTTCCTTGGTAATATAAGAATATATGTGCTTCTATATTGTGCTAACTCCAAATGTTTTCCTTGACACCTTCACCATGGTTAGTGATTTTCTGGCCTCAGTACACTGAGTACACATGTGTGTCAAAAATAACAGCTAAAAGCAGCAGGGATTTTTAAGGATCCTAATCATATTTGCCTGCACAAAATAAGTGCTTACTGAAGACAAGAGAGAATATATAATATTTGTAAAAATTAATATATGTGTGCAGGGTTTTTTTTGCTCTTCATTACAATTTCTGCACAATGTTCCAATGAGATGTAGACCCAACATGCAAAATTCAGATCTACGTTTTTGAACCATTTGCCATTTATTAAAAAAAAAAAAATAATCCAAATACACAAGCCCCAAATTATTTGTTTGGACTCTATTATTTGTCCTAAAATGTGCTCATGAAAGAACTAAAAAGACCAGTGTCTGCACTCTATAGTTATTTAGCATTTGTGAGGTGGCAGCTCCCTGAGGCTTTGGTGCAGGTCTGGGTCCTTTCCATCTGTGGGTCTAATTCAGTTTCATTATAAGCTCATAAAGACCTAAACGTAAGGATCCTCTTGGCACCACCAGAACAGAAAGAGTAACAGAAATGGCTGTTCCTGCTCTAAGGTATCCACTGTTAAAGTTTGGGTTGGGTTTTGTTTGGGGCTTTTTTTTTTTTTTTCCTAAGAAGAAATAATACAGTAATCCTAAATAACTGAGTATTACCCTTTTTTACAGACAAAGGTAGGATTGGTTGCTTCTTATGTCTAGTGAATGCAAAGAAGTATAACATAAACACATGCTTATTTTATTGTAAATACTTTTAAAATGCTTGTGTAATTATGTATAGATGTACATTTAACTTATCTGTTGTCTTTTTTCAAAATTTGTAATAAAAAGATTAATCAACAGTACTTAAGTGTTCAATAATGCATGTTGAAATATTAGGTGAATGGGAAAAGTTCATGTTGAGATTAAATTTTTCGAAAAGCATTCATGACAGAGGGATCTTAATTCTGTTGGGTTTGCTCAAAAGCTGCTCAAGGTCTTTTCAATAGCTTATTCTAAACCTAACAAGTCTAAACAGAAGAGATTCAGAGAAGGATCTTGGGATAAGAAATCAAGTGTTTACAACCCATCTTAATTGGGATATAGTGAAAGTGGAATCCTTTGTCATCACACTGCCACCTCTCAACTTTTTACCAACTACTGACTGGTGAAAGGAAAGAGATAAAATCATTCGTTATCCACAAAACATTTTGTTACAGCAGATATTTTTTCAATACATTCTCAATATAGAGAAGCTTTTCTTTGGGTATTTCTCTCACAAGTCACAGATGGTGAAGGGGAAGACATAAAACTTCATTGGGCATAGCTTCTCTAAGGATCCCTTCACATGTTAGTTAGCACATCAACAAAATATTTTTGCAGATTAATCAAACCTGCACTGCATTTGTCCTGCATGCAGGACTTAAGAAGTACTGCTAACAGAGATCCTGGTGGTTTAATTTATTTCAGCACACCCAAATTCACATGGTGGCTCTAGAAGGCATTTTTAATTGATGGTAATGGTGTGTGAGCCTCCTCATGAGTCAGATGAGCTCTTGCTTTCCTTCTACATTCCAATTAATTCATCTGGGTGTGGGAGCCGGGGAAAGCTTGTTAAATATAGAGCCCTGGCACTGAGAGACAAATGCAATGCTGCAGGACTGCTGCTATTTCTTAAGAGTTTGGGCTGGGCGAAGGGTGTCCTCATTATCATTTCATAGACTTTCATAAGTTTTTTTCTAAATCAAATAGCAAAACCAGAAAGCGCTAAACACACATTAACATGATTGACTTGCTGCCTTTATTTTCACCTTCAGAAATAAAAGCATTCTGTATTTGTGTGTCTCTTTTTCAGGCAGATGCCACTACCCATTTTCTAGGCACTTGAGTTAAAGAGGTTAATCTCATTAAGAAATCTATAAAGCACAATACTTGCAAGAAAAATTGGAAAACTGGGAAAAAGTCTACTCATTATTACTGAACTGACTTCGCTAATTTGTTTTTTTGCAACAGGGTGTTTCAATGCAATTGCAACTTTTTTTCTTGGTGCATTAAATACAGCTAGTATCAATTAAATAACCAAAAATTAGATCTTGATAATATTCTCATGGAATATCATCATCTGACATCTTTGCCAAAAGTACAACTGCACAATATGTATCTTTATACATGCTGCTCGTCTACAAACACTGCACAGTGCACATATTTCTGGAGGTGATATACATTGATTTGAGTCATGATTCTACAGATCCTCTGGCCAATCTCCACCTCCCCATACATACAGAGAACATGTCATGTCTCAATGTAGTTTTGTTAATTTGTCATAAAAATGCTGATCTAAAAAGCAGATTTTTTTATCTCTGTAAGAAAGCTCTGTAGGAGCTCTCTGGGCAACCTGGTCTGAGTAACCATCCAAGTTTCTCGACTTATAGTCTGACATTCGCCCAGCTGGAAAGCTGCTTTTGCAACTGCAATTTGGTGACAGCACTGTCTATTACATAGCAGAGAATTTACTCTGGAGATTGTTTTTTTCATAGGAAGAAGTTTCAAAGAGCAGAGAGCACTGTAATAATGGAACAGCCACTTAGGAATGAGGTCCATGTTCTGTACGTCAGAAATGTCTTTATGATAGGAAACCAAGAAATTTGATGTGGAAAATGTGTCAGTCGTGTTCTGGTCTTCAGCAATAAAGGCTTGCCACAGCATACTCACAGTCATGACATGATTAAGAACATTTCCAGTTCATTTCAAACAACATGCTCTGACTAAATTGTCAGGATATAATATTTACCTAATAATGCATAGATGCTACACCAGCTCAGCACAGCTTTTCAGTTACTGCCCTCAGTAACATTACAGACAGGTCTGTGCTGAGGACCAAATCCTATAGAATTCCTTGCAACTATTAAGAAGTGGCCACAGAAATATAATTATGACAAACTTCACATTATTACCGGCTAAACAGGCTTGATTCCTGGGTTTAAGTTTGTTACTTGCTTGGAAAACAAGAATGTAAATGAAGAAGGCAGGTATATCTTCAAAGGGAAAAAGAGTTAAGGGTGTTCTTTTCCTGAGTTTCCAATTGTAAACTCTTCTTTTTCATGGAGCAGCTGTAGCAGTAGGTGATATGTAATGCCTTGCCAGTGTATCTACCAATATTTGCTGACAGCAGAGGAGTAGGACAATGTGAGTGTCCTGGGCTCAGATTCAGGCTGTGATGGGGAGGACCTTCTTACCACTGTCCTTGAACTTTGGTTTCTTTGTGCTAATTTGTCTCTGCCTCTTCCCTTTGTTTGTGGCACTTTCTTCCCACACTTGTTGCCTTTTCCTACTCTTGCCTAGAATTTCCAGCCCCAGTCTCCTCATCCAGTCCATCCTTTCTCTCTTCTTTTTCCTTCTTCTATCCCTCCTCTCATGCACAACCAATTCAAATGCATGCCTCACACCCATAGTCTCAGGTCTTTCACTCTTGCTCCTCATCAGACCTGCCTCTTTCTTTCCGCCATCATATCTTGGCTTCTTCACCTCTTCACCTGCTCAGGCAAGAAGTAATTTGTACATCTCCACTAGGCTGTTTCTCTCCTCTGACAGAAAATCGAATTTGGGATTTGTGCCCCATAAAATAGTTGTATAAACTATTGCACCTGCAACCCGCCAACAAGGGAAAGGGAAGTGGTGCTGCCCTCTGCTACTTGTACCAACACCATTCACATGATGCCTTTAAAAAGAAAAGTCTTATTTCCCAAAGACAAATAACTAAAAATGCTCATGAGTAGGGCCATCATTCCTTCTGCCTACATGTAAATGTAATTTCCATGTTCTTTACTTCTTCTGTTAATCAATTCCTACGGTTGCTCCATGGCCAGGTGGCTACCTCTAACAGCCCTTACCTGAAGGGTGCAGAACACCTGCCTGAAAGCCTCATTCATATAAACAGGTCTGGAGTGAACACAATTCGCACGCAAGTGTGAATAGAGCATTTCTTAGGATCAGGCCTTACAGTAGTAGAAGTCCTTGAACCTTGCTCTTGATTATCCACTTTTCTCCTTCCCTCACTAGAAATAATGTGCCTTTCAGTTCCACATAGCTTTACATTCCCCTGCATGCTTATTATTCAGTTGTATTTTAAGTGCTCTTCCAGTTTTCCCTCTGCATGTGACCACCCACTTCTCCACCTACAGTCTCTATAACGTGATTTCTATCTGCTGTAGCTTATAATGGTTTAAATTATGCTAATTGTATTCAAAGATTAAAGTAAAAATCAGTACAACTATTATTCTGCCCATATACTTGCTGGTAGTTATTCACTTCAGAAATGAACATGGCTAATAAGATAAGAAAATTACACTTGCATACAGTTAGTCAGTTTCATATTTAATTAGTGAGAAAAAAATCATTTCCATGTCTTCTTATTGAAGTAAAATTAACTCTTTTGCCTCTGTCTATGCTCGCTGTCTTAACTCCAGTTTGTACCATGCGAAGTGCTCTCCACAACAGCTTGAGATTTGGTTTCCTAAATCACTTAAGCTGTTTCAATAGTCTTTTCTAGAAATTACATAGGCAAACACATCCTTATGGCACCACCATAGATCACTGAGGCCATGCCTTAGCAGCATGCACAGGGGGTATCACTTTCCCGATAGACTTGCTTGTTATAAAAGCACAAGAGTTCATTCCACACACATTTAGTGGTTTAATTTTGTTAACATGCCATGAACAGACTGGTCTCCAAATCACCCTCAAATTCAAGAGTAAACTTCTTAAACATTTACTGTGGCAACAACAAAGTGCTTTCAGAATTTAAGATGGCCATGATATGCTGTCAGAAGAGGCCAACACGCTCCCACACTTGCTATAAATAACGAACCAGAAGACAAGTACAGGCTAGATTTAACTGAATTTCTTGAATCGCTGCAAAGTACACTTTGCTACATGTTGAAGAGATAATGTGTCACAACACATTTTACATAAAGTGAAGAATCTATCTATGAAAAACACTTCTGTTTTGGATTTCCCCCCAAGCCAGGCTCCTGGCAGGGACCCTCGCACTAGAAGTGGTCTAGATCTCAATCTGAAGCAAGTGGACACCATTTCACCAAGGAAAATAGAGTCTCAACCATTTGTATAGAGGTGTGGTTTGCCATGTGGAGCTTAACTCTGGTTGCAAGTGGATGGGCAGAGTGCTCTGAGAGCTCTTGTACTCATCTTGTTTCTCTAATAGAAATTCACTTTTTTTGTTTTTTTGAGCCTTCTGGTTAGTTTTTGATAAAGCCGTGGGTGAAGGCAGAGAACCAGGGCTGCCGAAAGGGGTTTGATTTTGTTTGCACATCCCCTTTCAGAATATTCAAAGCTGAAGTTTTCAAAAAGCATTTGTCAGCAATGATGAAACCGCTGCTGCAAAGCCAGTATTTTGTCTTCTGAAAGAAAGTTCAGGTGCAGACTATTTAATGTCAGGGCACTTCTAGATTTCCTGTGTCCTGGGGCTGGGATACTTTTGGAATATTGGCTTATAAAAGTCAGTTTGCTTGCTGTGATTCACTAAAATCTGAATGTTTGATGTTGCACGTTGCAAATTTATCCAACTATGACTCCACCAGAAACAACTCAAATCCAAAGCAGGTTCAGCCATGTCATTGCAAACTCACTATCCCATTTAGCTTTTTCTTTTAACATCATTTTATATCCATTTCCACATGACCTCTGATGTGATTGTTACCAAAAATGTAGGGCAATGGAAAATCAATCATAACAATTACAGATGCTCCACCTTTCCTGTTATTGGACTTTTATTCTTTATTTTGTTTGTGTTTTGCTTGTTTTTCTGATGCTGCAAAATTTATTATTTTATCTAACAGTCAGTATGTTGATACGCTCATTATACCTTAATGAGCTAAAAGCTACATGTCCATACTGCATATTAACCACTACAGTTTTAAGTAAATTAAAAATTAGGTATATTTTTAATTCAATTCAGTATATTTATCTAAAAAAAAAAAAAATCTGGAGAAATCATACTGTTCTACACTCCTTTTCCCAGCAATTTCAAGCCAATATTTTTAAACACACACACATACGTGTATGTTGTTATCCTCCATGCCAACAGAAAAACTTATGGGTGAAAGTTGAGTTTTATCACTACTGTAAAACCTACAGTGCACTTGCCTAGAACATCAGGAACATCTAATTCATTAGCACATGCAGAAGAACCTTGATTTTGTAATAGCAAAATCTGGCTCCCTGACTGGGATGTTGAATTTCTTTCAAGCTAGCATGGTTGTGGGGATTCAAATACCTGATTTATAGTTTTTATCATTCTATGTAGTGCGTTGAAAGTGTTTCTGAGCATGTGACTGATGAAAATAGCAAGAATTTGGAATAGCCTTAATTTAAGAGATACAGATTTGTTACAAATTCGTATTATTTTTATAATAGCTGCAATTAATTATGCCGGACCATTGCAATCATTGCAGTGGACAGTGCTATTGGGAAAAATGTGTAGTTATGTTTATGTAGCACACTCTAAGTTGCATATCTAGGGTAGTGCCCTGGCATAAAATCACTCAGGTAAAGGTCAGTGTGCTTCAACACCTTCATCTCCTTAAAGCAATTATTTGTCCCTCCTTTTCTTCCTGCAGCTTCCCATTTCTGTGGCTTCCTGAACCTCCAGGACTGCTCATCACCACCTTGCTTGTGGCGCTCCGTCAAGTCTGTCTTCCCACAGGGGGTCTTTCTTCCACCCTCTCATGCCAAGTCTTTGCACCTTTTCATGTTAATACCCTCTGTTCTCCCTCCATGCTTCCAAGCCTGATGTTAGTCTCTGTTTTTTGCTTACAGGAAAGGTAGGCTCACCCTGCCAGGTGCCATGGAGAAGATTAGCAGGACAATCTATGATCTCAAGACACAAAGCCAAAAAGCTTTCACTGTGCCTAGTGAGGTAGAACATGTGAGCACAACCAGCAAAGGATCTTAGCAGAGCAGCAAGCAGAGATCGAGACAGCCCAATCAGGAGTTATTACACTCAAGCATGCGCAAACGTTCAGCTCATTAGCAATCCAATGCAAATGTCTGTCCCATTATAGTCAGCAGCAAAACTCTCCAAACTGCAGTGGGGAATTAGAATTTAATAGAACTGCATTAGCACAAGTCTTACCTTCCCCCCGCTTGGCAGAAGGTTGCAAAGAGCTTTGAGAAACCTGGTCTTGTGGAAGGTGTCCCTGCCCATTTCAGGAGGTTGGAACTAAATGATCTCTAAAGATCCCTTCCAACTCACACCATATTATGATTCTACGAATGGCAGTAAAGCAACCAAGCTTATAAATTATTATCTCACAACAGTAATTTTATTTCTCCATTCTGACATGACCTGTTTGAGCTTGCTCTTTAGAAAAGAAGTTTTGTGCTCTTCTAGCTCATCAATAAGTAGCTTTGTATAAATCATTCCCAATAACGTTTATGTCTTCCTGATTTGGAGACCTCAACATGAAGTGTACCACAATTATTGTTAACACGGTAACAGGTTTTATAGCAGTAACCTAAAGAAGTGTCAGCCCAGTCATTATTGGTTAAAAAGGTGAGTGGGAATAACTAGAAGGAGGATCCCAATCAAGTTTGGTCCTACTGTCACTGTGGCAGTGCCAAAGTTCTAACTTGGCTTTTCCTACTAGGAATCAGCCTAGTAGGTCCATTCTCTTTAAGTCCTGGACCTAATTTTTTATTTTATCCATTTCAGCTTCCTTGGATCTCTCACACTGGGTCACTCAATAAATCATCTGAGGTGCCTTTAAGAGAAAGCATCCTTCCCTCTGGAGGGGAAGTCAAATTCTGTCTCAGAATTAGCAGTGATAGGCTGTGGTCCAGATCTGAATAACACTCAGCTTTACCAGAGATCAAGACTGGGGATCTGAGAATGAAAAATTGATTTGTTGCTCCGCAAAACAAAACACCTCAGTAGATCTCAAATGCTTCAATAAAATTGGCTGTCCCTGGACTCCTCTCCATTGCAATAACCTCAGCTGGACACTCGGGATCTTTGTGTACTACTCCCACCCTTATGCAGGTCTCTTACACAATGCCGTCACAGACCTCCATGTGCCTCCTGGGGACCCTCTATATGCACAGAAAGGAAAAGAAGGCTCAGGCTTGGCAGAAGATAGAGCTGAACAGGTTTTTTTCTGCTGATGAAGCAACAAAATGTCATGGAGCAATTTGTTTTTGCCTGAGGTAATGATTGCTGTGTCGCAGGAAAGCAACTGGTGCCAAGAAAGTTAATCATCAGACCCTTTGCACACTTGCTTCCCACAGTCTGAAAATTCAGCTCCGTATGTTAGTGCAAGCTCCTTGTATTGCCATTGCAACCATGAAACAAACAACCTGAAGTGACCACTCTGGATTTTACCATCATATTTCCTGTGACTGGTCTTAACTGTAGCCAAGGTATTGCCAGGTAAATCAAATCCACACTGGTGTATCAACACTGAACTGCTCAAAATAAAATACACTTCGATATTTTATTTTGTTATTGCACTGAAGTATTAATTACCAAGATCATCTAAAGATGCTCAAATGGAAGCTAACACAGCCACTTATCACATAAATATAAAGAGATTACTTGTGAGGATTAGATAGTTGAATAATACAGAAATCCCGACTACCACTTAGAGAAGGTCTTTTTGGAAAGGACTGGAAACACAGGGAAACCTACAAAACTTGTGCATTGAAAGCTGAAATCCTAATTATTCTTACTTTATGATATCTCATAGCACGATTCCATGCAGCTGAGGAAATAAATCCCTTACCTCCTTATGAGTCCAAGAATAGCCCTTTCTGCACACAGCAATTGATGAGAGCCTTGCCCAGATTAAATTGAGTGCATTCTAGAGCACTTTGCTTGGAGGATCTCATCTTTCCAGTATTTGTTATGCTAATCTGAACTTTTGTTTAACTCCTTTACTCTTTTGTGTTTCTCTCTGAAATATTGATTTTGATCGGAGGCCAGAAAAAGGGTGGAGTTTTCCAGCACTTGAGCCATGGCAGCTGAGACTGCAAGGATTAAAGACATCAAGGAAGAGGGCGGCCACTTCTCTAGAATCAGCACTTTGCCATCACTGCTGGGAGGTTTCATAAATGATCACAGTCATTAGCTAATTACAGACGCTTGATTCAGCTCCCATTTCGTATCTCTGTTGCAAGGCCTTTCTTCACCTATTTGCCTTGTCACAGTTTGGATTTCTTGTTAGAAAACATCAATAGTCAGAAAGTGTAGGAAGATGCTAAAAGCCTCATCAATCCATATCACTGTGTCTTGGAGCTAACTATGCCATGCTGCTTTATGAGACAGTTTGGGGAGGTCAGGGTATGTTTTTTGGGCTGCGTAACCAGACCATACTTGTATGGGAACCATTCTTGTAGGGTTAAGTTTCAAGCATAGCCTCCATCCCTCTCTCCCACCCCTCCCAGGTTTCAGGTTTATTTCAGAGCCTTTGTCTACCCCAAATAATACAGATTTGGCAAAAGCTTCCAGCTACATTCTTACTATGCAGCTTTAGATGACATCCACAGCAAAGTAAACATATAAATTAACAATGAAAGCTAATCTCCTATTCCCTGAGACAGGAGGCTTGGTTTTCTTCAGCAAAACATCAGTTCTCTTTTTTTGGATACTGAGAAGAGCTGGATTCAGCTTCAAGTAGCTATTCAGCAGTTGGACTGCAGTGGTGGACTCTAAATTCATTCTTATTTCTGTTCCCACAAACTCATGTTCCTTCCTTCTGCAGGACTTCTCAGCAGAAGGGCTACCATGCAGCAGGACTGGCAGCTCTTCCTTACACACCCTGGATGACATCCACGTTCTTATCACATCTAGTTCTCAGAGAAAGTCAAATGCTTGGATCATTTGTTGTGAGAAGTCATCTTTCTTCAGTCTCAGCCAGGCATGTAAAGGGGAGTGCGAGGTGCTTAACTCAGCTCTTTGCCAGGCTGGACCCACAACATGGCTTGAAACAGATTTGAAAGGAGGAGAGATCATACATCTGAGCTGGTGTCAGGACATTTGGATAGGAACAGCTTGTACCTCCTTAGTAGGCGAAAGTAGGTCAACTCGTGTCATCAGGAAAATAAATATCTGGGTGTAGCAATCTTCATGAGGTGTATGTTACCACTTTCAGTGACATGACTGGGCAAAATTTGGAGATTTAGCAGTTCTTCCAGTCTAGGAAATATGTGTCTTCAGTCACGGCTAATCATATTAACTACGCTATACAAACTTCTCCCTTACTTGAGGCTAAGACAGGTCTGGAGTTCAAGAAATACAATTCTGTTTCTGATAAGATTTGCCCTTTTATTGTGTTTTCTTCACCTACGATGTACAAAGCACTCATTAAACATGAAATAGCTGATCTTGGCAAGGTCATTTTGAAATAGATGAATACCACTCATTTTTATGCTGGAAATGAGGTGTTCCTGCCCATGGCAGGGGGGTTGGAACTAAATGATCTTAAGGTCCTTTCCAACCCTAACTATTCTATGATTCTATGGTGAAGAACCATACATGGACTGACCACTGTCATATGTTAGTAGAATCAGGACTTTTTTCTTTATCATTGTAGTTATCTATCAGCAAATTGTTCTTCAGTATTTTATACATAGGCTTACCTGGTTTCAGTGAGCAGCTTGCGTGGCTCTTACTGAGCTAGCTTTAAATTGAATATCTAAGAAGCAAGGTAGCTGTATTGGTTTTGAAGCTGGGTTTCTGCCCTTTCCCAAATATCTAACATTAAGGTGTTTCTAGTGGCTGCTGATTTTTCAGTTTCTCAGGTGCATTTTATTTAAAGTCTCATTGTGAGCAGCAGACTATATAATACAGAGATTCACTTTTACCCATAGTGTCTCCAATGGAGATGTAGCAGTTCTTTTTCAAGAATGAATCCTGTTTTGTATTCATCCCAGTAGACTGAAAAAGGAACTCAAAAGCAACAAGAAACTTTCCCATTACAAGGGAATTTCAGCTCAGAGGTGAAGCCCCACAGCTGGCTGGCTAGCAGTCCTTCACAGCATCTAAATTTTGCAGCTGTAATTCTCTATGTCCAACAGCAACAATGGAGACAAAGGTGAGACTGGCAAGCCTTTACCACTTCATCCTCCCAAGCTGTGATTTTACTTAAGATTTTCAGACCTGGACCTCAGACTCTGTGAGCTCACTGTGTCATTACTTTTTAGATACTACTTCTGTTAAATTAATTCTCCCCCTTCAGACTTCATACTAGTTTTCTTGGGCCTCCTGTGGACCTTTCCAGGGTCCCATTTTACCTCCTTCCCCCTCATGAGCACAGGGTCACCAAACCTGGTGTGGCAAGCAGTGTGTGTTGTTAGCAGGGGATAAGCCACCAGGCTAAAGCTGACAGCAGCTGGAAGGCAGCTGTGGTGCCCGTGTTTTAGAAAGCCCATTTCCTGCTTCCCCACTGCATCCTCTTTACAGATCCCTGCTGTTTCATTTCTGTTGAATCTTTGCACTTTTGATTCCTCCAAGTTCTTCTTTCAGTACAGCACGTGGAGCAGGGAGGAGAGGGGGCTGCATGGCCCATGGGATTTATGCACAGGGTAAAGGTCCCAGAAGTAGCAAAGCATGGAGTTGTGTCAGTGCACGGAAGTTCAGGAGGAAACCTGTTTGTTAACTCTTGTTCATGCCTACAAGTGGAGTCCTTGGTGGCACCTGCATAGGGGCTGGTAATGGTCTCCCAGAGACTCCCAGGTTTTGTGGGCAAGTGAGGATGCTACAGCAGGGCAGAGGTAAAACTACAGGCACAATGTAATCCTAGTATCTCACTGTTGGCATCTTGTTCCTCATGGTCTCATAGGCATTGCATAGGGTCCATCAGGCAAACAGGGCTCTGTGGAGCCTCTCTGTGAAGGACCATCTGCATAGTAAGCTGCTGAGGCCCTAAGGGAAGGGTTCTAGATGGTGAATGAGCTTGATCAAAAGGGCAACCAGCCAGGGCTTTAGGGTTTTGACCAAGCAAAAGAAACACAGCACTGATCTAAGGCAAAAGGATCTGACTGTGGAGCAACAGCCAGGCTCAAGATGTATCATGCATAGGTAACCTGCAACCTTGCCAGAGCACCTGGGACTTGACACAGGACAGCATCCATCTCTGGGACTCTGCAGTGGCGTGAAGCACAGCGGCCTGCCAGCCCTCCCCTTCAGCATGCCTCACTGTGTCAGTATGTAGGTATGTCACTGCTAGCATCCATGGGGAATCCCAAGCCTAAAAACCCCACAAAAATATTTTATATCACCACCTACAGCAATAGTGTAGGCTATAAAGTTTGCACGTGGTCACTGTGCTCTTCCAGAGCATGTAGGCGGCTGTCAGCTTCCTAATCCTGGATATACTGGCAGCAGTGAGAGAGAGGAGGCTCTCATCAAGGACCAAGAGGACAAGCCTATTTTCAGCATTTTGGAAGATTCTCCTTGTAGCTGTTAGACGCACTGGAGTCCCCACAGGCTTCTATGAATGTCACCCTTCCCAAACCTGAAGATGATCCACCTCATATTTCCAGTAAATCCTGGCCTCGGTTTCCCTCCGTTTCTCATACCCACATACCAAATGGTAATTCAGTAGCAGCACCCTCCTGGGCCACTGGCAAGGTGTCCCCAGGCAGAGCAATCAGCCTAAGGTCTATCTTGTTGGAAAGAGACAGTGTCCAAGGGCAGCATCTGACCTCTGAAGCAGAAAAGGAGGTCTTTGGGAGAAATGGCAGTGATGGGCTATGGCTGCACTCTGCCTTGGGCTGAGACACACCAGGGGCTACAAGTCCCATCTGCCAGAGACAGCAAGCCCAAATAAGGGCCTCCAAAGACCCCAACTTAATTTCTAGGACTCCTTCAGTCCACATAAACCCTGATTCTCCAATACAAAGTAGTCGAGACTGCAAAACCATGAGCTGGAGTTGCCAGCATTTTCCTCTGTAGCCAGCTGAAAGGTATGAGTGGATTTGGCTGGAGCGGGACATCAGACTCAGGGTGAATTTGTGACTTTTGACTTCAGAGACACATCTTACACCTCCAAGCTCTCTTTTCCTGCAGCACAGAAAGAGAGATTAGCATTCATCCATAGCACCTTCTTTCTGCCGTGGCAGGAGTCTGGAGCACTGTGGAAAGCCAGCAGATAACGATGATGCTCATAGGTGGGTTCCAGCTCCTGGCTCTCCAAACCACAGTCACTGGTGCCAGGCTATGATTCACTATTGGATAAATGAGATTTTCCTCACTGTCCTCCATGGATTTTAGCATTCCTTTCAGGAACAAAAGGATTGTTTGTCTGCTCATACCTATGAAAAAAAGAGTGCCTTGATCTGGAGTGCTCTTCTAAGAAAGCCAGGCAAGAAAATATTTCAGAAGAAAAGGCAAAATGAGGAAACCCAGAACTGTTTCCTTATATTATTCACATGCACTCTGCTACCTAGACAGTCGAGCTCAATTCAAGTGTCTCACATGGTGCAAACGTGAGCATCTGGCAGAAGCGCGTAACTTGCATGTCACTGGTGTGAGTGAGTGGAACTCTTGCATCCAGTGAAGAGCAACAAGTATTATGCTATACAAATAAGTGATAGCTTTGGGAACGAATTCATTTTAAAACAGCCTGTCAACTTGAAACATAGCCACTTTGCAAAAAAAAAACATTTCAAAACATTTTCAGGTTGATATCTTCCCTGAATTTTTCCCGTCACTCTTACAATGTCATTTTTGTATCATTTAAACTTGTTCCCTCTTGCTCTGTTGTGAATTATCCACACGAAAAAAAGGCACTACAGAGGAAAACCAATCATCTGCAAAGATTTACGTGGTAAAACAAAAAGAGGAACGTGTCATGATTGAGGGAAAAATGACAAGAGAGACCAACATGAATATAGCTGGTCAAATGATTGTTTCAAGAATGGGAAAGGGAAGGCAGGAAAGGATGTTAGATGACTTTACCTCGCAGAACAATTCTCTGACATACCTGCAATTAAACTGAGCCTCACCTGTTTACCAGGACAAGCAACTCCAATCCTGCAAGCTCTGCACAGGCCCCTCAACAGATGCAGAGATGCACTATTTTAATTTTTATTTTTATTTTTTTTGTTCCTGACTAATGGCACAGTTCAGAGCCTCCTTCAGCATGTTACGCCTTGGTGCAGGGAACTGGGTTTTCACAGCACTGTCTGCAACAACACTGATTCCAGGCAAAAGGGTCTCAAGAGACTTTTTTGCATTTCCCACTTTGGCTTCATCCAGCACTAAAAAATGAGTCTTTAAGCATAACTCACAGCTATTTCTTTCAGATCATCTGTGAAATGTTAATGTGATGTGTTCCCATTTAAAGATCCCTTTGCCTTGCAAGAGCCACGTGAAGCAGTCCCCGCAGACAGAAGTGAGCCCGAATTAATCTAATGGGGAAGAAGGAGGAATAATGAACCTATGCAAAAGGCACAGTGAAATCCGCCCAGCTCAAGAGAGCTCGTTTGCCGTGTGGGCAGGCAGCATGATTAGCGATGGGCAACACTGTCCACCCTGGTGCCAGAGAGCTTCTCAGTGGTTCGATTCTCTGAACCAGGCAAGATGTGACTCACGCAGTTTTCTTGCAAAGAAGGAGGACCATCTGCTAGTCATGAGCAGATGACAAATTCACTGCATTGCGTCTTGTCACTACTTCCAAATTTGTAAGTAAACTCATTTTGTAACCCCTCTCAGAATATTTGAGAGCTTCGATAATGGAAAAGTTTAAAATTTATGTAATGCACGGAGGGGAAGGAGGAAACGTTTTATTCTGAATGGGGCTCGCAAGCACCCGCTCCAGCCGGGTGCCAGCTCTTGCAGAGTCCTGCCTGCGGAGCGAGGCGCCCTCCTTCCCTCGCCGCGGCGGGTGCGGGTGAGGGTGCGGTGCCCAGGAGCTGCCGGGCGAGTAGGGCCGGGGCCTATAGAGGCGCCGCGGCGGTACCGGCGCTCCCCCGGGCGGCCACCGCGCCACGGTGCAGCCCGGCCTCCGCCGGATCCCTGCTGCCTGTCGCTCCCGCCGCCAGCGTCCGGACGGACACCAATGGAGCATCCAGACCCCACCAACAGCCAACGCCAAGGGAGCACCCAGTCCCTGCAGAGAGCGCACCCCAAGAGATCATTCAGACCCCACCGAGAGCGCACCCCAAGGCTGGCAGCCCCCAGCCCCACACACCTCTGCTAGAAATAAGAAACTTCTGATCTGCTTTCCCCACACCCTGTGCCCCTGGCTGAGACCCAAGGTTTGCCTGGGGGCAGCAGCCCAGCCATCCAAGTAGTGCTGGTCTTTCACAGCCAAGTCCATTTATCAGCAGATACTAAAGCAATGTAGGGCTTGAGTTAGGGCCTCATGCAGTGTCATGGGTGAAGAAGTTAGACAGCACAAATGCAAGGGTTTCGGCACCAGCACCTGCATCAACAACCTCTGCAGCTCAAACAGGTCAGGCTGAAACTCGAGTTGGTACATGTGCATTGAATTTAATCTTGCATACCCAAAAGAGTCGAAGGATTCTGAGCATCCATATCTTGTTACCTCTCAACCTAAAGACTGAGAGAAGTAATACAAAGAGTGGCTAGGAAACATTTCTTTGGCTTAGCAAGGGCATTGTCCAGCCAAGGTATCCCCATGTTTTTTTAAGGACAAGAGCCTATGGTAAAAAAAAAAAAAAAAGGAAAAAAAAAAAAAAAAAAAAAGCATTAATTACAGCTGTGGAAACTGCACACTAAATGCGGACATAAGAAGGCCCAAAATGTGTGATCTTACATGAGTCCAGCGCTTACTGCTCTTAGCCACAATATTGTCATCATTGAATGTAACTCTATTGGTTTTATAGATGGACTCTCCTTTTCTAGTCAATCTCATGGTGAATAAGCGCTTTGCTCTGAGTCTCTGCCATCTGGACCAGACCAACAGGAGGATGGACTAACCATGCTGTCTCTCAAAATTGAAATGTGGGGAGTGGTGTGATGATGAACCCTGTGGCTGTGCAATTCACGTGTTAGCCAGCCCAAAGGGACCCTCTATTGCTCTTCTGCCTCCTCTGCATGAGCTCTTTGTACTCTCCAGTGCATCTGACTGACTGACTTCCTGACTTTGGCAGTTTTCAGCATCTCTGCTTCTTCTGCATTTCAGAAATGCTGATCTTCCAAATGCTGGAAGATGATGCAAGACATCCCAGCCCGTCCTCAGTCTCGTTGGTGTTTTGGTCACACCTGGGCGAGGAGGGCAGAGCAGCTAGAGGTAGAGGGAGGAAGAAAGTCAGAGACCAGCAAGAGACCTCTGCAGACCAGCTTGGGAAATTGCAAGAAGTGGTGCACATCGGAAAAGCACCTGATTCTTTCACTGGCCAGGAACCCATGAACCCACCATCCTCACCTGGTGGCCTTCTCCTCCTTGCTCAAGGGCTGCTGGCTAAGTCATTCCTTCTGCAGGTGCTCCTCTTCATCCACTCCACTTTCCAGGGACTTCAGTATCTGCTTCTCTCTCTCTTGCTCCTCTCTGTGTCTTCACGTTATCCCTGTGCAGCCTCACCTACAAGAACAAACTCAAATTCCCTGTTCCTGGTGATTTACAGATCTGCTTCATGCTCAATCAATCCCAGTGGAGCCCAGCGTAGTGGAAACAGAGCTGCTCATCTGACAGCCTGGGATGTACCGCATGGCCTCAGGACGTGCTGCCTGTCCCACAGGAGACATCCTTGGCTCAGACTTTTTCTCACATCCTCAGTGATTTTATTTTTTTTCGGGATACCATCTTTACGCTGTGGTCTTTCATCTCCTTTCAGCTAAAATTCCTGTGCAGGCTTCTGGCATTTTGGATTTCAGCTACTTCCTCCTCTTTTTCTTTCTGGCCTTGAAAAACACTCTCTCATCCAACTTGTGCCCAGCTAGAACACTGCAATGAGCATCCTTTCCTTTGGGTGGCTTTGGTTCTGCTGCTTCCACCTCTGGCCCCCTTCCCCTGCTATGCTATGTGCAGAAGAATCCCCTTCCCCTTGCTTTCAAGTGCCCCCAATACATCACTCACTAACCAGATGTAATTTCTGCCCCCAGCTAGTCCTTAATAGAAGCCTCACTTGCCTTCTTGATAGATTTTTTGACCAGCACCTTTGGCCATTCACACCCACCACTCCTCAAGCATGAGATGGGCACACCACAAATACCTGAGCACCTGCTCCTTTGTCTTCCATCAAAATCATCATTAAAAGCCCCCACAATGCTCTCAGAAAATCTTTACTGTGGACTACCCCTGTGCTGAGCTCATTTCTAATCTGCCAAATGCTGCTCTTCCATCATTTCCTTTTCTGCTCTCCCTTTTCTTGCCTACTTTGTCATTTCCCATTGCCTCTGCTTCAGTGCAAAGCTTTCTATCACAGGACCCATCTTTTTTCCTTAACCATTCAATACTCAGTCTGGTAACGTCCTGGTCCTTGATTAAGATTCTTACGAACTATGGTGATACGAATAGTAAATCATTAGGATAGATTCCCTGGTGCTATACTGTCACCCTAGGCATTCGCTACAGCTCCTGGTAGTAATTTGTATTTAACTTTGCTTCAGCTCTTCAGTTCTGAAGGTGGGAAATGTGTGATGTTAGTTACCTCTAATCATTGTTGGCATTAAAAGTACTGGTAGATAACCCATAGAAATAAGGTCCATAATTCCTTGTCTCATAATGAAGATATCAGTTTCTCTAGTATTACATTTTTTAACCCATTTTGCTGAATTTTAATGTACTTATTTAACTTGCATTTTCTTCCAGCTGCTAACCCCTCACCTAGTTCAAATGATTCATCCCCACTGCATTCACTGCCCAGGAATGTTGGCTTTCAACAAACTACAGCAAATAATGTAAAATAAACACGAGTGTGCTTTCATCTCACAACAATCTGGGTTAAGTACATATTTCACACACTGCACCACAGGATATGTTAAATTAAAATCAGAACCACCAGATTTAAAAATTCTATGCCAATTCAAACCATTGCCGAGTTATTTCTGTATCCACTTATATGCAATAGTGGGCATGAGTAACAGCCATTGCTTTGTTAACTCTAAAATATGCCATTTGAATACTTTTTTTACCATTAGTTGAGAAAAACCAAGAAATTCTATTTGAAACTACTCCTAATAGAAAGTACTCATATATACTGTCAAGTATTCTGACCTTAAACAAATCTGAGAGCCTACAGATAGTCATGTCTCCATCTTCCTCTTGTTTTAGTGTTCTGCACTTTCAAAATTACTTTCAATCACACCCTGAAAAAGCAACCTGGAATAGCTTCCTTGAAATGATAAATGCATTTTTAAATGTCTGCTGCTTCATGCTGCCAGAAGCCAGCAGTCTGGATCTTGCATGTATTCATTTTCTAGTCAAAAGATATAAGGGAGCTACATTTGAAGAGAATACTGTAAAAAAAGAGATGGTGGAGACTGGGATCTGACAGGAAAATATCCATGTACTGGGCAAGACTCAGATTTAATGCACTCTTACTCTAGATTTTCATAGTGTAACATGTTATGAATCTAGCTTCCTATTCCAACAACACTAGGATAGGAATCGTGCTTGATTGTTGATTTATTTTGAAGATATGCAGAATAGGCATTGTATTTCCTTTAGACTTTAAATGTAAGACTAGAGATTCCCTGAAATTTAGACAGGCTCTCTCTCACTGCCATGTTGCTACATTTAGACTTCAGCAGAGTCTAAAAGCCAGATATTAAATTCTGGGGCTAGAAGATGAAAAAAGAGGTTTTGTAGTTCATTTCTTTTTCTATAGTATGGCTTGATTAAGCTATTGCTTTCCTCTGCAGTACCTGCTTGAAGACATGAACAGGGATATTTTAGGGAGCTTTGCTAATGCACTCAGCTTTCTCTGAGTTGCTTGGAAGGATCTGCGCTTATGGGAATGACTGAAGTGTCCTGGGGACAGAAAAAGAAACAGTTTCATTTTAATAGGTTAATGGTTCCTGGATCCTGAAGGTTCTACCACTTGCCAAAACTTCTGCTTGCTTTTCTTCTTTCAGCTTTCACGCTGCTGTAAAGCTAGACAACATCTTTCCCTGAATGAGGAAAAACATTGACCTTTACTGGTGTTGACAAATAGAGCAGAACACAAATCCAGATACAAATATTTTCATCCATTGCCACAGAAACTCTTTGAGAGCTGTACAGTCGTCTGGTCAGCTGAAATGTGAACACAGACCCTTGGCTGAGAACGGATGGAAAACCTTTCTCTCCCTAACAAAGTAGCACTATGTACTCTTCTACCCAGCACAGAAGGAGAAACATCTCTATTCCCACAACCTCACTTTGTTTCTCCTTTAAGTGAGGTCTTGTGTAAGGAAGAAAGCGATGAAGATTACTCTTAGGACTAGAGGTTGGAGGAAGTAGTGATAAGAATAGCAGGGGAGTTGGTTTTAAAAGATGTGTGAGTTAGGCATTTTATTCTAGCTGAGACTTTGAGAGACAACTGAACGTTTGTATTCCCAGAATTAGAACAGGTTTTTTACAGCTCTACTGCTGTAATTTAGGTTTAGAGCTCAGTTCAAACCTCAGTTCTACCACAACTGGCATTGGTAAAGAAAAGAGAATAAATAAGATAGTAGCTTTTCCCCCTTTGAAATTAAAAACAATATAAATGTTGGGATTATCTAAATTACGGGAAAATCAGACTAAAGGATGTTCTCAGTTGGATTCAACAATCTTTGGATCCAGTCCTTGGAAACAATACTACTTCTAAAGCAAAATGTAATGACAAGGGAGAAGAACACTGAATCTCATAGCCACTGTAGAGCAGAATTAGATCTTACTAGATTCCTGTGGAGGTCTATATGCTCAGTTAGAATAGCATTTTCGCTTCTTTTAATGATTGAAGCCCTTCTCTAATCTCCACCTGCACCTATATTAAAGGTTAGTGGAGTGGTAGGGCAGGCTTGTGCTGGGAGAGGAGGAGTAGAAGCAGGTACACCACTGGGACAGAAGAAGGCTGAGGGAGACGCTAGTTCAAGTTTGGGTTCAAATACTTTTCTTTTCTGTCAGCAATTGGTAAATCATCCATAATATATCCATGGGCCAGCCCACTAGTGAGCTGCATGGAAATCTTCCACGGTAACGGTTTTCTCACCAGAAAAAAAAAGATAATTTGTTAAAAACAAAGGGTTTTACTGAAATGAAAACTTCATAGAGAATTCATTTTGAAAAACACATTGTTAGAGAAAGTCTTCCAAGCAGGTCTCACCTGAACTTTCTGAAAGCAAATATTTCAGTTTTCCAGCTTGAAAAGACAGTTTAGCAGGGTTCAACTTCTATTTTATAGTACGTGGAAAGAAAATATTTTTCAAGGTGGAGTAAGAATGAAACATTGCACTTTTAGCAAAACGAAACATTGACAGAAGTTCAAAAAGGTTATTTTTATGGGTGGTTTTGGGGGGTTCAGTTTGATCTCATAGAAAATTTGGGAGAAAAAATTAGTTCCTTTGTTCCATTCTGAGAAAGAATTTTTCAACTCATTGCTTTCTCTGTAGGCCAAAAAATCCAGCTCTCACCCATCCCTAATATTCAGGAGCCTGTATCTTTTGCAATGGCAGGGCTGAAATTGTGCTGTGGGTGCTTGGTGGGAGCATAGCCAAAGAAAAGCACTGTGCTGTCAGGGGAATAGAAACTTCAGCTTGTAGGTAGGAGTGGGTGAGCCTGAGAATTACCCATGTGCATCTGAAAATTGGCAGCCTGGCTGGAAAGCATCCAGGATCTCTAAGTGCCCAGAGCTTGCAGGCCAGCCCAGGAAACAGCCTGCTTTAACAGCTCTGTGACACCCTGGAGGCTTTTTTTGGTTAAGTGAAAACCTTTACTCACACACACACGCCCCACCTTAAGCAGCAATCCAGTCATTCTCAAAGAATGTCTTAAAAATAATTAAATGACTTTACATCATGTTCCAGGAGATTAAATTTTTCTGCCTTGCATTTCTTAAAGCTACCAGCTTATAAGGTAACATGTCAAAGCAACAAAAGGTCATGCATGGCACTACTTGCTGCCTCTAAAAAGGAGGAGTAGCCTGGTACTTTGTTACCTCTTTTCTTTGCAGAGGAGAGGAAAGAACGAGAGTAGAGAACAAGAGGAAAAAACTTCAACAGTCTTGGTTTAAACTATGCAGCCTCCCCAGGTCTCTTTAACACAAGCGCAGAATAGTGCATTTGGGATCGCTTCACTTCTTGTTAAATCATGGATGTCTTCCAAACACGTGTTGAACACCAAAAGTATGTCCTCCTCAGGTGGAATTTGGAGATTCCCTTCATTTCTCCAGTATTTGTTAAAAGAAACAAAAAGTGAGGAAAGGCTCTAAATGATGCCAGTGTGGCTGTTGGGCTTGGGGGCTGGTTTTTTTTTTGGGGGGGGGGGTGTTCAGTTTTTTCACTTTCACAAGACTTAAATATCCATATTTTAGGGCTGTCTGTGCTAGAAAGAAAAAACGCACCATCAGCAATAGGCAGAAACAACTGCTTGAAACAGTTCTTGGAATAATGCATTGTTCTTGCCAATAAATGCCTCAACTTCACAACAAGACAGAAAGGAGAGTAAGTGATGGGACAGGTCAGTTGGTGCCTGTAGAAAGGTGCCTTCAGTGCAGGCTTGGTTTGTGCATAGGTAGTGTGGCCACCCCAGCCCAGCTTGCCTGGCCCTTGGTCTCACCAGCAGCTTAGACACCTCTGCAACAGTGATGGTTGGGGCATCAAGCCTGGCTCTACTGATGACAGCACAGGAGTTTGACGCAGCAGTTCTCCACACTTCCGTTTCCTTCTCCATTCACTGTTGCAGGCTTCTTTTTTTTGTAATGCTTTTCAATTCAGCTTAACTGCAATTCTTACGGGAATCTCGTGTTTCTTTTCATATTAGGATAATGAAAAATGTAGGTGTCATTTTTGACCACTACTCTATATCGCAACCCTGGCATCCCAAACCACAGTACAGATGCAGCTCTAATAATCTCTCCTGAGCAAGTTGCTAGTCTTCTCAGGTGGAGGAAGGAGATAAAGAAGAATAAATATCTCAAGATAAATGAAGAAGCTTTTCTAAATTTTTCTCTCTCTTCTCAAGTGTTTGATGAAAACGCCACTGAAGAGGAAATAGGGAGTAAAAGAGAAAATGACAGTCTATGGGCTTTGTGTCAGACTTGGGACATGAAAGATGAGAAAGGAAAGAAAGAGACAAAAGAAAAGTAAGAAATGCTATGAAAGTGAATGAAACAGAGGAAATGGTCAAGATATGAAAAGAAAATGACAGACAAAGCGGCTGAGAAAAGAGGGAGAAGAAATTTTGAAGGAAACGTGAAGCTGCAAAATAGCTGTAACATGTCTCTAGTGGAAAATAGTCATTATGGGGCACATATAAGCAAATATGGCATAAAATATTACACAATAACAGATAAGTAAAGGCTGTGGGTAGGTCTAGATAGTTCTCCTCCAAATAAGGCAGCTGAAAGTCAGCATTCCCTTATTGCAGCTATTGTGAAGCTAAAGTTCACTTGTACTGAAATGTTTCCTTACTTTGTATCATAGCCTGATAAGTGATTTGTTCCACTGGGAGAAAACCTTTTATCACCACGGCCCATGTGTGTTTTGTTGGCACAGTATCTGAAGTCCAGTTATTCAATATACTTTTTCAGCTGGTGGGTATTTGAATTTTTAACAAAGGCAGGGTAAAACAGTGTTTTTGAAGAATTCTGGTTTGCACATTCTCAGCTCTTCTTTTGCTACTTTTTCTCTCTGTCTACAGACAAGTGCAGTCCCTAAAACACTGGATTTGGCTGCAGCCCTTACATCAAAAATCCTTTGAGTGTTTGTAATACCCTATTCACCCACAGACATACCACTTCTTACAGTGGCTGTTCCCACTGCCACTGTGCTTATTTGCTCTGGAAAGGCCAAGCGCAGTCACTTCTGCTTTCATCAAGGGACACTGCAGGGACTACGCACACAGCAAAACTAAGTGCCATAGCTGCACCAGTGTGACTGGTTCTTCCAATGCTAGTGCAACCTCTGCTTGGTGATAGCTTTGACAACACTTTCACGCCTGTTAAATTCCTCCTCTTCTTGATTTTTTATGTTGAATGGTAGCCAAAACCATAATCTGTCATCTTTTTACTTTGCAAGCACCTTCCAGATGTACAGTTTAACAACCAGGTGTCCTATTACAACTAAAACTACCTGGAAATGTCATAGAACTTTTAAAAAATCTGCCATGTAAACATGATGCTTTTTTCATGATGGTTGATTTTTCCTCCCTCCCAACCCTGTTTACAGTAACTTTTATTTTGCTAGACTTTTTTCTCTTTGGTTCTTGAATAATACAGGCTCTATATTAAAAAAAAGTTAACCCTTTCCTTTGCCTCCACAGACATGTGTGCCTCTATCTAAACTGAAGAGCATCCCAGCCGTCAATCCAAACTGAAGAGCGTCACAACTTTCAAGTGTGAAGCATCTGATGTTTTATGGTAACAGTACATTTGACCATTTTGACCAATAATCTTTGTAACTGAAGAGCACACAGAAGTTAGGTAAGGTCAGGCAATATGTGAATATTATGCACCAAGACAGGCTGGTAATAACTGCTATAAATCACAGACCTGGTAAAAGCTGATGGTGGGCTAAACACCCTACATTCAATAAAGAAACAATTTTATTGAAAACAGCACCCCTCCCACTTAATGATGGCTGACACAATCAAAACCATCCCCAAGCCACTGACCACATATCTTGAGATGTGCCCCTACGGACTTCCTTGGAGATCAGTTGCAGATCAAGACCTCAGAGTGCTGCTTGGCTGCAGCTATATTAAAAATCAGTCAGAGAGTGAAAGTAAGGAGAAAGCAATTATACAGCAAAAAAGATCATGGCCCTGATCTTTTCTACCTGATGGGTAGAAACCAGGATCCAAAACTTCTTTTGGATAGAGAACTTACTGAAAAGTCAAACTATCATTTCCAAACAAGGAAATGAACTTGTTGTTTGTTCCCACTGGTCCAGGAAGAAAAACACACAGGATAAATAAACAAGATTGCCCCAAATAAATATTTCTCTCTGAGTATCAGTGGCAAACCAGCATCCTCCTGGAAACTGGCAAGATCCTTAATGTTGTCTCTTCTGCTGGGATGAGGGAAATACTGCATGCAGTCACTGGACAGCACATGGACTTATGAATACGGAACTGGGGAACTGGGACATTGTGGTGAAGATCAGTTCCGCCTTGATTTGCAAAAATTCTCAGGTCTTGATAACAAAATGCCAGTGAGAGAGAGAGAGGAGCATAAGTCGGTCAGTCTCATTTCTCAAGGTGATATGCCTTACCCTTTCTCTGAGCCAGTGCTGTTGAGCTGGCTGAAAACCGAAGGGAATTCCGCCATTTGAAACTGCTTACATTTCAAACAAAAAGACTTTCAGATTTCCTACAAAGCAAAAATTTCATAACTCTGACTGTTGTGGAAAATACTTAGTGCAGTATTCTGAGACTTCATTTAAGTGCTGTTATACCTTCATGTGTGGGGTTTCATTTCCCTATTGATCAGAGGCCTGGCAGCAGTAATACTAGTCGGTGTCATGACCATGGACCACTAGCAATCTTTCTGAAACAAGGTCCCTTCCAACCCAAACTACTCCATGATTCTATGATATTTCAGTGCCAGCATGTTACAGTGCTCTTGGAGTAGTGAGAAGGATAGATACGATGTTCGGTGGGAAGCCAACAGGCACAGTGAGGTGACAGCATTGCACTGCTGATGGACCCGTCCTTCCAAGCTACTTTCTACTAGGGGGCACTGTGAAATCACAGTGCTGTTCAGTGTACGAGTTGTAAGTCAAATTTGCACTGGCATGGAAACAACACAGGAACAGAAATTAGCCACAATGCCTGTAAAAGCTTGGATTTCGGCACATAATTGTATCTGCTTGCTGCCCCGTTGTATAACAATCCTTCCAATTATTACATTTTAGAGATACACAATGGGAAAAGATCTCTTGAATCACTATTCCTATCCCTCTCCTACCATAGGTAACTACATTCTATGAGGATCTTCAAAAACTTGCTCAGACTCCATCTAAAATTGTTTTTTGAACAACACGGCTTAACACAAATGTTGAAACCTGAGGTCCTGATAACATTCTGACCACAAGCTTTGAAGTAGTCTTTGAAAGTAGTACAAGAGGGTTATTTTCTGCCATCAGATGACATGTTCT
Organism: Psittacula echo; assembly: GCF_963264785.1. Classification (NCBI taxonomy): domain Eukaryota; kingdom Metazoa; phylum Chordata; class Aves; order Psittaciformes; family Psittacidae; genus Psittacula; species Psittacula echo. The sequence goes on from NC_137736.1 coordinate 36,226,953, forward strand.
TCCGCTATGACATTTGCCTTCTCTCTGAGAGTGGCCCACTGTGATTAAAAAGTGTGTTGCTTATCTTCTGTTCACAATCACTTGTAGAGATCTTAAATACCCATGCCACATTGCCAGCCATCCCTCCTATTCCCCACTATGTTGCCATTTAGCTTTATGCTCAGTTTAGCATTCTTGAGCCAAATCTGAATGTGTCGGACAGCACAGTACTTGTTCCAGACATGTTCAGTGAGTGCTGAGGTAGAATTTTATAAGCGTGTCTGAAATCCCATGGTACATTCTGTTATGATCTCTCCACCCAGAAGTTTTATGAAACAGTCAAGTTTCAGGAGCTACCATCATGATCATCTACCCTAACCTCCTGCATAACATCTGCAGTATTTCATCCACTCAATCCCTTAATACCCCTAAGGGAATTACTGTTCCCTCTTATGTGAATGAAGTCTCTTGAGCCGGGTAACTTCTATTTAAAGTAAAAATATTCCTCAAGATGAAAAAACAGTCTGGCCTTGCTTACATCACCTTTCAGTATCAAATACCTTCTCTTTACATAATAGCTAATAAACCATGAGCAAGTCATCTGCTGACTTCATCAGTAAGCTAAACAAATGGAGTTCCAACTCTGTCTTTGTGAAGCATATTTTTCCACATATCTAAGGCTTTTTGCTCTCTCTAGTCGATTACATTCATTTTGAAGAGGATGCCAGAGCAGACACAGCACTCTTGAATAGGTCTTGGATTCTGGCTCAGTTCATCCAAAATAGGGGTATCTATTGACAAAGCTATCCTAAGGGATATATAAGGAAAATATACCTTTTCTCTGGAATCCGTAGCACAACTTCCCTCTGCTGCCCATGAGGAGCTGGTTTAAGGCCTGGGAAACACAAACCATTTCTTTGAACCTCCATAGTGAATCCAGGTAAAAGTTGAAGGTTACAGACTAAAGCTCTGGGAATGGGAATAAGGGAGAGAACCTGCTTTTGAGGACATTTCTTTCTCATCAGTCCTGGCACAGCTGCCTGTTTAGGAGATAGATAGTTTTTCATATGTACGTTGTCACAGCATTAAGAAGCTGCAGATCGGTGTCAGAGTCCCATTGTGCTGGACACTACAGATGCAAAATCTAAAGCTGCTCCCTGCCCTGTGAACAGCATTTTCTATCAGTTGTCTCGCTACAGACCCAGAGTGTTCATAGGGCTTTTGCTTACTGTTTGTCTCACTGTGGTTCAAAGTAAAAATTATAGTAATGATCAACCTGGTTCTTCTGTATTTTTTTAATCAGTGCCTTATTTGTTTTCTTCCAGCTTTCCAGGAGTGTTACCAGTGGTTCACAGGGTTTGTAAGCTAGGACATCAGAAAGTGGGTTGTCAAGTGTAGCAGATTTGCATATAGTAAAAAAAAAAACTAAAGACTTCTTGTTTCCTGAATTTATTCATTCCTGACATATACTAAAAAAGATGTATACAACTATTGATACTATAAGCAAATCAGGAAGGATCGGGGCTTTCTACAGGTATTAAAAATAATAATTTAGCACTTAATTAGAGTTTACTTTCCAGTCTAATTCTCAGACATAGCTCTGCTTGCCATGCCTCATTGACAAAGGTGTTCAGTAAAGAAACTGGGGCTAAAGTCAATAGGAAGCAGTTGTGGAATTCACCATAGAGCAGCTTTGTGTGGAGATCATATTCATTGGTTTCACTGTAGAAAAACAGTGCTGGGATGTGGATAAGGAAAACTAATTGATACATGTTGTTACTCTTCACTTTATTCTCTCAATAAGAACTGAGATGAATTCATAGAATCATAGAATAGTTAGGCTTGGAAAGGACCTTAAGATCATCTAGTTCCAACCCCCCTGCCATGGGCAGGGACACCCCACACTAAACCATGTCACCCAAGGCCTCATCCAACCTGGCCTTGAACACCACCAAGGATGGAGCATCCACAGCCTCCCTGGGCAACCCATTCCAGTGCCTCACCACCCTCTCAGTAAAGAATTTCTTCCTTATATCCAATCTAAACTTCCCCTGTTTAAGTTTGAACCCGTTACCCCTTGTCCTGTCACTACAGTCCCTAATGAAGAGTCCCTCCCCAGCATCCTTGTAGGCCCCCTTCAGATACTGGAAGGCTGCTATGAGGTCTCCATGCAGCCTTCTCTTCTCCAGGCTGAACAGCCCCAACTTTCTCAGGCTGTCTCCATACGGGAGGTGCTCCAGTCCCCTGATCATCCTCGTGGCCCTCCTCTGGACTTGTGTCCTGGGTTCAGCAGTAGCAGTCAGTTTTTCTCCTTCTTAGTAGCTGTTGCAGCACTGTGTTTTTGACTTTCAGCCTGGGAACAGGGCTGATAACACCGATGTTTAGCCTGACCAAGGACTTTGTGAGTCTCATGCTCTGCCAGGGAGGAGGAGAAGCCAGGAGGAAGCAGGGACAGGACACCTGACCCAAACTAGCCAAAGAGGTATTCCATACCATAGCACGTCATGCCCAGGATGTAGAACTGAGAGTTCCTGGAAGGGCTAGAGTACTGCAGGGTGGGGTTGAGGTACCGGTCGGTGAGCGGTTGTATTCTCTTCCCTTGTTATTTCCTTTATCATTATTATTATTGGTGGCAGCAGTAGTGATTTGTGTTATACCTTAGTTATTAAACTGTTCTTATCTCAACCCGTGGGAGTTGCATTCTTTTGATTCTCCTCCCCGTCCCTCCAGAAGCGGAGGGAAGAAAGGTGGGGGGGGAAGTGGACTGCGTGGTTCTGATTTACGGCCTGGGCTTAAACCACGACAACTTGTTCCAACAGTTCCATGTCCTTTTTATGTTGAGGACACCAGAACTGCACACAATACTCCAAGTGAGGTCTCACGACAGCAGAGTAGAGGGGCAGGATCACCTCCTTCGACCTGCTGGTCACGCTCCTTTTGATGCAGCCCAGGATACGGTTGGCCTTCTGGGCTGCGAGCGCACACTAAAGCCGGCTCATGTTCATTTTTTCATCGACCAACACCCCCAAGTCCTTCTCCGCAGGGCTGCTCTGAATCTCTTCTCTGCCCAACCTGTAGTTGTGCCTGGGATTGCTCCGACCCAGGTGTAGGACCTTGCACTTGGCATGGTTAAACTTCATAAGGTTGGCATCAGCCCATGCCATTCAACTCTAAATTTGTTTAGAAAGACATCAAGGAGCAAAAGACATGTCATTCTCTCTGAGGTTTTACTTGCATCTCATAAAGAGACAGGGAAGACGTAACTTAATTCCTACTTAATATGGTGAATTTTGTTTTAGTTCCTCTCTAGAAATAAAAATGTAGTCTATCTTTATTTAAGAAAGAAAAGCTGTGACAAAATAATGAAGAAAGAGGTAGAGGCTGTAGTGGGAAGACTCTGGATCCTGATGGCCTCTCTTCTCTAGCTGCTGTCATAACTCTCATTTTTATCCTGTGGGGACTGAGCTGGCCTTGGATGTGGCTGCTGTTTGTGATCTAGCAGATGGATGGTGCTTTGAGCACCAGCATTCAGGAGGAATAGGTTCCATTGCAGGCTTTGACACAGACTTTCTCTGTAATGTTGAGCAGATCACCTATAGAAAGAGAAAGCATAGTGAGGCAAATTCATTCAGGTCAGTGCTTAAACAGTGGAGACTATATAATTTCAACTTTAGAAACTCTGTGTTTTTTAAAAACTGTATAATTTTTATAAGAAACATAACATCAAGATTTCCCTCTTGTGATGAGTTTTCTCAAAAGAAAAAGAAATTATTTTGTTCTTAGTAAAAGCAAAATCAAATCCTTTAGTTGCAAAAACAGCTATTTAGAAAACAAAAACAAAAGGAAAAAAAGGAAAAAAAAACCCCAACAATACAATAAGTGTATGTCATTACTGTATTTCAGAAATTAAGCCGATCTGCAGCGTGCTTTCTGAATCTTACCACACTAAGCTAGTGTGGGCACACACAGTGAAGGGAGAAGAAGAGATAGAAGGGGAGAAATTAATGAAAAGCTCAGCCAATAAAACCCAAGACTAATGCTCAATAAAATGGATGGAAGACAGTAAGTGCAAATGCATTAAAGAAAGCCACCCAGTTCATTTTGCTCAGCCTGAAGGGAACGGATGGTTACCATTTCAAACTCAAGTGTGAGTCCCCAGAAAGTGTCGTCTTCCCATGAATTAGTCCCTGCACCAGAAATTGGAAGGCCATCTCTGCCAACCCAAATCTCAGTAAGTAGTTGCCATCCTCCCAGGCACCATATGGACCTGAGCTTGTGGCTCTTCTCACAGGATTCAGAAATTATATTGACATTTTTCCTCTTGTTTACTGGAGGGAAAGATGCTATGAAATTTTAAAGGACCAAATGGAAAAGTAATGGAATAAAAGGAAAAGAATGAGGCTCTGAGTGGTTAATTGCTGAAAAATTGAAGGAAAAGTAACCCAAATTCCAAACCCACAATGCTTCCAGCAAGAGGAAAACGCCATCCAAATGCAAAAACTATAGAGGAAACAGCAGTAGGTTCTAAGGTCTAAACCTCTAAACCTCTCCCTCTGTGCTGTACAATGTATGCATTTTGGACATGTACACACATACAGAGAGAAAGCAACAAATCATCTCTGCTCTGAAAAGTTAAATTACTAGAGAACTTTGGAACAGCAGAAGGCAAATAATATGGGGCTTTGTAATCATGTAATTGGTAATGGATATTACAGGACATGTTCTCTAATATTTGGTCCTATTTTTGCAATGAATTAAGTAACTCAGAGGAGATACAGCAGCTCCACCTTTCTTCTGTAAGACAACACTATCACCTTCAAAGGACATGATGGCCATGGAGAACTAGTATTTCATGGTCATGAAGTACACCTGATGAGCACCAGTGCCATTTCTGGTGTGCTGCAGAATACAAAAATACTTTTGCTAAAAAGAATTTCACTTAAAGGTCCAATGCTGAGACCACAGAAACCAGTGGGAGGACTGTGAAGTCAGTTACAAGAATACAGGACTTCTGCTTTCCAAAAATGCCTTCCTAATGTGGAAATACTAGTCAATGATCAAAAATGACCCAACTCTCAGGATTGCAAATCCCACTGAAAGTCACCTTAAAAACACCTCTCGAGATTTTGCTTTTGAAAATGCTGTGCCCAAGAACAACTGAAGGCAACCCACCCAGAGGGAACAGCAGATTCCTTGAATGTCACTGGATTTAGAAAGCAGATCTAGCCACACAGTGTCCCAAACTTCCTGCTTACAAACTACTTCAGCATTGACTCAGTAGTAATAACACCATCCATTGAATCACTCACCCATCTGCAACACCTGCTTCTTCCTTAGCTGTTACACGTTCCCTGGGATGATTCAGTTCAGCTGCTCTGAGCTTGTGAGGTGGGAGAAGACCATGCTACAAGACACATGGGCTGAGGGGTATGCAAGGCCCTCTACTAAATTACCAGCTTTCCACAATCTGGGATGCAATAATCCCTTGTCCACTCCCTGTGACTCCACACAGTTGGGGGTTGTTTTGTAACTTTTCCAGCCCTGCCTATCTGGAACACTTTCCTGCCGAGACACTGACTCACTTCCTCTTTAGGAATCTCACCCAAAATCCTTTTCACTTTAGCTTATAAACTATTATTAACTCCATCTGTAAAGCAAAATTTTACTCATCAGTGGAGCTAGCTGGGAATTTTCCAGTGATACGCACTTTTTTTATTGGAAGATGTTGATTTGTTTAAACATAAATCTTTTTTAGAAGCACACCAGTTTTGCTTAGGCTATCATCAGAAAAATTGCTTGTATTCAAAGAAAGAGAACAGCTCAGCTTACCCAAGACACTAGTGGTTAAGTCACTGACATAGCAAAACTGTGCTTTTTGGCAAAACAGGGACTTGATCCTGGTTCCCCTGACCGACACAGTAACATAACAACCTTCATCTCTTAGAACAGAGCAAGTTCATGGCCTCTCATTGATGGTGTTTTATTAAGTGACCAGTACACGGCACAAGGACTTGGTCCTGGTAACTTATCCATTTCACATCAGTTTTTGATCCCTAGGTGACTGGCATTTCAGGAAACCCAGTTTTGTTTGGGTTGTTTTGGTTGGTTTTTTTTTATTTCTCATGTTTCTGAAAAACTTCAAAAGGTCTCAGGTTGTTCCCACTGAGGAGCAGAATGTTTTAAAAATCTTTAAAGTTTTCACAGAGCAGGAGAATTTAAAAAGATTCCAGATCAGTACAATTACACAGGCTGTAGCCAAGATGCTGTGGTTTTATTAGGATTGGTGGGAAATTTCTTTGTGATGTACCTCCATCAAAAAAGAGACCACATCAGTCCAAGTGTTTCCTCTAAAGTTCCTCATACTTATTAGATTTCTGATGAATGAACTGATGGATGTCTGGGACTGATGGACACTCCAAACTTGTTAGAACATAGGGATAATTGCACATTTGGATTTTGCTACAGATAGAACCTGGTTCATTACTCGCATGCCTATGTTTTTTTCATGGGCTGAAGAAGCAAGACTCAATTGGCAAATGTGGCATTTTTTAAATTATTCTCCACCCATGGCTCAGGATTAATGTCTTTCATAAGTGACTTGAGATACTTACTTAGAATCAAATTCTGATATTTTTATATATATATATATTAGTTTATTTTGCATCTATAGTTCTGTATTTTTGAAAATGTGCCTTTGTGCAGTTAGTGTTGTGGTTTAAGTCCAGCCGGTAACTCAGAACCAGGCAGCCAGTTGCTCATTTGCTCCTTCACCCCCTGCTCCTGGTGAGATGGGGAGGAGAATTGAAAGAGTGTAAACCCCACAGAAGAACAGCCCAATAACTTAAGTATAATATAAAACTACTACTACTACTACTATTAATAATAATGATAAAGGAAATAACAAGGGGAGAGAATATAGAACTAAAAGGAAAAAAAACAATAAACACAAGTGCTGCACAATACAATTGCTCACCCAGTCTGACCCAAGCAGCAATATGGACCTTCCAGGGAACTCCCCCCAAGTTTACATACTGGGCATGATGTGCTGTGGTATGGAATACCCCTTTCACTATTTTGGGTCAGGTGTCCCATCTCTGCTCTTTCCCAGCTCACTGGCAGAGCATGTGACACTGAAAAGTCCTTGATCGGGGTAAGCACTACTTAACAACAACTAAAACATCAGTGTGTTATCATCAGCACTGTTCTCAGACTAATGCCAAAACTTAGCACTGCACCAGCTACTAGGAAGGAGAAAAAGATAACTCTTACTTATGAAACCAGGATAAAGAGGAATGCCATTATCATCTGACCTATATCCCTATTTTGTATTCCTATAAAATTGCACAGTAGGGATCATAGAGGGCTAATGGAAAAATTCCCATTCATTTTTGTTTTGTAGTTTCTTACTTATTCATCAAGTGTTGAGCTTCTGGGCATATTATAAACTATAGGTTGCTTCCCATCTAACTGCCAAGAAGTCCTGGACCACTAACCACCGTGGTCCTACAGGAGCAATCACGTGCCGACCAGTACCCATTCAATCAAAATAACTAAACAGGATGGTATACATCTTTCTGGAAAGCAAAGGCTTTGCTTGTATTCAGGCTGGAATACCCTACTGTATGAGGACACATTTTCTTCTAGTGCTGTTTACTTAGCTGTGAGACTCAATAGTGAGAAAGGGCTTCTTTCTTCTAAGAGAACTTCATAATTGAAGAGATCTCATTTCTAAGGAAAATGCTTGTCATCTATTTCCGGAGGTTTAGCCTTGGCCATGTCTGCTTTCCACACACATGCTGTGGACCAGCGTTTACAGCTAGAACAAAAGGACAGGGAGGGGAAATGTCTGTAAAATGAAATTTTCAACCCAAGAGTGAAGAGTCTCAAAGGGTTTTGACTGCAAAGGAACAGGAAAGAAAAAATCCAAGCCAATCTGCCTTTTCCACCCCTTCTATTTGTCAGTTGCTCCCCCTCCTTTAGACTGTCAGATTTCACTCCCATTCTACTGTATGGGCACATAAATCTTGCCAGAAATGCTTCACTCACTTAACACCTACCTGCTGGAGCTTAGATTCAGAGAGAGAGGGTAAAAAACAACCTCAAACCCTGGCAATTCTTATAAATCACAGTGTTGCTAATCTCTTTTCAAGAGAGTCAAATGTAAAGTCATGTTCCTTCTTGTGAAAACATTACTAGCCTGTGGGTGTCAACACAGCTTTCTTTTCCAAGAAATCTGTTGCATCCCACAGCGACTCTAGAGAAATTGCACTCTGATGACAGTGAAGAGAGGCTGCTAGAAAAACATCACACGCCAATTCCATACAACAGCAACCTCAACAAGCACTTGTTTTTGTAAGAGCAGCTCTCTCTAGTTTCACAAAAAGCAGTACTGAACTTCACCAGGATACATTTTAGGGGAGTTGTTTTTACAACATCATTGTTGTGAGCTCTTTCCCCACTCCAAAATCACATTTTCAGCTTTCTTATTCATTCCATGCCAAGAGACACTGCCCTATTTCTTTACAGTTCTCATGAAGACAAAACAGTAGCTTTAGCCACTTGGTTGCAACCTTCATATGTTCTTCTACACCCTGTCTTCTGACAGTGGAACTGTCTCCTCCTCTGGGAGGAAACCTCCTCAGCACCAAGTAGGTCAGCTCATAGCAGCCACTCTGTTTTGATAAAGGTCTTGTTCCCTTCTGATGAAAAGATTATTCGCAGTCCCTCATACCCTTGAGGAAACCCATATAAGATTTCAGGAAGATCCCATGCTACTTCCCAGATTAGTATCTGGAAGGTTTCCATAGACCACTCAGAGGGAAAGAGCCATTTCCATGAAGCATTTTTATAACTGAGTAAAGGAAATGACAGATGCTTTATGAAGAGGAGGCAGAGCGTCCGACAGTCAGCATCCAATATAGACAGCACCCATTAAGTACTGCAGTTGCACTTGAAGTCACACGGAATATAGGACTCCCCTGTGTTAGAAGTTCCTCATTATCAAAACAGAAAGATCTTTTGAATCCATGTACATGATAAGGATCACCATAAACTGACCTGAGATCTTTCTAGTTCCTGCATTAACCAGCCTGAATCACTGAGGTTTACATTTGTGTGTGTGTGTTAGTTTTATGTATTCATTTATTTAGGTAGAGAGAAAAGTTCATGTATCTAGTTTCATGTGTTGGAGTAGTGTCTGGAGTTTAGACCACAACTTTGCCTTGGCTGTGTCTCTGTCCAAAATAATGACTCTGTGTGTTGCAAGTTCATATGAAGTCATGGGGCTGTCTGAGATTCCAGATGACACTTTTCACTCCAGATGACACTTTTCCTTTCCGATCCTCCTGCTTCCCTCTCAGCAGCTACCTCACTGCCAGGGTGAAGCCAAGACACCACCTTTTCAGACTGCCCTGAGTAAGCAATAGCACATACCACAGTCTGTGCCTGTCAGCCTATGCATGCACACCTTAGGCATGAACAGGCAAAGCTTCATGCCTCGCAGCCCTTAATAGGTGAGCTCGATGGCTGACAGATATACGGTGATACTTCATTACAGGGCTTTGTTAAAAATAAACAAACTTTGAGCCACAAAAAAGAAGATTTGCTTAAATGCAGCTATTCACATGGAAATAAGTGCCTGCTCAGGAAGACAAGAGGGATCAATGAGCTGGTTCCACTTGACACATTGTTCTTCACTTTCACCTCCCAAACAAAAGGAAGAACAGGCCACCTCCTCCTGAATTTCACCCTCTCACTTCATTATGCAGTGAGGAGGTCTGGGAACTGCTGCTTCAGTACTAGCTTTTGTAAAATATCTACATTTTCTCTCCTTGTTTCGGATTCCTTCTCTCCCTCTCAAGTTGCAGCCTGCAGTCCCAAGACTTGGGAGAAATCAGCACACGAGTTGACTGTCCAAAGTGACTTGGGGCAGCAATCACATCAAGGACCCTACCAGCGACCCCATCAGAGTCTCCAACTCGCAGCACCAGCCAGCCCCACTCTGTGGTCTCATTTCAACATTCCTCCCTCTATGGTGCAGCTGTCTTACAGTTCTCTTCCAAATCTCTTTCTCCTTTGATGATTTAAAAGTCTGGGAACATCTGACAAACCTTTTTAAAACCCATCAACAGTAAGGCAGGAAAAAGGAACAGGAGAAGTCACTGGAAAACAAATGAGCCAAAAGACAAAAAAGCACATACATGTTTTAGAATAGAAAAAAAAAAATCTATTAATTGTTTCCTATTAAAAATTTGTAGCAAATTGTGAACCCGGTAAGAGCACTGGCAAGCCAGCATCTGTTTTGTTCTGGTTCATTAATCCATTCAGAGAGGTGACAGCCCTTATAATGATTTCTTGGCAAGGCAAAGAGGCAGTTCTTTGGGTAAATCATAGCTCCACTGACATCACATGTTACCTTGATAATTTACACCACACAAGGGCCTATTCCACCACCTGAATTCCCTTGCCCATCACATTACAGTTTGCATCCAGGCCAGCTTTACTTTTATGGTTATCATCCTCATCTTTTATTATCTACACTGCAGCAGAAACTTGAAGTCACAGTCAGGATGCCATTTGCACAGCATCAGGTGCTCTGACAACACATGCAATGCTATTCCAAAGAGCTTTCATTCTCACTCTGCTGCTATTTGACATATTCCTACACTGAGTCCATCCAAATAGATTTTCACCAAGTGCTTAAACAGCTGAGCTTTGGCCAAGAAGGCACCACGGAATTACTCACAGTGGCAGGCTAGATGAAATGTAAGCATCACCAATTCATCCAATTATTTTTCAATAGAAGCTGGAGCCAAAAGGGACTTCAAAAGTCATTACTCTTGATATTCCAGACATTCTTGTTTGGAGTTTGGTTCTGCAGAAAGAGATAATATTTTGTTTTGCTGACAACAGAGGACAAGTAAAAATTAGCACATTTTATGGGACATAAAAAGTCCATTAGAAAATGATGTTTAGAGAGAGACATTTTTCATCATGCAACACAACTCTTCACCATGTTTCAAAATAAAATATTGACAAAAAGCATATTACTGTGCTTACCAATGTTATTTTTGAGTCATCTATAAGTTCAGAGAGATTGTAAGAGAATAATATTGGAATGTGATGGGAGGAAAGAAAGGGGAAAGTAGCGGTAGTTTTAATTATCTTTTTATTTGGCTCTGTTCACTGAAGAACTTAATAATGGTTGATGTTAAGTTGATTTTGGCTAGTGATTCACTTCCATGCTTTAGTTCACTCATTACTCCTGTAAACTGAATTTCAGCCCAAATCCAAACCATAAATATGGGCACCTCAGCAATTCTGAATTGCTTGAGATCTGAATCCAGAACACGGTTCTGTATGCGAGAAAGGACAAAAGTCTAATCTGAATGCTCTCAAATACTACTGCTCTACTTGTGCATATATCCATATAGCCTCAGCTGGGGCTTTTCTCCACTGGAAATGCAATTATTATCCAGGAAACAAAGGGAGGACAATTTCCTTCAAAATACTTACCAAATGACAGTTGAACAACTTAAACTGTTCCCTAACTGCATGTGGAATCTGCCTGGAAGAGACTTCATAAACAGAACTACTTGCAAATCCAAAACCACTTTACATTTTGTTGTAACTTGAGTTAATTTCTGGGTTATTCAAACGTATGTGAAATTGAGATAAACTTCCAAGATTCAGTCACTTTTAATAGCATGGGATACAGACTTCTCAAACCTGCTGTGAAAGCTGAAACCTGGGCCAGCTTTTCATCCACGCACTGAACTTAACATCAGTAAAAAAAAAGACATCGTCCTCTTCTCTCACTTCCTATAATGTTAAAGGAAAAACCAAACCAAACCAAACCAAAAACCAAAATCAGAAATATCCAGGATAGCTAAAAAAAATGTTTCTGAAAAACACAGTCCTTTCACATGCTGGCACTTCCACTTCGATCAGGTGATTTGTTTTATACATATACCAGCTTGCATGCATATGCCAAATCTGCATGGGCGATACTCAGCCTCTTTACAGGCAGGAGTAACTTCAGAGGTGACCAAGGAGCCCACTCAGCAAAGCACTTGCCTGCCACCCGTCAGAGGCTGAACACAGCTGAATTGACGCCTTAACCCATACCAAGCCACCGCTGCCAAATGCACACAGGCTTTTTCTAACTCCCTGTTCCAAAAAATTAAAATCTCTCTAGCCAAAATCCCCTCCTGGCTTGCAAATATGTTCAGGCATACACCTCTGTGCTGTAAATGAAGTATCTGGCGTATTGCGAAACCATAGTGAAGGAGCCAACTGGAACAGAGCAGAGCTAGCACTGGGAGAAGGTGTCTGAGCTGTTGAATTTAGTGACTACACATATGTCATATCCAAAGGAGCATGCACATTTTGCTTTAATAGTCATGTTGGTGGGGATGAATTTATCACCTGGTCTTTTGATACCCAATACTGGGTATTTTGAGGAGGCCTTCTTTAACTGACATATGTGGAAGACAGCTATCTGTCACCTCACTTGCAAATGAAAACAAAACCATTTTGCCACCCACTGACTTCAACAGTAAGAGATATAAGGGACTCGAGGTGTCCTGTTTAGTTCCAATATCAGAGTTATTGTGGTCAGACCGCATCTTTTCAAGTCCAGGCCAAAAGAAGCAGGGACAGACTTTGAATACCAGTCAAAAGACTGAGAATTATACATGCCTTTGGATACACAAAACATTTCTAAAAGGGTTTTATGAACAGTTTAAAATTTGGTATTATGATTTTTCTGCTTTCTAGATCACAGCACTTTTTAAGGGGCCACATTAGTAAGGGGAGAGAAAAGGGAGAAAATTCATCAGGGGAGAATTAGGAAAATTAATAAGGGGAGAAAAAAAAGGGAGAAGCGATTTTCTGGGTTTCTTAATGAACGAGGAGAGAGAGTAAACACTACACCAAAACATGAAATCATAAACTTTCATCCTAATAGTCATTTGGTACTGAGAACTGCCTGAGTCAGTGCCAGCAGTCTGATTTCTTATATTTGTTATACATGCGTTCAGTTTTATTCTAATGTAATACATGATGTATTACATAAAAGTAGCCTGAAATAACGAAGTAATCCTACATTTCCTTAGGTAGCAGTAATAGAGTATCCACCAGTCTCGAAATGTTGTGGAAGGTTTGTAAAGCAACTGTAACAAACATTTACTGGGCAGAATTTTATACTACTATCATTTTCCTCCATTTTTTATTCTCTTAGAAGTAGGCAAAGATAAGCAGAAACAAAGGCTGGATGATTGTTTTGGAATCATTGGTCTACTATTTGCCTGAGGGCATGACTCTATACACCCAACAGATATCTGTCTGATTTGGTATCAAAAATCCCCAACAATAAAGAATCTATTAAACTTGTGTTGAACTCAATATACGGTAATGCAAATGAAGTTCATAAATGTGAAGAGCATCTGTAAGGTCTCACATGCCTTGGAGTACACAATTGTGCAGCAAACTGTGGGAAGTAGTACCTGACCACGTAAGACATGAAGGTCCTTCCTAAGAACAGTTTATACTTGCAGCTGACCATTGCAGGCAGAAGATACTCCTTCTACTGTGTCCTGAATAGGCAGCTTTTTCCTTCTCACAAGCCTGAGCATGAAGCAAGGGAAAAAGCTTTTAAGAGATGAGAAAATGGACCACAGCATCAGCTTGGAAAAGTATAGCCACTCTATGAATGAATAACAGGTTTCTTTGGGCCACCTTTAGCAGCAGTCTGTTAACTTAATTTCACACTTTCCACATGTGGGTGACCACCATGTGAATTCAACTTCTATGCATCATCCATGTACGTGTTGCCAACTTCCACATGTCCATGCCCAGCAGGCCCTTTGCTACTCATGTCCAGCTTCCTAGTGGTCAGTTCTCCTGGTGCTCAGTGTGTGCAGGAAGCTTGCATGAGCTTCCCATTGCTTAGAAAGAAACTTTTCCATCCCCGAAGGCTTTTGGACCTCACTGTAGTCCATTGAGATCTCACTTCTAGCTGTGATGATTTCCCAACTGGCCTGCAGTCTGCTGCAGTTTGCCTGCATAAAGTCTCCACATTCAGGCTTTCCCTTCATTCTTCAGCTAGGGGAGCAAAGGACACTCTTCTCCTTGGAGCTCCTGGCTTCAAGATTTACAGTCTGGGATCTGAGCGGGATTTTTCCCTCATTTAGCAGCCAGGTCCTTTAAAACCTAGTTACTGTGCTGTCATCTGAGACCTCAAGGCCAAGCCTGTTCTGATGAATCTTAACTTGATACCCAACATGGAAAGCATGTGGTGGAACAGCCTCCTCAGGAGAAAGCACCAGTTCTTTTCTAAAATCCTTAAGAAACTATTGCCACATCCTATGGCAGACTGCAGGCCCAGCAGGCATTGTCCTTGAATTTTTGGGCTATAGTGTTAGAGGGCAGCAACAGACAGATGCTCCCTTGGGAAGGGGAGCCGGGAGCTCAGCCTCATAACAAAGCATGCATCAACTTCGGGCTTCATTGGACTCATGGTGCAGTTCACTGGCCAGGCAGAAAAATAACCTATCAAAAAGAAAGCTGTAGCTGTTTCCTGACTGAAGGAGCTGAGTTTGTTCATGGTGGCAGCTGAAGAGCACAAAGGAAGTATCAGGACCATGCAGGCAGGAGTGGGCATGGGATACAGCATGAGCAGAAGAGGAGGGAGAAGAATGCAAGGCAGTGTTCTTGGAGGTGGCTAACTGTAACGTTGCCTCACCCTCTGTAGGTGAGCATATGTTGAACACAAGTTGTACTATGCAGCAGAAGAAACCCTGGCTAGCAGCATTATGGAAATGGGAGCTGCACATCCTCCCCTATTTACCACTGCATAATAGCAAGAGATTTTTCCTCTCTGAAGCATCTTGGTGCTTACAGTTAGATAAAAAGCAGTCCTACACTTGTTCTTTCCCTTTTTACCTATGGATGGGAGTGAAGAGCTCTTTACTTCTCCAGATCCAAATCACTGGGTTTATGATAAACATATCAAACTCCATTTTAAGAATATGCAAGACATAGGAAGTGTTCACAACTGTCATGAGGGATAGATTATCACATCAAACATTCTTGGCAATATTTATAATTTTCCATGCATTTATAAATTTCATGTGGTGCAGCTGACGTACTATACAACCCAGAAAAAACAAGTTGGCCCAGCCTGGAAAAATCTCATATGCTTCAAGGTATTTTTCTAGGCTCACCAAGCTCATTTTTGGTTTTGCTTTAAAATTCTACAAGGACACGGAACTAACCACACACCAGCTATTTCAGTTGAGGCAATGTGGTATTTAGAAGTTTAATATTGTAATCTTAAACCTGTAACTTGGGCCTGTTCACCCTAATATGCTTTCTTTGGAGCAATTTTTAATAATCATCTTTCACAACTGCATGTGTGCCATGCATGAATCTTGTCCTTAATCTTGCGTTTTCTATACAATAGTTTAAAATCTAAAAATAAGTAATAACTTTACCTGTTTAAGCACAATATAAAACCCAAATACATATTAAAAAAATCTGCAGCAAAATACACAAGCAGATGAAAAATGCCAACATACATAGAAATGAGACAGTGTTTTCAACTTACTGGTTTGGTTTTTTTTTTAATTAAACTGTTTTGCTATGAGAGTACAGGTAGGGGTTTAGTACTCTTCCAGATAGGTTTCATGCTTTTTGATACATGACCGACAAAACATTCTTCTCCTTAGCACAGTCTTCTTATCCTAGCTAAAGCACATTATGATGAAGAGTAAATTCTTTTGTCTGCTGAGTTGGCCAAGTTTGCACAGAAATCTGGATCCTGTTCCTGGCAGGTGGGTTTCTAGACCTGCTAGGGTCAAACCCCCAGCTGATGCAGAAAGCTAGAGACTAGGTTTGTTGTAGGCAGCCTCTGCCCCATACCAGTTTTCTAGAACATCAGGTAACTGTCCTGGGTTCAGCAGTAGCAGTCATTTTTTCTCCTTCTTAGTAGCAGCTGCAGTGCTGTGTTTTTGACTTTCGGCCTGGGAACAGCACTGATAACATCGATGTTTTTAGTTGCTGATCAGTAATGTTTACTCTGACCAAGGACTTTCTGAGTTTCATGCTGTGCCAGGGAGGAGGGGAAGCCAGAAGGAAGCAGAGACAGGACACCTGACCCAAACTAACCAAAGAGGTATTCCATACCGCAGCACGTCATGCCCACTACATAAACTGGGGGCAGTTTACCTGGAAGGGTTAGATCACTGCTCGGGTCGGGCTGGGTATCGGTTGGTGGGTGGTGAGCATTCTCTTCCCTTGTTATTTCCCTTATCATTATTATTATTGGTGGTAGCAGCAGTGGTTTGTGTTACACCTTAGTTACTGGGCTGTTCTTATCTCAACCCGTGGGAGTTACATTCTTTCGATTCTCCTCCTCATCCCTCTGGGAGCGGGGGAAGGAAGGGAGGGAGTGAGTGAGGGCTGCATGGCTGAGTTGCTGACTGGGCTTAAACCACGACAGTAACTATAGAGCTCTGGCACACGTATGGTCCTGGTTTCATCCCCAGATGATTTTCTTTACAGCTTGCCTGAGGAACTGCCTCCCGCCTTGTGTAGTCTCGTCTCCCTTCCTCTTTTTTATTCTCTCCCAAGCCCTGATGAAACACAATGTTTCTGTGCAAAACACACTCCCATTGTCTCCCATGTAGCACATTGAGTGCAGCAGAATTTGTGTCCCTGACTCAGTTCAGGAAGAGCATCAAGTGATAGACTTGAAGAGCTCCATATGTTTAGCCTGTCAAAGAGAAGACTGAATACTGTTTCATTACGTACTTTAATTGAGCAGAAGCCAAACATTAGTCAATATCTGGGAGTTAAATCTGGAAAAATGCAAATGAGAAATAAGGCACAATGTTTTAAGATAATGATTAATTATTTGCAAAACTAACACATGAAGAGGTGAATCCTATATCTCAAGCCCAGGTGCCTTTCTGGAAGATATGCTTTAGGCAAACACAAGAGGAACCTAGGTTAAGGGTACCTGAGTGAAATTTTTCAGAAGTGAGACTACTTGTTTATTTGGCCTTAAAGTGCAGATCTCTACCAATCACCTGGGTTTAAAATGCATTTAGCTTGAATAAAAAGGACTCAAGGCAGAAAAGTATGCTGGAAGATTAAAAAGTCAGTATGTAGTTTATACCATTCAAAGCTGGTAAGCCACAAGAAAAGATGATAATATTCTCTTCACCATGGAAACACAAATACTCTGGAGAAATCAAAATGTTGGCTGTTGTGTGATAGAAGACAAAATGGGACATGAGGGCTGTGAAATAAGTTGTTAAAAAAGAAAAAAAAAAAAAGGAAGAAAGGAAAAAAAAATCAAGAGTTGAGGAAATCTGGGTGACATTTTTACAGACAGAACATATAAAGACCCAGAGAATCAGTTGGTAAAATTCATCCCGTAATTGCTATGGGAGGAAGGCAGCAAAAGACACTTCTTGGGAAAGATACTAGTAAACCCCAAAGACCACACTCAGAAAGCCAGGCATGCAACAGCTAGTCGAGGAGGAAGGTTGTAAGGCAGCACAGCAAGATAGAAGATGATGAAAAATTAAAACCAAGCTATCAAAAAAGTTGGTCAGCAATTATTTGATTTAGAAATTAATGCCGTTGCACAAATCTGAATTCCCTTCTCCTGTGACAGTAGAAGGACAACAGTGTAAGGTTGTTGGTGACCATTTTTTAATTTAGTAATGTTTTCTGTTGCTAAGACACAGATGTGATTTTCCTGATTGCCTAAGCCTGGTTATCAATAAGTATCCCATTAGAAATAAATGTGTAAACTGACTATTTCACTGCGGGTACAAAAATCAATGTCTCAAAAGAGGAACTACATACAGAGGACAGCTATAAATTCAGAGCTACTCTTTTGGTTTCTGGGAGACCAGGGTCCCAGCTCCTGATCCAATTCCCATTCCCATGTTTCCTTAAGCAGACATTTTGGCTGGGAAAGACCTAGGTGAATCCAGCCCTCTAGAGTGGAGGCATCTATATATGGGAAAATTATTTGGATCCCCTTTACCGTTGATGGGTAGACAAGTACTGTGGCATGTCTCAGCTTACATGCCTGAAAAATGTCAGACAAGCTGTTCCCAAGAAGTGTCTCTATGGCTTTGCTGACCCTAGAGCCTAGATGAAACACAGAAAGTCATGCAGGATGAATCCTGTGCTTAGCCTCTGTGCTTTAATTCATTAGACAGATAACAGTGCTTATATCTCACTGAAATATCACTAGGATAAGTCCACTAGCAACTGTGGGAATGTTACTGAGCTGTCGCCTGGTGAAGCAGGGTGCTGCTGACACCGCAAGAGAAAGGAAACTAGAGCTAGCAGTTGTCAGAAAGAGATGGATCAGTACCTGTTCATTACCTTATATTCCTGAAGTCTTTTGGCCTACAAATTAGGAGGTTGTATAGTCTCACTCTTGTCCAGCAACTCCAGACTTCCAAAGGAAGGTGACAGCAGCTTGTCTCCAATAATTTCCAGTACATTTTTTGTCCCCCTTGTTGAATATTTTTTTCTGCACAGATTATCTTCATCCTCTTGGACACTGTTTCTTCTCTCCCTCGAGTAAATCAGGAATAGGCTGGAGTAAGTAAGGGCCAAGGCCCCTTTTGCTCCTAGCAGCTTCTGGGAGGGATTCACAAAGTCACAGGACACTGCAGCCTGTCACTGAGGGATAACGGGGATTAGTTAAGTACCTTCTGCTTCACCTGTTTTGGATATTTTTTTTTCTTCTGAGAAAAGGCAGTTGGTTTCTTTTTCTTTCTTTTCTTTTCTTTTTTTTTCTATTTTTTATTTTTTCTCAAAGCAGCAACAGCAGTTAGCCAATACCTTGAAGGTTGCATCTATTGAGAACAGACACTGGTGCTGGAACTGAATGCTTTCTGCTTTGATTATTGAAAGATGATGTCAGGAGCCCTATTTCCCTGAACTTAGCATGGATGGACAACAGGATGCAGTTTCTATTTCAAGACACTTTTCAGCCAACACAGTCCATAACACAAGTTCATTTTTCTCTTGGTCTTTCTCTCCACAGCTTTATCTCGGCAGCAGATGACAAGTAATTTTTTGGCATGTCCTCATTTTCCATATCTCTCTCTATTTCCTTTGCTACAGACAGGACATACATGCTTGGTTAGTGTTAATTCAGTTTCTGGGTCTTTTTGTTCTCTGTGTTCTTGTTCAGGCTACCATTTAGATGGGTTTCTCCAATCAGGAACAAAGAGGGCATTAATTTGTCCACTGTTCTACTGACTAGAAGGTCTTATGCTCACCAGATTCAAAGCAGATATGTGCATATGACAAGATACACTGAGGGCCATTTTGTCATCAAGATAACAGCACCTAAGCTCTAACCTCAGCCTCCCCACTTCACTTGCTGACATGTACTGACATACCACTGAGTACAATTTTGTTGAATTCCAAGCCAAAAACTCTTCTGGAAATTGTGTCATACCAGTTCATGTCCACTTGATAATGCAGCTGTCTGAGGGTGCAAAGTCAAAAAAGGGAAGTAGTTCTCCCAAATGTGAAAGGGTACTTTTATGAAAATTATGAAGTACTTATGCAGTTATCTTCCTGTGCCAAAAAGACTACTTTATTTTGTTGTTGAATTGCTAGTTCTTGTGTGGTATGGCTTATACTTGATTTTAAGCTATGCTACATCTTAGCTCACTGTTCTTGAAGGCCCTGCGTAACGGACAGGCAGACAGTGAGTAGCTCCTCGAAACACAGAAGATAATGTGAGAAAGTACACAAGAAAGCATATGCAAAATCTTCAGTTCCTATCTGAGCAGAAATCATAGCTTTATTACTTATTTTGCATGTTGGCTTGCAAGTAGGTTGTTTCCTGTCAAACTAAGCCTCCACATTTTGAAGAGCTTCCTAAATCAGACCTGTGATAGAGTAGCATATAAAACTGAACTGTCCAAATACGATTTTATAAAAATCAGGTCAGAGAAATCCTGCCTGTGAAGAGGGTCAAACAGTAGAAAGAAGAGAGAACAGAATGAAAGAAAAGAAAAAAAAAAAGTATGGAGGTCATTCCTGTTCTTATTTAGCCTGAATAAGAAATTAGGGAGGGGTGGAGGGAGGGAAGAGGAAGGCAGTACTAGAACAGAACTATTTCAGGCTCCTTTATTACTGACAGTCTTTATTACTTACATATAAAACCAAACTGGACAAAGCACTAAAAATACACCATATCTCATTGGGAACAATCCTATATCAGCACGAAAATGAAGCAGTTGACATAAGTGGCCTTTTTCTATCATTAGCCTCTCTGATTCCATACCCATTTCATCCACAGCATGTGTGCTTCTTACAAGTCTCTCTGTAATAATAGTACCAGAAATACAGTCCACTGCAGTGTTTGTTCTCTACACTACTGAGGAATTGGCACTTTTTAATGCTTGTCGTATTGCTATGGACATTGATGACAGACGCCCTGATGCTCCTCTGTATTCCACCAGTTTTATACCAGCATAATTCAAGCAGAAAAAAAATGTACAAGCAGACTATCTCATGCAGGTTTTGGGGTGATTTCTACAGACAAGAACAGATGACACATGATGCTACAAAACTCCTGGAGAAGATGAGCACTGTTACCTGCCACTGATATATACACAATTTACTGACGAGCCATTAAACATCTGCTTTGACTTTTCCACTTTCTCTCAGTTCTCAAGGTCTGGAGTTCTCTGTCTTGATTATACAAACAGTGTCTTGTCAGTCTTGCAGCAGAGACTACTTTTACATGGCAAATCCCCCTGACCTGATAATAACAGGGAATCTTCATAAGCAAAAGTATGAGTCCTATGAAAAGCTTCTTCAGACTAGTCCTTAAAGCACTCTCTAGGAAGGTAAAGGGCAATAACGGGCACCTACTGTAGGTTTTGAACCCTACCCTGCATTCAAATATCATATGCTGTCTTTCCTTTTAACTCCACTGGGCAGCAGGAGATTCCAGCTTGTTTGTAATTACTCTAACTGAAGCCAAAGTACTCAGCAACTTTGTTCAATTAGTTTTTTTGTTTCAGACTCTTCCCACTGAAGTTATCTGAAGATCATCTGTGATGTGGTTTTCTGGTTTCTCTGTTTTATTAAAGAACTGGCCCAGCATAGCACGCAGATTTATGCCAAGCAAGTATTATCTAGGTTGACATTCCTCTGCACGCGTTCAGCTTCTCACTGTAGGCTTGTGGCTTCGTTGTTTGTTGTGGCCAGTCCCCAGGAAGAGGGAGACCTCTGGCTTGGTTGGCCCACATTTCTTATTTGCAGATGCTCTTGCATCATGTTGTGAAGTCCAAAGGACAATCCAAATACAAATGGTGGTCTTAGAAAGATCTGTAATTCCAAGCCACCATCATTTCAACTCAAAGAAGAGATATGTTCTATGCACAGATTGACTAAGAGTTCATTTAACCCCTTCCCTCAACTGCAAAAGGGTAACTGAGAGGTTACCCTTAACACATTAATCATGAACTCACTTCAGTAGTTTCTGACCCAGTTGTATAAGTTTAAGGAGAGAATAAAAAGTACTCCTCATGAAAGCGTACACTTCCTACTTCAGCTGTCTAGTCTGTGATGTTTAACATTCAGCTTGACTGATGATTATTGCAGCACTACGTGCATGGACAGGTGTATCAAATGCCTGCTGCTTCCTCCACTTGCATTTTGGATTCCGAACACCCGTCATGCCATGGCTTAACAGTGGGAGCATGGCCAAGGCAGCTTATGCAGAAGTCCTGAAATGCTGTGTTTTACAAGCTGAAATACAAAGTGATAACTTCAGGAAGTTTGTTCATACTTTGGATAGGTGAACGATGGAGGAAGCAAGTGCATGGCTATGGAATGAGTGAATTATTTAAACCAACAGTCCATAAATGCAAAGGAAGGTTGTCAGGTCTCTGGAAGAAGCTGAACTGGACAGTGTTCCTTCACGATCAACAGCGTGGGTGTTCTGAATGCCACCAAGTCCTGGATTTTGACATGAAATGTTAGGCCACCACAAAAAAAAATCTGTTCAAATTCATCTTCATCAACAGTTCTGTAATTTAGCAAATTATATATTTGCCAGTTGCATAATAAAATGAAGCTGGGCACGTTGCCTTACATTTGGCCCTTTGGTTTATTCACATTTTGCATAGGTGCCCAAAGATCTTCAAGCAATGATTGATGAGCAATTCACATTATTACTGCAGGTTCTTAGCTTATTAGGCATTCTTGGACAACTGAGATAATGTCACATGAAAGCTGAGACCCAGAGGGCTTTTTTAAACCTGCTTTTTTAAGCTAATGAAGTCTGTGTATTTCTACTCAATGTATATTTTTAATTATATAAAAATATGAGTCCCCAGCAATAATTTTTGAACCTGTTCACTAATTTGAAAGGAAAAAAATTTAACAGGAAGAGGGAAAGAGATGTCAAAGATACAAATTTCAACCAAATTCATTAAAACAGGCAGAGAAAGAGCTAATTAAAATCTACATGAGAGAAAAGAAAGGGCAAGAGGAAGTGAAAGAATTAAAGAGATACTATAAATGTCTAGCTATGGGAAAAAGTTCAGTTGCCATTCATATCTTTATAAAAATGAAGTTGATCAAACTCAAAAAAAAACCCACAGTAAACTAGGCTTCCTTTATTCTAATGCTTGGCGAGTTACTTGGAGTTTTCTTTTCTTTATGCAATGACAATTTCCTGTATGGTATTCCTTACACATACTACTCAGCTACATATAAAGGGGCTTTAAACAATGGGAGGCTGAAATATTTAATGGATAAATGTAGAAGGGAGGGATGGATTCTGCTGTACCAATTGAATGAGCTTCACCTTTTCCCTTCCCTTGGCATCTAGAGAAAACTCCATTAGAAAAGCTAGAAAGCATGACAAAGTAAACCACAATTTTTTCCCTACTGAGATCCTCAGACATACAAACGAGTTCTTGCCAGACAGCAAGTGAGATTGTATCACTTCCAAACAACTGACTCAAAAAAGAAAAAGAACCAACCAACAACGCAGACACCTTATGAGTCCTCTCAGATTCAAAACTGCAGAGATCATTTTGCAGAAGTAAGCTTTGCTCTTTGATTACAAATGTTTATGCCAAATTTCAGTTTCACATGCTTCTGCTTGTGTATGTGTGTGTGAAATTATTGATTATTGAATGCAGAGATTCATAATAAGGAAGTTATTGACATTTTCTTGGCTCCTACATTGCAGATGTGATGCTAAGGACAAGAAACATTCCCACTGTTTGATGAAAAGGGTTCCCAGGAAACACTAGCAGTAATAATTCTTCAAGCAGAAGATGTTTTCTGTCATCTGGTTATTGACAACTATAAATAAAGGACTCAATCTGATTTTTATACACTATTGCTACACTGTAAGAGACAGAATAAATATATCACACAGTTTGCAATGAAATCCATATACACAGTGATGAGATTATAAACAAATGTATGCACTACAGATGTTTGAATTTTAAGCAGTGTTGTGAAGCACAGGTTCAAAACTACACTTGCTGGCCTTGATTAATGCAGAAACTCCATTTCTTGTGCTGGAGCTGAAGCGTTTCAGAGAAAAATGTCAATACACCGGAAGATGATAAAAACAGTATTTGTTTGCTAGCAGAACTATTACTGAAAGTTTTCCTTGCCTTGCCTTCCCTTCCCTTGTCTCTTCTTTAGCTCTGGCTATTCCATAACCACTTAGGAAAAAAATGATGAACATAAGCCATACAATCCCTGGAGCTACTGGGCAAACAGGTAGAAAAGGTACGAATCCAACACTCTGTGAATATTGAACTCTTTGAATATTCAACACTGTTTGAATATTTCTGTCTCTATTTTCTTCTTTTCTTTTTTTTTTTTTCAAAAGCAGATTTAACCCTCTGGCCATTCACCCTTGCCAATCTGACTGCAGATTTGCAGCAATTTTTACATGAACAAAGACCTTGATTGCATCACAGAAGTATCTGTTTGCAAGAGAATGACCACAGTGGAAAATGCAGGTTCTCAGGATATCTAATGACTGCATCAGCATGTATGTGTTATTGCTGCTCTCACAAGGCACCATAAAGTCTTGCACAAAGTCATGTAAGAGTGAGCGAGAAATCAGCTGAATCTAATCAGAAGGAATGGGATAATTAATACGAGCTCTGCGAGGAACTGTTTGTAAAGTGCTGTGCAGGGTTCTCTGTTAAGCGGCTCATTATTCAACCAAGTCCTCGTAAAGCTCCACTGTCACCACAATGCAAATAGAAAAACAGCTTCATTTTCCCCATCCTGTCACTGCAGTCCGTAACTTAAGATGTTCATACTTCTCCATTTTTTACAGAAATTTTCCACAATGTGGATAGGGGCATCTAGACTGTTATTAAAATGTGCTAGCTGAGGAAATGGAGTCAAGCCCACCAGAGCTGCTTGGAGAGAGCAGCCCCATTACTTCCTGGCTTTTTCTGAGTCTGCTCGAAACAGATTTCTGGTGAGACAATGAAAGTGTCAGTAAGGCAAGTTCTGCAAAGCATTTCAAGCTCAAATGGGGAGGTATTCTTGGAAAGTAGTTTTCTCTTTGAGAGATAACCAGATAAACCCAGCATTGGCAGGAGATGTGGAATGTCTCTCCCCCAGTGACATTGCATTCTATGCAAAGGAAAATTTCAGACATGAGAAGACAGAAAAAGAAGCATCAAGCTG
Source organism: Psittacula echo (assembly GCF_963264785.1). Classification (NCBI taxonomy): domain Eukaryota; kingdom Metazoa; phylum Chordata; class Aves; order Psittaciformes; family Psittacidae; genus Psittacula; species Psittacula echo. Next base: position 36,251,670 of record NC_137736.1, read on the forward strand.
GCTGTTGCTGAAGAAATAGATCCAATATCACATGATATACTGCTGCTGCCATAAGCCAACCATTATTACTTCTGCCCTGCTGTCCACCTTACATTATGGTAAATGCTCTGCCAAGGACTTGTTTGCTAATGGACTGCTGGCAGGAGTCTTTTTTTTTATTATTTCTTAAGCAAAACAAAACAAAACAAACAACAACAACAACAAAAAAAACAACAAACCTTGGGAATAAACAAATGCCATCCATTCCTCTGCAGTTTAAGGAAATATGGTCAACCTCCTGCTGATTTATGTAGCCTTTTTTAGAAATAAAACCAAAACCAAACCAAACAAAACAAAAAAAAACCCCACAACCAAAAAAACCCCAAACCAAACCAAAGCAAACAAACAAACAAACAAAAAACCCAAATCATACGGTGTCTTGTGATGTGAAATTCAACAACAATATGGCGTTAGGCTTTTTTCCAATTTGTGCAAGAAATGCAGTTATGTAACAGTCTTAGTCACATCAAAGCTCTGCTCCATAGCTGCTGCTGACCAACAGCAAGCAAGAGACCACCACATTGTAGGACAAAGACATATGCCCTAGGTTTTACTGTAAAATCTAGGTAGGAAGCAAAGGCCAATACATGATCAAAGACACAATTTAGCTGGAGAGCTGCAGAGGGAATGCTTTTCTCTCTTTTTGCCTTTTGCACTGTCCACAATCACAATGACTTTTCCTCCTAGGACTTCCACAAGTCGGCTAGAGATGTCCTGGGCAGAAATGCATGTGCCCATGCAAGGTACCGTATGTTCAGAGGCGTTTACACATCTTCAGTGTGTTGGACTCACTATGCTTGGGCAAAACATCTGCCTAGGATTCAGATTTCCCAGCTGTGTCTTCTTTCTCTGCCCAGAAACTCTGTCCAAACAGGATCTGAAAAATACATCCCCATTTGGCATGAATTTCTAGATGTTCAGCAGTCCAGAAGGAGTAATATTTCCAGTCAGAAAATGAGGCAAGATCAACAAAACCCATACACGACAGCTGTATCTCTTCCAACACAGATGGACTGGATGTGTGCTCGCTTGGAAGACACTTTCATCTTTACACCTCAGTTTCAATAACTTCTATTACAAAGTGGTTGTATGAACTCACCCTTGCTTCAGCAAATCTCAGCTCAGCCTTGCTTTTAGAGTCCTGTTAGTGAGCCCTGACTGGCAGCTGTGGAAATCAGAGTGTGTTGCCTAACTGCAGGGTTATAGAGAACCAAAAGTAACTCCAAACCCCAGATAATGATTAGTATGCAAATGAGAGGCTTGTCATACATGTAAAGGATGTCTCAGTGGAAAGGGGGAAATAAGAGACCAATCTTAAATCCATCACTGATGATGAGTCAGAGGTGAAGGAAAGGGAATGCAGATGGAGGAGTCGTGGGTTCCTGAAACATTCTCTGAAAGAGCAGACCACACCTCTGAATGCAAGCACAATGACTGACACCCAGTTTTCAAATTAGCTGCAGTTTAGTTAAGCTGTCCTAAGAGCAGCATGTATGTTTGCAGTAAAACAGATGTTTCCTGGGAGCATGTAGCTATCACTCCACTCTAGCAGAAAGGCAGTCATACCACTAAAGCAACAAAACCCCCTTCCAGAATAAAACTTCAAAACAAAAATAGAATAGCTGAATGTATTTTTTTCAATATAATTCTTACTCTTTTTCTCATTATCCACATTAGAGCTCTTAGAAGGATTTATTTTTTTTTCATTCATGTTTCATGAATCCAAAAACATGTGTGAAATGTGCAAATAAGCGATATAATAGCCAGACAAATGGCAGCTGCCAAAGACAGGAGACGAAAAGTTTCTAAAAGCTAATGGTTTCACAGAACCTTACAGTTGCATTTTGTTTGTTTGCTTGTTGTTGTCTGGTACATAGTAGATTCTGGTAAGAGTCCCCCAGACTGATGGGTTTATGATTTGAAGCAGCCTGTATGTTATTTATGTCAGAATCAATAGAACAGTTTATATTAAAAAGATGTGTTGCAGCAGTCAATACAAACAGAGCAATTTGCATGCAAGTGGCACTGATCAGTCCAAAAAAAATGATTGCCAGGTCTCCTGAGCCTTACAGAAATACTTTCAATAAAGACATTTTTATAGAATCATAAAATCATAGAATAGTTAGGGCTGGAAAGGACCTTAAGATCATCTAGTTCCAACCCCCCTGCCACGGGCAGGGACACCTCAGACTAAACCATGCCACCCAAGGCTCTGTCCAGCCTGGCCTTGAACACTGCCAGGGATGGAGCATTCACAACTTCCCTGGGCAACTCATTCCACTGCCTCACCACCCTAACAGTAAAGAATTTCTTCCTTATATCCAATCTAAACTTCCCCTGTTTAAGTTTTAACCCATTACCCCTTGTCCTGTCACTACAGTCCCTGATGAAGAGCCCATCCCCAGCATCCTTGTAGGCCCCCTTCAGATACTGGAAGGCTGCTATGAGGTCTCCACGCAGCCTTCTCTTCTCCAGGCTGAACAGCCCCAACTTTCTCAGGCTGTCTCCATACGGGAGGTGCTCCACTCCCCTGATCATCCTCGTGGCCCTCCTCTGGACTTGTTCCAACAGTTCCATGTCCTTTTGATGTTGAGGACACCAGAGCTGCACACAATACTCCAAGTGAGGTCTCACAACAGCAGAGTAGAGGGGCAGGATCACCTCCTTCGACCTGCTGGTCACGCTCCTTTTGATGCAGCCCAGGATACAGTTGGCTTTCTGGGCTGCAAGCGCACACTGAATCTGGCTCATGTTCATTTTCTCATTGACCAACACCCCCAAGTCCTTCTCCGCAGGGCTGCTCTGAATCTCTTCTCTGCCCAACCTGTAGTTGTGCCTGGGATTGCCCCGACCCAGGTGTAGGACCTTGCACTTGGCATGGTTAAACTTCATAAGGTTGGCATCAGCCCACCTCACAAGCGTGTCGAGGTCCCTCTGGATGGCATCCCTTCCCTCCAGCGTATCAACCGAATCGCACAGCTTGGTGTCATCCGCAAACTTGCTGAGGGCTCGCTCAATCCCACTATCCGTGTCACCGACAATGTTGAACAAGACCAGTCCCAACACCGATCCCTGAGGGACACCACTCGTTACTGGTCTCCAGCTGCACATCGAGCCATTGACCACAACTCTTTGCATGCAGCCATCCAGCCACTTTATCCACTGAGTGGTCCACATATCAAATCGATGTCTCTCCAATTTAGAGACAAGGATGTTGTGTGGGACAGTGTCGAAAGCTTTGCGCAAGTCCAGGTAGATGACACCAACTGCTCTGCCCCATCCATCAGTTTCGTAGCCCCATCATAGAAGGCCACCAAATTGGTCAGGCAGGATTTCCCCTCAGTGAAGCCATGCTGGCTGTCACCAAGCACCTTGTTGTTTTTCATGTGCCTTAGCATGCTTTCCAGGAGAATCTGCTCCAAGATTTTGCCAGGCACAGAGGTGAGACTGACTGGTCTGTAATTCCCCGGGTCATCCATTTTCCCCTTCTTGAAAATGGGGGTTATATTTCCCTTTTTCCAGTCATCAGGAACTTCACCTGACTGCCATGATTTTTCAAATACAATGGACAGTGGCTTAGCAACTTCATTTGCCAGCTGCTTCAGAACCCACAGATGGACTTCATCAGGTCCCACGGACTTGTGTACGTTCAGGTTCTTAAGATGGTCTCGAACCAGATCCTCTCCTACAGTGGGCCCAAGGTCTTCATTCTCACAGTCCCTGCACCTGCCTTCCAAGACTTGGGTGGTGTGGTCAGAGCATTTGCCAGTGAAGACTAAGGCAAAGAAGTCATTAAGAACCTCAGCCTTCTCAAAATCCAGGGTAGCCATTTCTCCTGATAGCTTCCGGAGGGGGCCTATGTTGTCCCTAGTCTGTCTTTTATTTGCAATGTACCTATATGTCGCGGAATGGACTCAGTCGGACATCAGTGTGATCAGACAAAGCCATTTATTACAGAAAACTAACTCTTTATATACTATTTCTTAAAGTTGTTTGCACTAACTGGGCACATTGTGATTGGATACATATCTTTGAGGCCCTTAACAACTAACATATAATTGGTTAAGCACAGGTGTGAGAACCTGACCTTCAAAGTTTTCCAACAGTCCTCAATTTAGCAACTCAGTAAATTCCAGCTCCTTCTTATCTTGCTGGGATTCTCACTCCCAGTGCCTCGCTCCCATCCTCCTTCACCTTTTGCTGTTCCTTGGTTCATGTCGAACTCCATGTAGGCACTTGCTGATCTGGGCACATGGCCATTCTCTGCCAGAAAATCATCCACACTTATAGAATCCCTTCCTGTTATCTTTAACATCCCTGGCCACGTTTAATTCTAACTGGCCCTTAGCTTTCCTAATCTGGTCCCTAGCTTCCCAGACAACATCCCTGTATTCTTCCCAGGCCACCTGTCCTTGTTTCCACCTTCTATAAGCCTCTTTTTTCCTTTGAATTTTCCTGTGCACCTCCTTATCCATCCAAGGAGGTCTCCTGGCCCTCCTGCTGCACTTCCTTCCAGTTGGGATGCAACACTCCTGAGCTTGTAGTAGGTGATCCTTGAATAACAACCAACAGTCTTGGGGCCCCCTGCCCTCTAGGGCTATATCCCATGGAACCTTACTGAGCAGGATCCTGAAGAGGCCAAAGTCTGCTCTCTTGAAGTCCAGGGCAGTGAGCTTGCTGCACGCTCTTCTCACTGTCCTGAGGATCTCGAATTCGACCACCTCACGATCGCTGCAACCAAGGCTGCCCTGAAGCATCACATTTCCAACCAGCCCTTCCCTGTTGGTGAGCACGAGGTCAAGCATGGCACTTCTCCTTGTCAGCTTCTCTATTACTTGCAGAAGGAAGTTGTCTTACACACAATCGAGGAACCTCCAGATTGCTTGTGCTGGGCCTTACTATCCCTCCAACAGGTATCAGGTTGGTTGAAGTCCCCCATAAGAACAAGGGCCTGCGAGCGTGAGGCAGTTCCTGTCTGTCTATACAGTGTTTCATCCACAGTGCTTCATCCACATCCTCTCGATCAGGCAGTCTGTAACAGATCCCCGCAGTAATGTCTCCCATTGCTGTTCTCCCTTTAACCCTGACCCACAAACTCTCTATTGACTGCTCACCTGTCCCCAGACAGAGTTCCATACTCTCCAGCCTATCACTGACATATATAGCTATTCCCCCTCCCCATCTGCCTGGCCTGTCTTCTCTAAAGAGCCTGTAACCTTCCATTCCAACACTTCAGTCATAGGAGCCATTCCACCATGTTTCTGTGATGCCTATTATATCATACCCCTGTAGACGTGCACACATCTCTAATTCCTCTTGTTTGTTCCCCATGCTATGGGCATTTGTATAGAGGCATCTGAGCCAAGCTCCAGACAAAGCCAGCTCATTGGCTGGAGTGGCTGCAATATCTCCACATTGCTCCAAGCATTTATTATAGGCAACTGACTGGGTGTGCTGGGATGGAATGATGCCCCCCTCCCCCAACACATCTAATTTAAAGCTTTCTTGACCAGCCTAGCAAGTCTCCTACCACAAACGCTCTTCCTCTTCTTTGTCAGACCAGCTCCACCAGCCCCCAGTAGACCTGGCCTACTAAATTGAGTCCCATGTTCTAGATACCCAAACCCCTGACTATGGCACCACTGTTCTAACCATTTATTAACCTGGCCAATCCACCTGACCCTTTTAAGGTCCTCCTCTTTATCCTGGAGAATTGACAAAAAGGCAATCTGAGCTCCAGAGCCCCTAACCACCTCTCCCAGGGCTGTGTAGTCCTTCTTTATGTTCTCCGGGCTACTGCTGTCTATATCACTAGCACCCACATGGATCACTAGAAGTGGGTAATAGTCAGTGGGACTTACTAGAGCAGGCAGCCTCTCTGCAACATCCCTGATTTGTGATCCTGGTAGGCAACACACCTCCCTTGAGACTGGGTCAGGCTGACAGATGGGTGTCTCTGTTCCTTTCAAAGTAGAGTCCCCTACCACTATGACACGCTGCTTTTTCCTGGCAGCACCAGTAGAGATCTTCTTTACTGGTGCATCAGCTGGTTGTTCATGGTGCGAGTGTGTTTCCTGATTAGCCCCCTGCAGGACAGCAAAGCGGTTCTGAGTGGGGACAATGGATTTAGGAGGAAGCCCCTTGCTTTTAATTGTCCTCTTCCTCCTTTTTTTGTTGGTTTTTTTCTTTTTCTGTTACTGTTTCCCAGCTTCCTGGGTTAGCGGCCTCCTTCTTTCCTCTATCAGCTACAATGGATGCTTAAGGCCCCTGCACAGTTTGGGCCTGGAGCAGGCAGTGCTGCTTCCTTGCAGTTTCCCTGACACCTTTCAGCTACTGACAGCGTCCCGCAGCTCAGCCCCTGCTGCAGGAGGGCCTCCACCAGGGCACCGAGCGCAGCCCTGCCCATTGCGCACCCTCGCCGCACGAGACCAGTGCAGGCACTTTCTGCACCCCGGGCTCTGCGCTGCAGCCTCCCCTCTCATCGGCTCTGTCTGGTGCCTACTCCTGCCACCGCCGGGGCAGCCAGAGCAGAGCTCCCAGAGCGGGCCCTGGTTATAAGGCGAGTGCTCACCATCCCGCCCGCCTGCCCCCGCAAACTGCCTCGCCGCGCTCCCTGGGGCAGGTTTTTAACCAGTCAGGGCTGGTGCCGCTCCTCCTGGCTCCGCCCCCTGTGAGTCAGCTGAGCTGCTGGCTCCCGGGCGAGTCCTGTCGAGGACTTGGGGCTCCCTCGGTGGCTGTTGCCGCTCTGATTATTTTTTGATTGCCTTTTTTGATTTTTTTTTAATTAAAAAAAAAATACATGGCAGCATAGGATTCAAATGGAAAGCAAACCTTTTCCAAACAACTGAGGAAAAGAATTTATTCAATTATTGATGCAGTATGGATATTTTAGTAAGGAGTATTATTTATTTTTAAATTTTAGATTGTTTACTCAGATCCCATTTGTCCATGAAATTATTTCAGGGGAAGTGCCTAACTATAGGATAACTCCTTTTTCCAGACAAAAGGAAATAAGGTGCATCTTTAAGCTTGTATTGCGGCATCTCTACAATATGCTATAGAAATACCTAGTCAGAGGAAAATGTTTCCTTTCAGTTAGCACTCCTTTAACTCATTGGTGCTCAGAGTCCGGCTCAGGCCATATTCAGCCTAGCAGATGTGACTGTAAGAAATTTTACTTCTTACATGTCAAAAAGGGTCTGAAATACCAGACAAAGAAGATAAAAAATTCTATTAAAAAAAACCAAACAACTAACCAACAAAAAAAATCCCATGTCTTCTGTGGTAGAGACTATTGTGTATCTGTATGCTATTAAGAGAGCCACCCTTCATTGAAAAGCAAAGCACACAGTTAGCTCGTGTTCAGCTGACTCAGCATTAGTAGCCAAGAAATGGTGCTTCTAAGGAAGAGTAGCATATCTCTTTAGACTTTGGTAATCACAGAATCACGAATGGTTTGCATTGGAAGAGATCTTAAAGATCATATAGTTCCAACCCCCCTGTCATGGGCAGGGACATATTCCACTAGACCAGGTTGCTCAAAGCCCCATCCAGCCTGACCTTGAACACTTCCAGAGATGGGCAACCTCTTTCAGTGTCTCATCACCCTCACAGTGAAGATTTTTTTCCTAATATCTAATTTACCTGTATCCTTTAGCATCTTAAAGCCATTACCCCTTGTCCTGTCATTACATGTCCTTGTAAAAAGTCCCATTCCAGGTTTCTTGCAGGCCCCCTTTAGGTACTGGAAGGCTTCTATAATGTCTCCCCAGAGCCTTCTCTTCTCCAGACTGAAGAATAGAAGTCTTTCTTCCTTATGACTATAGCAGGGACAATTTTATAACAGGGCTCCCCCATTCAAGGTTTTTGAATCATGGCTGCTTTCATTCCAGCTTCAGAGTTTGTATGCAATCATGTTGGGTTACAACGTGATTGCATACATGGTGATACAGTGTGTGATCTGCAACATGTCATTGCCTTTGCGTGAAGTGAACAGGCACTCTGTCTATTGTCTGTAACTGATCAAACGCCATTTACTATGCACATGACATCCATTATCTCACAGTAATATGGACTTGTTTTGTGATGACCTGCTTACACATCATCTCTGAGTAGACTGAGGACACTTGCCAGAGGTTCTTACGTCACAGGATGAAGTAATTACCTTTATGCTAAGTTTCTTTCTTACACTACAGATATATTCAAATAGGCATCAGCTGGTTTGCCAGTTAGAAGAGAGCCTAATTTGTTAATGCATGCTTACAAGGGAAGTCCTCACTCAGGTTTCTCGAACATAGACATTGGATTTGTAAGTCCCAGGAAGTTTGTAATTGCCAGGCTTCAATCTGGCTGGAGGTACTCAGTGTCTATAGGATTCATTTTTGAAATTACAGTTTCAGTGCACAGACTCACCTTTTGCTGTCTTACCTTGAATTTATAAGCCTCTGCGTGAAGCCAGATAAAACATCCTCTTGCTCTTTCACAAAATACGTGTTCACCCAAACTCTGTTCCCTGTTGGTGAGAAAGGCAGAGTTGTGGGATACCAGAGCTAGTTGTTGTAGAAGTAATTTCTCTCATCTACTGCAACTCCTTCAGCCTCTGGGGAATCATGACTGTTAACTGTGAAATAATTACATCAGCATACAAAATCATAGAACTGAGGCCTCCCCACCACAGTCATAAGCCCAGATGATGGATATAAAACAAGAAGCGTTGCCACTGGTCACCATCAGGCAGACTTAGGCTTGCATATTTGTGGGGTACATGAAATGAATGATCTTTGGTGTGATACACACTTAGTCATTAATACACAAAACCCAGTCATCCAGCCTACTGCTTCTCCTACATTACCAAACTGTTTTCATATTCCAGAAAATAAGTATTCCTGTGAAGTCATCCCTCCCAGGCCGCTCTCTTTTCCTATATTATATTTCTTTCAACTTGGGACCGAAATTCTGGATAACAACATAAGAAAAGCAATCATTAGAGACATATTTAATTAACTTCTAACATTTAGACTCACAGGCATAAGAGCAGTCATTCCTGATGTCAAGGTTGCTGGTGACAAATGGCAGCATAATCTAGTCTGTGTAACAGAAGTAAATGAATGTCTAAAATGAGTAACCAAGCTCACAGTGAGAAATAGTTGACGTAGTTTGGAAGATGAGATCAACCAGTTATCTGCTGAGATTGTGGTATCATTTTTGTGAGCTATTTGTTTATTGAGAAGAGCCAGAACAAATTCAAAAGCCTGTCAGTGACAGCCACCAAAGAGGAATATGCCTTTACTGAAAGTACTTATTTCCTCCTCTGATGCTTAGTGATGTACTTCATCCGATTCAAGTCCACTGGGGGTCAAGGAGGCTGAATCAGACATCAGCGTCACAAAACCAGTCTAGAGAAACACCCTCTGACTTTATCTTCTAAAAGACAGAGTTGTTTTCACAAGCCCTCAAACTTTCTACTCACATGTGCAATAACTCATGTCAAAGTACTGCCAGTACAAACTTGCTTGATTTCTTATTCTGACCATCTTCAAATTCCCCAGATTTGTCCTGATAATTAACATTAGTCACACATCTTTCCATGGAATCTGTCTATCAGAAAATTGTGCCTTTAAAAATCTCAAACTTCTCTTTTGTGGCATTTTAAAGCCGGGAGAAAGCCCCTAAAACTTTCATTTCAACAACGTTAACTTCTTCCTTTTGACCTGCAGGTATACTGCAGATTCCTGTTCTCATGCTAGCAATAAATTTAAACATCAAAACAAAATGCTGAACTTTATTGAAACTGATACCTGGTATTTCTGACATAATCTAAAAAGGTATTGTGCCAGTTATTTAAAATCGTAAAGTTTTATTGTGCTTTGGAGCGAGAAGAATCATTGGCACAGTACCGCAATGTTCCCTAAGGCAAACAAGCACACCACAAATGCAGATAAAAATTTCTCAAGAACAATTTCTGTACGTTTTCCCGACCACAGAACAATTATCATGAATTAGTCGTTTTAATAAACAGTTTTGAATTATTGAAAATGCCAAAATGGAAATTTCAGATTCAAAATCCTGGATTTTGGGGAACTGCAGATGGAGAGCTGGGACCCAGCAGCTACTTTATGTTCCACAGACAGCACTGACACCACAATGTACTCATTTGATGTGACAGGGATCATATGCATTCCCAAAAGCAGCTCCTCGGGCTTACAGTCCTTGAGCAGTCATAAAAATAAGATGTCTCTTGAGACATTTCAAAGATAAGGCTGAAGAGAGAAGGGCCATGTGGTTTACAACACTCCTGGCTAAATCCAGAGTAAGTCTCTCCTCCCATGACGCACAAAGACAGACCATTCGTAAAGCATCCAGTGGACAGAAGTGCTGTGCTAGGGGAACAAAATAGGAAGAAAGTATTTGGAGCTTTGGCACTTCTCCAGAAAAATGATGTTTTTATGAAAATGCACTCATAAATGTAATAAAATTCTATTTTGGTGTTGGGCATTCTAACATGCAGCCCCAACACCCCCACCCCTACCCCACCAGCTTCTGCCCCCCAGGAGGATGGCTGCTCAGGGTCCTGCCCTGCAACATCCTCTCTCTGTCAGAAGGATCACAGACACTATACTAAAGATTTACACAGCCTTGTCAGTTTGTGCCTTTAGGGCATCTGGTGTTTAGTCACACAGTCGTATGAAGGAAGCCTATTAGGCTTAATTTCTGCCAAGTTTGCTGCAATTAGTAGAGATGCTCCTGCTTTTTAACATCTGTGCAAAAGCACATCCTGGGATGGCATTTTCTGTCCTTCTCCCTCACTTTCCCACCTCCTCTCCAGGATGTCTTCCTCCTCTCTGCACTCCCACAGTATCAAGACCCATGGCACGGGTTAGCAAGAGTTGGCAGTGCCGGAGTGACCCACAAGACCTGGGGCCACTATGGTGACCATGCCATCTAGGCACCCCTGGCATGCCCTCCTGGCACAGCTCCTTGCAGGAACAGGGTGTGGCAGTCAAGGCTGAAGCTTTTGATCTGAGATCAGAGATGGAGAAGGATGTTACACATCAGTTCCCTTGCCAGCTGAGGTAGTTAATCTCTACCTGTACTCACAGCAATAAAAATCAACATTTACGTAACACTGGTGGTTCACCCTGGAAGCACTTTGCCAGCGTGAGTGAAGCCTGTCCTGGACCGAGGTCAGGGGACACCCCCATCCCTGGGAAGGGAGCTCCTTGCTGCCAGGGTGCAATGAGAAAGGCCCCCTGCCCATTTTGGGGTTATGGCTCACACCCCAGTGAGAGGCTGCATGAGTTTGCACTGAGGATAACACAGTGGTGGGGGTCAGCACCCACCTGCTTGGGTCCTTGCCACAAGGAAAGACTACTCTAGCTACACAGGATTTAAAAAGTTGAATTAAAGTGGTCCCAAAGCAAATCTTTAACATTTTCCCCCTCCTGTGCTGCAGGAAAACCTTAAAGTGTTATTTCTTTTGCTTTAATATATATATATGTATGCCTAAATATTAAGTTCTGGCTTCCTTATTTCTGCTGTAAGGTTCCTTGGAGAGCTGGGAAATGTGGGAAGCTGCAGCATTGCCAGCACCAAGCAGAAGAACTCTGAGCAATGGGAATATATTTCACATAAAATGCAGCTTGTGTTAACATCCCTTCAGCACAAATGCCTGCAAGAACAGTCCAGGGACAAACTCTCATTGTGGAAATTTCAATAGCGCTGCCTCTTTCTGTGCAAGCAAGAAAGGATTCCTTTCCAAATTGGGAAGGAAAAGTGCAACATTCTGGATATTTCTAAAGGAGAAAAATAAGCAGCTAGCATTTAAAATATTCACATTGTTTGGAATGTGGTATGTATGATAAATTAGTAAATGTTCAGAGAATTATCCAGCTATTCAGAGAACTCTGTATTGTCATACGTAGGTATGTCTGTGTAGACAGAGGGAGATACAGAAAGAAATGCATTCCACAAGTGTTAGGGGGCAGTGTGACACATCGTGTGACACTGGACTAAAAAAACACAAAGCCTGGGATTAAAGCCTGGCTCTGCCATCGCAGTTTGTTACCATCTCAGGGAAAGTATTTAATTTCTCTCTGTCTTTGTCTGCTTAAACTGTGTCTCTAAGGACTTTCAATTAACAAGTGTTGGTACAGAGCTTTTCACTGTGGGGATCTCTAGGCAGCGCTACCATCCTCCTTGGTTCAATCCAGTTCCCTTTTGAGGACTATCTCTAAATCTGGGAATGCAAACGAGAGACATGCATTCCCTGAAGATTTAACAGCTTCCATATTGCAAGTCTAACAGTTTCAGTTCCCTCTAGTTTACAAAAGACTGTGCTTTGAAATGTGAAATTTCAGATTTAAGCAAAAAGCTTATGCCTAGGTAAGATTTAGAAACAAAACAAGCAGCAAGTGTTTGTACCCTTATGCATCACAGGCATGTCTATTTTGCACCTCTGAACTGAGTAAGTAAACTCTTTTAACAAGATCAAAATTAAGAGGCTCTCATGTCAAGACAGAGCTGTAAAGATGAGTGGAGTCTGCAGCACAGAAATATGCATTCCTGGCCAGCAAGCTGATTTAATTGAGGATGGTTTAAAGAACTGAGCTTTTCATCATGACAGAAGCCTTTTCCTTGTATATCTTGGGAAAATTATTCAGCAGGATTCAACCCAACTATTAGGAGATAGTATACTTATTTAACTAACAGTATAGAGGGGGTAGGAGTGTAACTGCGCAGCAAGCTCATGCTAAGGGAACAGCAGGAACCCACCAGGGTTCCCGATCTTTCCCATTTGCTCTAGGCAGGCAGATCAGCTCCAGCCTAGCTTTTTGGTGGAAGTGATGACCTCCACCAGCCTTGACTGGGTGCACATGGAGACAGTGCTCTCCAGTTCTACCATACCCATCCTCACAAGGGTGAGCATCCGAGTAGTCCTCCACCAGCTGGGCAGACCTGTTACCTAAGCAGGAGCAAGGATACAGTTTGACGAGGAGAGAAGAGATTGGCATGCATATATGAAAATTTAATCCCCAGTAACAATGTGCACATCGACAGCATTGGCAAGCATACCTTATAGGTGGGGATATAGCAGATAGCAAGGGATGTTTTTATTAATTCTTCCTGAATGCAAGGAAAGCAAAGATAATGGAACATTTATGCAACTGCATGGTACCTGGGTTTTGTCCATCTCTTAAAGGCTTAGATATTTAAATTCTAGTAGTCTGGCTATGGATTCTGCATTATAAATACTTTATAAATTGCTTCAGGTATTTAAATGTTATGTTGTCAAAGACATTGAAGATGGAGTGAAATGTTTGTGTGTATGTGTGGTTTTTTGATAACGGAATCAATTGTTTATTATGGTTCAGCCACGATGCTTGTCACAGTACCCTAGAGTACAAAAACACCCTGTGTACAGATATGCAGTTCAGATCCAACAACAGACAATTCATTTTGTGTATTGATTGCTCCTCTGAAAATTTTCTGTGAGGAATACATCTTCCCCATTAGAAAAAAAAAAAAAAAAAAACAACAAAAAACCAAAATAAAACATAACAAAACCCCAACCAACCAAACAAACAAAACCCCCTAACGACATACAACTTCAAAATAGCGCTGAAAAATTTCATCCCTGAATGGAAAAGAGCATACATCAGTTTTTCCGAGATACATGTAGGGAGGAAAATAATTGTTTCTACATGACAACTCCACTCTGCTCCAAATGTCCTTTGCATTTGTTTTTTGGTTTGATTGAAACATCTTCATTTCTCCTGGAATGTCTCCTAATGGATTTAATTCAGAGTAACCGTAATATCATCAAATGAGGAAAGTAAAAAAGGAGACAGCATATGTCCATATCTATGCATGCATATATGTGCATATGTATGTTTGGAAATAGCTAACCTCAATACCTTAATGTAGCAGGGTTAAAGGTTAAGAAAACATACATCAAAGGGAAGAATTCTACCTAATTAACTAATACAGAATATATTCATTTTCTAAGGCCATATATGTTCCTTTTTAAAGAAAGGAAGTGTACATACACTGTAACTTACTTATCTTACCTTATGGTAGCTCCTACTTTAATGAAAACACCCACCCAGAACTCATCCCAAATCTCAGGCTAATTCAGAACAGTCTACATCTGCTTCTTAGGTTAAGCACATTTTAAACACTGAAAGTAGTTCCTTCTTCTTTGCAGAGCTCAAACTGGCTCCCTAATCCACCAGACTCCTGCCTCCAAGGGCTGAGCAGCTCCATCAGCCTTTGCTTCTCTGAGTGCATCTATCGCTCTCCCAAGCAGCATCTGCACCTCTTGGACAGGCACTGCTGAGAGCAGTTAATCAGATGGCAGCCCTTGCCAGCACAGCATGCAGTGTTTAAACAACCAAAGAGGTGTCCATATTCCCATGGCAGCCAAGGAGCCCTGCAGTAGGGCATGTAGCAGCAGGGGAGATGGGTCCAATGCACCCTGGACACCTGAGCATCTTCCCTTCCAGCTCAGGAGGGTGCCGAGCCCCAGGCCAGGACCTCATTTTCTTTGCCAAAGTCAAGGGGAACTTCTCAGCAGCTGAGGAAAAAAGGCAGGAGCCAAATACCAGCATGGGAGGGAGAGCAGACCAGTGCTTTGGATGGTGGTGACAAGCTTTGGCAAAGAATTCAAACTTTATGCCAGAAACAGAAACTCCCCCGTTCACTGCAGGACTGCTCCTTCAAGACTCATTCCTTTGCTTGCAGGCAAACATACACACACTCATCCTCTCCCCTGCTGGAGCTCTTCTCAAAGGCAGCTGCAAGGGTGAGACCTTTCTGGTGACTTTGAGCACACCAGCATATTGTGGCCAGCCTGTAGTGCACAGAAGGCTGAGCAGTAGGGGTTGGTCACTTGGCCACTAAAGCAAGATAAGGCATTTTCACTGTTATCATCCAAATCAAATACTGGGCTCTGTTTGTTCAGATGATTCTATGCTACTCCCTCTCTTGATTTGTTTCATAGCAAACTAAAAGAACTAAAAGAAAACAAGACAGCAGGAGAGAAAGAAGTTCACCTCTTGCTTTCAATCTGCCATTTCAATACCAGTTGCTTCTCCACCATCAGCTGCACCCTGCTCTGCCCAGACTCAGATCCCCTGATCTGCTTGGAACTGCATAATTGCCTAATTGCACAATAGCCTAGGGCAGGGAGAAGAAGGTCCCAGGGTCCTCTGACAGGGAAGCAACTGGCTGGTGCCAGGAACCAGCACCAGTGTTGAGACATGGGTGATCCGACCTAGTAAGAAAGCTAAGCAGCATGTGGAGAAAAAAAAACTACCTACAAAGAGTGATATATAAAGAAAAATGTCAATCGTTCTTTCAGATTACATTTTGTAGCCTGTGACAGTGTTTATAACATGCATGTCTTCAGATGGAAAGACTCCAGGAGACATGGTAATAACATCTATGATAAATGCTCTGTCTGAAGGGCAGAAAAGACCAATCTGCCATCAGAAAGAGGTCTGTTTGTTAGCGAAAAAATGTGAGAAGATGTGAAGTAGCTGGGAATAACTCTGTTTGGGGGAAAAGCATTGACAGAGCAAGGGTTCTCTTCCACTTTCATATTTGAATGCAAAAGTTTGCAAGCAGTTTTTGGTCTATTGGGCCCTCCACTCCTTATGGTGCTATCAGTCAAGCTCAGCTTGCAGGAGCTGTTCAGAAAAACCCAGGAATGTCCCTGGAATGTGGTAGCTGATACCCCGAACTGAAGCTGACACAAGAATTTGGCACCCTCTGAACAGACCTCTTGTGGTGTATGGAGTATGGAAGTCCTCCCAACATCAAATCTTTAACAGCGGTCTCTCCTAAGGAAGTTTCACTTCCAAAATTTCCTACACCCACAATAAGGATATTTTTTTCTAATCCCCCTTGTAACTCTTAAGCTCTCTCCTATTCTTCTAGTTTGGGCTAACTGATAGTTAGGCAAGAGACACAGGGCACAGCACAGTACCTGCCAACAGCGCTACAAGCACAACTAGAGGACCCGTCTCCCACAGCTGACAAACTGGTTTTGAGCCAATTCCTTCATCATTAGTGTCTTTGTACCACACAGGTTAAAAAAAAACACTGATAAAATCCTTGCTTAGTGACAAAGTGTTTTCAGTCACTGAGATCCTTCTGCAACTTTTCCACTGACCCTCTAACATGACTTTGTGGAAACCACTTCACTGCTCTGTGCCTCCACTTCCCACGCTCTGTGTTTGTACTGCAAGCTTCACCAGGTAACAAAGAGCTGAATGCATGTACCTCTTAGCACCCTGATGTGCTGGGGAGATGCTAGAGACACTTCACAGACTGGTTTGGTGGACATGGCTTAGTCCTTTCAGTTCTCAGTGAAAACAGTTAAAAATACTGCCATTTTAGGCTTTGTTTATAAGCCTAAAACCGGCTGAAGTTGAGTATCTACAAATCTGAGCAACTATTTACCTGTGCAAGAAGGAGGACCCAGACACACCTCCAACCTTGAGGCAGACAATTTTGCACACTGTTTCCAGGCACATGGAGGACGAGAAAGTCATCAGAAATAGTCAGCATAGCTTCACCAAGGGGAAGGCATGGTTGAGCAACTTAAGAAACTTCTATAATGAAACAACTGGCTTGATAGGTGAGAGCAGTGTACATTGTCAGTGTAGACTTCAGTAAGGCATTTGACACTCTCTCACGAAAGATTCTCATAGACAAGCTGATAAAGTATAGAGGCTCTGCTTGGGTAGGAGTGGTTGGACCAGATGACCTACAGAGGTCTCATCCAACCTCAACCATTCTGTGATTCTACAGTCTGAGCCACTGGCCAGGGGCTTATCAAGACCATTTCAGTGTTCAAGGCCAGGTTGGATGGAGTTTTGGGTGACATGGTTTAGTGCAAGGTGTCCCTGCCCATGGCAGGGGGATTGGAACTTGATGATCTTAAGGTCCTTTCCAAACCTAACTATTATACAATTTTATGATTTCAAAGGCTTCAATATTTGGTGTGTTCAAACACTGTGTATCATTCCTACCACTGGCTTCCAGCTGAGGGTTCCAATGTGAAGCATCATTTGCAGTAGACAGTTCACCTGACAAAAATATTGGCATGTTATGTTTTAGGCTGCTCAGAACTCTCTTTTGTGGTTTGATATTATAGCTAAGCTGATCTACTGACTGGCTGACCCGAGACGGGCAGTTCTGCCTGGAAAGGTGGAGACAGAGGGGTTGTAAGACGTATTCAACCATAATATCCTATAAAAACCCAGCTGTGACCAATATACCTGCTTTTCTTGAATATCAAGGCGCACCTCAGGCTTCTTGGGCTCTGTCTCTTCCTGACCCTGAAAGAGGTACAGCAGGGTTATACATCATGGCTCTTCCTAGATGTTACTTACTCATGACACCAAAAAAAGATGTGTCTGGTATTGAAATTGGGATATCTGGCATTATCCTCTTCCTCTCTTACGGAAACATCACAATGATTAACACTGAGTTTTAAGTATTAGCCCCAGGAACATGCTGAATGAATACCTCAGTGAGGTGAATGGGTCACTTCACATGTCATGGTCCCAGGCTGTCTGCAAGTTCATATCTGCCTTGCTTACCCTAATTTCTCATTTTTGAAGTTTTCCTTCCCAGTCACAGCAGCTGGAACCTTGTCTGTGCTGTTAAAAGAAAACAGTTTCCAGAGATTAAGGTTTTCTCCTCAGGAGAAAAGCACAGCTACAGCAAATTGGCATATATGGGTTATTTCCAAAGTTGTTTCCAGTAATTTTGCAGCTGTTAACACAGCATTGTGGTTCAGTCCAGGAAGCACCAGTTCTAATACTAGTCCTTGCGAAAAAGTAACAATAGAGATGAGCAATTTACCAGCTCATATTTTCTTCATCCTAAATCACCTGTTTAAATCAGAACACTGGCAAGCGGCTTTGTGCGTTCCAGTCTTTCTACTGAAAGTCAGAAGGAACTGATATAGAACTTAAGATACTGAAATTTTAACTTTGCAGTCATCATTTTGACTGCAATTTTCCATTTGCCTACCTTATTGAGGGAGGATCTTTATAAGCTTCTGCCTCTTGTGTAGAGATTAAATTCTATTTTGGTGGAAAAAGTTACAAAGAAGAATATAGGAGGAATTTGCGCTGTGGGTCTGAATATATTCTGTTTAGGGGTGTTGGAAGACACCACTGCTCCTCAAGCTACCCCTAGCTGCTTATCACCACTTCCAGTCAAAGGCTCCAGCCCCTCTGACCTGCCAGCAGAACAGGTCATCTGAAGGCTCCTTCACCATCTCATCATAACAACCTGGGAGTGCTTAAACCATTTTACAACTGCAACTTGTTTTGCCTGAATCAGGTGGGAGAAACAGCTCTCCTAGCAGAGAGGATAATGAAAAGCAGCTGGAGACTAATGATGACTCACTTCTGGATGCAAACACAGCTGTTTGATCATCCTGTATCAGGCTTGACTCTGTCACCATGAAGGGAAGGCATCACTTTCAAGACACATCTAAACAATGATGAACAAGATGAAAAAGTGGTCCATCACAATCCCAGCAGCAATTGCTGGGCTGAGGCTCACATATAAGCTTCACTTCTGCAGTATTACAGGCCTTATACCCAGCACACTAAAAACACGATCCAAATCCAAATAACCACTGATATCTGGGGAATCCTTTCCAACTGTTGTCTTCCAGGCCTACTCCTGCTATCACTAATCTAATAAATGGTGATAATAGTTTAATTAATAATAGTAAGAAATTAGCAAAGCAAAACACATATCGCAGTGAAAAAAGTAGACTTGCTGGATAAAGAAAATTACGTTGAAGGAGTACTGTGAAGTTTGTAAGACCATTCTCCTGTCCTATCACAGAATCACAGGACTGTTGAGATAGAAGGAGCTTTTGGAGATCATTTAGTCTAACCCACTGCTCAAAGCAGGATGAACTACAGCAGTTTATTCAGGGCTATTCCAGTCAGGTTTTGAATACCTCCAAGGATGGAGACTCCACACCTTACCTGAGTAAGCTGTTCCAGTGTTCAGTTACACTTAGAGTAAGAAAATTTTTCTCCTATGTTTAAATGAAATTTCCTGTATTTCAGTTTGCGCCCACTGCCTCTCATCCTGTCATTGGGCACCACTGGGAAGAGCCTTTGAACCATCCCATCAGGTTTTTCTAGACAATGATAATATCCTTCAAGTCTTCTCTGCTCCAGACTGAACAATGCCAGCTCTCTCAGCCTTTCCTTATAGTAGAAATTCTCAGAATCATTTAATCATCTTCACGCCCCTTTGTTGGACTTGCTCCAGTATGTCCATGTCTTTCTTGTACTGGAGAGCCTAATACTGGCCTCTAGATGTGTCACCAGTCCTGAGTAGAAGGGAATGGTCACTTGCTGGTGACATTCTGCCTAATGCAGAGGTTGTTTGGTCTTATCACAAAGGCAATTTCCTGGCTTGTATCCAAGCTGGTGTTCAACAGAACTTCCAGGTCCTTTTCTGCCAAGCTACTTCCCAGATGGCCAGCCCCCAGCACATACTGGTGCTCGGTGTTGTTCCTCCCCATGTGCAGGGATTGCCTTTTCCCCACTTTGAACTTTGCAAAGTTCCTTTATGCTCATTTCTCCAGCCTGTTGAGGTCATTCTGAAAGGCACTACAACCATTTGGAGTGTCAGCCTCTCCTCCCAGTTTTGTATCACCTGCAAGCTTGCAGAAGGTGCACACTATCCCAGCGTTCCAGTATTGACCCCTGGGTACACCACCAGTGACTCTCATGCAGCTCAACTTTGTAAAGCTGATCACAGCTCTTTCAGTGGATCAGAGAAAATAGTTTTCAGTCTACAATACCAACCATTTATCTAGTCTGTACTTCATCAGTTTGTCAATAAAGACATTATGGAAGACAGTATGGATAGCCTTATTAAAGCCAAACAGGAAATATCTACAGCTCTCATTTCATCCACCAAGCCAGGTGTCTCATCACAGGTGGTCATCAGATTGGTCAAACATGACTTCTTCATAAATCCACACCAGCTACTTCTAGTCACCTTATCCTTTGCATGTCTACAAGTGTATTCCAAGATTACTGGCTCCCTCACTTCCCCATGGATGGAGGGGAGGTGGACTGGCCTGTAGTTCCCTGGATCTTCTTTCTTGTCTTTCTTGAAGATAGGAGTGCCATTTTCTTTCTTCCAGGAATATGGTGAATCGTGGCTTAGCCACTTCATCTGCTGGTTCTCTCAGGATCCATGGATGCATCTCATGAGGTACCATGTGCACCTTTCAGGTTCTCGAGCCTGATCTTCTCCTACAGTGGGTGGATTCGTGGAAATCCAAGATGAGGCAGGTTCATCATATAAAATCATACAAAATTAACAGTTGCATTTAAAAATCTTGGACAAAGTTGTCTTCGTTGTAGAATTGCAGAATATTTGGTGTCCACTTTATTAAGAGTAGGTTTTTTTCTTTCTTTTTTATCTTCTGGGTCCAACTTAAGAAAGATAAATGAGAAAAGCTCTTTGGCTTCATACATTCAGAATGCTTCATTATCCATATTTGAATAGTGAAACAATTGACTGTGTTAGCACTAAGTAGAACCTGAAGGCCATGATAAAAACAAGGAACAGTGTTCCTGACTATAATTTTTAGTTGCCATGGTGATACATTTGGACAGCAAATATACTTGTTGGTCTCCACCTGACAGCGTGGCACAGAAACAGCCACACGGTCCTTATTTAAGGCATCAATTAGTGAATTTGATGACTTTTGCTCAAGAAGGTTGAGAGAGCTGTGCTGCACATGATGCATGAGAAAGTATTTTTAAAATGGCTTGCTTGAGTTCTAGTCGAGCAGCTGGGACTGATTCAGCTGTAGAACCTCCCTGTGCCTGGTTCCTGTGCAACAGCAGTGGGATGAGTTGCACCTCCCTGTGTTCCTGTTTGCAGAGTAATGATGCTGCTTTCCCTCACTGGTACTGCTGGTTTATTGGAGAGTGCACTGTTTCCTACTTTCTGTTTACATGGAAGCATTCATTCTGCTTTTGGTTCTAGCATCCGTGCTGTAAGGAAAAGGGTACTATGATATAACAAAACATTATTGTAAAGCAATACTATAACAGCAATATGAGATATTTCCCTATAAGAATCTTTAAACTATTTCAGGTGAGCAGAGGGCACATGAAAATATTAATTTTCTTCGACTTGTGTGACTGAGACTAGAAACATACATTGATAGCTTCTCATATGTGCACTCAGAGGAAGCAGAACCAAAATGACAATACGGCTATTACATCTATGGGCATAGAAAAGGCAGGCAGGAATGCAGCTATTTATTTTCTTATAGTTGTTCTGTAGCTTGCATTTGAGCTAAGACTCTCACAGGAGCCTTCAATTTGTTGCCAGTGGGGCAGATATCCAATTTTTGCAGACATCACATAAGAGAAGGAAAACTTAAGGTAGAAAAATGGAATCAGAAACCAGTTCTGGGTCCTTGAGAGGCATGGATGGCAGCTGATCTGAGAGGTACAGCAAGGACTCTCTACACAGGCTTCTTCTACAAAGGCTCACAGACGGCCTTACCCTGAGTCACCCCTTTACATATGGGTAACATACACCCCAGTCAGCTGTGCTGGCTGAGAAATTTTATGATGACCACATTCTTCTCCCAGCGTGAAGGATCATGTGTGCTCTCTCATCTGTTCCATATGCAGTGTGGGGGAGAGGTTTGCCCATGGGCAGATGTCCCCACAGCACGCCAGCAGAGGCAGGGAAGGTGGTTGCAGTGGCAGTGGCTGCTCTTCTGCCCGTTGTACATCTTCTTCAGGTTTCCCATCTTCAAACCACCTTCAGTCCCACTGGATTTGCACAAACCCTCTTCCCGACAGTGGTTACAGGGACCGTGAGTGAGCAGCACCCCAGCAGTTCTGAGAGCAAAGGGAGGAGCAAGGCAGCAATCGCAGGGTACAGTTTCTAACTTCAACATTCGTCCCAGCTGCCTGCAGAGCATGCAATTGCCACCAAAAACACCAGAGGAAGAGTGTTTTGCCCAGCGATATCTTCCACCACCACAGCCATTTGTTCAGGGAACATCTCTGCCTTCTGCCTTATGTTCCCCCAAACAGTCCGGTTACAACCTATCGCCCTGCTTGCTGCCTAACACTGCTCACCTTGAGTAAAATCAGGTAGTGATTTAGTGATACTAGGTGCGGGCTGGGGCAGATCCTCCTGGCCTTATTCAACAATATGAATTGTGCCGTAGGCAGTTATAGTTCCAGGGATATCAGTGGGATAATGAATACTAATTAGTGGCAAGACACAGTGAGAGGATCTGGGAAAACATGCCCTTGCCCCAGGAATGGGAGTGACTCAGGCCCCTGCCATTGTCACGCATGTCAGGGGCCCTCATGATCCTGTGGAAAGCAAGATTTGAATATTTACAAACAGCATAAAAGTCAGTCCCAAAAATTACTTTCTCATCAGTTTCACTAAGCCCTAATTATAATGTAAATTGCAAAATTGGAAGGAATTCAGAGATGAGCAACAAATACGACTAAGGGGATTGGAGGATTGATTTATGAGAAAAGATTAAAAGGCCTAAGAATTCTGTAGTTTGACTAAACTATGACCGTGGGCCTGATCTTTCAAACTTTCCCAGAGATGGTTCTTCACATTAAAGAGGAAGAAAAATTTAAAAATACCTACCATGTCCTCGAATGAGAAATTCTGCAAATCAGTATTCCAAGCTAAGGCGGAGGGGAGCATTTAGTTTTCATCTTGCAGCTGGTGAAAGCAAAAATTTCTATGTCAAAGCTCAAAGAGTGTTTGCATTTTTTGGCGGTGTTATGCATGGAAAAACCCAGAATTTATTCACAACAGGTAGAAATGTGGGGGTATGTAAATACTCAAGATCTGGAAATGACCAGTGTAACAGCAGTGTTAGAAAAATTATGCTTTTCACTTGGAAGACTGTTAAACGCCTTTATTTGTAGCATTCTAAAAATAAAGAAGAAATCTTCAGCCTTCCCCAAAAGTCAACAATCTGAACTGATGAGCTGTATCTTTGCATGAGTACTCCACAGTTTTTTAATGCTTTTGAGGATCTGCTTATGCCCTAGAAAACATTATAGAGACACAAAGATGTCACAGGGCCAAGCACCCAAAACAATTCAGATTACATAAGAAAGCAACAAGAAAATGGGAGATGCAGCACTGCGAAAAATCAAGTCTGAAACTGTCCCCTCTCTCCATGGTGTGGCTGCCTCTTGGGATACTGCTGCTCAGGATGGCCCTGCTCAGGGTTAGGTTTTCCTCACTGGCATTTTACCTGGCAGGGTCCATGAAAAGCAGATTTTGGGGACTAACCTGGCAGAAAGCTACTCTTTTTTTCTGGTAGAACTATTTTGTTTGTTTGGTTGGTTGGTTGGTTGGTTGGTTTTTGGTTGGTTTTTTTTGTTTGTTTTTTTGCTGTTTCTCTCTCCAGACCTCCTTACTACGGGCTTGGCCAAGTGTTGGTGCTGGCACAGGGGGAATGATGGTGCGACTATAGACTTGACCTGTGGAAGGCAGAGGCTGGCAGCACAGATCTTTCTGGAAACAGCTAGCTGTTAGATTGCCAGACACATCATAAAAGTGCCCAAGTTACCTAGTAAGTTCTCTGATGGTAGAACATAGGCTTCTGGGACCGAAAGTATCCTCTTGACTGTTTTGCTCAAAAGGTTTTCTTAGTGCCCTTGAGACAACCCGTCTGTGGAGAGCCAAAAGTATCCATGTCTTTGCTCTCGCAGCTCTGTAGCATGGAAAAAGCAAGGTATAGTATATCACTTACCAAAGCATACTTACATTACTGTTTTAATAATCATCACAAAATGAAAGAAATAAGATTTGTCATAATTGGCAAATAGCTTTTCCTGAATAAAAGAACCCACCATGAAGTAGTATTTTGCTTAAACTCAGTTTGAAATGCTTTACTTCTGAAAAAGCAACCTTTTTTTTTTTTTTTTTCTTAGATTTTGGAAACATCAGAACTTTCAACTTCTTTTTTTTTCCCAATTAAAAATTAACCTACTATTTTAGAATGTAAAAATGTTATTAAAGTGTCAGATGAATCAGAATCAAAACCAACACTGAATCAAAAATAATGAAATCAGAATAAAAACTAGTACTTGGACTGATCAAAATGCAGTGTAATGGCTTATTCAGTAGTCAAAATAAAAAAAGTTTTGTGTTTTGACTCAATATAAACAAAATCCTACTCATTTTTTCCCTGTCTGTCCAACTCCAAAATCCATTACTCATCAGACCTGATAGAGAGTAGTTAATCTCCTTGTTTTGACAGAGCCTGGCTTGGACACTGCAGCTGTGCAAAATAGGGTGCAAGTAAATAAGGTCTCTGGTCTAGGCATAATAACTGAAGAACCAAACCTTGGCCAGAGAGATTTTTAATGTGTGAGTCCATGTTGCGACAGAGGCTAATGACAGGAAAGGATGCTGGTGTGATGTGGCATCCTCAGAGGCATCAGTCTGCTGCCCTAAGTGGACACACCACTGTGGCTTGCACAACATACCTGAGAGAAACAGCATGTGGGAGACACAGACACCATTAAAATACAGAGCTGCCTACCTTGGGACACACCTGTACCAGCTCTGGAGAAGGCAGTTCCCAGAATTTCCAGGACTGACCTTGGTGATTCAACAGATTTAGATTTATTCCAGCATGCAGAGAAGAAACAAATGCTAGAGACAAAAAAAAAAAAAAAAAAAAAAAAAAAGACCACTATCTTAATCCAGAAACCTCACAGCTGCTTATCGAAGCACTTCATGGCAGTGGAAGAAGTGGATAAATATGTCATGTAATGCTGCAGTGTGATTTTTAAAGGCAGGCATGATTTCACTTAGGCAAGTAAGGGAAGGGTGAGTCAGCAGATGATTTCATAAGACTGCTCAGCAGCCAGCTCCAACACAGTGACACAGTGGCTACGAGGGTGGCGAGCAAAGCAGCCTAGCTGGTGGGCTGGGTGGTTGCCAGCCATGACCCTAACCTCATGTAAGACACAGCCAAGACTGTGAGTCTCCAAAGTCAACATGGAGAGCAGCAACAGCTGAGGAAAACTGCTGAGGGAGGGAAGGCTCTTGTGAGAGGAGCAATCGCTGTGAGAGAAAGATGCTAAAAGTCTTTGCAAGCCATGGTCACCCATGGTGTCCCTCATGGCTGCTTCCTGTTCCATCTCTGACTTCCACAAAACTTCCTCTTGAGAAGGATGAGGAGGAGGAGAGGGAGAAAGGCTCTGGGAGGCCTGGGAGCTTATATATAAGCTTGGGTTGAGGAAGGTCTTCATTACCCCATGGAATAGGGGTGTCTGCCTGCCTATGCCAGCATTTCACCACCACCACTACCACAGTGCTAGGATTGGAGCCAGCTTCTCCGTAGCTGCACAGGAACCATGGCGTAACAGATGTATCCAACCCCCAGGCAGTGTTGATGCAGCCTCTCTACAGCCACATGCAGGACTTCCATCCAGGACTCAGGTGGAGATGCAGGGGACGGTGCTACAGTGTGTGAAAAGTAAAAAGAAAAAAGCAAGGAGCTCACATGGGGCTGGCGAGGAGTAGGTTAGCTCTACAGCACCCAAATGAGGGGCAGGTAGGATGTCAGGGCTTCTTCTCTCTGTCACCATGCTGCATGAGAAGAAAGCAGGAAAAAATGCGGCAAAGCTGTCAGGGACTTCTGTTGTAAGTACTGGCACAGCACCTTCCGATGCACACAAGTCACCTGTGGGAGGAGGAACTTAGAGGCACAGCTTTTCTGGACCATTGCCACTGGGATAAATAGTGAACACACAAGTGTTCTATATCACGACTGAGGTAAATCCAAGCAACACCTAGGCAAACCTCAGGATACTCATGAGGAAATATGAACACGTCCTCTGTGAGAGAAAAGGAAGTAGTGAATAAGGAACAGTGAGCAAGGAAATAAATGGATGAAGCTTCAAAACCCTATGGATTTGTTCACAACATTTGTTTTCCTAGCAACAATCATTTTTATTGCAATCAATGCTTTCAAGTAAATTTTGCCATGTGAACTCCAGTAGGCATTGACATCCTAGTCTAATATTGCTGTTCTACTTGATTTTTGCTTTGGTTATTCCTGCACACGTTCACACTCACCATTAAATTCCTTTTTTATTTTTTTCCCTTGGAAGAAATTCATAATCAGCTTCTCTGAAAAACTCTGTAGTTCAAGAGTGCCATCTTGAGGTTTACTACATATAAGGACTAGTATGTTGATACTACTAGTATTTGGGGGATTATTAGTGAGCTAAAGCACTTAGCATTTAAAGTATCATTTAAAAAGGCATGAACATATGTACAAAAGGGCTGTTCATCTCTGCAGTGTATTACCTGGAGTTAAGGGATCTAGGTAACAGAAATGTCACTCCCAGTCAAGATTTTCAAAAGCAAATAATCATATTAAGTTCCCTGCTTTGGAGTATTCTTCTTGAAATGCCTTAGGAGATACCTGGTGTTTAGACTGTGCTTAGTTCCAGCCATTCGAAAATCAATGAACTTTCAGAGTATTTAAAGCCAGGCACCCAGAATGAGTAATTATGATTTTTTTTTTTTGATTTTATATATATATATAGTATTGGGTTTTGCCTGTAAGATGCATGTTTGCTTGTATTCTTCATTTCAGTTAAAGGTAATGTCAGAGGCAAAATAAAACTATGGCTTTCAAAAATATTTAAAATCTATACGGAGGAATATTGCTTTAGGTATTCCCTTGTTTTAAAATAGAGACTTTCATGCTTTGGGGTATAGGTTTAGGAGGTATTATGAAATCATTTTCCTTCTGCAGCATTGTCCAGACACTAGTAATTTATCACAAATGAGTAGACTGATATGACAAATCATGCATAGGTTGAGAATTTACCATTGAAAGCGGGATGTTGCTTTACATTCTTCCTGCTGCAACTGCCAGGTGGCTTTTGGCTTGGGAAAAGGATGTGTGCCAACACATTCAAAACAAAGGGCATTAAGGATGAGGCACCACAGGAAACGAGAGACCCTCAAAACCATGCATTGTTAGCACCACAAATAACCCGTGCTTCCTTGTGATATTTTTCATTTTGAAGGTGAGCAAAAAAGTCAATCTTTCTGAAACCATTGCCCATGTTGTATATCCACCAGGTATCACTATTACCCAAATTGCACAAGCATGTTTCATTCTTTTTGCAAGAATTTTAGATTGTATTAGATGGGAAGTCCTAAACTGTAAGTTTGACTGAAGTCTAGATGCATAGCAATCTGCCTCCAGCTACGTAACAGTCAGTCTAAAGAAAGAAGTCCTTTTTGCTTTCCAGTGCAGCAGCAGACTGCAGCAGAAGGTATTTTTATCCTCAGCATTTAGTACAGCAACGACACATTTCACAAAAGAAATCCAACATCGGTTCTGATCATATTTAAACTACCAGGAACTGAGTCATATCCCAGTCTGGAAGGAGAAGTGGGTAAGAAACCAATTTCCCTTTCACAGCAAAAAGAACCATGAATTTAAGTTATTTTTCTTGCTTTGAAGTCCTAAATATCTTGCCAATAAATTGCGGCAGCATGTCAGATCTTCCAAACGGGATGGGAGCAGCCCACAGAGCCTACAGACCACGCTTCCTGCACAGACTGCCTCCTGCCTGCCAATCATGGCAGCTCAGGGGTGACTTGGGCTTAAAGATATTTGCAATGGTCCAACGGAGGCTGAATAGCACAGCTACAGTCCAGGGGCTTGAAGCAAATGTTGTCTATCTTCACAACAGAAGACCATTTGAAGATCTAGATCATGTTAAGTCTATTCACAGAGAATAATGCTTTATTCTGGAAGTAGCCTGTGTTATTTCTTCAGGAGCAATATGCTACTGAGCATGAACAAGGTGGTGGTCTGTCTGTATCAGTAAGAGATAGCTGAGATTGAGCTGTGAGCTGGTTCACTTGGAAACTATTGCTTGGGTATGAGCCAGGTGTCTATTTTGGGTCACTCCATAGGCAGGAGCTGCCTGCAGTCAAGCCAGACTCCTTCCTATGACAAGCCAAAATGTTGCTCTGTCTTCTAGAAAGGCAAAGAGCAGGAATAATGCAAGAAAGAAACTAAAATTGAGTTGTCTCTTCGCTCTAGGGACATTCAAATAATTTTAAGCTTGCTACTGCAATTTTTATGACAAATTTCCAGTGACAATTGGAAAGCCAATCAAAAGGTTCAAGAAGATTTATGCAAAAATTAATTCCACAGTCTGGTCAACTACTGAAAGATTTTAAATGTGGAAGTTTCAAAAAATATTTAGCCAAATGTTACAATTGCCGAAGAAGGATGAAATTTGTGTACATCTTTCCCAAAAATTACATTTTATACTTTGAACTAATATTCTTTTGAATGTTTCATAAAATTTAAATCAGTCATTGTATTACTAAGTTGACTCTGAATATTTTTTGTTTTAGAGCTACATATCTTACATGGACTGTAAAAGAATGACATTGTGTCCTGTTGGGTCTTTACATGGTATTCTAAACAAAGGGCTTTGTCTGTTAGTATTAAACCTAAATATTGTGGAAAATGGTATTTTCTGGAGCCTTAAAATTGCTATTTATATTTCTTCTATCAGGCCTCTTGTTCCTTTGTCTTCTTTTGTATTTTTATGAGATGCCTCAGGTACTTGACATTCATATTTATGACTTTCTGCAAACTTGATCTATTATTCTAACTTAAAATAATTGCTGCTATCTTATAAAATAAATCATACATTTAAAATTTAAAACATTTTTTTCTGCCAAAGTTAATAAACTTTATTTTATGAAGAGATAAATGAATAAAAGGGAATTAAAACTGCCTTCAAAATAACAAAACCTGGGGAACAAGGTCTTTCAAAAAATACAAAATAACTTGCAAGGACAAAAAGTAAAGAAAAACATGGTGCTGGGGAGAAAAAATCCAAAACTAGACAGCAGAGCTGCTGATCTGAACTAGAAATGTTAGCGCTTTAACACTGCGGTAGGGGAAAGCAGCAATTTGAGTCCTAAGAGATGACTCCTCTTGCTGACAAGCCCTTGCGTCCTGCTTGCCTGTCTTGTGGCCTCACTTCCCTCTCCAGCTCCATGCTCCACAGCTGGCGCAAGTGCTCTCCTTGGCTGTAGGATGGGGCAGCTTCCCAGCACTTGGGTCCTTTGTTGCATCTGCTCTGTACCTAAAGCAATGTACGCAGGGACCACT
Source organism: Psittacula echo (assembly GCF_963264785.1). Lineage (NCBI taxonomy): Eukaryota > Metazoa > Chordata > Aves > Psittaciformes > Psittacidae > Psittacula > Psittacula echo. Next base: position 36,280,957 of record NC_137736.1, read on the forward strand.
GGCCAAAGACTAACTTGCAACAGTGAGTAGAGTGGCTTTCCCAGCTTACATTCAAGAATAAGACTGAACCACACACGTCAGGAGAAAATAATTTTATTGGAAGGAGGAGAGCGGCTCATCTGTCTTGAGTTAAGCAATGACTGTAGTGAATTCAAATGGTAAATACAGGACATTGTATTTGCATATAGTTGCAAGATAAGAAAACCATTAGCAGTTCCGTAAGAGAATTCTGCAAGGGACATGCAAATAATTTTTTAATTTCTGCATGTCTTAGAAATATTTCCAGGAGAACTTAAATAGCATCACTTGCTTGAGAGCAAAGTGTTGAAGCTCAAGTAATGAAAGCACAATAGAAATTAAAAAGTAATAGAACCCAGTTTTGAAGAGTGTTAAAAGGATTGGAGGTAGAGGAAGTTTGCTGAACTCTTCTTCCATCATTGCTACCATCATTGGGGCTGACTGATAGTAATTGTAGGAAATTAGTGCAAAAAAGCAGCTGCAAACATAGGCACAGCCTCAAGCTATTGAAGTGACTTCAGAACATTATTTTTCTCTGGAGAGGAATGTCCAATCTCCCTGGAAACCAAGTCTGGCTATATCCTCCTTTTGCCTTTCATGTAATGTGTCAATACTTGTTTATAATTGTATTTTTTTCACATAGAGTCAGAATACACATTAACTCCTGACTGAAGCTTTTTCTTTTTAAAGACAGTGGCAACACAAGTTTCTATGTCCCACATCTTTCTGATTTACGATTAAGATACATTCCCTTTGTGATGGCTCATGTGCTGTCACTTTTGAACAGAAAAGCACCATGGAACTTCCAACTTTGAAATTAATTACAGGAATAAGCCTTCTTTGCATATTTTCTAATTATCCCTTTCTTTGTCAATGCCAAATAATGCCTTTAGCATCTTCCTGGAAAAAGTGTCATTGACCCTGCTCTGTGATTATGGTGCTTTTATCTCCCATCTGTGCTGTGAAAGCTACAGACCTTTCATTTCCAATGCAAAACCATCCAGAATTAAAACCATTAGTGCAAACAATAAAAAAATTAAAAAGCTGTACAGGTATATGATACAAGCTGTACACAAAGCAGCCTCATCCATGGGTGAAGGAGGGGAATAAAAGGATGAAATGCCTTTTATTCACCCGCGGGTGCTGAGGGAACTGGCGGAAGTCATTGCTAGACCACTCTCCATCATCTTTACCAAGTCTTGGGAAACGGGAGAGGTGCCTGAGGACTGGAGGAAAGCAAATGTCACTCCAGTCTTCAAAAAAGGCAAGAAGGAGGACCCGGGTAACTATAGACCGGTCAGCCTCACCTCCATCCCTGGGAAAGTGATGGAACACCTTATCCTTGATGCCATCTTAAGGCATGTCAAGGATAAGAGGGTTATGAGGGGCAGTCAACATGGCTTTACCAAGGGGAAGTCATGCTTGACCAACCTCCTAGCCTTTTATGAGGAAATAACATTGTGGATGGATGATGGCAGAGCGGTGGACGTGGTCTACCTTGACTTCAGCAAAGCATTTGACACAGTCTCCCACAGCATCCTCATAGCTAAATTGAGGAAGTGTGGCCTGGATGATCAGGTAGTGAGGTGGACTGCGAACTGGCTGAAGGACAGAAGCCAGAGAGTTGTAGTCTATGGGGCGGAGTCCAGTTGGAGGCCTGTATCTAGTGGAGTGCCTCAAGGGTCAGTATTGGGACCAGTATTATTTAATATATTCATCAATGACCTGGATGAGGGAATTGAGTGTACTGTCAGCAAGTTTGCTGATGACACTAAGCTGGGAGGAGTGGCTGACACACCAGAAGGCTGTGCTGCCATCCAGCGGGACCTGGACAGGCTGGAGAGTTGGGCAGGGAGAAACTTGATGAAATATAACAAGGGAAAGTGTAGAGTCCTGCATCTGGGCAGGAACAACCCCAGGTTCCAGTATAGGTTGGGGAACGACCTGTTAGAGAGTAGTGTAGGGGAGAGGGACCTGGGGGTCCTAGTGGATGGCAGGATGACCATGAGCCAACACTGTGCCCTTGTGGCCAGGAAGGCCAATGGCATCCTGGGGTGTATTAGAAGGGGGGTGGTCAGTGGGTCGAGAGAGGTCCTCCTTCCCCTCTACTCTGCCCTGGTGAGACCGCATCTGGAATATTGTGTCCAGTTCTGGGCCCCTCAGTTCAAGAAGGACAGGGACCTGCTGGAGAGAGTCCAGCGCAGGGCGACAAAGATGATTAAGGGAGTGGAGCATCTCCCTTATGAGGAAAGGCTGAGGGAGCTGGGTCTCTATAGTTTGGAGAAGAGGAGACTGCGGGGGGACCTTATTAGTGTATATAAATATATAAAGGGGGAGTGTCATGAGGATGGAGCCAGGCTCTTCTCAATGGCAAACTATAAGACAAGGGGTAATGGGTATAAACTGGAACACAAGAGGTTCCACTTAAACTTGAGAAGAAACTTCTTCTCAGTGAGGGTGACAGAACACTGGAACAGGCTGCCCAGGGAGGTTGTGGAGTCTCCTTCTCTGGAGACATTCAAAACCCGCCTGGACACATTCCTGTGTAATCTTATCTAGGTGTTCCTGCTCTGGCAGGGGGATTGGACTAGATGATCTCTTGAGGTCCCTTCCAATCTCTAACATACTGTGATACTGTGATACTGTTATTCTGTGACTGTCCCTATGATCTCAGCTTATGAACAAGTTAAGACTTCAAATTAACCTAAAACTTTTGTCGACACTGAGAAAATTCACAAGTCCATTGGTGAGATGTCTGGACGAAGGTTGCATCCCAGTCAAGGCTGAGTTTTGGAGCAAAGCAACCATGCTGCTTCTTCAGTGACATTTGCTTTGTTAATACTTGCCTCAGTTGCAGAGGGGGCTGTCGCAGGGCAAGGTGTCATGCACATACACTCTGATTTGCCCTAAAAAATCTTATGCTGAGAAGCGCAAGAGCAAGGAGGATCCTGAAGGGCAGTGAGCTTGACCCGAGATGAGTGACAACCTGGGACCCAACTCCAGAAGAAAGGCTGGCTTCCCAGCCACAGGGACCAGGCCAGAAGCACCCTGAGGTGCCAGCTGCAGCAGGTAGAAGCAGCCCCACATCATGCCTGCTCTCTTCTCCCTGCCCAGCATGGGGTACCAGCAGGGATGCATGTGATCATGTTTTTATATATAATTCAATCACCATCCAACATTGTCAGGTGCCTCTGGGAAGATGTTTTCACGTATAGTGACTTTTGGCCTGAGAACTGGGGAGGGAGATTCCCAGCATAGTGGCACCCTGTACCCACAGCAAGTGCCTGGCAGCTGCTGCTGCTACTCTATATACCAATGAGATATTTCCTCCTGATGGAAGCGGTCTCTGCTCCAGGAACAGTCACTTTACAGGAAAGGCAGAGGATACCCTGTATTCTCTTTGGACATTTCCATTCCTCCTGCCACACCATGCTCTGTGCTCACCCACCACCCATCCTGGGGATGGCAGGGGACCAGGGACAGCAGCACGGTCAGGCAGGCTGGCAGATCAGGATGCCCAGAGCAGGGCTGTTGGCATGCTCCACTGTGCCTGTTGCAGCAAGGTTGATCTGCCAAAGTTACAAAACTAACGGAGAAGTGCAGGCATGTAATTTTTGCCTCAAGGACCTCATGTCAGACCTTGCTCTTTCTTTTTTTCTTTAAACTTTTTACTTAGTTTTGGCTCCACAACTTGCTGTTCTTGTAATTTGTTCTCATGATCCCTTGAGTCATGCTGTGGTGCTATGAGCTGTTCGCAGAAGAGTTGGCAAATAGCCCCTATTTTACTCCCTGTGTGATATAACCATTGCAAGCCGAGGGGCATGATGTTTATGCAGGTAAGTGACCTGAAGGCCTGGAAGCACTGTTGCAAGCCTGAAGGCTGATGAATTGTTGTATAATGGAGAATCAAAAGGTACATTGAAAGTTTAAGTACAAGCACCTGGGGAGCAGTGGCTCCCTCAGTTCTCCCCTGTCCCCCACCTTAAAATGTATGAATTGGCTTTCCATTGCTTCCCTGATATTTTTTTTCCATTCCAGCACAGACTAAAGCTTTTCCAGGAGAAATATTAGTGAAATGCCATGAGAATTATAGGCAACACAGCGCTGGGTTTCCCCCTTCAAACAGGACCCCAGAAGCTCAAAACCAGCTACGAAGCAATCACATCACAGCAGCAACAGCAGCGATAAATGTCTGATAAAGCAATCAGAGCAAGTTCTTTGAATTTTAAGGCAATGGGTACAGTGGAAAAGAAAAAAGCATCACCCATGTTCTGAAAGGTTCCTTATGCAAAAAAAAAAAAAATCTATTTCTTTTTTTGGAAATTCCTTGAAAGTCTTGATGTTTCTTGGGTTTTCTTCAAAGAAGATCAACAGAAATCAGTCAGAAAATGCGCACATTTCTTATAATGCCTAAAATGAACAACTGTGAGGCCCCAGTCCAGGCCTGATCCACTTCTTTAAAATTAGGTTGGCATGCACTCTTCATTTATTTACTCCCTCAGCAGCCCAAGGGAATGTACTTAGTGTGTGAAGCACGTGCCCTTGCAAGAGCAGATTTTATGTCATTAAAAGGAAAAACGTAATACTGCAAATGAAGAAATGTCTCACTAGAATTGCATTTAATTCCCCGCAAATGCCAGCTAAGATATTGGGTTTTTAACATATACCTATACTTCTCGGTTGCAGATATATGCTGCTACCAATAAAGGACCCACAAGTTACATGATCCATTGACCCCAGGTGTGTTTGAAGCCTATTAAAGAGATGCCTGAAGAGCATGTAAGCAAAATGGTTGTGGGGGAAGAGAGAGGTGGAAAATTACTGGGAACAATACAAATTTACGAGCAACTCAGTGAATAATGGGGCTGAGCATGGGACTCTCATCTCTGTCCTCATACAACTTCCCACCAAGAAATACTCTTCTCTACAGACAGTCCCACCACAGTAACAGCTAAGGATCAAAAGCCAACCTCCACCCTTGAAATAACTTTCTATTTAAGTAGGTTTTAATAAAATGAGCTTTGGCTGAAATTCCAGTTCATGAAATTACAGCAGAATTTTTTTGGTTGGACTCTGCCCATATTTCCTTGCTTCTCCATCCATATTTTGCTATAAGCAATAGGTTATGGTCAACTTTTATCTCAGTGAAATTTTGCCCTCTCAGATTAGATAAAAAAGGAAGTGGGATGTTTGTTGTAAAACACTGTCAGAAATTCCCCCACAAAACCTTCCTTTACTTCTCTCTCAAAACTTTGAGGCACATAGCATTGCTTTTGGGATGGGGGTAGATTGCATACTGTAATTCTGAGAAAAGCACAGCTCTTTCTGAACTCTTTGAGGCGAAGAGTCTAATGAGCCAGCTGCATGGTTGCTTTGCAAGGGGCTGTTAGCTTAGCCTCCTACAGACTACTGTGACTATTCAAGCCAAGAGAAAAATGTATTTTATTTACAGCATGGAGGAAAGTTACAAAATGTTTCTAAAAATCAGTAGCTGCCCCTTGAATTCAGTCTCTACAAGCAGTTGGCAGTTGAAAAAGCCATTGAAACTTTTCACTTCATTGCTGGCTGCCTGCCCTCACAAGCTATCTTCCTGACTGAGGTTAAATAAGGACAAGCCTTTAAAACTCTGGTATTTAAAATAAGTTACCTTATTTTTTGCTGATTTGGCATCTATTTCCATGGAAACAGAAGCATGAAGTAGAAGCCAGCAGCTGAAGTTGGCTACACCACTGCTCTTGGCTTGTTCTACTTCTATTTCCATGGAAACTGATGTAAGAACAGTGCAAACAAGGCAAAGTTTGCTGCTTTCTTTTTTTTTAAACTTCTTTTAATTAATTAACCCTTTCTTGATTTTTCACTTCCAGATTCATTTGGTGCTAGAACTGGAAATGTAAAGAAGAGCAGCCCACATACCCTCATGAATCTGTGCATGTGTGTATGTGTTTGTGTATGTATACTCCATTTTCTAACAAGAATCTTCAAAGCAGTCATCAATTTACTCTAAGGATGGTAAAATTCACAAGAAAATAACTAATGTACAGGAGCATTAAGGAAAAATGGGAAGAGCAGCCAACTATGTCCCCACATTGACAGGGGGGATATCTTTCTGCTACAGGTTTGTAGTCTCCTGCATAAAGAGATGCCTTTTTTTCCTCCTAATCTGGCAATGTGCTGGAGCACATATCACAAGACTTCAAAGATGCCTATTAATGTGGAGCCAAAGCATTACAGACAGTGTTACGGAGTTTGTACAGGCTGGGATTGCCCACTGCTCATGCAGCATAAGCCGTTGAGGCTTTCTTTGAGTTCATGACTGAACCTGATCCAAGATTAAGTCACGTTTAGGGAATTGATTCACTTACCTACCCTGCTTCATTAACAGAGATTTGGTGCCTATCCTAGAAAATCTGGATCCAGGCATGTAAACCCCAATGTAATAAAACATTGAATCATGTACCTGAGCCCTCTACAAGCCAAAACAAATATAATTTATGTATATGCTCTACTGCTTCACACTGTTGGACACCAGATACCAATGCTTACATGAAAAAAAGGTTTTTGAGATTGTACCAATCTTCTTAGACCTGGGGGGATTTGGAGGAGTCCCCTTCATTTGATGGCTCTTTCTTATAATATGCAAGGAGGAGGCTGGTGGGAGAAAATGGCTAAAGAGAAGGAAGGTGGCCTAGTTCACATGTCTGATTACCAAAACATTAAAATTCCAGTTTTATAGCCACAAGAGAATAGAAGCCAGGGTTTTAAGAAAGAGATGGGGGAGAAAAGAAAAAATCGATACATTCCATGTCTTGATTCATTTTTCCTTCTAATTAATATACTTCTAGTTAGGCCAGTTTTAAAAAACCTGTTCATGTTTGCACTGGATGCAACAGCACTCAGTCTGTATCACCTCTGATCCCAGCCAAAGAGGAACTGATATCTGAATATCAAAAATTGTTAATGCATGTGGAAAACGTGTCCCCATTTTTATCATCTGCAAGTGTCAGTTGCATGATAACAAGAACACTCAATATAGGTTGTGTCCTTTGTTACACAGGAAAATAAAAGTTACTGTTTAAAGTGCATTTGTACTGTTAAAATTCATACTTGAATTCCCTAATCCTAACACTGGGTATTGGTCAAGACCACTCCCAAGGTCAGTCAAAGCAGTCTTCACATCTTTCTCACAAACAAACTGATTTCTCCTTGCATCCAGATGCTCAAATGATATAGCTGATAAAAAAATAGATTATCATACTCCCACGCAAAAATAATTAACTGGAGATTCCAATCCAATGGATAGAAGCCAAATGGGACTGAACAGCTGGTACCTAGAAAGAATATGTGGTTTAACAAAGTTAGTAGACTGCCACTGGATCAAACATCTGTCGTGTTTTATTCTTTCAGGACTTATTTTTTTTAAGACTTTTTCTTTACCAGGTAACTAGTTCAGAAGGAATCTTTCCACACCCATATTTTAAATGTGTTTCCCTTTGGTCTCGGAAACCAGGCTGCCATTTTAACAGCTCTGGTTCATTAGCCAGCCCATTCCAAGAGTGTCTCCCTGCCACGCTATTTTTATTGCAGGTGACTCTGTTTGTACTGCTTCTGCCTCACAAAGGAATTTGATTAGAAAATCTGAAGTTACAACACAAAGAAGTTTCCGTTATTTTTAATCCTTTTAACTGCTGAAACACAGAATCAATAGCATATATCCAATAAAAATATTGTGGATAGGTATTTCAGTCTTTGCCTTCCAGAAAATTGTATGGCATGAAAATACTTCCCATTCTCTATAGAAAGATTTATTTATTTTCCTTAGGAGGGATGCTTTTGTTTCTCTGTTGCAGTATTGCTAAAGAAAATCACAACACAGAGAATCACCAGTGTTTCAATTACAGTCATGTGGACTTGGACTCCACCTAAGCAGCTGCCTTCCTGAATGAGTGGTCCAGGAGCACACACACCACTGCCACTTGTATTTGCAAGGCCACCGTCAACAGAGGGCAAGTGCTTCTTGACAAGGAGCTTTGTTCCCTTTCCAGACAGCTCCCCCTCATCTCTTTCCTGCATGGTCTGTGCAGGGAGTGACCAGCCCACCCCGATCTGGTGTGCAGCCAATTTTCTTCTCACTATCATTTTCATTTAGGCTCAAGATCCCTGTATCTCATTTTCTGTCTGTGGGCACTGATGCACCAAAATCCGGGATCCTCCTCCATACCTTTCGCTGCTTGGCACGATCTCCTGTAAATGCTGCAAACATCACAATAGCTGATAGTATTTCTTGACATTTAAGCTTCACAAAAACTAGAACTCGCCTTATCTGTTGGCCACAGTGCCTGATGCTTTTCTTCTAGCTGGCTTTTTCTTCCGGCTGCCTACCAGTATGCAAAGGCAGAGATTTCCAAACAACAGGTTTCCTCTTGTGCAGCAGAAGAATGGAGTTGGGAGAATCAAAAAAAATACTACAGCTACAGAACAATACCTACTTTCTTGTATTACTAATAGAGTAGATTATTGATGCTTCTGATTAATTACATCCAGGCTTATCAAACAATAGAATTGTTTCCTGGTGAAGAAAAAGAAAAAAAAAGTCAATTTTTTATTCCTGTTTTAATATTTTTATTGATTCAAAATGTCAAAAAATCCATTTCTCATAGTGAATTCAAGTGCAGACATGCTCAACGAGCTCAGCTGTGGTGTTTCACACCACCCACACCTCAGTGGCCCCTTTTTCTGTCTGTATTTGTAGTCTGGGCAGTGGGGTTTGTTTGCTTGCCTTTTTCTCCTCTTCTCTCTTTCATCTTTCAGCAAGAGAAAAGGGGAAAGAAACAGGGTGGGGAGAAAAAGAGTGTATAACAGAAGTTGTCCATTACAAATCCAACTGGAACAAAAATCTTCTGTTGCATATCACTTCAAAACAGATGTTTCTTTCATAAGCATGCAATCAGGAGGGAAACGCATTAAAAAGGAAGTGATCGCATCCTCCCAAATGTTAGTAGTTTTGTAGCATTCAAAAAGACACGTTTTTCGTTTTGAAAGAAGTGAAAATGTTTTAAGCCACTCTAGCTATTAATCCTCACATCCAGCCTGAACTGAGGTTGAAGCGATAAGAAGTTCGATATCAAGTCTGTACTGGTTACTTGGCAATAGTTTAATGATTATCTTGGATGTGATTAATGAAAAGCACTATTAAGAATAATCATGTTGCACCACACCCTGAGCTGACTTCCACCCTGTCCTGCAAAGCCGCTCTGTGTGGCAGCCAAGGTCTTATCCAGGCCCTGCAGGCACCAAGACCTGGGCAGGGCCGACCGAGGACCTCAGGAAGAGCAGGAGCCTCTCCTCTTCCAACTAAAGTTTGATTTTTCCTCTGTATTGTTTCTTTCCTGTGTGTGGCAGTGAGATGCAGCCCTCCCACAACTCACCAGGCAATACTCTGTTGCTCAGCAACCCTGTACTTGCTGAAAAGGCTCTTTTGCAGCAGTAAACCTCGGATGAAGAGGAAAATGAGGTGATGTGACACCCAAAAACTGCCACTTAGGTTGCCCAAGTGGCAAGGTCCTTATGACGACCAGGTCAGCAGCAGCCAGGAGGACCCTGGCAATGTCAGCTGAGTAGTAGTAGTAGCAGTAGCAGCAGCAGCAGCACACCTTCAGCTCCTCTGCATCTGACCTGTTCTGAAGCATTTAGTGGTGATTACCCAAATTTAATTAATTAAGTAATTAATTAAAAAGGTTTCCTGCTCAGCAAAGCAGTTCACAGTGTCCGAGTTAGAGCCAGAGCATGGAGCTGGCACCTCGTTTTGCTTGGGGTGAGCTAGCCAGCAGCTCTGATGAGATGGGGAGAGAGCAGCTGTAAGGCTCTGGCAGCATGAAAACCACCCCTGGGGACAGCTGGATTTTCCCAGGGGCAGGTGGGCAAGGGACCTGGGTGGAGAGAAGCAGTGAAGAACAGCTGGATTGCACCAATGGGTCAGGTGAAGACTGAAAGGTAGGTTAGGTAAAAGGTGCATTTCATCCCATGCCTGTCCTCCCCTTATCTCCTCCAGAGCTAGCAACACAGAGGGCAGGTCCTCTCCTGCCTCAATGAAGAGCTGGGGACCACAGCTCTACCCCTCCAAAACCCATAGCCATTGGAATCTGCAGAGACTGGGTATTTTTGGGACCTGTTATACTCCACTGCCCATACTGTTGTGGCTAAGAGTGGGACTGTGCTGCTGTGTGGGTTTCCACACCCCTCATGGCATACGGAGAAAGGAGGAATGAGGGCACAGAGGCCCTTTTACCTCTGTTAGCAGAAACCAATCCAAAAGCTTTTCTGTGTGTGATCTGACTGATACGGCACTACATGCATTTTGGTCCATGTTAGAAATTTTTAGAAATGATAATGTCTAGGAAACTACCTAGGCTTCTCTGTTAGGGCCACCATCTCCATGGTCTTGTGTAGTTAGTGGTATTGTGTGGAAATGTCTTGTTGCAAGGTTTGTGAAGGTCATTAGGGACTGTAGTGATAGGACAAGGAGTAACAGGTTAAAACTTAAACAGCGGAAGTTTAGATTGCCTATAAGGAAGAAGTTTTTTTACTGTAAGGGTGGTGAGACACTGGAATGGGTTCCCCAAGGAAGCTGTGAATGCTTTATCACTGGCGGTGTTCAAGGCCAGGTTTGGCAGGGCCTTGGGACATGGTTTAATATAAGGTGTCCCTGCCCATGGCAGGGGGGTTGAACTTGATGATCTTAAGGTCCTTTCCAACCCTAACTATTCTATGATTCTGTGATCCTATGATTCTATGATTAGGGTCAGCCTCTCAGCATCTCCAGCAGATCCCACTGCTACCAGTGCCCTGAAAATGAGACCTGCTTCTCCTGCTTGGCACAAGCAGAAGATCTACAAGGCTACTGCAGACCTTGCCACTTGCCACCTGACCACAATACTTACGTTAAGTTACCAGAAGGAAAGGAAAACAAGTACAGGTTTGATATTAGTTCCTGAACCACCTCATTAAATGGAGGCTGCTTTCAGAAGCGTAGCTCCCCTTGCAACATACAGCAAGCCACGGTTTCTCAGCTACCATTTCAGGCTAGCTCAGAGGTATGTGTACTCATCTTTAAGCTGTTTTCAGTGCCATGAACATGACTGAGAGGTTCTGACACACATCATCTGTGCCTGAGGACAGCCCAGCCTGAGGAAGAATGCTTGAGGGAATGAGGGGGCTCAGACCCTGGGGGCAAGTGCAAATGCCAGCAGCAAGCTTGAGGTGGGTATGATGGACTAGTTCCCACTCTTTGAATACAAAATTGCTTTCATAACACATCAAGGTGATGCAGGTGTGATACACCATCAAAAAACACAATTACAAATGCTGTTCCTAGGGGGAGATGAATATTGCTTTGCATGTGCCTAAACTACACAGAAGTGCAAGAACAACACAGCCATTAAGGCATCATTAACAGAACAGAAATCCTGCTATCCATCTACTGGTTTTTCACGCCAAAGCACAAGGTTTGCTGTGGGAAAGGCCTGGTTACCAACTGTAGAGGCTGAAGCCCTCCACTTTCCATGGGTCACCATGAAGCAGTGCAGGCTGAGGCACTGGGAGACAGTAGTCTGGGTCTCTGCTCTTAATACAACAGAATCACAGAATCCCGAGGGTTGGAAGGGACCTCAAAAGATCATCTAGTCCAACCCCCCTGCAAGAGCAGGGTAACCTAGAGTACATCACACAGGAACTTGTCCAGCCGGGCCTTGAATATCTCCAGCGTAGGAGACTCCACAACCCCCCTGGGCAACCTGTTCCAGTGCTCTGTCACTCTCACAGTAAAGAAGCCTTTCCTGATGGTCACATGGAACCTCTTATGCTCCAGTTTACACCCATTACTCCTTGTCCTATCACTGGACATCACTGAGAAAAACCCAGCTCCATCATCCTGACACTCACCCTTTACATATTTGTAAACATTGATGAGGTCACCCCTCAGTCTCCTCTTCTCCAAGCTAAAGAGACCCAGTTCCCTCAGCCTCTCCTCATAAGGGAGATGTTCCACTCCCTTAATCATCTTTGTGGCTCTGTGCTGGACTCTTTCAAGCAATTCCCTGTCCTTCTTGAACTGAGGGGCCCAGAACTGGACACAATATTCCAGATGCGGCCTCACCAGGGCAGAGTAGAGGGGGAGGAGAACCTCTCTTGACCTACTGACCATCCCCCTTCTAATGCACCCTAGGATGCCCTTGGCCTTCTTGGCCACAAGGGCACATTGCTGGCTCATGGTCATCCTCCTATCCACCAGGACCCCCAGGTCCCTTTCCCCTTCACTACTTTCCAGCAGGTCAGCCCCCAACCTGTACTGGTACATGGGGTTGTTCTTCCCCAGATGCAAGACTCTATGCTTGCCCTTGTTGAATTTCATCAAGTTTCTCCCCGCCCAACTCTCCAGCCTGCCCAGGTCTCGCTGAATGGCAACACAGCCTTCTGGTGTGTCAGCCACTCCTGCCAGTTTAGTGTCATCAGCGAACTTGCTGAGGGTACATTCAGAAAACTGAAGACTAAAGACAGGCAATTAAATTATTAAGGAAGCTGAAGGATATGTATTTTATATATTACGTAATGAAGATAAAGACAGATTGCTGGTGTTTAATTTTGGTACTATCCAGGGAATAGCTGGGCAGGGAGCAATGTGAACACGGCCAGTGTTGCAGAGCTACTGGCAGGAAACGGTAGGAAGGGCTGATTTCTGCAGAGGAGAAAGGAGAAATGTGCTGGCAATAGCAAATGCCAGGGATAAACTTCTGGATGTGGGAAGTGGTTAAATACTGGCATTTAGCTCTAGTATGGCCCTTCCCATCAGCCTATTTCAAAGAACTTTATACTGGAGTATAAGGCCAAATGTGAATATGGCGTAATGCAAAGCTGTGCACTGAATGCACTTGCCGGCACTGCCCAGACCTGCTTGTTTGCAGCACTGGCAGGGTTCATTACATCCCCTTTCTCTCTCAGCAGGCTTGTTATCCTCTTCTCTCTGTGCTGCACCCTGTAGACAATTTCTAAATGTCACTATCTCCATTTTGTGCATAGAGACACACCAGGAGATGAAGCAACCTTCCACAAGGGCATGGAGTCAAGGAGAGACCCCAGATCTCCCAAGTGTCACAACTAATGAGCATCTGTGCTTGAAATAGCTGCTTTGTGCTCTTAGGATCACCTTCTTCCAGCAGCCCCTTCAGAAAGCAAGGGGTGATTGCCCAGCATGCACCCCTGCAGCTCACACATTCCTTAGTCCCATCAGGCTGCAGTTAAATGCTGGAAGGGATAATAAAGAATGGCTATAGTGCATCTTTATGCCTTTTAAAAATGTGCTAGGAAGTGGCTCGCCCATGTGGTGTAAGTAGTCCAGCTGGGGGGATGAGAAGTCTCCAAGATCTCAGTTTCCTCCTCACTACTCCTATGGTGAAACACAGCCCAGGAGAGCCTTCTGCATCAACCAAAACACGACAGCTGGGGACAGGAAAGGAGCAAAGCCTGGTGCATCGCAGTAGCACGCTGTGTGCTGCACTGCCTGGGGTAGCGAGGTACAGCAAGGTACAGCTTCAAGGCCTGCTTTTCCAGCCTTGAGCAGCAGCCTGCCAGGGCCAGTGGATGCACCACAGCCGCTCCAGCCTGGGAGAGGCGAGGTCCTCTCCCCAGCATCCAGGCCAGAACAGCTAGCCAGCAGCTTCCATAACTTTCAAGTCTTTGGCCTAATGAGAACAGTTTTTGGGTGTGATTGCAGTAGTTTCTAAGTGAATTCGTAACCTCTGGTAAGCTCCCGCATTAGCCCCTGTCCCCACCTCTAGCTTCTTTCCAGTGCCAGGACCATCAGGAAAAGGTATTCAAAAGCATGCAAGTCTTGCTGAAAAGACCCATTTTTCAAGAGAGGCTTAGAGGCCAAGCAGCTATGTCAGCTGGATGTTTTGGAAAGCTTCAGGCTATCCTGCTTTCCATGGCATGACAGAGTATGGTGCAATCTCTTCTAAATGCTATTTTCAAGAAACAAAATGGCAACAATTCCACCTGACAGTCTTTTCAGCACTTTTGTGAGAAGAGGAAACTGAGCCAACAAAGCATCTGAGAAGTCAAGCGACGTCCCATCGCAAATCTCTAGGAATGAAGCAACAGTAAGGGTCTGGCTTCTGGTAAAACGTGTGTTTCTGTCATACTATTATTCCTTCCAAATCAGTTTTTACTAAGTGTCCCACATATGCCCTTTGCTCCAGCGACAGGATATCCTTCATTTGTCTGCACAAAGTGCAGATGAGCACTTCTTCGTGTTGTTTTCCAAGTCGGCTGATGGGAGGGTCAGCAGGGGCCAAAGCAGCTGCACCAAGTAAAGGAAAGGTAACCATGGCAACTGAAGTTATCTGCATCCTCCATGTACTTCCTTCTCCCCACCCTACATCATATCTTTCCCACCCAAAACTCAAGCCAATAGAGCCAGTGACCAGCTGGCAGGATGGGAACTGGAGCAAGGTCTCTCCTACCCAACGTGTCTTGCTGTGTTTTGGGGCTCACCGCTGAAGGTTGAGGTCATCAGAAAGAGACCAAAAGTATAGATAGGGGTAACTCGTAAAAGACAGAGCTCTTCGCTACTGTAGATGGGGCGCTGGATATGTTACATTTGCTCCAGAGTTGCAGATTCGTTGATGATGCTCCTGGTTTTGGCTCTGAGCTGTAAGCCTTCCACAGCAGCAATAGCTTCTCCGTCTGCACCCCACGTCAAACCCAGCTACAGCTTTGGCCGGACTTTCCTGGGACTTGATAAATGCAACGCCTGCATTGGGACATCCATTTGCAAGAAATTCTTTAAAGAAGAAATAAGGTCAGAAACTCAGCCCAGTAATTTTTAAAACATTCTATATAATAACTTGAAAGTTGCTTGTTAGTATTTCCAAGTACTTTAATGAAGTACAATGCAAGCAGTAACTTAGCACCCACTTACTATTACAGCACCTGGTATTTTAATTAATGTCTATAAACTGCTGCTTTGTCTCTTTTCTTTTAAAGCCATACTAACATGATAAACCCTGAATTATAATCTGAAAGCAGGAGTAAAAGGCACAACTTTCTGCATAGAGAGTGGCATTGAAACAGTTCAAGGCAGTGATGAAGGGAAGAAAAAAACCATCTTGTTTAGATGTACTGGAAATATTTCATTATGAATAACTGAGTAAAGGCAAGGGTATTTAGCTCTGTACACTCCCAATGGACTATGTCAACTACAAACATATAAACATGCTACATAATTTTGTACCAGGTGCAACAACACAAATGTGCAGAATTCCATGTGTGTATTAATTAAGATCAAAAGTGATCTAAACCTGCCAGAGGCACGAGCACATTTGCACATCAGGTTACCTACACTCTCAAAAATAGATGGGGCTAAATTATTAGTACTCTTCTGGGAGATTTCCGTTAAGAACTTTAAGGTAGAGGCAGAAATTGCATCTGCCTCAAAGCTGATGAGACATATGCTGCCAAGCAGTGATGAGACCAATCCAATCAGTTTTAGGCTCAAAAGCAGAGCGTATCTGACGACAACAGGGAAAATGTTGCCAGTGTATTTGAGGAGAAAGTTAAAGGCAGTGCTTGGCAGAGGAAGGTTTTATTGGGTCTGATACGATTTATAGAGTCATATGCATTTTCTTTTATAGATATAAAAGCCTGAGGGAGAAGAAATGATTGTAGTGAAATTGTATTTTTAATGCTATAATGTAAGTAGTATAATATTGGACAAATCACCATTTTTATCTTAAACTCTCCTCTAAAATGTAGCATACTAAACCATAATGTTTTGTCTGGAATGGACTTGTAATATTGAACATCCATCCTTCCCTTACTGACGCTGCAAAAAGGCAGCATGTGACTTTGCTATGCCAGAACACCCCTTGCCACGGCACACCAGGGGTCCCAGCCCTTGGCACTTTGCCCTCTTGGGTTTCTGATCCCCCCAGCTCATGCTGAGGGTGAGACCAGGGCATGCAGAGGCACTAAGAAGGACCAAGCCAGCAGTGCTGGGTTTCTCCCAGCCCAGCCTGGGCTCCTGTCCCAAAAAGCAGGATGGATTTACAATCAGCATGTTCAGCTGGCTGACATGGGCTGGTGTGGGACTGCAGCGGCTGGGGGCGCATCTGGGATATGGGCTGTCCTACATTTTATGCTCCACAGCAGGGTGACATGGGAGCTGGCTCCTGCTCCATGTCCCAACATTTGCCACTCACCTGTGCAGGGTTTTTAGGGACCTGCCGCTGGGTACGAAGCAGCTTCTGTACATGCAGCCTGATGCAGGTGCACCATTTCAGTTACTTGTGCTTAGCCACTGGGGAGGCTGGGGCCACGCAGCTTTCCTCAGCCCTGCTGAAAATAGCAGTAGCCTTCTGCAGCAAGCAACTGCCTCTGGCTGGCTGGTGGCCAGCTGCATGCTGCATTGGGGCCTGGGAGAGAGGGGCTATGTAAGTAAAAGCAGGAGGCCCCCACGCTGGCTTTCCTCTGGTGGGCAGCAGGAAAGGGGTGCTGTGTGCAGAGGGTCGAAGGGGATCCAAGAGCGCAGAGCCACATACATGTGAGAGCATGACACTTCTGCCTCAGGAAAGGCAGAATAAAACAGAGGGGTTTTTTTGTCTCCTGCCATCTCACAATCAGCTTCTCACAAGCAGTGCAACACACAAGAGATAACATACAGCTCTGCTCTGAGCACTTTGAAAAGGGTAACTTAAAAACTTCTCTTTAGCAGTCAGTCAGCTTCAGGCTTTTCTTTGGAGGGGTTAAACTTGTTTTCCCACTTGACTTCTTGAATAGCTAGGATTTTTTGGCAAGTGGAAGGTTAAATGTGGGAAATTTCAGTGGCACTTAGGCTCTTTGATCCACCGCATGTACCTTTTCACATGTTCGATAAGGTGGATGGCACTTGGCCTTCTCTGTGTTAATCCTCATTAGAACATGCTTCATTAATTCTCCATCATTTCCGGGAGCTGTGACATGCATTCTCACTCAACTAACGAGTAAGAAGATGTGGGTTTTGTTCCCAGAACGGCCGGTGACTCATCTTGTGCTCTAATGTTCTTTACTTCCCTTATCTTTGCCCAACTTTATTCATCTGTAAATGAGAATACCAAAGCTTGCCTATCAACTGTCCAGAGAGCAGGGTGGAGAAAAAGTTTTTGTAAAATATTAGATTTTCAAAACACTGTGAAACTGAGCTGACCAAAACTATCTGCAGAGTTGTGGCAACACTGGTGAGGAGCTTTGGCCAAAAGTAATGGGAGGGTGGTCTGAAAAAGCTGGAATGCTTCAACTTGATGGGGGTTTATATGGCATTTCTTTATTTTAATTTTAAAACTTAACTTACATATATTTTTAAAGATATTTAACTCCCAATGCAAACAAAATTTATTTGGCTGAAAGAAAATACTTTGTATCATCCACTAAAAATGAAAAACAAATTTGATTTTCTTCAATGTTTAGTTCTGAGTTGATCTAGAATCTGTAATCTGTCATGCAGTTACCCACACAGATTTTACTGAAAGTCTTAACAGCACATTTGAGCCCTTAGCTAAAAGGCTTCATACAAAAGTGAATTATTGTTACAGCACAACTTGATGATGAATCTTCAAAGTATCTAGCAAGTGTGCCAGGCCAGTGCTGCACTGCCCAGAAATGATGCCAAATACAGAATTGCTGCAGCCCATGCTGGGTTCCCAGGCCTGCGTGGCTCTCCCCGGGGAGCTCTGTGGAGGAAATTGCTCCATCCAAGCTTAAATTAACACTCAGTCCTGGATTTCACACATCCATGTGCTGCTCGCATGCAGGAGGTGGTGCTTTCTTGGTATTTGCCTGACTTGAGCTCCCCCAAACACACACACTTGAGCCAAATCACAAGCACATTTGTGCTTAACAGCAAAAAGGAAAAGTAAAAAGGAAAAAGAAAACAGAAGAAAAAAGAAAAAAAAAAGAAAAAAGAGGAAAAGAGAAAAGGAGAAACCCAACCTATAGCCATCTCTTCCCTATATGTGCCTGGCACACTGTGCCTGCAGATTAGGCATTGGGAGGGGTTGGGATGCACAACAAATCATAGTGAGGCATAGCAATTATTCTCTGCTCTTCGGTCCCAGCTCAAAACCAGACCAAAAAAAAAAAACAAAACAAAACAAACAAAAAAAAAACCACAGACAAAAACCCCAAAACAAATAAACAAAAAACCACAACCCCAACAAGAAAACCCAAAACACCACAACCAACCAACCAAAAAAAATAAAAACCCAAACAAAAAAACAGGGTTTATTTTTATGTCAGACACCCTAATAATAACGAAGCTCAAATTTCATAGTGGGCAAAACGGCCATTTGATTGAAATGCCTGAACCTCCCCTCAACCTGTTCATGCAATGGGCCACTTCCGGTCAGCCTGTATCTCTGCAGAAAATTTTCTGAGGTTGGCACATGGCTAGAGCCAAAAGCCGAAGCAGCATTTTGGGCAGACCATCTTTCCCCTGTCCTGGGCACCCAGGTTTGCCCCTGAGCTGAGCTGCACAGGGTCTTTGATGGGGAAAAGGAGAGAAGTGCTGCCTTCAAGAGCGGTCATGGGGAGCAGGCTGGTCAGTCTCTGATCATTGAGCATCACTGAGTCAGTTATTTGCCTGAAATCAGAGGAAATTAATCCCCCAAAAAATCTTCTGTGCCAATTTCCCAACTGGAAGTCGAACAGAAAAATCAGCTTCAGCTATTAGATTTGTTAATGTCTTCATCTAACTCCAGCTAGTTGATCCTGCAGGGAACTTCTTACCTCTTCTCTTTCACTTCTGAACCAGTGGCTTTAATTTATGGTGAGATTGAATTAGGACGTGCTTTCTTACGTACTTGGACAAGGACGTAAGGGCAGGAGGATTTAGAGGCAGCGAATGCATGACAATGGCCAAGCCAAAGGTCAGAGTTTAGTTGCTTTCCAAGAGCAGGTTACAGACATACTTACAAAACAGGCACCACGCTCCTCAGCTCCTGCATGCGTGACGTCTGTGTGGGCAGGGCTGAGGGGGTTGCTGAAACAAAAAAAAATTACCTAATTACCCAGCCCATATGCTCCCCTCCTGTGCCTATGTAGGGGAAGTAAATCAGTGCAAGATCTCCATGGCTACCCCTTCTTCCACCCCATCACACCCCAAACTCTGCTGCTGCCTGGGAAGGCCATGCATTCTGGCTATGAAAATACAGCCAGCAATGTTGGGGGCCCCTGTTGATCCCAGTACCAAGCAAATCCACCACCTCAAGACAAATGGTTATTTTAGTATTCCAAAATACATTTACTGTCATGAGGTTTTGTTCTGCAGGGTCCCTTAAAGTGTTGAGTACTCCTTTTCTGGGCCCCTTTCTCCAGGATTAATTAAATTTAAAAATGACAGAGATTCTCCATGAATCAAAACCCTGCAGCCCTATTCTTTCCCTCCTTTCCTCTCACACTCTCCCTGTGTGGTCCAAAAGACCCCATCTAGGTGCTTCACCTCCTGCCCCATGGCACTGTTCATGACAAGGGACGGTTTAGGCGGGAAGCAAAGGAAGATAGATATCTCCTCCAAAATGCATTTCCTTGGCTGATGGCTTCAGTCCACTTGCCTCATCCCGGTGCCTGGGGCTGCCAAACTGGGGCTACTCAGTCTTTGTAGAGCAATGGCAGGAACTCCAGGCGTCTGGAGTGCGGTGGAACAACCGCGGGTGGTGCTGGCACTGTGCAGCTGTCCGTGTGGCTTCTTAACCTGCTCTCCGTGGGGCTCTCGTTTTGGTTTGGCAGGTTTGACACCTGGCTTTCTTCTCATTTAAAGCTGCCCCCCAGCTACCTGCTCAGCTACTCGGGCAACTACACTGATGATGCCAAGAGCTGGCGGATGGTTGACATCACCCGACTGACCTCAAAGTACCAGCACGACCGGGCTGACAAGCACATCTGCACCTCCCTGCTGAAGACAAAGACCTGCAGCCTGGAGCATGCCCTGCGCCGCACACAACGCTTCCAGAAGTGGCTGCGGGCGAAGCGCCTCACCCCTGACCTGGTCCAGGTCTGTGCCCCATGGACCCTGGGCCCCATACCAGCAAGGGGAAGAGGAGCCCCAGGGGGTCCCATGTGGTTTTGGGAGGGAAAAAGGGTCTGAAGGAGACAAGTCCGCAACTTGCTTGGTAAAGGACGAGGGGTGGGCTCAGCCCTGGCAACGAGGGCATGTGGGAAGCTGTAGTACCCACTGACTTCAGGCACGGGGATAACATGGGGCTATGCTCACAAACAATGGATAGGACAAGGAGGAATGGCTTTAAACTGAAAAGAGGGTAGATTTAGATTAGATATTCAGAAGAAATTCTTTACTGTGAGGATGGTGAGGCACTGGAACAGGCTGCCCAGAGAAGCTGTGGCTGCTTCATCCCTGGAAGCGGTCAAGGCCAGGTTGGACACAGCCTTGAGCAACTTGGTCTAGTGGAAGGTGTCTCTGCCTGTGGCAGGGGGGATTGGAATTAAGTGATCTTCCAAACCAAACCATTCTGTGATTCTATACATCCAGCGTTGGAAATCATTAATAGTTTTGAAAACTGAGGACACTTCATCACTGTGCTGTGACTACAGCAATTAAATGGGATTTGGAAAATTTGGATTTAGTCCTAGCTCTGACCCAGACATATGGTGTGGTCTTAAAGAAGTTGGGCAATCTGTCTGAGATTCATTTCGCAGTCTGTGCCCTGAACTTGATTTTGCTCAGGGCTGGGGACTGGGGTAGCTTAGACCCCTCTGCTTGCAGCTGGCAGGGCGAGTAGCACAGGCAGTCAGAGCTGGAGCCTTGATTCCTCATTTGTCTGCCATCTATAGCAAATGATCTCAGGCACAAAGCAGCGTGCTGCCCTTTCAGCTGCAGTCCTGGGGTGTCACAGGTGAAGCCAGGACAGGCGCACTGCAGGAGGAGTCACTGCCACCAGGCATATAGGCAGCAATGGCATGGGAAGATGGACATACAGGAAGGGCTGGAGGGAGAGAGCAGGCAGGCTCCAGAGGAGAGTGCTGCCTGCACTGAGGTATACCACTGGCAGCTGGGGACAACCATGGGGAAAGAGAGTGCATTTAGCAGCTTCTGGCTTGCATCCGAGAGAAGTCCCCTCCTTAAATGCATATGCATACTCCTACCACAGCCAAACAACAGCACAGCATTGCAATAATCACTGTCAAGGGGCAGGGGCCAGGGTGGAGGCTGGATATACCCTAAATAAGACCCTGAGAGGCAAAGAATTGCCCCTTTCTAGAGAAAGGGCTGTGAAAAAGGAACTTTTTTTTTTTTCCCTCTAGAAAGGGAAGTGCTTCCTCCTGCTTTGCTGAATGCTGAAGTTATGCTTCAGATTTTCTGCTTCTGTAACCCCATGGGACAGCATGTCTGAGAAGGGAGCAGCATCATGGTACAGCAGCAACAGCAGCAGCAGCACTGGGGCTGGTGTCTGAGCTGCATCAAGGACTCACCTGAACCAGAGAGTCCTGCAACGCAGGTCACCCTGAGGCCAGTGCCCTCCTGCAGGTGCCAGAAAGGGAAACACTTTTTTTGAGCAAAGCTGCACCGTACTTCACCTAGTAACTTCGGGAGAGGCACCAGGGAGAGGGGACAGTTTTGCGCACTTTCAGTCAGAGCATCACTCACCTAAGCTTGTGGGACATGGGCAGGGACAACGGCGGCTTCCCAAGTGCCTGCTTACCACCACTGCCCTCCAAGGCAGCACTGCAGGGAGCTGAGGGAGGGCAAGCTGGGGTGCCAGGTCCTCCAGCCTTGCTTTGCACAGGTTTGCGCAAAACTGTGCTGCCCCCACAGCAGTGCGATGTGAAAGAGAAGGAGTCAAGAGCTTAAAATTCCCACTTGCTGAGCTGGGTGAAAAAGTACATGGAGAAATGTGGCTTTGAGCTTTGTCAGATCTGCTGCAAAGTTAAATCATTAGCTGAGCCCAAATCCTTCTCCTTAAAACGCTCCCGATGTGCTATACGGCTTTCCTTACCCCCTCCTCTCCCAACTCCTGGCTGAACTGGCTGGGTTGCAACACACATATATCATAGAATAGAATTATAAAATAATTAGGATTGTAAAGGACCTTAAGATCATCTAGTTCTAGCCCCTCTGCCATGGGCAGGGACAGCACACACTGAACCATGTCACCCAAGACTCTATCCAACCTGGCCTTGAACACTGCCAAGGATTAAGCATTAACAAGGATTAACTTCCTTGGACAAACCTGTTCCAGTGCCTTACCCATCCTCACAGTAAAGAGCTTCTTTCTTATAACCAATCTAAACTTCCCCTGTTTAAGTTTGAACCCGTTACCCCTTGTCCTATCCCTACAGTCCTTAATGAAGAGCCCATCCCCAGCATCCTTGTAGGCCCCCTTCAGATACTGGAAGGCTGCTATGAGGTCTCCACGCAGCCTTCTCTTCTCCAGGCTGAACAGCGCCAGTGTTCTCAGCCTGTCTTCATATGGGAGGTGCTCTAGTCCCCTGATCATCCTCATGGCCCTCCTCTGAACTTGCCCCAACAGCTCCATGTTCTTCTTATGTTGACGACACCAAAACTGTACTCTAAGTGAAGTTTCATGAGAGCAGAGTAAAGGGCAGGATCACCCTCTTTGACCTGCCGGTCATGCTTCTTTTGATGCAGCCCAGTTGGCTTTCTGGGCTGTGAGAGCACACTGAAGCCAGCTCATGTTAAGTTTCTTATCAACCAACACCCCCAAGTCCTTGTCCTCAGGGCTGCTCTGAATCTCTTCTCTGCCCAACCTGTAGCTGTGCCTGGGATTGCCCCGACCCGGGTGTAGGACCTTACACTTAGCTTGGTTGAACTTCATGAGGCTGGCATCGGCCCACGTCTCAAGCATATCAAGGTCCCCCTGGAAGGCATCCCTTCCCTCCAGCCTATCAACATAACCACATAACTTACTCTTGTCAGCAAACTTGCTGAGGGCGCACTCAATCCCACCATCCACGTCGCCGACAAAGATATTGAACAAGATCGGTCCCAATATCAACCCTTGAGAGACACCACTTGGTCTTCAACTGGACACTGAGCTGTTGACAGCAACTCTGTGTGTGGCTATCCAGCCAATTCTTCATCCACTGAGTGGTCCATCCATCAAATTTATGTCTCTCCAATTTAGAGACAAGGATGTTGTGCAGGACAGTGTCAAACACTTTGCATGAGTCCAAGTAGATGGCATCAACTGCTTTGCCCCATCCAGCAGTTCAGTAGCCCCATCACAGAAGGCCACCAAATTGGTCAGACAGGGTTTCCCCTCAGTGAAGCCATGCTGGCTGTCGCCAACCACCTTGTTGTTTCTCATGTGCCTTAGCATGCCTTCCAGGAGAATGTGCTCCAAGATTTTGCCAGGCACAGAGGTGAGACTGACTGGTCTGTAGTTCCCCGGGTCATCCATTTTCCCCTTCTTGAAAATGGGGGTTATATTTCCCTTTTTCCAGTTGTCGGGAACTTCACCTGACTGCCATGATTTTCAAATATGATGGATAGTGGCTTAGCAACTTCATTTGCCAGCTCCTTCAGGACCCGCGGATGGACTCCATCAGGTTCCATGAACTTGTGCACATTCAGGTTCGTAAGAAGATCTTGAACCTGATCTTCTCCTACAGTGGGCCCAAGGTCTTCATTCTCAGTCCCTGCAGCTCCCTTCCAAGACTTGGAGGGTGTGGTCAGAGCATTTGCCAGTGAAGACTGAGGCAAAGGACTCATTGAGAACCTCAGCCTCCTCCAAATCCAGGGTAGCCAGTTCTCCTGTTAGCTTCCAGAGAGAGCCCACATTATCCCTAGTCTGTCTTTTGTTCACTACGTACCTACAGAAGCCCTTCTGTTATCTTTCACATCCCTTGCCAGATTTAATTCTAACTGGTCCTTAGCTTTCCTGACCTGGTCCCTAGCTTCCCAGACAATGTCCCTGTATTCTTCCCAGGCCACCTACCCTCGCTTCTACCTTCTATAAGCTCCTTTTTCCCCTCTAAGTTTCCTCAGCAGCTCCTTAACCATCCAAGGAGGTCTCCTGGCCCTCCTGCCACATTTCCTTCTAGTTGGGATGCAACACTCTTGAGCTTGGAACAGCTTGAACATCATCCAGCAATCTTGGGTCCCCTGCCCCTGCCTTATAGGGGTATATCCCATTGCACCTTACTAAGCAGGTTCCTGAAGAGGCCAAAGTCTGCTCTCTTGAAGTCCAGGGCAGGGAGCTTGCTGCACGCTCTTCTCACTGTCCTGAGGATCTCAAACTCGGCCATCTCATGATCACTACAGCCAAGGCTGCCCTGGAGTGTCACATTCCCAACCAGGCCCTCCCTGTTGGTGAGCATGAGGTCAAGCATGGCATCTTTCCTCGTTGGCTCCTCTACCACTTGCAAGAGGAAGTTGTCTTCCACACAGCTGGGGAACCTCCTGGATTGCTTGTGCTGGTCCATACCATCTCTCCAACAGATATCAGGATGGCTGAAGTCCCCCATGAGGACAAGGGCATGCTAGCGTGAGGCTGCTCCTAATTTGTCTATAGAGCACTTCATCCACAGAGTCCTCCTGATCAGACGGTCTGGAACAGATACCCACAGAAATGTCCCCTATTGCTGTTCTCCCTTTGACCCTGACCCACAAGCTCTCTCTTGACTGATCACCTGTGCATTTCAAAGTACAACCACCTACGACTATGACCTGCCACGCTTTCCTGGAGGCAGCAATAGTGATCCTCTTTACTGGTGCATCAGCAGGACATTACTGTGGTGAGGTGTCTGTTACCTCATCAGCCCCCTGCAGAACCATGAAGTGGTTCTGGGTGAGGACATCAGATTTTGGAGAATCACAGAATCATAGAACAGTTAGGGTTGGAAAGGACCTTAAGATCATCTAGTTCCAACCCCCCTGCCATGGGCAGGGACACCCCACACTAAACCATGTCACCCAAGGCCTCATCCAACCTGGCCTTGAACACCACCAAGGATGGAGCATTCACAACCCCCCTGGGCAACCCATTCCAGTGCCTCACCACCCTAACAGTAAAGAATTTCTTCCTTTCTAATCTAAACTTCCCCTGTTTAAGTTTGAACTCATTATCCATTGTCCTGTCACTACAGTCCCTGATGAATAGTCCCTCCCCAGCATCCTTGTAGGCCCCCTTCAGATACTGGAAGGCTGCTATGAGGTCTCCACGCAGCCTTCTCTTCTCCAGGCTGAACAGCCCCAACTGTCTCAGTCTGTCTCCATACGAGAGGTGCTCCAGTCCCCTGATCATCCTCGTGGTCCTCCTCTGGACTTGTTCCAACAGTTCCATGTCCTTTTGATGTTGAGGACACCAGAAAGAACTGCACACAATACTCCAAGTGAGGTCTCATGAGAGCAGAGCAAAGGGCAGGATCACCTCCTTCGACCTGCTGGTCACACTCCTCTTGATGCAGCCCAGGATGCGGTTGCCTTTCTGGGCTGCGAGCACACACTGAAGCCGGCTCATGTTCATTTTCTCATTGACCAACACCCCCAAGTCCTTCTCTGCAGGGCTGCTCTGAATCTCTTCTCTGCCCAACCTGTAGCTGTGCCTGGGATTGCCCTGACCCAGGTGGAGGACCCTGCACTTGGCATGGTTAAACTTCATAAGGTTGGCATCAGCCCACCTCACAAGCGTGTCAAGGTCCCTCTGGATGGCATCCCTTCCCTCCGGCGTATCAACCGAACCACACAGCTTGGTGTCATCGGCAAACTTGCTGAGGGTGCACTCAATCCCACTGTCCATGTCACCGACAAAGATGTTGAACAAGACCGGTCCCAACACTGATCCCTGAGGGACGCCACTCGTTACCGGTCTCCAGCCAGACATCGAGCCATTGACTACAACTCTGCATGTGGCAAAGAAAGTCCCTTGCTTTTCTGTATGCACTATTGTGGACGCTCGAGGCCCCTACACAGTTCAGGCCTGGAGCAAGCAGCCCAGCTCCCCCTCAGCTTCCCTGACACCTTTCAGCTACTGACAGCGTCCCGCAGCTCAGCCCCTGCTGCAGGAGGGCCTCCACCAGGGCACCGAGTGCAGCCCTGCCCATTACGCACCCTCGCCTCACAGGACCAGTGCAGGCACTTTCTGCACCCCGGGCTCTGCGCTGCAGCCTCCCCTCTCATCGGCTCTGTCTGGTGCCTACTCCTGCCACCGCCGGGGCAGCCAGAGCAGAGCTCTCAGACCGGGCCCCGGCCCTGAAGCCAGCGCTCCCCATCCCGCCCGCTGCCCGCTCACGCTGCCAGCGCCAACCCCCGCGCCACCGCTGCTCCCGCGCTCCCTCGGTCGGGTTTTCCCCGCTCAGGGCGGGGCCGTCCCTCCTGGCACCGCCCCCTGTGAGTCCCGGCTCGCCTCAGCGGAGCTGCGGCTCCTGGGCAGGGTCTGGCCGGGGTTCGAGGCTGCCGAGGTGGCTCTCGCTGCTCGGAGCTGAGGCTCCTGCACGCGGGGCTCCCCTCTCTCCGGGGTTGAAGGCTCCTCTCTGGAGATACCTCGGCAAATCATACATGCATGCCTACGTGTAGACACACGCACACACATGCATACACATACGTACAGACAGCACCACGCAGGGACTCTGGCTGGGGCCCTCTGTCCGTGCACCTATCAGTTTCTCCAGGGTGCTTGAATTTCCCCATGTGCAATGGGAAGCTGAGCTGACCCCAGCTCCAGGGCACTGCTGAAGTGAGCTGGGGGACCAGCCTCGGGGGATGTGCTCAGGGACAAACTCCCTGGGACATTTCAGCAACCCCCGAGGTTTCTTTAGTTGGAAAGGATGCAGAAGGGTACAGGGGAGCCCAGACCTGTGCACACCAGCTTCAGGATTACTCCGCTCAGGTTTTCATGGTTCTTTTGTTCTGTAAATCAAGCAGAGAAAAAAAATTTATATCCTAAACATGATATAAATTCCTTATAACACCATATAGGCTTGAATACAGAGAAGAGCATAGTGATCCATAGCCCCTGGAGCCTAGCCCCCCACCTCCAAACTTTGGCAGTAATCACTGTTGGCAATTGGGCATGTGCTCTACGAAATGGCTGCTGGTCTGAGGGGCAAGAGCAGCAACAACATTACAGTCATGCAGTGTGTGGGGGGCACCACAGGTTATGGGATGACCCACCAAGCCAGCCAGCCCCACCGAGCCAGGGATCCCCTTCCTCTCTGCTCATCCCACCTGCCCTTCTCAGAGCTGAAAGCCACAAGAGCACCTCTGCCTGCACCCCAGCCAAGCACTGCGTCCCCTCTACGGTGTTTGCTGGGCAGACACACATTGGTAGCCCAGCAGGAGCTGTTATGGTGAGGGTTCTTGCGCGTATCATGCATCGCTCCACTTACTTGCAGCACTGCTATTCTGGTTTTCCACATACACACAGACTCTTTTCAGACGTGTTAACAACACACCTCTCTTGATGCTTAACATGATGCTCACCCTATTTCATAAAGCTGCAGTCACACAGAGGTGTCTGTACTCCCCTCCCTGCAGTTTTTCTCATATAGCAGCACTGAGGAAAGATAATGGGCTCAGATAATTTTGTCTTATAGAGGAGAGAAATACAACAAACCATAACGTGCTTGAATCAAAATGACAGACCATGAAGTAATGGTTTTTCACTTTACGCTGCCTGCCCTGCCTGACTCAACCATCAGCTGAGTTTTTCACTTTACACTGCCTGCCACAGTGATTATTTCACCTGCCACAGTGAAAATCTTTATTGGACACAGCAAAGTCTTCAGTGTTAAAATCCAGCCCATCTCAGAGATGAGCAGGATTTAGCTGGAGCTTAGCCTTCATGGTAGCTCCAGCCACCTGCTGCTTCACCCAGGAGCTAACTACCTCAAACCATGCTGCGTGCTTTTCCTGTTGTAGGGGAAGAACAACAAAGCGGGTTAGTTCCAGCACAGATCACTGCAGGGCAGATTTACAACCCTGCCTACAAAGCACAGCCTAGACAGGTCAAAGCAGTAGCAAGGTGAAAAGCCAGCCATTTTCAGTCCCTGTCTTTAGGACCTACTGTTTGAAACTATTGATCTCCACATCTGCCCTCAGCAGATGTGCCAGCACCATAGTTACCTGGCCTTTGAGTCCGGCACACATCGCTTTGCTTGCAGCACATGCACAGCAGCTCACTGATCTGGCAGCTGGTCCTTCTTAGGGAAGGATGGGTGTTAGGGGGCTCCCTGAGCCACCTCCCAGACCTGCCATTTCTTTGACCTGGTACGTCATCATCAGGGAAGTGTTCAGTAAACCTCCTGGGAGTGGGGAAAAGCTCCAGAGCTTCACAGGGCATCCTTAGTTTCTTTCTTTTGGAGGTGAACAACCTTGTTTGAGTTGCAGGTGCTTTGACACCTACCTACATCCAAATGTTTCCTCCTGGAGCCCACCCTAAACCTGGTCATTTGGTGAAGTTGCACCCATGTGCAGCACATGGGGCAGGAGATAGCTGTGCTCCTAATCTGAGCCATCCCTCCTTGGCCTGGCTGAAGATAAAGCAGAGTGAGGAGAAGTTGTCTTCCAGAGGTCATCTTTACGTCAGAGTGAATTCCGGGTGTGCCTGCACTAGATACACATACATATGCATATATGGGAGTTAAAAATGTATCACGTACTGTGCAGTAGGGGAAAGAATATCTGAGTGCAGGTAGGCTATCACTATTAGATTCAAAAATGTGGGTATTTAATCAAAGTAAATAAGATGCTTTCCATATCAATCACAAACAATATTTCAGGCTTTCAGGTCTTATTCTCTGGCATGATGAGACACTGCAAAGGACTTAAGATATTCTCAGATAAATCAGTATCTCCAGTGTTTCAAGTATGTGTTCTTCAAACTTCAAGTATTTCTTCCGTTGACATTTTTTTCCTGACAGTTTTACAACTCTTGCTCCTCTTCTGCTGTAGGGATGTTTCCATCAGTCTGCTGGAATGGGAGGCCTCACTCCACTGAAACACTCAAGCAGGTGCTGAAGTTTACCCTATTGACTAGCTCCGGCAAAATCCAGAGGCCCCTCTGTCCAATTCTGGTGGATCAGGGCTTCATTAAATTGCAGGAGGTTGCACCAATAGGTGATATAAACGTGGCAGCACCCAATCCTGCTCCTCTGCTCTCGCACCACCTTTGATATGCCTGAAACGGTTCCTCAGTAAATGAGCAGGTGTGATCACCACGTGCAGCACATGCCCACATCTGTGTTAATAGGATGAGCTCTGACCTTGGAAAAAAATTCTAATTGCAACTTTCATGCATTCTTTGCCACCATGATTTCTGTTTCTACTATATACTCTTAAGGGTTTCAGCTTTTGCATTGCAAGCTGCTGGAGGCAGCAAGACTTTCTAACTTTGGCTGCAAATATCTGCATACACGCTAAGCTGCAAGAGACTTTCTCCACCATTTATCTCTTATTTAACACAGTTCTGTTCTGCTCATTTTTTCTCACTTCTCCTCCTAAGGGAAAGTGACAGTCAGCTACAACGTGCCACAAGTGCTGTGAGACAGAAATCCATACGCATCCCTTCCCCCAGCTCCTTCCATGGTTTTAGACCATTAGTGAAAAAATATTTCCTTGATAAGCCTACTTGAGAGGAGAGGAGTGTAGGAAGACTTGTAAATAGAACTGAGGAGAATTATTTTTGACAAATGTTTTATTTTCTTTAGGGGACAGGGGAGGAAATAACGGTTCTTCAGTTGTTACAAAACAACGGTCCAGTTGGACTTGAGTTTCTCAAGTAGTTTTGACCAGCTGTTGGCATTCAGGGCTTGTTTCTTGCAACTGATGGCCAAGGAGGGAGTGGTTGGGCCCTCACCAAGGCCAGCATGGAGGCGGAGGAGGGGACATGGGAGGTCCAGTGCTCCCTTTCCACCTCCAATAGGGAAAGCAGCACACTCTTCCTTTCCTTGTTTCTTCATTTCTTTGTCATGGCTGGATAAGTAAGTGTTTTATACCAAATGAACAGCTCGCACAGGAAGGGCTGAGAGAGACATACCTCAGAGTTACCAAATGACTTGGGGAGATCCTGAGTCAAATTTTTGCTCTCAGCATGAAGAATGGCAGGGAGCATTTTGAGCTTCAGTGCCCTTTCCTCTGAAGCAAGTCTCCCAGCCATCAAATTATAAAGAAAACCAGAATGAGTAAATTTGGCTGCTGGGATCATTTGCAAGAAAAAGGCTCAGCAAAAACCTGATTCCCTTTCCCAGCAAAGGCATGGCAGGGCAGCATTTCTGTGCCACTCCTTATGTCTTCTCTCCTTGGCTATTAAGGAAGACTGACCTCGAAAAAATTTCTTTTTTGACTATGAAGGTATAAATCTCTATTGCCATTTACTCTAGCCTTAGATTCCTTGTGCAATTTACAAGCCAAACCTCCAAATCTGAAAGGTAAAATAGAGTGACTGTTGGCTCTATTCACCCAACAATTCTTTATTTGTTGCTGGCATTTAAAAAATATATGCACAGGCTATTCACATTTGATTTTAATAGTTAATGCACAAGTTTATCAGAGAGAGAATACGTCCTGTGCTTGTGCTCACATACGGTGTTTATTTACTCTTTTAAAGCATGTTTACTGACTTTAGCAAATAGTATTTCCAAGAAAACTGCTCACAGGTTAAGCAAATAGTGAAGAGATGTGAAGACATTATTTAACAAGGGAAGTGACTCATCGGCTTAATCACAGAGACACCTCCACCAGCAAGCCAGGATGCCAGGGCTGGGAAGAAGTGCAGTGGGGAGAGTACATACAGCATGGACCAGGGGGTGTCATATTGTGACATGTCAAGCTGGAAAATAAACATCTTTGTCATATTTTTGCCTCTCACCAGGGCCTGTCTAGCCCAATGCTGCGCTGCCCATCCCAGCGTCTCCTGGACAGGATAGTGCGGCGCTATGCTGAGGTGCCAGATGCTGGCAGCATCTACATGGACCACCTCACTGACAGGGACAAGCTGCGCCTGTTGTACACCCTGTCAGTGAATTCACACCCCATCTTGTTACAGGTACATGCGACCTTGACTGTCTTGAAACACCACCCTGCAACCCCTTGCAAGTGAACTATCGTGTGAGATGTGCTCCAGGCCCCAGCTGCAGAAAAGTGCCAGTCCTGGCCTTTGGCAAGCTTCCTAACCTTCATAAAGCATGTTTCTTCTATGGGGTTGGATGGCTGAAGCCAGGCAGACTCCTGTGGTGCACATTGCATCACCCAGTGAAGTAGTGGAGAAATGTGAATGTCCAACCCCTTAAATAAATCAGAACCTAGACAGGTTGTAGCACTAGCGCATTGTGAAAGCCAGGGTTTTACATGTCCCTGACACTTCAAAGTGTTATGTTTGCATTGCTAATGTATTATTTAAAATCACAACCTGTTTATAAAAGAGAAAGAGCATGTTTTAGTGTGGGAGAACCAAGATGCAGCATTGAGGTTGAACGTTGACTTGGGAAGCATTGATTTTCCAGGCTCCATGTGCCAGTGCTGTTTTTTCATTTGAATGCTGCTGGTAACTAGCTCCATGGCAAAGCACATCTTTGCAGAGGTGCTTGGGGGCATCCCGAATACAACTGAGCTCTGAGTTTTAAGGTAGATAGCTGGGAGGCCTCATGCCTCTTGCCTGATCCACTGCAGGCATGCCTGGCATGTGGCTCCTCTCTTTCCTTACGTGTGTCTCCAAGAGAGTATCCTCGCTTCTGCTTACTACCACCCCACCTTTCGCCCTCATTGATGTTTCTTGCAACCCTTTGAGATTCCTCTAAAAAAAGAGGCAGCAGTAGCATCAATGTCCTGCCCAAAGCCAGTGCTTTCCAAAGCAGAGCACATGGCTTTGCCCAGTCCTAGGGAGGGGGGATGGTTCTGAGAAGCTGGGGAGACAGAAAGGTTAAAAGGCAGAAAGCTTTGTGTTGGCACAGCTCAGTAGTCATGCAGTTTGGTTTCTACCTGGTATAACTGCACTGATAGCACAAGCTGCAGTGATGCAGGAAGCCCAGCCCTGGTGTCCCCAGCATGGCAAACACCCAGCACTTGGGTCCCTGAGACTGCAAAGTCTCTTACAAAACAGCCAGGCAGTTTTTACGAATTAGCAAAAACTGCTTTAGCCCCATCTCACCTCCAAGCTGTGACTTCAGCTATGCATTGCTCATGAGGAACCCATCAAAGGCTCCAAAAAGACACCTAAAATTAGCTCTTCTGTGGCTAAAATTTCATTTAATTTGAAATCCATTATTATCTTGGACTTTTGGTTAATCTCCCTCATGAAATAAGTCTTGAAATATCAGGTTCTTCTTCCTCAATTAAAAGGGGAAAAAAAGAAGCAAAAAAAAGCAGCATAGCTACTCCAGGATGGAGCAGTGCATTCTTGGGCTGCTGGGGCCGGCTGAGGTGAGCAAGGGTTGTGGGCTGATTTAGAAAGCAAACCATGACATTGGCACTGCTGCTTGAAAGGCACTTGAAAGTCCTCTGAGAAGGACATGGGTCCATGGGCATTGTGCAGAGACCAAAGAGGCAATTCTCATGTTCCTTCTCTTTCTGGCAGATCTTCCCTGATGTGGAGGGATGGCCCTTCCCACGATACCTGGGTTCCTGCGGGCGGCTGGTGGTCAGTGCCAGCACCCGGCCCCTGCGTGACTTCTTTGGTGCAGCCCCTGAGGTGGCCGCTGACCTGGCCCTCCAGCTCCTTGCTGTCCTCCGCTCCATGGGCACCAACGACCTCAACTACTTCTTCTACTTCACCCATGTGGATGCTGGCACCTTCGGCGTGTTTAGCAATGGGCATCTGTTCATTCGGGATGCCAGCACGCTGGGGATCATTGACAAGGAGGAAGGTACTCAGCAGGCTCCGTCTGTTGCTGGAGGTCTTAGCAAGGCAGGGGAAACGAATCTTTCACCTGCTACACTCGGCTCTGCAGATGATTTTTTTTTTTGTAATCAACGAAACATCACTTGCTAAATTAAATAATGAAAAGTTCACTGGAGATTTTCTGACAGCATAAGCATCAGCAGCTCCTGCCATCCTGGCTCTGGATCAGGAAGGCTCCAGGCAATTTATTTGTGCAGTCAGATTTGGTGACCAACCATGGGCCCTTTTGTTCTGCCCCACCATCTCTGCACTGGCATCAGCATTCAGTGTGTACTGTGCTCAAGGCTTTCATTTGAAGTCCTCTTAAATCACCTCTTCTAAAACTTTTGCCACATAGATGTCAGTATTTGCAAGTAGAAATTTAATAACTTCATTTGTTTTAAGTATTGGGTCAAATCATGGAATGGTTCAGGTTGGAAAGATCATCTAGTACCAACCCCCTGCCATGGGCAGGGACACCTTCCGCTAGACCAGGTTGTTCAAAGCCCTGTCCAACCTGGCCTTGAACACTGCCAGGAATGGGGCAGCCACAGCTTCTCTGGGAAACCTGTGCCAGAGCCTCACCACCCTCACAGTAAAGAATTTTTCCTAATATCTAATCTAAATGTACGTTCTTTCATCTTAAAGCCGTTCATTCCCCCTTGTGCTATTGCTACATGCCCTTGTAAAAGGTTCCTCTCCAGATTTCTTGCAGGCTCCTTTTAGGTATTGGAAGACAGTTATAAGCTCTCTCTGGAACCTTGTCTACTCCAGGCTGAACAAGCCCATAAAACTCTTTTTAGGTGTATTTATCACATTAACTATGAATAATAATAATTATTATTATAACAACAAAATCCCCCTTTTGTCATTTTTATATGAAATCAAGGGTCGCTATTCACTTTTCACAGGTTACATTTGTCTGCTCCTGAAAGTAGAGCTAGTCAGACTATTCCTCCAATAATTCATTCTGAATGTTCAAATTTTGAAAAGGTCTTTGCTCAACTTGCACATTCAGCTGAGCAGATCTCAAATATTCAGAAGCAGCTGTCAGAGAATTTTCCACTGGGTTTCTTTTTCTCATCCCAGCAGCTATTACTGTTAACTCCAGCTAGATGAGCTGTTGTTGCAATTTAATGATTTTGGGTAACATGGAAAAATTATGGGTTTGGCTATCTGTGGTAATTTTTGTAGGAACTCCACTTTTTAGGTTAGTACTCCAGTTCTTATTTTTTCATCATCAGTTTGACTTGACAGACTCCAAATCTTCTGTCAGGCAGTTCTGCAGAGCTCAGTCATTCAGAAAAACATACATATTTCAGGAGTGAGGAATTGGCCCACATAGAGCTCACAGTACTGCGTGGTGAAAGATAGCTGTGTACTTCAGATTGTAACTAACCCCATGTTAATACAGAGGTACAGACATACGTGATTATCCAAGATTTCACTACTGTGTTTCTAACAGGTGCTTTAATTGTCTCTAATAGGGAGCCAGCTGATTGACGACCAACAAGAATATAAAGATATATTTAGCTGTTTGACTGTGGACTGCCAGTCTGCATTTGTGTCCTGTAATTCCATTGGAGAGAAGCACAGCCTTGTCATGGTGTGTCAAGAGCTTTTGCCTAAGCTTCTGAAGGGGAAATTCCTGCAACCCGTGCAGGAGAAGATAGACAGCTTCCTGCAGCACTGTGCCGATGGCCTTGCCGATGACCAGGGTGTCAGTGGGGCGGTTGCAAAGCTGGCAGAGCTCCTGAAACCTCTGCGGTCTTGTGATTCCCGTTTTGCCTACCGCTATCCTGACTGCAAATACAGTGACAAATACTGATGGCTTTGGAAGAGTCTCCTGGGAAGGACTGGGACAGTGTCAGCCCCTTGCCAGTGTGGGATGCAAGAAGGAACCAGCATAGCAGGAAGGAGCTACACCAAATCTGGGACTTCCCTATGAAGGCACAGGAGAAGGAAGCATACATAGTGCATGTGGGATTTATTGTTCATCTCCCAGAGATGCATTTGTTACATGAGATGTTAAATATGATGTAAGGCTTAAGGATTATTAGCATTATCGTGAGTGACAGAGGCTACAGGATTAGTAAATCTCATGCACATATTTTGGCCTTGGAAGAGTTTTCCATGCCATTCATTAAAAAGAAACCTTCTGAAGGCAGCATGGGTTCAACTAACTAGACAGAGGAGCTTTATTACCAAGAAAGTCTTTCTGATTGAGATGGTATATACATAATGTAGGATGGATGGAAGCATTTAAGACTTTCCTTGTGGGGATTTTTAATGCCACAGATAAACTGAACTACCGGATCAGTTCTATACCATCACCCATCACAAATCACTTTTATAAAATATTCAATTTTTTTTACTTTTATGGCACATAGAACAGGAAGACGCAACCAGCAGCATTAAAAAGCTGTAAAGTCCCATGTCTCTTGAAATATAATTTCTCTAATCCCCAAATATAATTACTTTTAGTCTTTCCCAAGCTGATCAGCAATAAATTCAGTAATTGGAGACTAATAGAAGTTTTTTGTTTAAGACCAGAAAAAAAAAAACAACCCAGAAACGACTCTGGGATGTGATTGTCCAGCAGATACTTCACATTTTTCTCCCTAAAGAAAACTGAAGGAACCATTTGCACAAACCCATTCAAATAGGAAAATTACCTTAAGAGGAGAAAATACACAGGCAAAGGATGAAAGGTGAGTCTATCCTGAGCCCAATGAGATTTGCTGAACACTTAATACTCCACTGTAGGTGCTGGGGCACCCCCAAAGAGCTGAGGACGTCAAAGTCCTGGCAAGCAAGAGATGCAGCCAACCTCATCCATTTGCCTTTCAAAGGAGGAATCAGTAAGGCAGTCCCCGAAGGAGTGACTCAGGCACAGAATATTTGGGGTGATGGACTCTTTTTTCATAGCAGCCCAACACAGGGCTAGGCGCACGTGCCTCATTTTGTTGGGGAAGGTTGCAAAATTTGTGGAGTGCAAGCCGCAACTTTGTCACCCAGCATCTGTCAGTCCCTGTCCCTGTCCCATGTTATCTTTGTGGGATGTCAGAGGATCACAACAAACCTTCCTTGATGTTTAGGGGACTCTTAGACCTCACTTAGGTGTGTGGCTTTCTTCTGCGATCCAGGTGCGCAGGAGTGACCAAGCAAATGTGACTGAGCTGAGTCAGACTTTCTGGATCCCACACATTTTCATCATGGAAACACCCTGGCTATGGTTCGAAAAAGAAATTGGTAACAGCATAAAAGCAGAAAAAAGATGTGAATGTATTTGCTTTCCTAATTGTTGTATGGAGTTACCGGAGCAGGAATGCAAGTCAAGATTTTGTGTTGGCTGTGGAGGGGCTCTGCACACAGAGCACCCAGCCTGGGGTTCAAGGCAGGTATTGCAGACACTAGGCATCCAAAACCACATACAGGTCTGATGCTGAGAAAATCTGACGCAGGACATTTATTTTGCCTTTCGTTCTGGCGTAAAGTATCAAGTGCACCTTTCACCTCTCAAGAACTAGAAACATTGAAAATAATTTGTAGGTAAATTTAGCTCCAGGCCCAGATGGTCTGACAGCAAAAATGTTTAAATATACAGCCTAAGCTATGGCTGCAGCCCTCTTTCTTGATACCAATCTATTTCTACATCATGGCTCTCTTCCAGTAAGAAAAACATGTCCTTTGCAGAGATCCATAAGGCTGTATAACAATCTGTTTTCAACAGTTTTTCTTGTCTGTCTGCATCTCCAGTCATGGTCTGTGGTTTTACCTGCGAACTGGGTGGTAGCCCTGGCTCCCTTCCTCTCCAAAGAGTGCCCCCCATGGTGCCGGCTGCCAGCTGCCTTGTGTGGGGCTGAAGGAGCTCCTGTTTCACCACCACTCTCACTAGGGTAAGTGG
Source organism: Psittacula echo (assembly GCF_963264785.1). NCBI lineage: Eukaryota > Metazoa > Chordata > Aves > Psittaciformes > Psittacidae > Psittacula > Psittacula echo. Next base: position 36,317,755 of record NC_137736.1, read on the forward strand.
TGTGGCATTGCCCACCATGGGCTGCGAGCTGACAGCACTCTTTCAGTGCCAGAGGGCAGCCTTCTTCATGCAGTTGTTAACTAAAAATGCACACTACAAAATGCCCCAAAAACACTAAGATGAAGAACTGGCCTGTTCCACTCATGCCCCAGCAGAGGCGGAATGGATTTGCAAGCCATGTGCCTGCAGAGATGTCTTTGCAGCTGCTCCAAGACTGAGGCTCGCCTCTGATTCAGTGATCTCTGGCCTATCAATGGCTTGACTTTGCAAGGTGCATGGTGGAGCAGCCCTTGCAACAGGGCTCCACTCTGGTTTCATTGCTCTCCCATATGTCCTGGGCATTTTCCTTTCCACCATGCACATTTTCCTTTTGGAAATAAGCCATTCATTTACTGTACTGTTCTGTGCAAAATGTCTCCTGGGCACTAGAGCATCTCTCTGCTATCAAACCAGCCTAGAGAAATGCAGAGAGGATGCAGGTGCTCAGCACCTTAGAAGATGGCAAGAGCAAGCCCAGATCTCTCAGCTGTAATCCAGCATTGGGCCGAAGCACTGAGAAGTGTCACACAGGTTCCAGCTGTGCCCTGAGAACTTAAAATGTTGAGTATAAGAAACAGAGGAGTCATGGTCTTACTTTCCTGCTTGGACTCACTTGGCAAGACTGCGGCAGAAGTCTTGAGGCATGTGGTGTCTATTTTTGCATGGCTTGATTCAAAACTTTTGAAGCTGAGAGAAGTCTCCCCACTGCTTTCAATAGACTTGGATGTGAATTTAAATTGTGAAAAAAAAAAGGATTAAAAATAACAGAATCATGGATTTAAAAATTGTCGAAGTGTTGGGAGCTGTGTTCACCAGCAGTTTACAGAGTTCAGGCTCATATAAGATTGTGACTAATATGCCAGCCATAAAATCAGTCCATGGCTGAGAGAACAATAATTTTCCTAAACTAAATCTCATTTCCCTATATTTCCCTGGCCTTTTATTTCTTCATTGCCAATTATTTCTCTTAATATTTTCCATTTTCTTGGCAGTCAGGTCCCGGAATCAGTGCCCATCCTCTGCCAGCTCCAGTCAAGCCTTGAAATGCTAGTAGGCCAAGCTCCAAAATTATGTGAAATTAATTTATAAATGGCAATTATTTAAAACCTAATCCTTCCCAAAAGAACTCTCGAGCAATTTTTTCCTCTCTATGTTTAAGTTATTTCTGACGGTGGCTTTTGTGTGAACCTTTGCAAACTGGTTCCTGGTAACAACTCACACCATTGCCACAGCAGGACAAGGATGGCCAGAGAAGTCTTCCACCAGTCCTGCAGTCAGCTTCATCACTTCCTTTATTTGCAGATAGTTTGCAGCTGCCTTTATGTCCAGCTGTTTATGGTGTGATTCTCTTGCTGCCCCACATCCTACATATTGTGAAGTTTTCACAGCAAGAGGTTTGTAAACTATTTTCTGCCAGATTTTGTCTAGGGTCATATATTAACACCATCATTTTTTGGGGGATGGAAGTTACATGTGGGCATGGCAAATGAGTCCCAGTTTCACCCAGCATAATTCACTGCTTCTCTGTGTCTCATCTTCAGCCAGTTCCTTTGCATATGTCCATAGTGCTTGTACTGCTTCTCCCTGCCCCACACAGCCCCTTGGGAAGAAACGGCAGCCAGCATTGGCATTAAATTATACTTTTCACACAATTCTCCCCCCAGAGAGAGAGCACCCTGACAGTGTTGGCTGAAACGGGTCCTCATCATGGAAAGTGGAAAATTGGTAAAAACTGGCTCCCTTCCATGAGCGATGCATTGGGTGCGTATTCACTTCATACCCTCGTCTGCATTCAGCCACCCTCTTACCCCAACATGGCTGATGCACAGGGGAAATGGCACCGAGACACAGACTCTGAAGTGGCTTTGTGCTCCGAAACATTGCAGGTACCTCTGTGCCCCTTAAGTCTGGGCTGTTCTGACACCTTCTGGTACCTCCTGACTGCTGCATGTCCAAAGGGAAGAGGGCATGCTGTGTTTTGCTGAGAAAATCCACACAGGTATGTGGAGTCAAAGTGTCTGGTAAAACACAGAGCACCCCAAAGCCTTCTAGCAGGGGGCACTTTCACTATAGCTGGTCCTGGCAGGGTTGGAGGTCCAGGTTTTCCACTTCATGGCTTTTGTAGGTGATAATTTCTTTCCCCACTTTGCACCACTCCCAGCTTCCCACAAAGGGCCACCCAGAAAACATCACTTTGGAGAACTGAAGATCAGCACTCAACAGCTCCTGTCCACAGGAGCAGCTGGACAAGCACTTTTTGTGCAAGTGTCTTTCCAGCAAACTCAGCCAACAACAGTTGTTTGCAGGTGATTTTTATCTGCCTTCTGGTTTTCTGAGACTTTAGGATGCACTTGGGTCCCATTTGCCAATTACTCTCTACAGCCAGGTGCTTTAGATGCTTTATTGGTAATTCTTCCTAAGTGAAGCCTCAGCTTCTTCCATTATCACATGAATGTGGAAAGTAGATTTTAAACAAAAATATTGAATGTCATGAGATGTTATGAAATCACAAGAGCCAGCACCATGGTATTCTGAATTGGCTCACCAAGGAACATTAATTTGATTAATAGGTGAGTCTAGCTGCTACTGTATCCTGTTTCTCTAATTCAGCACTGAAAGAGCTTGGTAGCCATCCTGAAATTAAAAACAAACAAGCATGAATTTCAAGGAAAGGAAAATTAAATGAAAACAGCTACTCATGGCAAGGCCATTGCAGGGGTTGGGGGAGGCAGGCACAGTTTCTTCCTTACGGGTTAGAAAAAATGGCCAGACTCATCTGCTCTCCTCTGCATGAGGATGGCCTCAGCCAGAGGGTGTTGGTGGGTTTTTAGCACTGCTCCTGTAGGAAGAACAACTGACAAGAGACCCCAAAGGAAGGGTAAGGATGACCCAGAGGTCCAGAAAAAGTGAAGAGAGAAGAAAAGACAAATGGAAAGCTAGGGAAAGACACCTGATAAAATTCTTCACACAATTTGAAGAGAGAGCAATTGGAGGATGGGGAAAAGTTGTTCTCCACGTGAGCTTACGTAGTAGTGGTCTAGATGGGCCGCAGTAGGAATAGCATGGAAATGGATAGGGTCTCCACCACTGGGACACTTGAAGGAAAAGTGATGTGGCTGCAGATGGCACTGTACTGGACAGGAGGCTGGCCCTGAGATTGCTGGAGGTCCTTCCTGTACAAGGGGTGGACACTGAGGTGCCCAGACCTCTTTGTCTCAGTTATCTCTATCGTGTGTGATGAGCTGTCAGCCCTTAAAGCTGTGGTCCATGCATCTCTCATGGAGGCAAGACCTCCTAAAAAAGGAGAGGTTAGAGGTGGCTGTTTGATGGCTGAATCCAGAGAATAAAATGGTGGAGTTACCCATCAGCACATAGACCACCAGAAGGGAAGGGACAGGAGCCATAAGCTAATTTTCTCATTGAAAAAAGTAAAACGTTTCTTTCTGTCATATCTTTACTTGCAGCATTTTACAGTTTTGCTCTTCCGGAGCAATGAGAGGAAGTGTCCCCTTTTCCTCAAGTCTCCAGACTTGAATGGTGCCTGCACTGTAAAGTAGCCCCTGCTGCTGCCGCACTCCTCACTTCTGCTCTAAGAGCCATCAAAATCCCATCACTTTTCTTTACCAGCAGGGTGGATTGCGGCTGACTACATGATCCCCATCCTTCTCCTAGCCTTTGAAGGGAAAGAGCAGGCAAATGTTTCCTCAGTGGAGGAAGGATGATTAGCTCCAGGGAGAGCCAGAGCTGCAGAGCTCTACCAGCTCCCCCTGTAGCATCTCTCTGAGTCCCTCACTTCTTTAGGAATCATCTGCCTGTAGTTAGTGGGGTTTTAAAAGATCAAGCTCTGTTCCTTGCAACATAGAGTGTAAATGGCAATAGTCTGAAGCAAACTTCTCAGATGTTTGAAGAACAAGAATACACCAGCCTCTTCCCTGAGGACATGGAGCTTTAAGGGAACAAGTTTGTCAAGTTTCACAATCTCATAGTACTACTCAGCAAGGCTGCATATAGCTACAGCCCTTGCCTTACACAGTTCATTTGCTACATTGCATGTAAAGATAGCTTTGTAGACTAACACCTACGAATACATGTAAAGTTCAGCCTATTATGTGTTTTAAAAGGACCTTGTCAATCATGCTGGATTATTTCTTTTCCTTTCAAAATTTAAACATTCATTTGGATAAAGGCTTGTCAAATTCATACTTCTAGCAATGCCTTAAAATAGTGAGATTTTTCTTGCTCTAAGAAAATAATAAAGACATTAGGAATAATTTGAGACTTTCCACAGGGATGAAAACCTCCCTCTGTTTGTATTCTTGGTACAGACAGAGCAGGAGAAAAGATCACCTTTGGGTTTTCACTCTGCTTTGGCTGGAGCAGCTGTAAACATTTACTCATTTTTTTCCAACCACCTCAAGCTGGAGACGGAGAAAAGAAAGTGGCCTTAAATGTTTGCACAATTTCTACTAGCAAAACAAAGCAACGATTTGGGTACAATTCAGGTACTGCTGAAGGAGGAGAAAGGTGCTGGAAGAATGATGCTGCTGGGAGGAAGTGCTGGGATTAAACATCTCTCTTTCCCAGTCAGAGCACTTGTCACTATTTCATTCATCCCTAAAGAGAGTCCCTGCATCACCACTGTTTTTTCAAAATGGAAATCCCTTCAGCAGGTGGCCAAGAGATGGGAACAGTTTTCAGGTTTCAGGAAATGAATTATTTATCCCTTCCCATTTCCACTCATGGCAGTGTTTGCTCTGTCTTTCTCCTTCCACCAGAGAGGGTGACAGCACTGGGTGTCTTTGCCATGTGAAGGCTGCACAGAATTAAACCTCTCAAAGTGCCAAAGGACCACAGCAGTCACCTGATGAGCAAGGCCAGGGGTGATGCCCAGTGCTCAAGGGCTTTCAATCTAATGGCTGCATTGCCTGGGGACAAACATTGACATGGCTTTCTCTGTGTCTTCAAGGCTGTGAAAGAAGAAAGCTGTATGAGAAGGAATTTTGTTGAATTCTGTGAGCAAAATGACCAGAAAATCTAACAAACAGCTATTCACTTGCTTTCTCAACATGCTTTGAGAAGGGTTCTCCAAAGTTAAGCTTTGATGTTTTTTTCCAACAGTAGTGTTGGGGTTACCAACTGACCCAGGATTTTGCTTAACAAGAGGGAAGGTTGGGATGCAGGGAGAGCAGGAAAAGGCCTGCCAAGCAGTGATGAACTTTATGGTTGCACATCCCCAGTTAGAGCCAAGCAGAGCTTTCTAAAAATACAGCCTTTGGATGACTGAAGGATTGTATATATAGCAATATGAAGTTACCTGGGAAGGAAGGCACAAAAAAGTAGCTTCTGAATGGAGGACATGAGAGGACAAACATGACCTTGAGGTTCCACAAAAAAAGCCCAAATATATATTTACCTAAAATAAAAAACTCTAACCCCTCAGCACTGGCAAATCAAGGAAGAAATATTGTCGTGGTTTAAGCCCTGTCGGCAAGTCAGCCGCGCAGTTTCTACTCCATCCCCCCTCTCCCGGAGGGATGGGGAGACGAATCGAAAGAATGTAACTTCCACGGGTTGAGATAAGAACAGTCCAGTAACTAAGGTATAACACAAATCACTACTGCTACCACCAATAATAATAATGATAAGGGAAATAACAAGGGAAAAGAATACAATACCACCCGCTGAAAACGAGCCCAACCGAGCAAAGAGTGCCCTTCCAGGTAACTCCCACTTGCATCCCGGGCATGGCGTGCTGTGGTATGGAATACCCCTTTGGCTAGTTTGGGTCAGGTGTCCTGTCCCTGCTTCCTCCCGGCTTCCCCTCCTCCCTGGCAGAGCATGAGACTCACAAAGTCATTGGTCAGACCAAACATGAGTGTTATCAGCTCTGTTCCCAGGCCGAAAGTCAAAAACACAGTGCTGCACCAGCTACTCAGAAGGATTAAAAATGACTGCTACTGCTGAACCCAGGACAAATATAAAAGGCCAGAAGCTGTGGAAACAACCAGGACTTTTCTGACTGGACCAGAGTGTTCAAAAGATTGTCATCCCCAGGGACATCTGTGTTCATGGGATTTTGTGAGGAGGGTTGTTCATAAATTTGACAGAAACACAGACTGAAATACAGGACAGAGGACTCTCAGTACTACAGAGATCAAAATTAAGAATTACTGGAAAAGCTGTGACTACAAAGTTCGTCTTTTCCCCATTGCAGATCTGGATCTGTGAGCACACCCATTCCTGCTCTGAAACACCCAGCTTCTTCTGGAGCAGGTGGGGGCAAAGGCTCTAGATGCCTCTGGCCCCCTAAGTCACCTTCTGCTGCCAGACAAAGATGAAGCTGTTCAACATGGCAGATGGGTGAACTCATCTAGAGAGAGGCATGCCTGTGGAGGCTGGGTTTGCAGGTTAAAAGGACAGCTGTGAGCTGCTTCATGGCTGCTTTTTAAGCCATAGATGGAGCACAACAGGAAAGCCTTACCTGCTGTGATGTCTGCCCAAGTTTTTCTTGAAAATCCCTGCAACAGCGGGATCTGTTTAAAGACGCCACATTAGAAGTTCAGAGTAAATGTGTACTGACAATAAATAGGAAAAATATATGCACACACACCCCAGGTGGCTAAACAGCAGCACAACACAGTGATTCAAAGCAAACAGACACCCTTCAAAAAGTAGAAATCAAGTGCAGAAATTAGGCAAATTAGATGCAAGACTACAATAAGGCAGCCCCAGAAGAGAAATCCAAGGAGGTACTTGCTAACAGAGTGGAGGCTGACAACAAACCCTTTCTCAAACACATCAGAAGCTGAAAGCCTGCCAGATAAACTGCTATGGCCAGCGCGCAATCTCAGCACAAGGAGGCCCAAGAAACAAATCAGTATTTTGTAATGATATTCACAGGCAGTATCTCAAAGAAGAAATAGGAATAATAGTTCAAGTGAATCTGTTGAAAGCAAAACCAGGTAAAACCCACCCCAGTCTCCCCATTTGTCAGGGTGGGGAGCCTGTACATGAGGGATAGTGGGAGGGTCATGCATCTCACCTCAACTAAGACTTTGATGCTGCTCTGTAGGAAAGTTGGCAAATAATGGGTCTGACGGAAATACTACCCAGTGGGTGCAAGTGAGGAACCCTGCTCAGGGTGTGTATGACTCCATTAAAGGCAGATGCCCATCATGGGGAAACAACTAGGAGCAGAGCCTGCCAAGGGAGTCTGGAAAGAGTTGGGTTTTCAGTGCAGCACAGAGGAAAACAAGATAACCAGATGGGCACAGGCATGGGAGGATTTTCCTGAGGGAGGTCAGCCTTGCAAGATGTCATGAGCTTGAAGAGAGGCAACTGCGGAGGAAAAACTTGCTTCAAGGATTGTGGGGTAGTGAGAGGACACAACAGGAGAAGGATCCCTCTTCATCTTGTTTCTTACGTTCCTCCACAAACACAGCACTGGAGATCTGGCCCAATGTGTCAGCCTAACTGGATTTCAAATGTCACAGGAACAGCCAGGAATGAGGGCTGGGACTCTGGGGTGACATCCCAGCTCATGACCAGCTGCCCACTTCCAAAGTCCAAGGAAATATCTTCCTCAGTGAAAAAGGAGCCTTTAGCTTTGTGATGTCCATAAAATTAAAGATGTGAATAATTTAACAATATTTATGAATTAAGCTATTGCAGTATTTATGAATAAAGCTATTGCAATATAAGTGTGAGTCACTGTCTTCTCATGGAAACACTCTACTTTTCCACTGATACCTCCTTTTGGAGGAAAAAAAAAAACAAACAAACAAACAAAAATATTTGAAGGATCCTGATCCAGAGGAGCCAGAAGCCATCTTAACACCAGCGTTGTGAGTGGGAGGGAGTGAGCACAGCGTAATGGCACATGGGAGCTTTGAGATCCCAGATCTATTAAAGCATTCATTTGCCAGCCTAGCTGCTTTGCCTGTCTGGAAATGCTCATTCAGAGCAAACCTTCATCATAATCAAGAGGAAGTCATCAGGCAAAAATGAATCCGGTTTAATTCTAGAGGACAGGTAGACTTGAGAGACCTTTTATTTCAACATCTTAAAACAGCTTTCACTGTCTGTATATGGATTAATACAAGTTTCTCTCCTCTCATGGATTCAAAATGGTCCGAGAGAGTTGATCTGCTGTTTTGCTGGCTTTTTAGGGTTTGGAAACCTCAGGCTCAGAGAACTTGCTTTCCTCCCAGGTGAAACCTGGCAGCTCTGGAACCTGTCCCTCCTCCTGCCTCCTCCTGTCCTTCTTGTTTATTTTTTTGAGAGATTAAGTACCATGATCATGCTCTCTTTACATCTTACCCAAAACAGCTTCCTCTCTGGTTATAAGGCTGTTTTTTCTTCTAATCATTCTCCTCATTTACTAAGGCTGAGTCATTTCTCCAGGATGACCTTAGAGACTCCAGCCTCCTTGCTAAGTGGCAATTACTCACTCCAGAAATTGAGACCTTTGTGTTTTCTGAACTGAAACACACAGTGGTACTCCCCCAGCTCTACCTGGGGGCAAGCAGGCAGAGAAAACTCCTTTCCCCACCCTGAGGTGAAGCGTAGCTATCACCCTGTTTGCTCCCAAGGGACGTCTTCGCTGCCATCAGCAATAGCTGCCAGATGGCTGCTGTCCCCAGGGTCCTGGCTGAAGAGGAGCTCTCATAGAATCATAGAACAGTGTGGATCGGAAAGGACCTTGAAAGGTCATCTAGTCCAACCCCCCTGCAATGAGCAGGGACATCTTCAACTAGGTCATGTTGCCCAGAACCACATCCAGCCTGGCCTTGAATGCCTTCAGGGATGGTGTATCCACCACCTCTGTGGGCAACCTGTGCCAGGATTTTACCACTCTCATTGTAAAGATTTTTTTCCTTACATTCAGCCTGAATCTCCCCTCTTTCAGTTTAACACCGTCATCTCTCATCCTATCACAACAGGCTCTGCTAAAAAGTCTCTCCCCATCTTTTTGAAAGGCCTCTTCTATGTACTGAAAGGTTGTGATATCCCGAGCTGCTTTGGCAGCTTGCGAGAGGGAAGAGAAACCATTCCCTGGAAGTCACTGCAGCTGGAGAGGTGCCAGGAGAAAAGCTTTCTCTGGGGTACACCAGAGGAGACAAAAGCAGATCATAAAGAGAAGAATTAGGGGAAAGTCGTTATCACCCAACCCCTGGGTCCTTCAATTCCAACTTAATTAACAGAGCACGGTGGGGCAGAGGACCTTGTGGCATGAGGTGCTGTGTTTGTGCCAGTGCCGCCCCACATCAGATGAGAAAAACTCTGCTGGGGGAAACTTGCCATCCAAACAGATACAGCAAATCCATTAGGGAAGGCAGAAACTGTGAAAGAGGTTTCACTGCAAAAAATGCAAATGCAACTCTTTGCAGTCCATTTCCTATTAATTGGAACGCAATTTCCTTCCCCTGCTGGCCTGATAACCACTGCAGACCTCAGGGAAAAAGGCCATAATAAAATAATGGCCCCTCCAGCATAGCTCCTGTCCCATGGCCCTTTCCCAAGCCCCCTGAAAGCAGCAGATGCCCCTTGTGCCTGCTGACCTCAGAGTTCACCACCACACATCAACTGCACATCATTAAATTGCAAGATTTGCCACCGTGAAGTCACCTAAACCCAAGCCAAAACCTAGGGGACCATGTCAGGAGCACCCAGAGATGATCGGCAAGAGGAGCGAGATGCTCTCTGATGTGGAGTGGACATCCTGGGCAGAGGAACTTGATGCAAGGGTTACAAAGCCCAGCCAGCTTGGCATTAGGGCAGCAGCCTCCCATGGGGTAGATGCGTGGGCTGTAGCAGAGAAGGGGAAACGTGACTGTGTGCATGTGTGCAGAAAGACCATGCAGGTCCAGCTGAAGAAGTGAGGATGAAGCATATACATTTTCAGGTCAACAACTTGGATGGTGAATTATGGAGGCAAAGGAAGGAAAGATGTGACCTGTGCATGAGGCAGGCTATGACTCTGGTCAGAGCATTTTAGCATGGCAAGAGGCAAATGTGAGTAAACCAAATAAAGAATCACAGAGTAATTCAAGTTAAACCAGCACTTAAAACAGCGTTTCAGCAATGGGAACTAAGGTGCAGGAGCGTTGGAGGGAGATTCAGCTTTCAGAGTTTTTAAAACTTTGAGACACTTCATGCTTTCTCAGGCAACCCAAGCAAATGGGTCAACAAGACAAAGAAATACCTAATTTTAAAAGAATTGTTTTTCTTATATCCCAGTGTATTCACCACTGTCAATGCAGAATTGGGCATTGAGCTAATGGTTTTATCATATCCTCTGGCCTGGAAGTTTCTTCTAACACAAACCTGCTCCTCAAACCCAAATTCTCATTGCCCTTTGAGCATTAAATACACTGAGAGAAGGTGATGAGCATGGCTGAGACACAAGGAGTGTGTCAATGCACAGAAAGGCTCCACTAAGGATGCTCAGCAGTGACAGCATGGAGCTAAATGTTAAGAGAAGGTGATGTATTTTGATGAGAGATGAGCACACAACCACTAAAAAGCACCAAAATGAGCACACAAGGCATACAAGACATTTGGGAATCAAAAAGATATGTCAGAATAGAGAGAAAGAGGGCTTCTTTTATGGCAGATTGATAGCTTGCCAAAGTAGCTGGAGGAAGAAGGAGGTGCAAAAAACCAAAAAGTCACAGAGCAATGAGCAGCTCTTCTTTCTGTGTGAGATTTTTTTTCCCTGTGTTTTCAAGCTTCTGGAAGCAGACCCACCATCCAGCTTCTGGAAAATCAGAAGAAATGCACTTCCCTTCTCCCCAGCCACAGAAAAGCCCACTTTCTTAACTCTTATATCCACTGCTGCCTTGTACCCACTGCGCCTGAAGATCCCTGAGGGTTTGCTCTGAAGGCAGAAATTCTAAATGTGGATAATTGCTGGCAGGAAGGAAGGGAAACAGAGAAGCAAGATGCTCCACCCCTCTATCCTCCCTCCAGGTACTAAAATCTGCCAGAACGAATCTCCTTATGCTTTCCCAAGACCCTTTTCCAGCAGAGCTCGGAGTTTTCCCTCGTGGGTCTCCATGTTCCCCGTTTGCCTGGCAGCACCCATTGACCTGGCTGGTGGTGAGCAGTGAGGGGAGGAGGTGCTGAGTGGCCCCAGTGCCGTCCTCAAGCAGCCAGCAACTCTGCTGCCACTGCTCCCACTGCCTCCAGCCCCCTCCAGGGTGAACTGCTGAGAAAGAGGGGATGGGTGGTGAGGAGGGGACTGGCCTTTGCTCGAGATCAGGACTGGGAATATTTCCATGCTTAAGGCCAAACTGACTTTTCTAACAGTCTCCACATTAATGCACGGCGTAGTATTGTCCAGCATCACACCCAAACCATCTTGTGACTACAGCCCAGAGGGGAGGAAGTCACGGGTTGTGCTAGCAGGCCTCTGGGCTCTTACCCAGCAGAGGCCAGTGGGACTAGCAAGCTGGAGAAACATCAAACAGCACTGAAATAGCCAGCTCCTGGCATGCATGGGGCAATCAAATACCTATTCAAACACAGCACCACTTCATTCATACACTGCCATATGTTCTTCCATCTTGTAGTTGTGTAAATAAGCCGTAAGACAGCATTATCCATGATACTCTTCATAACACAGCAATAATTACTAAAGGCTCCATCAAGCTCTGCAAACAGCACCATGCACCAGTATTGAAAATTAGGAGCTGAAGTTGCACATATGGTAATTGCCAAGTTGTTTTGCTTGGTGCTGGAAAACTCATTCCACCGTTGCTTTTCAGTTTGTAGGTGCTAAAGGAGTGGCTTTTGAAAGTATCATCAGCTACTGACACGCGTATTGTTTCTCTGTTAACCAGAACTGAGGATGGATCACTGAACGCTTGTTCAAGTGATATTTTGTCTGCCCAGATTTTTGCCCTGCTAGGCTTTGCTCCTTTTGTTCTTAGTTCCTGCCTTTAAAAAATTGTGTGTTTGCACCTGTAAGACACTTTTCATAAAAACTGTGATTTTTCCCCTTGTTCTCTTAATTTTTCTTTTTTTATGGAAAATGTTTTCTGCTGTATCTGTCTCAGAGATAACCCTGTAGAATGTCTGACTGGGGCACACAGATAAAAGCTGAAAGCTGCTGAAGTAGGATTTAAATGTCAGGCTGGCACTTTACTTATAGCCACATGGTTACAAACACGGTTCAGTACACTCAGACACAACATTTCCCTTCATCCATGTTTAGGAATACCACAGTCTCATGTTGCATTTGAGTGCTGTGAGGGATAATGATGAAGGAAACCTAACCATGTGGAGCCAGGGTCTTTTTTTCTCCTAAGACAAGTTCTTGGCCAGAAGTATAGCATTTTACTGCAAACCACAGCATCGTGCCACTTGAGTGCTTGGGATGGCACCCCCATGGGGAACCATGGGGCTGAGCTCACACTGGTGTTTCTCAGTAACATTATGTTCAGCCAACCTGTCACTGAAACCAATTTGGGTTTTAGTTTTAAATCTGCCAGCCAGGTATCAGGTATCTGCACCCTTATCTGATGACTCCGTGTCAGCATCTCTAAGCTGTCCAGGCACGTCTGCCTCCTCAAGCGTAACCATGATCACTTTGCCACCTAAAAACTCACCTTCCCAACTGCTCTGACAATGCTTTCAGGGTTGCATCGGCCTGGGAAGCATAAGCAGATAAAAGGCTGGGAAGAGTCTTAAGGAATAACAGCCCTAACCCCCCTCCAACATGTCTCACACCTCCTACTGATTGGTGTCCCTGGGCTGATCTAGCCCCTGGTGATGTGGGTTTGCACCCATCCCTGCTGTGGGTCCCCCTCAAACTATTGTGCTACTGAAAGACTCTCAGCAGTGTTGGACTACTGGAACCGAACTGCAGCAGATGCTCTTCTTGCATTGAGCTGGACTCCCTGCCCAGTGCTGTTACCCTCAAAAAAACCCTCCACACTTCCCCCTGAAAAATACCCCATCCTGTCGCAACTGTAACTGGTTGTGAGTTATTTTCTTTGGCTTTTTTCACAGCCCCACTCCACTAGCCAAAATTCACTCCTGTCTTGAGGTCCACTTTGGTTCTTAAATAGGTGATTTTTGCACTAAGCTGAAACAGGCCTGCAGACAGCAGGTGACCCAACCCTGCCTGCACCCATTGCCCACCCCTCAGCCTCCTTCACATGCTGGGACAGTCCTTTGAGTTACTGCTGCACAGGTCAGCCAGCCTGTGGCACAGCCCACTGGCAATGATGTACTGAACCCCTAGAATTTCCATGTATTATAATTGAACATATTAAAACTCCAGCAGCGGCCAGGACATGAACTGCAAGTTGCACTTTGCATGTGGCATTGAAAGCTAAAGATGTTTGACCACTGCTACAAGGAAAGTCCAGTTTCCTCAAAGAACTACTCAGTTACCCACTGATTTGGTGCTGAAAGTGCAGAGGAAGAAAGACCTGAAAATATTCTTCCTTCCTGTTCATCTTTCTCTGTGCCCAAAAGGCTGATATAAATGACAGCCCAGCTGCATGTCATTGGACATGAGGGTGGTGAGGCACTGGCTCAGGTTGCCCAGAGAAGCTGTGGCTGCTCCATCCCTCCTGGCAGTGTCCAAGGCCAGGTTGGATGGGGCTTGGAGCAACCTGGTCTAGTGGAAGGTGTCCCTGCCTATGGTACAGCCATACCGAATTTCAGTGTTCCCATGGACTATGGCAGTGGCTGGCTTGTGTGCCTTGGCTTCAGGTGGGATCCTTTCAAGTATCTCCCAGCTCCATGAATTAAAGGAGTTAGCGCTTTAGCCCATTTGTTTAACCATTAGCCCACCAATTAACCGTTGCCTGGGCTTTGCTACTTTGAAATTGCTACCCACTGTGTCCATTCAGGCTTGGTCTCCCTTTTCACCACCTTCAGTCCCAAACCATGTGTCACTCCCTATATCCTGGGGAACAGCACACATGTAAACCAGGCCTGAGAACAGCTCCTACCAGAAACGAATTGTGGGATCCATCATTTGAAAGCAGTTCTTCATCCTGCTGGAAACTGGATCATGCTGCTTTCAGCGAGAGATGAACCATGGCCCTTCAGGAGCTCAGGGGCAGGACTGGAAGGAGGCAGTGGGCTCGAATGATAAACCCATTTCCATCCCACCTCCACCCTCCACAAGTGTCCCCCTACTGCTGTGTGTACACAACGCTCTGCCATTTCCCAGGCACGAGCAGCAGCGATTGGATTTTAATGCTTTATCAACAGGAAGGTGGCAGTGGCCTGTAAAACCCTGTCTCTGCTGCCCGAGTGATGAAACTGGAAGCTGAAACCTCACTGCTGTTTTCACTATGAGGTACCTTTTCCCTTCTTCTATCTCTCAGATATGTTTTATGGCTTCCCAAAGTAAGTAAGGAAACATGCACCTCATCCTGTACCTAATCTTTTGTAACTTTTAATGGGTGCTCACCTCCTACCAAGCCATCCTTCTCCCTTACTACTGGCACTGCTGCAGCAAGTGATGGAGAGCCCAGCACCACTCCTCAGAGCAAGGCTGCTGGCACTCGCTCCAGTTCTTCCAGCCTGTGGTGGCAGGGTGACAGCTCCTGTGGGTCCCAGCCTAGACATCCCACCCCATTTAACCTCCAGCAGTGTGGGCTCTGCCCCAGGGCCAGCGTGGAGCCTGCTCTCCCTCTCCACCGGCCATATTCTTCAGCTTTGCATGTAGTTCCTGGCACCAACCAAGAAATGTGTCAAGTTGTCCCACCTCAAATATGTCCTCCTTTTCAGAGGAATGCCATTATTTTCCTGGAATGAGGGTGCCCTGGGGCCTGGTGGGCCCTGTGCCTGCATTGCTGCCTTGCTAGCAGCCTTCTCCCTGGTATCCTCTGCCTTCCTCTGTGGGGCCCTGCAGGTAGCAGCCCTGCACTGAGCTTGCTTGAACTTGAGCTTCAGCTTTGTCTTCATCTTGAACTTGTCTCGGCATCACCTGCATCCTCCATTCTTCTGCTGTTAGCATCAGCACAATGGAAGCAGGCAATGCTGATTGGCTTTGACCTGCACTACAGGTAAATTGTCACCCTCATCAGCCTTTTCGTCGTGCTGCATTGCTTGCTGATCTCCCAACTGGAGTACGTCCTCTGTTTGGTTCTCACACTGGCTAAAGCAGCCATGAAGATGCTGCTTCCCCACCACCTTCACCTGTTGGCCTCATCTCAGCTAGTGAATCATTGGGCCATGACTCTCTGCTATGGGTCCTGACAAAATGGCTCTGACCTAGGGAAGCTCAGGCTTAAAAATCCTCTTTCTAGCCCTCTACACCAAGTAACATTTTTACTTCAGCCCCCTTCCCAGGATCAGGGCAGCAACTAAGGGTGAGCACCCTCTTCACTATCATCTCAGTGGAACCCTCATGTCTTTCATCTCCCAACCAGAAAATGTGTGGCCAGGGTATCACCAATGTGGAGTCCCCACGCCTTGCCCACCTTTGATCTAAGAACCTGCTCTACTGTGCTGACCTGAACCAAGCTGTACCCATTTAAGGAAAGCAACATCATTTTAATACTATTTTTAAAATCCTTCCAACTAGAAAGGCAGAGATTAAGGATACTTCGTCTTTTGGATCAAGTCACCTGCTATATCAATTTGGGACGTTTCGGGAATTTTCTGTCATTAGATACTTCTCTCACTTTCTACTGACCTTTCTCTAAATACTCCTTTCTTATATAGCCACCAACATCATTACTTCCCAAAGGTATTGACAGGACTTCACTTCGCCAAAAAAGCAGAGAGATCTTGCTCCCAGGTTATGTACCTGATGGAAAGCTTAAAAATATCAAATGCTTTGTTGAAGATATTTATAGAAGAACTTAAATTAAGCTCAGAAAAAAGTGATGATTCCCTCTCCCCATTTACAGATTCCTTTGTTGTCAAGCTCTTTCAGGACACTTCTCATTTCTTCTATTCTTTTACTTTTTTTTTAAACACCCATTTGTAGATCTGCTTTTATCCATCCCCTAAAAATGCCCTTTGTTCTATTAGCTTGTACTTTTAAAAAATTCTTGCAATGAATGCCACGGCTTTGGCTATTTTCATCCTTTTAGAGTTCTATCTTTAATTTGCCTCCTACTATAGCTTGTGGCCACAAGCAAATCAGAATCATTTGCAGTATGGGGCTTAGCTGTGGAGCTCAAGGGCTCCAACAGCTCACGTTCCTCGGAAAGCAAGTCACTCCCCTCCACTCAGCTTAGGACCCCCATCTCCCCCCGCCCTGCCCAACTGCTAATGCTTGGAAATATCCAGGGGTTCCAAATGTTCAACTTGCATCATGTGCTTCATAATTTAAGAAGCAGAAGTGCTTCGTAATAACTACAATTGATAAAATATTGTAACTTGTGCTTTTTTAATAAAATGGAACAAAAGCATTCTAAATCATAGCAGCTTATAGATCAAAACTGTCCATGGGTTAGGAGCATAGTGTAATTAAGAAGTATGAAAACTGCGAAATATTAAAGCCCTGCAGCAATTCAGATTCATGACAAAACCTTCATGCAAAATGAGCAATACTGCCTGACGCTCTACTGATCTGGTCTCCTTGGTCATCAGTGAAATATGAATTCTCTTCCTTGGTAATGGCACATCCTCTTTTCCAAATGGGAAGAAAGGTACAAAGCCCTTTTTGTTAGCGCACAGTAGCTCTTTCCCTAGTTAGCAAAATTCTTTTACAGCACTGAGAAACGAGGACTTTTTGTTTACCATTAGTTGAGGTAAGTTATCTTGCTTTTATTTGGGTTTAAGACTACTGTAAAGGAGTAGCTTTTCAGTTGCAGCATGGTTTGTCAAGATTACAATGTTTATGACTGCATAAAATACATAAGTAAAAAATTATGATTTGTAGAGTTTGTTATCAAGAGCTGAGACTTACATCTTTACAGAACTGCAAATACTTGCTTCCTTACTGCTAGTTGGTAATTTTGCTGGCAAGAGCATTTGTTACGATTTTCTTCAACCTCTATACCCTTTTGTCCAACTGCTGTAAGAACTAGCAAGGAAGTGAGTTATAATTACAGTTAAACTGCTGTAACAGCATTAGACAAGCTGTACTGATTCTTCATTAAAACACCCTTCGTTTGAAGCTACAATGTAAGAGGCGATTCTTTTTGTTCAAAAGAAACTATCAGCATGCTCTGTGCCTTTAACACTTCACATTGATTACAAAAAATTTAACAATGCAATCACTAACATACCCCACTAATGAGAAATTATGAGAAACTGTTTGATGCAGAACCTTCTGCATCAGTCAACTCTGATCGATCAGAAAGCTATCAATTTTGAAATTTAGATTTAATGCATTTTCAAGAAGCTAATGAGAAAGGAGCGACTTAAAATAAATACCATCATTAAAACTGCAAACTGTTACAATGATATATTATAAACTTGTCCTAAATAAACCTAGTGCTTCAAAAATTTACCAGTGAATTCGTATTACAAAATATGTGAAAATACAATAGAATACCACAAAACAACGTCCTTTTTCGGGGTCAACAATGACGCCAAGATGATTCAGTCTTAACTTTTTAAACTGTTAATAGAACATATTGTAATATAGAAGTTGCCATTTGGTTGAATTCTAGAGAATATCCCCACCCAGAACTCAAATTCACTTTTTTCATTCCTCCTCTAAAACTAGTGCCAAACTTCCTGTCAAAGCCAGTATTTTCTTGGAGAGCTTTAAAGTTTAGCCATTACTTATTTTCTACTACTACATTTTGGCAGCAACTATTTATTGGTCTGTTATTGCAAAAAGTGCAATTTAACAATAAACCAGTCTGAAGGTCATTCTATGTCTTGCGGATACATACCATATATTTCTTTAAAAATAATCATACTTTTGTAAGCAATACTTTACAGTAGACACCTCAAATCTACCATAGATGTAAAACTTAAAACGAGAAAAATTTAGTCTCTAAATCTTTATACACATATTTATATTCGAGTTTCTATATATATTATATATATACACAAGCACAAGAGTATATATAAAATATATATATCAGATTCAAAAAAGAACAAAAACTGGGCACTGTACATAAAATCTTTTTAAAACTCAAACAATAGAAAAACTTTAAACATTAAACAATTTTAATAAAAGTTTCTGTACAATGCTAAGCAGTTTTATTTACATATAGAAAATGTAATAGGAGTAGTGTTTGAAATTACAGAACTCCTTAAAATTTCAATGGCAGGTAATCTGGAAAAAATAACAGCATTCCATTCACAAATATTTTCAAGCAATAAATATGTATTTATAAATAGTGTAAATTTACATCAAGATTAGAAACAAAAATCACAAATCTGAAGTTTATTCCTTAGTCTATGTGCAACCCATTTATCTTTGTGACTTGGCTGTTAATTGTTTTAAATTTTATTTAGGAACCAAAAGTGTAACCGTCATGGTTTCAAAACAAGACAGAAAAAACATAAAAGCAGTAAAAAAATTTATATCACCTAACTCTTCACATTAAAAAAAAAAAAAAAAAAAAAAAAAAAAAAGTTGCCCAAAGAAAGACTTAAAATTTCTAACTACCTTACAAAGAAATGACCAGCTAAGCTAGTACTTTTTCCCAGGGAAATTCTGAAGGGGAAAAATGGATGAAACCAACTCATCAGCCCAGAAACAGAGAAATACAAAAGAGGTGGTCTTCAAGTCAGTAGTCTGTATAATGTTGCCAGTTTTGTCAGATATATACAAAACATGGAATTATTTTTTTGAAGTACAGCTGGATGAGCTTTATTTGTTTTGAGTTCTGGAGTAGGAGGCAGTGCTCTCTCCTGTCCAGTTGGTTGACACTCCGCACTTGGAAGGTTGCATAGACACAGCTTTCAGCCAGCAGCCTTACGGGATAGCTACAAAAATCAGTGGTGCAGAACTGGGTCACTTCCTGAATATCAGAAAAGTTTTCATTTAATGTCCATGAAAAAATGTCAAGATGAGGAGGATGGCAATGGAGGAGCCTGAAAAAGAAAACATTAAATTACCTTTTCTACAAGGGTGTAGAACTCTGTTGTTTAACCAAAACCTGCACAAATTATAACCATGAGAGTTTAAAGTCACAGGCACTACAGTTTTATAGGTCTGGACTCTCTTAAGTGGACACTGGCATTTTTTTCCAACGTACTCAGATACAACATGCATTTTATGACTACTCTGCATTAGGATTTTGCCTATACTGCAGACTGGAGTATGCCGTGGGAATGTCTGTGTCAACACGATGTGAGCTGCCAAAGAAAGTCCCACTGTAGCAGGAAAGAGCTCCATGTGGGCTCAGTTTTGAATTATTTTAAAATATTCTAAAACAGGGATTCTCAACCTGTTTATCAGTGGGAAGAAGGACTGTCCATTTGTGGCTCTCCAAAAGCCTTGTGGGCTTCATTTCCTCCCCCCCGCCCCACCTTTACCTAAACAACAATACAGAACCCTGAAGTTCTGAAGTTAAGAGATCTGTGGTAGGGATCTCGGAGATCTGTGATAGGGATCTCAGATCCTCTTATATAAGGAGAAAGGTGTTTTTTTTTTTTTTTAATCATGGAAGACACCACCAGAGTGGCTCAAGAATGAGGTAAGCTACGTGTCTTGTTCCTGCCTATTTCAGGAGACAAGGTCTAGAAGATGGTCTAGAAGATACCCAACTATTTCCCATTACTGCACTCTCTGGCATTACCATCAAAACACCGAATCTTTGATGGCATTTCCTTCTCTTCTTTTCCTGCTCAACAGTCCTGTCATGACATGGAATCCCTTCAAGAAGCTGCTTACAGTCTTTAAAGACACTTTAAATCATATCATAGTACCCACCCTATGAAGCACTGACACTAGCTGATCCCTGTTTGCTCCAAACACAGAACCTCTTTGTTAGGCCTATTGTACCTTTGCCATCTGAAATTATCTTCACCCTGTGACTTGCAACAAACCATAACTCTTTTGATGTCAACTTTTATGCTGTGACTCTTCTCAATTGAGACTGTATCCCCTTTAAAAGAAATTAGTGTGTGCACCTATTTCACAGAAGGACAATTATTAATACCCTTCAGGGCTGCAAGTACAGGCTCTAGTGGGGGAGGGAGCCACTCACAGGTTGAGAACCCTTGTTCTAGGGACAGTATAACGGTTACCTATATAATGTTACAAACACAGACAACAAAATACCCTTCCCTCTCCCCTCTTTTCCGTACAGAAACGTTCCTGCCCATTTCCACTCAACTGGATGACATATCTGAGAACAGGTGGTTATTTATATGCTTTTCTATAACATCACTTTGAAATGTCTGTATTTCACCAACTGTAATGACAACGGGCTCCTAGAAGTATGAATCGAAGTTCAGCCACCTCAGGCTCTGCAGGACCAATGAAAAGAATTAAGTTCAGAGGATATGGTCCCACACGTTTGCCAGCCTCTGCTGCTGAACCTTGAGGCCTTGGCTCAAAAGGTCACAACTTAATCATGCTAGCATGACATGAAAATAACTGTCTAGACATACATTTTCTGCAGCGCCTGGAAATGAAACACAAGACACAGCCACTTCTGGGCTGTTGTATTTAATCTGACATGAAATTCTTGTAATGCTTAGTCCAATGTTTGTTTCCTCTGACAGAAAGGCAAGGCTTATGAACAAAATCCAGCATCGCTTTCATTGTGATTACAAACAAGCCATCTTTGCCTGAAACAATGAAACCTGGTGAAATGTTAAGACAGTTGTGCTGACATAGTTCAAAGCAGGAGGCTGCCATATATAGCAGAAAGCTATAATGGCAAAGAGGCTTTTTGCTTTAAATTGAAATGCAAAGGAGGCCCCAAGCCAAAAGACAGAACTGTTTGAGAGCATCCACTTGCTAAGCAGAAGGACAGTGCTGATTTGGGAGGGGATGGGTGGGGAAAAGGAAGGGGAAAGAAGGGGTCTGAGTGCATAGGATGCTCTGCTGCTATACTGACTTCATACCACAACCAATGTATTAGAGATGCTCTTGAACCTGGTGCTAGTTTCTCCAAGCTTCACTGTCCTGATTCTTCCCATCTCCATCTGATCCAGTTATGGTCTTCAGGTGATCTCTATTGGATTTTTAAAGCCACAACTTTATGAATTGTAACATCATACTGTTCCTGATAACTCAGTGGTTATTTTCTGCAGTAAGTTACTGTACTATTTCACATAATTCTGACTCTTCAGTGTTTTGTTCAGCAAATATCACAAACAACCCATACCTCCATTTGAATCAAGTCCACAGTACTCATACAATGGAGTACCAAGACAGTCTACAACTGCTTTACAAATAATGTATTTATCCACCCACTTATTAATTTGACTTACTAATGTAAATTGATCATAGACATGCATCAAGTCCTCCATTTTGTACTGTTCTAGCACCACAAAATTTTCCAGGTTCGTGCTTATCTTTCTTGCACAGTCTTGGCAATGTACGACATAGGTCTTTCGAGAATTGCTCTCACTAGTGACAAAAAGCAGATCAAAGACTTCCACCTATTAGACAGGAAACAGAAAGTCAACAGTTACAATTTAATTTTTTAGAAATTAAAACCATGAAACTATATTTTCTTCGAAAGTTACAACCTTAACCTGTGCATGCAAAGAGAAAAATTACATTTGTGCAGGGAAAATCTATCCTAAGGCTCAGGCAAGTGAAATATTCTAAACCCACTAATATTACACTTACGATGTCTGCATGAACAGCGCTGTGGGAAAGCTTCTGGACAATACTGGCAAAGCATGATTCATACTCTGAATAGGGGTTACTCAGTAAGGTGGGGATTTACAACAGTTATACCCAATTTTCCATTTTTAAATTTGTCTGCAAAAGAAGTTTATGATTTATTTCCTTACTACTCAGTCATGTGCCTATCCTACTCAAGAGGCTCAGTCAGAAGACGACTAGAAACTCATTCTCAGGAGGTAAGAAAACTTTACTTCCTGTTAAGCTTCATGAAAACTATTATCCAATACTTTAAAGATATTAACAGAAAGTAGAATCAAAAATTCCAGGAAAAAGGTATGTCCCTGTGAGGAAACTGCACTTAAATTGTCTCTCTTTTGGGGCTGTTGACTTCTGAAATACAGATACACCTTCAAAATGAAGCTGAGCAGATCGAATTTTATGCAGAAAGGGATAACAACCTTTTATAATAACTGAGAATTGAAAATCGACTTTGTGAGTAACAATGCTGTGGAAGTACTGTGGAAGAAACTGCAGCCTATGTCTAGAAAAACAGCTTGATAAAGCTCTTTGAAGCCTGTACAGCATCACATGTATGCTGCAACTTAAAAGCAATATTAAAATAGCAACAACAGACAGGACAAAATTTAAGTAACTATTATAATAGCACACAATCCCCACACATATATTTACTGACCTCACAAATGCTACAGTAATGAGCTGGCTCGTCCTTTGCTCGCCCGTGCCAGACAATCTCTTTTCCTGCAGCAATTAGAGCTTCCCTCAGTGTCTGACACTGTTTAAGAGTTCTTAACAGGCAGTACCTGTAAGCAAAACCAGTTGTATATTCAGTTCTGTATTAAACTTTATAGGAAGACTCAAATAGGATTAAATTTCTATCAACAGATAGAAGTAAAATTCAGTACCTGGAATTTCCTCTTCCTGTGCAATTTCAGAAACAGCTGGCTACTAAGAATCACTGGACTCATGACTTAGATAGAAGTCAAACTACATGATTATGGACCTTTCAGTACTGCCCCTGGCCTTGCAAACAAACTGTATGTTTTCGTTTTTGACTGGAATGCATGGATGCTCTTTTTTTAAGCACAATAAACCAATGTGTTTTTGAAAGCCATTACTGTATTTTATTTTGAACAATGAATGTATTATCAAAAAAGCTAGTTCAAACTGCTAAGTTCAAATTGTTTACATTTTGTGTAAATGACCACAGCCTAATCCAGAGAACTGCTTTAACTTACATCCTAAAAACCCTATTACTCCCTCAGCACTACTAAACTTTCAGCTACCCCAAGTCCTGACAGGAATAACTTTACATACAGTGTAAGTAAAATCCTTTTAAAAATGAAAGATAGAATATTTTCTTCCATGTAGAACAAAAAAGAACAGGTTGGTGTTAGAGAAATTAGTCCCTTCAGAAAAAAAAAGAAAAAAGAAAAAAAAGGAATAAAGACAAGAACTGGTCAAATGGCAAACTCAACAACTCCCAGTTCCCCTGTGAAAACCTCAATTTTATCTTCAGAGTCTTATACAGTTCTCTTCTGTACTAGAAAAACCTAACTTGTTTTCTAGCACTGAGCTACATACGTTCTCTAAAAAGAAGTTGGCGAAGTAGGTCGCCAGATTTCTAAATTACAATGTGATTTACAATAATTTTTAGCTTTCAGCTATCCTATTTATTTGAACTGCAGCCTTTGCAGCCTTTAATCTTCTCCTCCACAGGGTGGTTATGTTACATGCTCATTAGATACAGAAGGAAGACTGAAAAAATGTAAGGGGAATAAACAACACTGGACAGAAAACAAAGTGCTCAAGAGTTCTATCAAAATATTTTCAGACTTGATCCTTCTCCTATTTTAAAGCCTTAAGATATAATATATAAATCTGTATTAAAGAAAAATAAAAATATTTCGTTCATGGGTTTCCAAGTAGTTAACAGAATCTGAGGCTTACTTTGAGATATTCCCCCCTTGATGTTTTCCACTCAGACCATTCATCTTCACCCAAACCAAGTCTATGGCTTCATTAATACCCTTACCGTCAGAATAATGCAAAAATGAAAGCATGTTTCTGTATCAAACATCATGTTTTCATATACCAAATTCAAAGAGAACTGAACAGCTCATCAAGCTGTAACTTGTATGACTAAATCACGTCCAGTCAAATTCCAAGTACTTAAGTACAATTTAAAATGGACATCAGGAAGATGTCCTGATTTATTCTAGAAGGGCAGTAAGAAACCTGTTTGAATATTCAGATCCAGTAAAACTTTTAGAACTGTGAGACCATCCCAACGGCAATGCAAAACTGACCTCTTTATACCTTTCAGTAACGTATCTTCCCTACTGAATACAAAATGTATTTTATCTGGCTTCATGATTTTGTAAAAATCCTTTCTCCCATGTCATGTTCTTTTACGTTTCTAGAACTATTTTTGTAAAAGAACTTAGTATTTCAGTTACTCTGGAATTAATTTTTTAAGCCTTTATTACAATGTTCCCACTACCTCTAAAATTTTTCTCTTCCTCAGATGCATTTTTAAAAGTCCTTCTAGCTTCCATCTGAGAGGCCTGCAGTTATTTTTTTCTTTTCTTGAGGGTCCCTCAGTCAAGTTTTACATCATTTTGTCTGCCTGTGGTCCTGCTCATGATTCTACTGTTAATACCTTTAAAAAAATCTCACGAGGAAAGCTTCAGTTTTTGCTCTTTTATCTAGCAAGAGAGCGCTGAATTGCACATTAACTAAAATGTAAGGAGATTTCAGATTCTTCCAAAAGCAAAGTCTCCTATTATTTTTTTTCCCTAGTGCTATTCTATTTCTTTTAATCATTTACCTGCTTCCTAATATTTATATGTATCCTTGAATTCAACTTTATTTTTTCTGTAGTGGTTCCTTTCACATAACCAAGTTAGACATATTTATATTTATCTTTCAAATTGGAATCACAAACTACTTTTTATCATTTTCTAAGAGCTATATTCTTTTATACTATTCTGATACCTAAAAAGCCTCAGAGACAGAAGTCAAACTGCCTAAACACTTCAGGTATCTTCAATGTGCAATTTTAGACACAGACTCTGTAATTGGCAAGAAGATGACAACTGTGTCAACGATACATTTTTTTTCCTGGTGACAAATGAGAAGTCAGCTATTCAAGATGAATTCAACCAGCTGTATCAGAAATCACTATTTCTTAAGTGTTTTTATACACTCGCGTACATGCACACATATATATAAACACACAAATGTCTCTATTTTGTACACAGTAAAATCCAGGAAAGTTGGACAGCAGCTACTTGCCAGCTGCTGCTATTTTTCTGCAGACAGGCAGTCCACAGGAAAGTTATGCATGAAGATTTATACATTTCCAGTATGCTTACAAAGCCACGGTCAGACACTAACTAGACTGTGTATTCTGGTGACGCCTATTTCTAGGAACAGCTGTATCATGATTTAGAGGCGGCCACAATGAAGAAGTTTTCTGATGTCACTGCTACTAGATGTGTTAAACCAGAGCTCATCATTGGATCTTCCTTTTGCACACATAGCATAGTACTTGGGATTTGGCTGACAACTAACTTGGATGGAAGACTTAATCCAAGTAAACTGGAAATGGTATCAGTAGACTGGAAACCACAAAAGTATGCAAGACCTAATTTTGTATCTGCTCCTTAGCATCTCTGTTTATTTGCAATCTACACCTTAAATTTAGGTGTCTTATTAGAAACAACTGAGCTGCTGTCAGCCAGCAAGATGACAGGAAACTACCATGTTGTCTTCTGTGTTTCTTCACAATATTGTAAGCAACTCTCTTGGAAAAGGATGCTATGCTCAGTCATGTTTTCTCTTTTTAAACCTGAACCACAGCAAAAGCCCCCAAACTTGTGCAAATGCAAAATACAGGTGGCTGAAATATCAAAATCATACTCTGCCAAAAACATTCTAGAACTGCTCCGAGCTTTAGAACAGATGCCTGCCGGGCTTGGGAAGATATATAAAGATAATTGTGAAATATGTTTGTGTTGTGGGTTTTTTTGTTGGTTTTGTTTTTTTTTTTTAATGCACATTTTGGCTTCCTCCCTCCCACACCCTGCTTTTCTTTTCTCCCTGTTTCTCACTATATCCCTTCAGTTTCTACTCTCCCTTCTATGACACTATGAACCTGAACACTAATAGCTTATTTGAAGGGGCAGGGCAGTCAAGCCTTCAGCAAAGATTTTCTCTACCCTAGATATTAGTTATTAGATTTTAAGGAACTATTCACATAAAATGTTATTCCAAAGTCCAGCTTTGCAGTGACTACAAACTTGCCTTAAACTTCCAACATTCTTGGTTCTTACGTTATCATTTTACCAATTCTACTATTCTACAATACAGATGTTCAAGCCTAAAATAAAATTGTGCTGTAAACGGTATCTCACTCAGATGTCATCAATAAATCCTACTGGGGAAAAAAAGAAATTATTTTTCATTGCTCTTTTTTGCATGTTAACCCACACTTTTTTCAAAGGTCCACTTCCAGCCAAATTAAAAGAGGATTCAATTCTTGTGGATCCAATATATTGATAAGATTGAAGACGTGCTCAAGCTGGAAGCTCCTTTGTTAAGGCTCAAGGAAACAGGAGTGCTGCTACCAGAGTATTCTCATGATGAGTAATTTGCTTTGGAATTAATTCCCCACTTTCTTTAGGACAAACCTATGATATATGGTGAACGGTTCATTCATCCCTCAGTCTAGGTATAATGGTGCAGCAATATGAAATATGCAATATTTGCTTGAAGTTGCACTATTTGAAGAAAATTACTAAAGATGCTCCAAGCCTGCAATATTCCTGCATTTTGGAGTATGCATCTAAAAAATGTCACTAAACTCAATTATCATTTTGCACATCAATTAATTCATTGTTCAAAAGAAAAAGCAAAGGGTAGGAGGCTTTCAAATTCCTACTTGACTTTATTTAAAGCATTTATACTAAATCTCCAAATGACAGAATGTGAACACTAACCAGAGGTTCTAGAAATGTAAAATTAAGTTTGTCCTGGGTTCAGCAGTAGCAGTCACTTTTTCTCCTTCTTAGTAGCTGGTGCAGTGCTGTGTTTTTGACTTTTGGCCTGGGACAGTACTGATAAAACCGATGTTTTCAGTTGCTGGTCAGAATGTTTAGTCTAACCAAGGACTTTGTGAGTCTCATGCTCTGCCAGGGAGGAGGGGAAGCTGGGAGGAAGCAGGGACTGGACACCTGATCCAAACTAACCAAAGAGGTATTCCATACCACAGCACGTCATGCCCAGGATGTAGAACTGAGAGTTCCCAGAAGGGCTAGATCGCTGCGGGGTGGGGGCAAGGCACCGGTCGGTGAGCGGTTGTATTCTCTTCCCTTGTTATTTCCTTTATCATTATTATTATTGGTGGTAGCAGTAGTGATTTGTGTTATACCTTAGTTATTAAACTGTTCTTATCTCGACCCGTGGGAGTTGCATTCTTTCGATTCTCCTCCCCGTCCCTCCAGGAGGGAGAAGAAAGGGGGGGGGGGGGGAAATAGACTGCCTGGTTCTAATTTACGGCCTGGGCTTAAACCACGACAAAGTTTAACTTTGCTGTAAAAATGACTAAACACTGTAATATTTGGGTTGATGACCTATTTTTTTTCTTACAGTAAGTATTCTGAACAGCTTTTGTCATCTAATTCAACCGTGTCTGTCAACTGCTGCAACTGCTGCAAGAAGGCTATGACATATTTAACAAAAAAGTTAATTATATCACTCTGAAACTGTGCAACAATAACATTAATTAGAACACAGTAAAATTAGTAATATCTTGATTCTTTGAAAAACAGAATATAAACCAAATTTGGCTTGATTCTCAGGAACAGAAGTCTTATTAATCTTTATAATTATAATCCTTATAAAGGATTACTTACAAATCAATTATTGTTTTATGCTTGAAGAGGAAAAGGGTACAGTAAAGTTCAAATAAATAAAACTTACTTTATCATTTCAAAAAGCTTTGGATCTGAGACCTTGATATTTCGAGCCATATTCCATGAAAGATGAACCATGGGTACTATGGACTTAACACTCTGCAGTTTATTCCACTCGTACCGTTCCACTGCCAATTTATATTGACAAGCTGTACAAAAACAAAATTTCAGAAGCAATTAGTGAAATTAAAAAACAAGTATCAACTGCAGCCGAAATAACTTGATTATAATTCAAATTTATATGTTTTAAGGCTCAATTAAACTTCATTCGCAATGACCCATTCATTCCAACTACACTTGAATTCTACAGAATTTCTTTCACAAAGTGCATTTATGATGCTAAAGAACACACAATACCACAGCAGCAACAACTATCAGTGAAAAGAAGTTACTGACAAGTGTTCAATTTCTACGATGAACATAGAGCAATATTTCAAAAAGGGTTACTTAATACATTTTCAAATATAGCAGATGAAAAACAAATAGCCTGAACTTGAAATGTCTGCATCTCTATTCACTCTATCGTAATTTTACAATGCTGTAGTATATAATTTGTCTTGAAAATGAAGACTACATCTTGAGAGGTTTGTTGCAATGGGTCAGACTTTTTCATTATGCAGCCTACTCACCCCACCCTTTTAGAAGAAATGTTTGGCAAAATTTACTGCGGCTGAACATGTGAGTTCTGTATCAGTCAGTCTTCCAATCCTGGATATACTATTTATTGCACCATAATGAAATGAGGACACACCTTAAAACTCTTTAAGAAAACAGGGGTTTTTGGAAGTACATTCTCTTCAAATGATTCACAATCATTTTAGCTGAAAAATTTCCCTTCAGTCTCGCATCTAAAAACTTTCCAAGATCATGGTTCAAAACTAAAGACTTCTAGAGCAGTTAAGTCTGAAAAACCTAATATTCCTTTATTAACAAAATTTTACAACTGTTCTAATTTCCTAATGATTTCACTAAAGAGCAATTAGGTATCCACTGTCCCCAGAAGTCAAGACTGCACAAGTCCTTAAATTCATACGCAAGCTGTAGTGCAGTCCGCTGGGCAGAACAGATTTTAAGAAAAAAAAGCTAAGAAATGGGCTACGAAACATTTTATTCTGCTTGTGTTTGATATACAGCTGTTAATTTTTACAAGCACATTAAATGAACAAGCGCAAAGACTGCATTCTTGCTGCTTCCTCTTACCAGCATTATTATTTAAACCTTCAACACATCATGTTTTAAAATACAGTATGGGTGGGGTTTTTTTTTGTTTTTTTTTTTTTTTTTTTTTTTTTTTAGAATCTAGTAAAACATGGTAAATTAGTAAGAAATTGTAGGTTCCACGGCGTAAGTAGTATCCTATCACCTAATTATGTAGTTCAGCACAGGCACTATTCAGCCATACCTGTAAGAGGGCCAACATTCCATGCAATGTTGTTGCACCAGCCGATAGCCTGAACCCAATGAACAGTGCCAGCATTTATCCACACCAAATCCCCCGGTCTTTGAATAAATCTATAAACTGGGACATTGGCTTCATACAAGTCTTCCAAGTTTGGCCACCAAGATCCCATTAGAAAATTCATATTATTCCTGAAACAAGAAAAATGAAGATTTCAGCATTTATCAGCAAACAGTGATACTTCAATGAAATTACCTCTAAAAACTGATCACCACGATAAACACTTGCAGCATCTAATCAGGGACCCAGGAGGACCAGTCAAAAGGAAAGTTCCATCTATAAAGTTCCTGACCCTAATCCCACATTTCATATCCTGCAATACATTAAAACACTAAACCATCTAGTTCCCATGTGAAGTCAGTTTATGGCTTCCAGTTATGTTCTACTTTCTATTTCCAAGTATTCTATTGATGCTGAGGCAGAGAAATCATTGGTCAGATCTAGTGACACTGGTGCCAAATACTGCATTTTTGACCAGTGACTGATATCATATACAGACCATATCGGCTCTTAAGAATGCTTTCCATTTTGAACAATGCCAACCATGAACTCCTACTGTCTGTATGCATGTGAAGCTTATCCACACAACAAGCAACCCCTTAGCACCATCTCAACCGTGATTCAAAGGTGCGTGCTACATTCAGCCAAGAAATGTTGACCCTCCTGAGAAGTACTGAAAAAACATCTCCATATGGTTTTCCTAAGGACTAACTCTTCCACTATGGTTATGTAAAATACATGCTTCTCTCCCATCCTCTTCCCAATTTTATACTGCTTTTATACCGTACCATGAGATATCATTCACAATTCACAGTTTTCAAGAAAGACAATTCAGTGCCTCTATCAGGCACTCTAGACATTTTATGAGGTTACCGAGATATTAGATTCTCTGTCACCATCAAAGGACAGTATCATGAGGGTAAAAAAGGCATGTTGTCATCGGAGACACTGCAATTGTATCAGTGGAATTATAATTTTGAGATGGCTAATCTTTGTGTAAGTAGATGAAATAAGAACAGTTGACAGTAGACAGGCAGAAGATAGAGAGTTCAGAGACACCCAGATGAATTTGCAGAGCTCTGGAAAAGCTCCGAAGAAATGTCAAGAGCTTAGTCCAGTTTTAACTGGGCAAGATGAGAAACAAAAAATTCTCCAGTAAGATCAGCTTCAGAGGCTATGGTCTGAGTACTAGCATGATCAGGGGACACAATTCCTCCTCCTCCTCCTCTTTTTTGCTTTTTTGGAGAGTGCATGTGCAGGCACATAGAAACCCCAATATTAGAGTGTCTCCCTGACCGCCAGAGCACCTCAACTTCCTCAAGCAAGCTACAAATATGGCAAAGCATGCCATGACACCTCCTGGGGTTTGAGTAAACTGAACCCGCCCTCTAGATGCAGCAAGAAACTATGCCAAAATACCAATGTACAACATGTACATGAATCATAATAAAGATTAACAGCATGCATCACCAGGAAAATACTCCATCACTCCCCAGAAAACCAAAACGAACTCCCAACTCTAGATTTTGCATTTTGACTTACTTTTCTGACTACATGGAAACACCATAAAATAATGTCCACTTAAACCACCCTCAGTAATCTCCCCCCATTAGGTCTGAGAAAAGCACAGAGAACTTGATAGAAACAAACAGCACACCCAGCTTACTTTTCACAGAAGTCATTCATGACACCCCAATAGCTTTCAGGGACAACAAACCATTCACAGTCACCTGGACCAATATTTATGTTTACTGAACAAAAGTTGTTATTTTCCTGATGACCTGAAATGTAGAGAAAAATAAACACACTGTATGTAAGGCTGATCTGTCAAAGTAACACTAAGAAAATGCACAGCTACTACCATGAAACCCCCTACGTCACAGTTCAAGTATTTGTACAGATTTTTTTATGACATGCACACTATTTAGGTACTTCACAGTGTTAAGAAACGCAATTAAGCTACCAGTGACAAGAAAATTCTGCTTTTGTTAGTTTGTGGGAAATGAGTATTTGGAGCTACTGATCTTGTGAATCTGACCAATATTTCAGCAGTTCCCTTTTTGTAGAAACAAATGCTTCAAGACACTAAAGCTTAGATTTTGTCTTTTATGATAGCTCTTGACAGTCCCAGTCAGGAGCAAAACTTTGTGACTCCAGGCACTGAACAGACAAGTTGTAAGTAAATCTTTCTGAAAGAGCTTTCAAAATCAATGTAGAAATGCCAGTGTTTTATCTTCATTTGACAGCTGGAAAACTAAGCCACAATCCCTAGTGGAATTTTCTGAAGTTGTACTTCAGGAAAAACAAATGCTGAAATTTAGTCCAGATCCCTTAAGTCTCAGTCCAGTGTCCTAACACAGCACTATTCAGCATGGAGGGTTGAGTCCTATCCTCAGCCAGTAAGGAATCTGAAAAGCAAAAGTGTACCAATTTCTGTGATTGCACAAGACCTACTTTGGAACCCTATGAAAACTTTCAACGCATATAAAATACAAGTAATGTCCAATTATATAAACCCATCTTCTTTTTTCCCTTTAAAGAATCCAGTATTGCATGCAAGACGTTAGTATGGTAATTACCTAGCATTGCAGAAATCCAGGAATTTCCACTATAAGGTAATTTAGTACTTAATATGTGCAGAGTTCAGTTAAACAACACACTAAAAAAATACTGAGTTTGTACAACTCCATCACATTTAGGCATGCTGTAAGATATGGAAATCTGCAGTGCAGTTAAATCAATACCACAGCAGGAGAACCTCATTTTTTTCATGCTAAGATATTATACTCACCTGGTGTTCTGCTTCCTGGAACCTTCATGTACAGCTGCACTGTATTCATGCCCAGGATGGTATGACCAACATGGCTTAGAAGATTTCCTGCTGATACCACACGTACAAAAGCAGGAAGTTTTGTCAGTTCATGGAGTTGCAACTTCCACCTGCAGCAAAACAGCAAATTGATAAACTGTGAATCCCTAAAACTCTTAAAAGAGTTTGGGAAATAGAAACATTTTCAAAAAAATTGTCAGCATAGGAGATAAAGGAGCAGACAACCTAGTGCCATATAACTCAGCATCCAGTAAGAGGGAAACTGAGACAATGCAGTACCCCTGACTTGACAGTTACCGAATTTAAATGAGCTGAAAGCCAGGGTGGCTGGACTCACTCTCCAAGTTAGCCACTCTGCTGCTATACTGCCAGGAAAATCTGCTTGCAATTTACACCTCTGTGTACATCCTTTCCAAGTGAAAACAGAGCTGTATTCTCCCCACACTCATGCCAGCCAGTCAGAAACTGTTAACCATGCTTTCAAGAGCCAAATGATATGATGCTACAACATATGTCAAGAAGACTGTCTAAACACATCCTACCCTGTGCACACAATTGCTGTGGCCAAGAAGGTAACAACATGCACGTGCTACAGAAATGAACACTTGCATTAAGAAAAACAGATCTTCAAACACAAAAATCCCAGAACTTCAGTGTAGACCTCTGAAATGTCACCCAGGTTTGTGCTACACAATTTTAGAATTGCGGCAATATTTAGAAGTATTTTGACAGTTGAGTGGACAGATTCTTCTTGTTCTAATAATTGAAGTAGATCTGAATTTTTGTACTCCAGCTGGTGGGACTGGCAGCCCAGACATGCTGGATCTTTTATGGAAATATATACACTAACTAGAGATTGAACCACATAAAAATTTATTACTGGTTACTAAAATCATGCTCTCAAGAGTATTTCTAGTACCTCCTGATGTTTTTCTGAGCTACCTTCATCTGCTCTCAGAAGGATACACAGCCCAAAGAATTCTCAATTTATTCCCTTTTTTTTGAGAGAGAGGTATCATGGTTTATCCAGAGGTAAGTACTGGTCTGCTTTTTACTACATATTTTGAACCCTGCTCCTGGATAGAGAAGCAAGAGCTAGGAAAAAGTGGAAACAGAAAGGATGACAGTAGGAACAAAAGGAAACAGAACCAAAATAACAAAATCCAGGCAAATAAAAAAAAACACCCCAAAACCTTTAATCTTAAAATTTCTTTGCGAAGACTTAACATTTGGTATTGTGAGATGCAATTAAGGTTGTAAGCAAATAATTTAAAGCCTCAGAATGAAACAAAGGGAATGTATTAGAAGGCAGAATAGTAAGAACAGCTTCTGATGGATGTTTAAGTTCAAAGATCCTGGAAAAAAAAGCTTGGAAAGAGATTTTAGTGGAGAAGGACTTATAGCAACAGTTTAAAGACCAAAGGTAAGAATTTCATTGTGGAAATGCGGTATGCAACTGGAACTGGGTTTATCAGCAGACTGACTGATATTTGAGCAGAACACGCTGGTTTTCCAGAAGGAACATCATATTATAGAATACCACTGTGACCAGGAGAAACTGCGATCAACTTACTTCTTGTCGTCTGACAGGTCAATGTTGGTCCCAAACTTGATTGTTTTAAAAGGTCCTCTTCTCCTCCTCCCAGAGCTGTGCATATAGAAAATGTAGTAGGTGAATGTGAAACTGGGAATTATGTAAAAAACCACAGAAAACCAACTACAAAATTATCACAGTTATATCACACTTACTTATCAGAAGATGTGGATTCGTTATCTGAGTGGTCCTTGTGGTGACTCTTCTTCTCATTTTCCTCCTATAAAATGCAATTGTGGAAATGTTGGGGTTTTTTAATCTATACAAATATACAGAAAAGCAAAGATATGTATATATATATAAAATACACAGGTATGAGTACTTTTCTTTCAATTTGCTGGTACAATCTTTAAAATATCTATATCTGAGATTTTATGTCATTATTACTGTTGAGAAAGAAAAAGTTATTAGTCAAAAGCCATTGCAAGAAATTCTGAATGGGTGCAAATTCAGTGAAGCTACGGCCAGGACAACAGAAAATATCTACACTGTAAATATTTCTATTATCCTTCATTACAGTTGCAAATGAGTGCATTGGTTTGCATCACTATGCAGGTGAACATGAATCCAATCTTAAGGAATAATGTTAACTTTTTCAGACTAGAACGTTTACCTTCCAGCAAAGT
Organism: Psittacula echo; assembly: GCF_963264785.1. Taxonomy (NCBI): domain Eukaryota; kingdom Metazoa; phylum Chordata; class Aves; order Psittaciformes; family Psittacidae; genus Psittacula; species Psittacula echo. The sequence continues at coordinate 36,351,993 of NC_137736.1, forward strand.
CAAGCAGGTATCCCAACAAGAAACTAGGATGACTAATATTTATAAAATTAATTTTATAAAATCCATTATGTAAGATCTTTTGAATTTTTCATAGCCATATGCTATTTTAGCACTGCAGTAGCTAGGACCATGACTAGTGAAAAAATAAATCTAACCAATATTGAATGATGTCACTTGATCTTTTGAGCCGAGTGCACTCAAAACCCTACTCTGAAGACTTCTTTTTTGGCAAGTATATAGAAGGAAAAAGAATGAGACAAAAAGAACGAATGAACTGCCTGGAGGCTATCCAAAGATCTAGGGTTCTGAATGGGATTGCTGTTAAATCTCAAAGTGCCCTATGTACCTGAGAAAGTCCTTTCATCCTTTGAATGAAGGACAAAGAGAAACAAAAAGGAACCTAGCGATGATAGATTTATCAAATATTGCAAGACATGTTAGAAAAGCAATGTAACAGTTGTCAGAGCAATAAAAAAAAAAAAAGGATCACTTAGGGCAAGCCAAGAAGATTGTGTCTGTAGAAAGAAGAAGCAAAGCTTTCATTTGAACACTGTGAAAAGTCATCTAAGGACAGGCAAAAGCAGTGTTAGACAAACGACACATGTACATTGTACATTTTCTTTCTCATTTCCAAGGGAAAAATTAAAATAATAATTCTGAAAATTGTTTTAGATATGGCATTTTTAACACTAATCTGTAACAGAGAAAAAAAGAAATCAGAAAATACTGCAGTTCACTTCTTGGTGCAAATCCAAAGCTGAGGCTTTCCTGCTGACAAGCTGGAATGTGATCAGTCGAGTATATTATCAAACTTGTATATATATAATGTTCCAAAGAAGTAATGTTCTGGAACAATGTACAATACTACTATACTGGTGCAACTGTTCAAGATGCACCAGAAAACTTTAGTCGATATCCCACTTAAATTTATTACTACTGCAGAGGAACAAAAAGCCCATTTATGTCCCAAGCTCTTGATTACTTCAGTGCCACCCCAACTTCCCAATGGTATTCCCATTTCTTTTCCTCATCCTGTATCAGTCTCTCTCCAAACCTAGTAGCTACCTTTCCTTCTCTTCAACGACTGATTGTTTTCTTGATTCCTACTCTTATTCTCCAATGCATGAAGTTTAAATTTAGAATTTCTCTTTCCTTTCTTACTGAAACCACTTCTTCTTCTTTGTAAGGGAAGTGAAAACTGCAATAGACAATTCCCCACATTGGCGTTTTCCCCATTTTCTAATTCACAACTAGAATATCTTTTTGTCTTAGTTCCACCTTAGCCTAAAACCAGGTAACATAAGCTCCTGAGAAATGCCCACAGCTAATTCCAATGATGCGCTCACTAACTCCAGCAAAAATATTAAAAAGTAATAAAGTAACATTTCAAGTATTTCACTCTGTCACATAAGTCTAACAACTTTTAAACTAAATAGAAACAGTTATGTTTGGAAACAAAGACAAGTGTGAGTGCAAGCTTCTAGTGAGCCACATCCAAGTTAATTCAGGATACTACGAAGAACAAAGAAATCCGATTTATCTGATTTGAAATAATGAAATTAGAAGCAATACAAGTTGTTTTGTTTTGAAAACAAACAAACAAACAAAAAGCAACTTAAATTCTCACTATCTTAATACTGATATTGATATTATTATACGAAAGCTTAAGCTAACAAGTTTTTAAAGTATGTAACAGCTAGAAGTTTTACACTGAAAAAATGAAGTTTTACATTAAGCATTTGTGAGGAACACTCTATACTATTTGACCCTCTAGTCAAAACAGATTTTGTAAATTTACCTGTGCTCTTCATGCTAATGGAAATGTCTCTTTTTCCTTAACAGATTCCATTTGTTTTCAATGGTTCCAGACTTAGTATACAGTTTGTAAATTAGAACTTACATCAATGGCCTTACCCTTAAAGACTCCTGGAATGAGGAGGCCTGGTACTGTGCATATTTAGCAATTGTTGTATGTGATCTACTGCTTTCACAACGCCAGATTTTCTTTGTTCCAGTGGGGTCCCAGTTTTCATCTGCTGGCTGCAGTAGCTGTGTTCTTACTTCTACTATGTGTTCGTTATTTGCTTCTACCAATGTCTTTGTAGAGAAGAGTCCTAGGTCTAATAAATAGGAAATAACAAATGACAGTTAAAGAAAGAAAATTACTACGTAAAGTTATCTAAAGGTTTAAACCATCCCAGCCTTCATAACACAGCCTACCCTTAGGTTAATAATTAACACTCATGGTTAATACTCAAAAAGCTTTTCTACACACAACAGCTGAAGCTTAGAAAAAAACCTGGCAGCTACTGTATCGACTATATTTCAAGAAACATTTGACATGCCTGGCAGTAAACAAATCTGCAAAACAATATTTTTTAGACCTGAGTTTTATGAATGCACTTCCATGAGATAACACATTTCCTACCAGCAAGGATAATTCCTCTATCTCAGAGTTCAAAACATTGTACACAGTCAGATTATAGATCATTAAATCCAAGCACAAAGACATGTAGTCAATAGCTTTCAATGGAAAAAAAAGGCTATCTGTAAACTTCCACATCTATAGCTCAGCTCCAATCTGTGCTCAACAAAATCTGCCAGATTTTGGGGGCTTTTGAGATGATCAAGATTAGAAACAGAGGCAAACTAAGAAATGACACATTACCCTCATTACTTGGAATGCACAAGTAATACATTATTACAAAAATAAAACATCCACCTTTAAGACATGAGACTTCCTTTGAAAAAGAATCTTTTTTTTTTTTTTTTTTTCTGAAGTAAAAAACCCATAAAAACTAAACTTACCTAATTTAAGCGCTCCAGCAAGGCCACGTATTACAGTAACAGGGTTGTTTGGATTTGTACAAAATTGATGTAAAGGTGGAAAGAAAGCATCTCGTTTATTTTCCAACTGTAAAATTGCAATGGAATATTAGATGTCAGATGAATTTAGACTCCTTATTTGTAAAATAAGGAAAACAGAAAAAAGAAAAACAGGAAGAAGACAGGAATGTTCTCCGTTTTCCTGCATTTGTAGGGAATGAACAACTACATCATACAACCCCTGCCATGTTAAAAGCTGGGTTCACTCCTGAAATTAATTTGTTACTACAATTTATTTCTTGGCATGAATTATTTCCACATTACTTTGGCTTATGCAACTTAGGTTTCCTGCAGTTTTTTTCTTTATCTTATAGTATTCTTGGACATTCCCTAAATCTACAGAATTCTTTAAAGAGCAAGATAATATACTTTCTTCTAAGAAGTCAAAAAAGCTAATTCTAAAGATAACGTATACAAGAAGCAGTGTAATTAAAAAGACTACTCTTACAGTGTATCTCATGTTAAACAGAAAGGTTGCGTTGATTTTCTTACGCCTCTGCGTGCAACTGCTTCCAATTTCATCTAGCTCTCATCTCAGGCAGACTGCTTGTGTAGTATCAAACCAAAGTGCCGACTGTTTCTGGTCCTTAATTTGAGCTGACCAAACTAACCTGAGGTTTTCTTGCTGGCTCTACAGACATACTGTAATTTATTCTTCTGTTTTCAAGAAAGTGGACATTTGTTACTAAGGAAATTAGCTCAAATTCTTCATAAAGATATCATGAAATGTTGATTTTATAACAGAAGTTTTAATCCTTGCATAAGAAAACACTATGTAGCTAAAACCTGCCTTTCCCTAATGATGTTTTGTTCTTAATATCACCCCAACTTTTTTTTTTTTTTTTACTAGATTTTGAAGGAAATCATTAGGAGAGTATAATTACTTGCTCATTTATACCTGAAGTGTCACTTGCAAAAAACCTACATACGTATTTGAAACATTGTGCGTTGTATCTAATGACTTGTTTTGCTTATTCTGCCAATATCTTGAGTATTAAAAAACCCTTAAAAATTTCTGAAGCTGTTTTTCAGATATCCAAACACTTACAAAAGGCAGTCAGCAATGCACTTCTACCATGAGATTTACTTACATAAATACTAGGTGTAGGTGGATTCAGCTTGTCCTTTGGCAAGGGAGGGTACGGTGGAGGCGGTGGTCGTGGAGGTGGGCATTTATCCAATAGAATACTACTGTTAGATAAGCCATTTTTACCCAGATTCCTAAAAGGAAAAAAGAGCTGCCTCTGTCAATTCTCGACAAATAAAATAAATACATATTAGTGACATTTCTTCTGCAAAATATTGATGTATAAGGAGAAGCCGTAATTCAAGATGCAAATACAGCTCATATATTTTAATCAAGAATTCCTAGTGTATAATTTGATATTATTCAAAATAATTCCCACTCTCTTGCCAAATCTGCAACATCACCACTATGAGTTAAAAATATAGCCATTTTAAATATAAGCAAGTATGACTCATTTGACAAAATTTAACAGAAAAAAACAGTTTTCAAGTAGGAACAGCAAAGAACCTTTCTAGGTCAGCAGTGGCTGGTAGATATCAATTCACAGCAGTTGAGATAACACAATCTGGTAATGCTGTGCACAGCACTGTGGCAGAGCACAGTCAGAAAATGACAATGCTTCAGCTAAAAAAAATGCTTAGTCACAAAACCAACTACAACTACACTAATGACACTAAATTGAACAACCACCTACCCCTCTCTTGACTTAACATTTCAAAGCCAGGAGGAGCCACTGCTGCATAATCCATTTGTTTGAGCAACAGAGGAAAGGATCTACTCTGAACAAGTTGCTGTGTCAACATCCATACGCATGCCTGAATGAGAACCTTGCCTGTTGTATCTGCAGCCTTTCTATGGGGATTTCCAGATGCGGATAGCCCACCATATGTGTTAACTTTCCTATATCGACCTGAAAAATCTGCATTCTGAGCTTAGTCTATATTCAATATCCAGCTGCTGCCACCAGGAAAGTATGTATTAACAAAGCCATCCCTTCAATTTTTGTTAAAAATGACTCAGCTACTCCAAAATTCCCGCTAAATGCTATTCAAATCCTTCTTCCAACCTCACTTGATTCACCAGCTGCTGTTACTTCATCTCAACATCACACAAAATGGGATATTTCTAATGCATAAGGTAGCCATGTATCTTTGTAAAACTCACCGGTTACAGAAAAGTTGTTCTGGTAACAAGTCTTCAGCAGAAAACACATCTGGCTTACATTAGATGAAACTCCCAGCAATAGAGCTTGTCTCAACATAGAAACTGTGATACTGGCACTGAGGAACACTGGACAGCTGGATGCTGGCATGTGAGACCACTGCTTCAAATCAAGCTACCACAAGCCACGAGTAAGATGGACTTGGGGTGTGAGATCAGATGAGACTGACTGACACTTTAAAGAAAACAAGAAGCCACCTCATGTACCCCAAGCTGCAGCAAAGATGAGCATCCTGAGAAACCGATGCTCACCACAACAAAGTCAGTCATTCAGTTCAGAGCTTACACCAGCTTTCTAATTCATACATTGCTCTCCCCTGACAAAAGATCAGAGCAGTACAGACAGAGACATATTTAACAACTGTCTCCAGAGCACGCCTGTCAAAATCCCGAACACAGCTTATTCTTTGTGCTAGGTTAAGTCTAATGCCAGAAGAGACTGCAACTTCAAAGAAACTGAGAGAACAATCCAGAAGTTTTGCTTAGGCATCATCCAACTTGACAAACAATTCACTGGCCAATGCTTAAAAGTTTGATGCTTTTCTTGCAAAGACCCTATTGTCCCTACAAAAAAAAAAACCCAAACAAAAAAAAAAAAAAACCAAACCGAAACAAAAAAACACACAGAAAAAAAAATCAACAATGGGGGTGGCGCGCAGCTCCCCCCCATGAACACCATGAAATAAAATCACCATCAGCAAAAGAAATTTACTGACCACAGTTGCACAAATTCAGACCATTTATACACAGTGAAACTATAATCTGAATAGTTGGTGTTAGAAAAAACTATAATCTTTGCACTACCAAACTGAGAAATAAAATAGAGAAAAGCAAATGTAAAGTACTAAAAATCAAAGAGAACTCTGACAAAGTTCAGTCTGCATTGATAAACAGTTCTCAGGCGCCTTCTGAGCCACGAAAGGTGAGAAAGACTGAACCTGAAGAAAAAGGGACATTGCTCAGAATTAGCATGACTTAAGCTACTGTAGTCACAAGAAGACAATCAGGTCAGCAAAAGCCCTGTACAGCCAGGGTATGAGGGGTCTTCACAGGAGGGGAGCTACAGAGGAAGGAGAAACTCCTGCATGCTTGCAGAAACAGCACTCAAAAAGCAAAGCAGATGGAGAAGAAAGCAGACAGTAAAGAGGAAAAGATCTGAGGAACAAAGATATCTCAAATCCAGCACTTGAAGCTGATACTACCAAATGTATGCCACAGTTTCCTATTAAAGCTACTAAAACCCTGTGTGGAAATTTCGAGAGGGGAAAGGGGCCAAAGAAAAGCAAAGCTGAGAAAAACGCTCATAATTCAAGTGGCACAGGAAACAGATGGGCAGAGTATTTAAAGTTGTCTTTAACAGACCAGTTTCACTTTTTTTTTTTTTTACTATGAATCAGAATGACTTACTATTAATAACAATGCAAGAGAGCTATTAAAAAATAACACTGTAATTAATAGTGTGCAAAACAGAACAGAAATAAGAAAAAAAAACCCTCACCACAGAAGTACTAAAAAGATTTGGTACTGGCACCTGAAATGGTGTGAATGTGCATGGCCAGCCACTCACCTCTGGAAATACAGAACTACAGCCAGTGCAAGCAAAGGGAAAGACCCTTTTGGACCACAGCAACCATGAGGAAAATCTCACATATCTGTTTCATGAGGGTATTTTTTTTTGTGAGAGGATTTCATACTGGCTGAAAGAGGCTACAGATGAAACACTCAAGAAAAATCAGCATGAACTAAGTCCCCAAATGAAACTAGATGCCCAGTAATCTACAATGCCATGATGGAGGAATGAAGAGAACAGACTTAATTCATTTAAATTGACTTTCCAGAGGGAATTGGCTTTTCACAGACCGTGCAAGCAGAACATCCTTTACACCTGCAGAGTGGGAAAAGAAGACAGGAGCAGCTGTCAACCTCAGAAAGGAAAGGACAGGGGTGCACACTGATGTCTAGCATTGTTCTGAGCTAAAGCTGCAGTGTAGTCTGCTCCATGGGTAAAAAGCAACAAGTCATGCAACTGCTTTACCCTGAGGACCAAACTCGAACTGCCATCTGTGCTTATAAGCAACTATAGATAAAACAGGTGCCTTGATTTCATGTAACTATGGGAGCTCTTTGAACAATCAATTATCAGATTCATTAAAATACACCTTTATTTTTCCATTTTACTGCTTTGTAGGATACATTCCAACAACCTTCTCAAAACAGTTTAGAGCCTTCAGTCTTAGAGAGTAAATTCTCCTCTGGCTGTACCAAACCACGCAGTTAAAAGAGAAGCAGAGGTGCGACCCATTTTGCTCTGCAGTAATATTTGTCCTCTTCATTATAGAGCACTCACTCCCCAGTCTGTGCTTTTAGCAAATATTAACACAAGTAATTTAATGTTATCAAGGGATTTCTTGACAAATGGAGACCAATGGCTTAGCCTGAGATGATTCCTTCATCAGTCTACCACACTTCTCTCGAGTTTACTATTTTCACTGCATGGACAACCCAGTAGCTTACTCTGCAGCTGGGACGTCCCTTCATCACTGGAAGATGGACTCCAGCTGCTCCAGCCTTAGAGACTCCCTTGTTGGAGTCCTACAGCGCTATCAAAACCTAAGTAAGAAAGACTAAAATCTGATTCCAAGGCAATATTACTGAAATATTTACAACTACACGAAACTCATCAAGTAGCTGCTATGTACTTCATAGGTAGTACATTGACACTGCATCATCCCAGTCGACTGAAAAAAGACACCATGCAAGTTTAAAGCCAACTGTGTTACACAGCTGTATTAATTTTAACTCTATTACACAAACTCTCAACCACATCAAGAATATTAAAGTTAACATGATAAAACTTATGTTCTGAGAACCGGGAATCATTATCTTTAATTACTATCCTTTACGTTTATTAAATTAGTTACCTCAATAATTCTATTATTTTGCTTAAGCCTAATGTCACTGAAAGGATTAAATCTATTTCTCAGAAAGCAGTCCCACAGTGCTTTTCAAGTCCTCCGGAACTTTTTCTGTTTTCCAAGAACTATAAAAAAGAAATAACCTGTATGAACAATAAACAGCAATTCTCTGGCCTGCTCTTTCAGAGCTCATGGATATGTGTTTTTCAGGCCTCTGACTTAAAAATGCCAAATTTAAGTGTAACTACTGTATAACTTTCTCCTTGATAATTGTGAAAACTAAAAGCGTGTTATCATACATCCCATGATGTAAACTTTGTATCTGCCTTTTTCCCAAGCACAGAACAAAAATATTTACTGAACTGTCTTGCCTCTATTGACTATTTTGACAGCTCTGCGCAGTCATAACACGTCACTGGGTTTTGTGTTTTTAATTTTTCATTCTTGGCTATAGTTTTCCTCTTCCAAACTTCATTTCTGAGTTTTTTAGAACTCTTTGCTTTGGAACTTTAAAAAAATATTTGCCTTTTTTGTTTTTAATTGAAAGACTGACTTTTTGATAATAATGAAAACTTCCTAAACAATTTGCAGTTATCTGTACGTTTGGATTTTAGGCATACTTTACTGGCCCAAACAAAAGTTACAATCATCTGCAGTTAAGTAGTTGTTGTGAAGTCAGTCTGTTTGAGAGATTGAGGACTATCTGCATGAGAATTAACAAGCTTTTTACTGCTCAAGAGATTATAGTTATTCTGAAGAACAAACTTAATACCCTCTCTTCTCAAATAAAAATCACATTAACATGAATATAAGGAACTGTGGATTTATGTGAAACTCTTAACTCAAATCTCAAATCTATCAGAATTAAATAATCTACAAAGAAGAATGAACAAAATGTTTTAAAAATGTGCCTGCAGAAGAAATCAGTCGAAGTACTGGGATGCACAGTACATACTCGACCCAGTTCTAATTCAAAACACAAATTCCCAGGCTTTAACAGTTAGTGGATACTATTAACTTCTTTCATACTGCAAGTTATTACAAAACCACGGAAAAAATGTCTGTCAACACCTATCACCCTGGGAAAGAGGTGGTTACTCTCGACGCTTCAGTGGGGCTCTATGAGGCTTACATCCCCAAGCTGCTTCTACAGCCAGTAGAGAGAGAGAGAGAGAGATGAGCTCTCAAAGGGGAATATAAAGAAGTCAAGTCAAGCTTACATTATGCCTAAACACAAGTAATGCCAGATAATTATACAACCTGTTTATCACGCAATTCTCTATCCCAGCCTTTCACAACCACGTACTAGCTGGCAATATTCCCAGGGATCTTTCTTTTTAAACCTACAGAAAATCCTACAATAGAATTGTGGATTTTCTCATTATGCAAATGTATTTCTAATAATTTTTGAATTCTGTTCTGGCTTTGACCTCAATAGTATAGGTTGGCAGTGAATTTCATAGGTTAATTATATGCTATGTAAGAAGTAATGTTCCCTTTCTCCTTTTGCTAATGACTTTTACATATTTCCTTTCTATTTCATTTGCTTGTTCTTAGGCTGTAAGACAAACAGAATCCCACTAATGACTTACCTAAGAAAAGTATTATAACAATTGGCACCAAACTTTCTCATACGCTTGTCTTCCTCCTAAACTATAAATCTTTCCTATTTTTTTTTTTTACTTCCAGATAATTCTGCTTCCCATCTGCAGATTTTTTGTATTTGTCTTTCAAAAGAAAATAGAATGTCTTACTCTAAGCAGGGCTTAGCTTGTGAAATCACAATATTTCAGATTTTTTTCTTAAAACTTTTGCTATGGTGAAGTTGACTTGCCAGAAATAATGTGCCTTTAGAGCAACTGAACAATTTTGCCTTCAAGCCAAAGAAGTCCTTTGCTTACAGACAAAGAAACCTCCCAATAAAACAAGAATTGCTTTTGTTGTTTTTGTTTTTAAGAACAAAACACAAACTTAATCCAACTCCTTTCTCCACAAAGTACTTCCCCTCAAATACATTTAGGCTCTTCGCCTTTGGACTGCACAGTTCCCAAACCAGTGATTCACTAATTGACTTCCCAAAGCAGGCTTAATTGCCAGGGAGCAGCACCTTCAGGAAGATCAGCCCAAGCTTGCCTCTCCTCCAGGCTTCGACATAGAGCTCACCCAGCAACGAGATGACTGTACACTGTAGCCTCTACATTGCTTTTCCCACTCCTCCCGAAGCTTATTTCCTATGTCTGTGCACATGCTGGCCATTTATCAGACCTTTTTCCAGACTGTTTAACCCACACCATTTTTTATTTGCTGTCCTATACTCTCCTCTTTTTTTACAAAGTTCCTTGAAAGGCAGCTAATCTCTCCTCCGATCCTACCACTTTATTTTCTCAATGAATTGCTCTCTACTTGCCTTTATTTTTCCACACCAAGCAAAAAGAACTATAAAAAGGCATGGCAGCTCCTTTTAATATGCATTACCATCAAGCCTACACGTCTCATTTGCCTTCCCAGTTAAGTCAAACTGGTAAAGCTTTCAAGTTCAGAAATGCCTTATGAGTTTTCAAATTAGTCTTTCCATATGCCACCATAAAAATGACAACAGCAACCTTGAGCTGATATGAAGTTACCCAGTTATCCATCTTGGCTCTTTAGAATTGTTTGAGAACCTCTTGTACGGACTTAGTTATTATCAAACAAAAGTGTAGTTTGAAGCTTTGCCTGTTCTTTCAAGGCTGAGAACAGGCTTTAATAAATAATGATAAAAAAATATTAATAGAGCTATTCCTTATATCTTTCATGAGAAACAAAACAAGTCAGTTCAGGAACTTATCTACACTGCTTAACGGAAGGACTTGACCTTCTGTCGGCTTTGGAAAGGACAAGTAGTGGACCCTTTTAACTGAGAAGGATACTTAATTTTTAGCATCACTCCTCCAGGATGTTAATGAGATGCACCAGTTGAAACACAGACCTAGAAATCTGCTGGTTTCACTTCAGCAGAAATAAACAGCTCGAGTGTTAAATCTCAAGTCTTGTGATGATGTTTCATTCTCCTTTCCTTCTGAAAGGATTGCTCACAGGGAAAAGATACTTACAGCTCTAAGAGTACAGAAAAGAGCTTCCGAAAACAGTCTTTTTAGGGAGACCTGATACACAACTAGACAAAGGAGCACACTTCTTTTTTTTCCCCCATGTATTCACAATCGGCTTTTCTAACAACAAACCCAGAGCAGTTATTCCCAGCATATTTTCTTCTTTCAATCAGTTTTCATTTATGCTTAAGAATTTTATTTTTTTTTATTAACTTAACAGGGGATTTTTCTCTAGGAATCTAAGGAAGGATAATTAATTTAATAGTACACTCTCATATCTGTTATTTTGCTCAGAGGCTTAAAGGAATTTAGTTTATTATGTAGACTGTTTACCCAACATAGTAATTCAGTTGTTTTATAACCACCTTAAAATTTACTGTTGCAATCAGTTTTATTGGTAGGACAGACTAACGAAATCACACTTACATTTTCCAGAATCACCTCCTCACTTCTCTTTCATCCATACACTCCAACAGCAGTTTAACAAGATGAGCATATTTGCTACCCTATTTGTTAATGAGATTTGCATATTTTAGTCAATTGCTCAGCTACTGCATTTCTAAATTCCTTGTAGCTTTTCAATGAACATTGTCTAGCTCTTCAAGGGAAGCTCCTTGCAGAAGTATCAATTGCTACACCAGCACCTTCTGTCTGACCCCTTCTCAGCCTTCTGAACAACCTCATTTCACTGCATGAATAGAACAGGTCTCTGTTAAATATTTCCTCAGCATTCTCACCCAGGAAGATGGATATAAAGAAACTTTTCAGCTTCTGCAATGATCCTGCCCTACTTAAGTGCTCACTCTAGTCTCTGGCAAAACAAAACATTTACTAAGTATTTTTCCACAGACCAGACAACCTATTCACATGTAACAAAAAAAGAATCAAATGGAGTTTTCTGTTTGGCATGTGTCCTGCATCTTATGATACAAAGCATCTCCATTCACCTAATGCCTTCACTTGAGTAGCTTTTATTAAGATGACACTTGCTTACACAATGCAAAATTACAATCTCCCAGCATTTATTTTTGCCTACTTCCATTTTTGCTTTACTGTAAGGTGCGATTTTTGAACCCCTTTTCTAATAACTGCTTTTACCTTAAAAAACACCAAACTTCCATGTATCTGATGTTCCTTTGTTTTTAAGCCACAAGCAAAATCCTAGCAACAAACAAGTCAGGTTTTGGTGGTTAGTATTACCACGCTGCTCCCTGATAAAATCCCTTCTGTGAGAACAGGAATTTCATTATGCTGCAGTTCACTATTCTGTAGCAGATCAACTGCAGTTACATTGTGAATCAACTTTCGTGCATTACTTAATCCCAAACTGCTAATAATTCTGGGTCTTTCGTGCTTTAAGCACAAATAAACCTATATGGCCTAAGAGATGTAAAAAATGGCTTCTCTTAAACAATACTTTCTTTTAAACCTGGAGTATCTTCAAAGAAGATTATTTAACAAACAGACTTCTGAGGAATTTCCATGTGAGTTACAAGTACCATAAACAATCTGGTTTTTAAGTAAGCATGCAGTAAACAGAGCCGAATGCAGAACAGTGAGGAGGGAAAAAAAATATTAATCTAGAGCCCCAGCTATAAAAAAACCAAAGCTACATCTACTTGTTCTAGCTGCCAAAATGTCTTTGGTTTTTTTTTCCCCTAGAAAATACCATCAGGACAACAGGGCAGACTGTATCAAGTAAGCACTGTCGGAGAGCAAGAAAAATATGCCAAAAGATAAGAGAATGTAATTACCCCCAGTAGAGATGAAGCTGGAACGTCTTTCTGAACATATTAAATGAAATAAGGGTATGTACGTAACAACTGGCAAATATTAATGCATTTAAGGCTCCAATATGTAATAACTATTACTACAGGACAATTCCCCTCTCCCTGTGCAATTCTAGCGCAGTTGTTTGGGAGTTTGATTGTTTTAAAAAGGTTAAAAACCTCACAATTAAAACCCAACAAATTTTCAGGTTTTCTACTATGGATACCTTTCCTGCATTTTTTTATAGTAAGTCTAAAAATCAACATCTTAGGTCACAAATTCACTTTTGTATTTTAAGATACCACTTGCAGAGATAGTACCCAAATGTAATTAGCACTGCATTACCTCACACTGTTAAATAAAGGCTACCATGCAATAATGAAGTTCACAGTATCTGATATATTAGTATATGAGCATCTTCCGTTCTACTATGTATAAAGGTTGACTTATTTTGTGAGTAATCAAAGCTTTCAGCAGAGTATCTTTTAGTAGTCTCCCCTCTAGACATTTTCCCCTATGTCAATGACACATGCAGTATCTATGACAAGGATGTTCTCCCCACCGCTCTGCTCCTGAGCTCTCACTTGAGTGCATGCACACCTTCAAACTCTACACATTTTGAAAGAAAGCAAGGGCTAATCAACTACCTACTACATGGCTGGGACAGCCTTATCCTCAAATTTATGCATGTAAACTTTATGCATGTACACTTTAGGCTTATCCTAAAATTGTTGCAACTGCTACCTTGTTGCCAGTCACACAAAATTTCTCAGAATCTATTATTATTATTACTATTATTTTATTACTATTATACATATGCAGACACTTTCCAGCGAACATATTTTGACTAGGAGAGATCCTGTCTCTAAACTCTGTGAAAGCAGCCCCAGCCCAGACCGTAGCATTTCTTGACCTCCAAATTCCTGGAAAAACCCCAAGTCTTTCCTCCCACTGCTCATTTATCTTTATTATCCAGCTTTTAAATTCTCTGCCTTGCTGAATTAAGGCACAGACAGGCTGAAGAAGGAGCTCTCAATCTCTACTCAGTAAGAAAGACAGTAAAAGGCACATCTTATTAAGCTGTCTGCAAAATACATGGGGCAAAGTATTAGCTTACCTCCCTTCAAAAATGGTAATTACGCAAGCCTGGGAAAAAATAATGACTATACTGAAACACTGTAGAGAAAGACAAGAGACTTCATCATCGCATCAGGAAGTGCTTTTTTAAGGGCCAGTACTTCATAATTAGGACCCCTAAATATAGTTAGAAACTTTTATGTACAATTTAAAGCAAAATGCGCACAAAGAAGAAAGGGCAGTGGCAGTATCTGGCCAAGCAAAAAGTAAAGATGACATGTAGGTCACGGCAAAATCTATAGCTTCTGGACCTGCTTAAAACTCAGCCCTTCTGCACTGAATTTACAAGCTGGAGCTGGAGTCTGTCAACAGACTTTGGAGTCTGTCAACAGACTTTGGCAGGCAGATTTTTCTGCCTCTCCTTAGACAAGGTGCAGCTAAGAGCTTAGTGGCAGCGCTCAGCTGTGCCTGTGACCTGCTGCAAAACCTGCTGTCAGCACATGGGCCTGGGCCAGAGCTACTGAGCCCAAACTGCAGATCTCACCTGTAAAGAGCTTGGCAAACAGCATACTGAAACAATCAAAACGCAACATTTGACTAGAGGAATACACTCCCCATTACTCTCCCAAGAAAGCTGCATTCAAATTTCTGCTAAGCAAATTCTGAAGACACAGATCAGCTGAACTTCAAGAACTTTCAGTCTGTAACAATCTTTTATGTGTATTTGCAATGCACTCATCCTAACACCATACACAGAAGCTGTTTTTATACTTTTATCAGCAATAACACATATACAGTCCTATTTTAACAAAAATCTGTTAAGCTCTTCATTTTTATGAATGCAGTAAGATGTAGAAATTTCACTTAAAAACGAACATTACAATATAAGACAGTATCTGAAAGATCACAAAATAAGCTCCCTCTAGTTTGGTTTTTTTCCTCTCTGGACTCACTCCAGTAGGTTCACGTGCCTCTTGTGTTGGGGGCCTCACAGCTGAATGCAGTAACAAGAGCAGAGTAGATGGGCAGGATCACCTCCCTCGACCTGCTGGTCATGCTCCTTTTGATGCAGCCCAGCATACGGTTTGTTTCTGGGCTTCGAGCGCACACTGCTGGGTCATGTTCATCAACCAACACAAAGTCCTTCTCCTCAAGGCTGCTCTCAATCCATTCTCCTGTAGCTTGGCATTGATCTGACCTAGGTGCAGGACCTTGCACTTGGCCCTTTTGAACTTCATGATCTATAGCATGATCAGTATCAGTATATATATCCCAGTATATTAGTATCTAGTAACTCTCAATCACAGTAACAAGACACAGCTTTTTTGCACTGGGCTAATTCATGTGGATGCAGTGAAAGAAGGAAATAAACATGCTTTTAACACTTTTTTAACATCAGAAAGGGTAATGCTCAAAAGCATCACATTTGCTATATAATCCCCCCAAAAATATTTTGGAGTAAAATACATTGAGATGATAAAAATTCCAATGAGAATTCTGGCACCAGAAAAATAAAGATGACATTTTTCAACCAAAAGAACTGTTAACACAGTTCAGTACTGGAAACAGCAGTTAGAATACAAACCAAAACATTCAATAACGATGAAAAGGGCTTCTGTGCCCTTTAAAGACATGTGACTTTTTCTCAAATGGCGACAATTTTAAGACATGGATACAGAAATTATATTCCTCTAAATGGTCATTTCAACTTCTTAGCATGTCTGGACTTCAAATAAAATTCTTTCGAGAAAGAAAGCAAATTTCTCCAAAGACTACCTGGAAAATCTAAGGACTTTGAGGTAAGTTTACGTAGGGAAGGCTGGGAGCAGTTAGCACGAAGTGTTAATGTGCAAAGCTAACTACTATCTGTCAGGCTCTCTACTAGCATGTGGCTATGGTCAAGAAAGCCAACAGCATCCTGGCCTGTATCAGAAACAGTGTGGCCAGCAGGACCAGGGAAGTCTCCCTTTACTTCGTGCTGGTGAGGCTGCACCTCCAATACTGTGTTCAGTTCTGGGCCTCTCACTACAACAAAGACATTAGAGGCACAGGAGCGGGTCCAGAGAAGGGCAACAAAGAGGGTGAAGGGTCTGGAGAAGCCTTATGAGGAACAGCTGAGGGACCTGGGCTTGTTTAGCCTGGGGAAAAGGAGACTCAGGGGAGACCTTACTGTCTTCCACAACTACCTGAACGGAGGTCGTAGTGAGATGGGGTTGGTCTCCCAAGTAACAAGTGATAGGACAAGACACAATGGTCTCAAGTTCCACCAGGGGAGGTTTGGATATCAGGAAGAATTTCTTCAGCGAAAGGGTTGTCAAACATTGGAACAGGATGCCCAGGGAAGTGCTGAAGTCACCATCCCTGGAGACATTTAAAAGACGTGTAGATGTGGCGCTTGGAGACATGGTTTAGTTGTGGACTTGGCAATGCTGGGTTAATGGTTGGACTCTTAAAGGTGATCTTAAAGGTCTTTTCCAACACAAATGATTTTAAGTAAGCATGAGATCAATCTACTTTTCTATGAGAATTACTTACTTTTGAAAAGCTTTCTCTAAACTGTGTCTAGTACAGTTTGCTCCACTATCAATGGAACAAGTTATCTTGTGTTTAACGTTGTCATGGTTCATGCTAAAACCAGGACAAATGTATACTGCATGATAACATGGTGCACTGATACTGAACAGTTTCGTTTACAGTTAACTAGCTTTCCCATGTAGACAATGTTTCAGCGTATAACACAACATAAAGCTGTTTGTTTCTAGGAGAGGTGACTGAATGCATCAAACTTCTCTATGTAAGTAATATACTACACTATACTTCTGTCTGACAGCACATTCATACTCCATAGGTACTCCAAAGCTTCATAAAGGGACCTTCACTCTTCTAAGTAAAGACAAAATTGGAAGTATTGCTGCCAGCTTTAATGGAAAATTTAACCAGCCACTGGAATACTCTTCCACTGTCATCATATACATTTCGAATGTTGGCACTTGTAACATTGTCCATGAAAAACTCCTACAATAATTTAAAATGCCTAAGGATTTCACTCTGATAAAATCTGTTCAGTGATGACACAGCATAGAGCAATAATAAGAGCAACGCTATATGCAGAGCTCTGCTATTGTGCAGGATGTCTAAATATAGGGCTTGTAAGTGGTGTGGGGGGAGGAAAGTCTCAGAAGGCTGCAGAATCACCAAGTCTTAGAAAAAGAAATTATTACTACTGTGGCAAAATACATCTTCCTTGATGCAGGGCAGTCTACGAAATTATCCTTTTTATTGTTACAGCCTGTATCTATGAAAGACTTGGATGTGAAAGGGACTCTGAAAAATGTGCTTCCTGGATATAACCATCAAGTCTCAGCAGTCTAACTTCTCTTGGAGGTTCCTGCCCTCTGACAACTATACACGAATAACCTGAACTATGCAACCCTCACAGATGCATTTCTATTTCTTCTTTCAACAGCTCCATGTCCCTTTTATTTTGAGGACACCAGAACTGCACACAATACTCCAAGTGAGGTCTCATGAGAGCAGAGTAGAGGGGCAGGATCACCTCCTTCGACCTGCTGGTCACACTCCTCCTGATGCAGCCCAGGATACGGTTGGCTTTCTGGGCTGCGAGCGCACACTGAATCTGGCTCATGTTCATCTTCTCATTGACCAACACCCCCAAGTCCTTCTCTGCAGGGCTGCTCTGAATCTCTTCTCTGCCCAGCCTGTAGCTGTGCCTGGGACTGCTCTGACCCAGGTGTAGGACCTTGCACTTGGCATGGTTAAACTTCATAAGGTTGGCATCAGCCCACCTCACAAGCGTGTCGAGGTCCCTCTGGATGGCATCCCTTCCCTCCAGCATATCAACCGAACCACACAGCTTGGTGTCATCAGCAAACTTGCTAAGGGCGCACTCAATCCCACTGTCCATGTCACCGACAAAGATGTTGAACAAGACCGGTCCCAACACCGATCCCTGAGGGACACCACTCATTCCTGTTTTCAAACTGGACACCGAGCCATTGACCACAACTCTTTGCGTGCGGCCATCCAGCCAGTTCTTTATCCACCGCGTGGTCCACCCATCAAATTGATGTCTGTCCAATTTAGAGACAAGAATGTCATGTGGGACAGTGTCGAATGCTTTGCACAAGTCCAGGTAGATGACATAAACTGCTCCGCCCCTGCCCATCAGTTCCGTAGCCCCATCATAGAAGGCCACCAAATTGGTCAGGCAGGATTTCCCCTTAGTGAAGCCATGCTGGCTGTCACCAAGCACCTTGTTGTTTTTCATGTGCCTTAGCATGCCTTCCAGGAGAATCTGCTCCAAGATTTTGCCAGGCACAGAGGTGAGACTGACTGGTCTGTAGTTCCCCGGGTCATCCATTTTTTGCCAGAAATCATTGCTAAGAAGAATTATCTAAAACTTCTACCACATAGCCTTCCACACTCCATGCCATCCTGTATTAGTAGCAATGAAGGCACCAGGGAACAATACACTGTGCAATTTGCAACTTGCACAATTGCGGTGGAATCATCGTCAGGTTTCCTAGTGGCTGGCCTCACCTTTTGCCTTAATCCGTTACACATCTGATCTAAAATGATTAAAGTTTGCTG